>NC_052153.1:185607678-186224540 GCF_902713615.1 Scyliorhinus canicula | reverse complement strand
ACTGCCATCCAACACACTCTCCAACCCCACACTGCCATCACACACACTCCCAACCCCACACTGCCATCAACACCACTCCAACCCCACTGCCATCACACACACTCCAACCCCACACTGCCATCCAACACACTCCAACCCCACACTGCCATCAACACCCCTCCAACCCCCAACACACACTCCAACCCCACACTGCCATCAACACACACTCCAACCCCACACTGCCATCCACACACACTCCAACCCCACACTGCCACCAACACACACTCCAACCCCACACTGCCATCAACACACACTCCAACCCCACATTGCCATCCACACCCACTCCAACCCCACACTGCCACCAACACACTCCAACCCCACTGCCATCACACACACTCCAACCCCACACTGCCATCAACACACACTCCAACCCCCACACCCTCCAACCCCACACGGCCATCAACACACACTCCAACCCCACACTGCCATCAACCCACCCTCCAACCCCACACTGCCACAACAACCTCCAACCCCACACTGCCATCAACACACCCTCCAACCCCACACTGCCATCAACACACACTCCAACCCCACACACCCTCCAACCCCACACGGCCATCAACACACACTCCAACCCCACACTGCCATCAACACACACTCCAACCCCACACTGCCATTAACACACACTCCAACCCCACACTGCCTTCAACACACAGTCCAACCCCACACTGCCATCAACACACACTCCAACCCCACACTGCCATTAACACACACTCCAACCCCACACTGCCTTCAACACACAGTCCAACCCCACACTGCCATCAACACACCCTCCAACCCCACACTGCCATTAACACACACTCCAACCCCACACTGCCATTAACACACACTCCACCCCCACACTGCCATCAACACACACTCCAATCCCACACTCCCATCAACATACACTCCAACCCCACACTGCCATCAACACACACTCCAACCCCACACACACTCCAACCCCACACTGCCATCACCACACACTCCAACCCCACGCTGTCACCAACACACACTCCAACCCCACACTGCCATCAACACACACTCCAACCCACACTGCCATCAACACACACTCCAACCCCACACACACTCCAACCCCACACACACTCCAACCCCACACTGCCATCAACAGTCATTCCAACCCCCACACTGCCATCAACACACACTCCAACCCCACACTCACTCCAACCCCACACTGCCATCACACACACTCCAGTCCCACACACACTCCAACCCCACACTGCCATCAACACACACTCCAACCCCACACTGCCATCAACACACACTCCAACCCCACACTGCCATCAACACACACTCCAACCCCACACTGCCATCAACACACACTCCAACCCCCACACTGCCATCAACACACACTCCAACCCCACACACACTCCAACCCCACACTGCCATCAACACACACTCCAACCCCACACACACTCCAACCCCACACTGCCATCAACACACACCCCAACCCCACACACACTCCAACCCCACACTGCCATCAACACACACTCCAACCCCACACACACTCCAACCCCACACTGCTATCAACACACACTCCAACCCCACACACACTCCAACCCCACACTTCCATCAACACACACTCCAACCCCACACTGCCATCAACACACACCTCCAACCCCACACTGCCATCAACACACACTCCAACCCCACACTGCCATCAACACACACACTCCAACCCCACACTGCCATCAACACACACTCCAACCCCACACACACTCCAACCCCACACTGCCATCAACAGTCATTCCAACCCCCACACTGCCATCAACACACACTCCAACCCCAGACTGCCATCAACACACACTCCAAACCCACACATACTCCAACCCCACACTGCCATCAACACACACTCCAACCCCACACACACTCCAACCCCACACTGCCATCAACACTCATTCCAACCCCACACACACTCCAACCCCACACACACTCCAACCCCACACTGCCATCAACACTCATTCCAACCCCACACACACTCCAACCCCACACACACTCCAACCCAACGCTGTCATCAACACACACGCCAACCCCACACTGCCATCAACACACACTCCAACCCCACACACACTCCAACCCCACACTGCCATCAACGCACACTCCAACCCCACACTGCCATCAACACACTCCAACCCCCACACACACTCCAACCCCACACTGCCATCAACACACACTCCAACCCCACACTGCCACCAACACACACTCCAACCCCACACACTCCAACCCCACACTGCCATTAACACACACTCCAACCCCACACTGCCATCAACACACTCCAACCCCACACACACTCCAACCCCACACTGCCATGTAACACACACTCCATCCCCACGCTGTCATCAACACACACTCCAACCCCACACACACTCCAACCCCACACTGCCATCAACACACACTCCAACCCACACTGCCACCACACACACACTCCAACCCCACAACACTCCAACCCCACACTGCCATTAACACACACTCCAACCCCACACTGCCATTAACACACAATCCAGCCCCACACACAGTCCAACCCCACACTGCCATTAACACACACTCCTACCCCACACACACTCCAACCCCACACTGCCATCAACACACACTCCAACCCCACACACACTCCAACCCCACACTGCCATTAACACACACTCCATCCCCACGCTGTCATCAACACACACTCCAACCCCTCACACACTCCAACCCCACACTGCCATTAACACACACTCCTACCCAACACACACTCCAACCCCACACTGCCATCAACACACACTCCAACCCCACACACACTCCAACCCCACACTGCCATCAACACACTCCAACCCCACACTGCCATTAACACACTTCTACCCCACACACACTCCAACCCCACGCTGTCATCAACACACACTCCAACCCCACACACATTCCAACCCCACACTGCCATCAACACACACTCCAACCCCACACTGCCATCAACACACACTCCAACCCCACACTGCCATCAACACACACTCCAACCCCACACACACTCCAACCCCACACTGTCATCAACACACACTCCAACCCCACACTGCCATCAACACACACTCCAACCCCACACTGCCATTACCACACAATCCAACCCCACACACACTCCAACCCCACACTGCCATCAACACACACTCCAACCCCACACTGCCATCAACACACACTCCAACCCCACACTGCCATTAACACACACTCCAACCCCACACTGCCATCAACACACACTCCAACCCCACACACACTCCAACCCCACACTGCCATCAACACACACTCCAACCCCACACACACTCCAATCCCACACTGTCATCAACACACACTCCAACCCCACACTGCCATCAACACACACTCCAACCCCACACACACTCCAACCCCACACTGCCATCACCACACACTCCAACCCCACACTGCCATCAACACACACTCCAACCCCACACTGCCATCAACACACGCTCCAACCCCACACACACTCCAACCCCACACACACTCCAACCCCACACTGCCATCAACAGTCATTCCAACCCCCACACTGCCATCAACACACACTCCAACCCCACACTCACTCCAACCCCACACTGCCATCAACACACACTCCAATCCCACACACACTCCAACCCCACACTGCCATCAACACACACTCCAACCCCACACTGCCATCAACACACACTCCAACCCCACACTGCCATCAACACACTCCAACCCCACACACACTCCAACCCCACACTGCCATCAACACACACTCCAACCCCACAAACACTCCAACCCCACACTGCCATCAACAGTCATTCCAACCCCCACACTGCCATCAACACACACTCCAACCCCACACTGCCATCAACACACACTCCAACCCCACACTGCCATCAACACACACTCCAACCCCACACACACTCCAACCCCACACACACTCCAACCCCACACACACTCCAACCCCACACACACTCCAACCCCACACACACTCCAACCCCACACACACTCCAACCCCACACACACTCCAACCCCACACTGTCATCAACACACACTCCAACCCCACACTGCCATCAACACACACTCCAACGCCACACTGCCATCAACACACACTCCAATCCCACACACACTCCAACCCCACACTGTCATCAACACACACTCCAACCCCACACTGCCATCAACACACACTCCAACCCCACACACACTCCAACCCCATACTGCCATTAACACACACTCCAACCCCACACTGCCATTAACACACACTCCAACCCCACACACACTCCAACCCCACACTGCCATCAACACACATTCCAACCCCACACTGCCATTAACACACACTCCAACCCCACACACACTCCAACCCCACACTGCCATCAACACACACTCCAACCCCACACTGCCATCCACACACACTCCAACCCACACTGCCATCAACACACACTCCAACCCCACACTGCCATCCACACACACACCAACCCCACACTGCCATCCACACACACTCCAACCCCACACTGCCATCCACACGCACTCCAACCCCACACTGCCATCAACACACACTCCAACTCCACACTACCATCAACACACACTCCAACCCCACTCTGCCATCCACACACACTCCAACCCCACACACAATCCAACCCCACACTGCCATCCATACACACTCCAACCCCACACTGCCATCAACACACACTCCAACCCCACACTGCCATCAACACACACTCCAACCCCACACTGCCATCCACACACACTCCAACCCCACACTGCCATCAACACACACTCCAACCCCACACTGCCATCCACACACACTCCAACCCACACTGCCATCAACACACACTCCAACCCCACACTGCCATCAACACACACTCCAACCCCACACTGCCTTCAACACACACTCCAACCCCACACACCCTCCAACCCCACACGGCCATCAACACACACTCCAACCCCACACTGCCATCAACACACCCTCCAACTCCACACTGCCATCAACACACCCTCCAACCCCACACTGCCATCAACACACCCTCCAACCCCACACTGCCATCAACACACACTCCAACCCCACACACCCTCCAACCCCACACGGCCATCAACACACACTCCAACCCCACACTGCCATCAACACACACTCCAACCCCACACTGCCATTAACACACACTCCAACCCCACACTTCCTTCAACACACAGTCCAACCCCACACTGCCATCAACACACCCTCCAACCCCACACTGCCATTAACACACACTCCAACCCCACACTGCCATCAACACACACTCCAACCCCACACTGCCATTAACACACACTCCAACCCCACACACCCTCCAACCCCACACTGCCATCAACACACACTCCAACCCCACACTGCCATTAACACACACTCCAACCCCACACTGCCTTCAACACGCAGTCCAACCCCACACTGCCATCAACACACCCTCCAACCCCACACTGCCATTAACACACACTCCAACCCCACACACACTCCAACCCCACACTGCCATCACCACACACTCCAGCCCCACGCTGTCACCAACACACACTCCAACCCCACACTGCCATCAACACACACATCCAACCCCGCACACACTCCAACCCCACACACACTCCAACCCCACACTGCCATCAACAGTCATTCCAACCCCCACACTGCCATCAACACACACTCCAACCCCACACTCACTCCAACCCCACACTGCCATCAACACACACTCCAATCCCACACACACTCCAACCCCACACTGCCATCAACACATACTCCAACCCCACACTGCCATCAACACACACTCCAACACCACACTGCCATCAACACACACTCCAACCCCACACTGCCATCAACACACACTCCAACCCCACACTGCCATCAACACGCACTCCAACCCACACACACTCCAACCCCACACTGCCATCAACACACACTCCAACCCCACACACACTCCAACCCCACACTGCCATCAACACACACCCCAGCCCCACACACACTCCAACCCCACACTGCCATCAACAGTCATTCCAACCCCCACACATACTCCAACCCCACACTGCCATCAACACACACTCCAACCCCACACACACTCCAACCCCACACTGCCATCAACACACACTCCAACCCCACACACACTCCAACCCCACACTGCCATCAACACACACTCCAACCCCACACTGCCATCAACACACACTCCAACCCCACACACACTCCAACCCCACACTGCCATCAACAGTCATTCCAACCCCCACACTGCCATCAACACACACTCCAACCCCAGACTGCCATCAACACACACTCCAAACCCACACACACTCCAACCCCACACTGGAATCAACACACACTCCAACCCCACACACACTCCAACCCCACACTGCCATCAACACTCATTCCAACCCCACACACACTCCAACCCCACACACACTCCAACCCCACGCTGTCATCAACACACACTCCAACCCCACACTGCCATCAACACACACTCCAACCCCACACTGCCATCAACACACACTCCAACCCCACACTGCCATCAACACACTCCAACCCCACACACACTCCAACCCCACACTGCCATTAACACACACTCCATCCCCACGCTGTCATCAACACACCCTCCAACCCCACACTGCCATTAACACACACTCCAACCCCACACACACTCCAACCCCACACTGCCATCAACACACACTCCAACCCCACACTGCCACCAACACACACTCCAACCCCACACACTCCAACCCCACACTGCCATCAACACACACTCCAACCCCACACACACTCCAACCCCACACTGCCATCAACACACACTCCAACCCCACACTGCCACCAACACACACTCCAACCCCACACACTCCAACCCCACACTGCCATCAACACACACTCCAACCCCACACACACTCCAACCCGACACTGCCATCAACACACACTCCAACCCCACACTGCCATCAACACACACTCCAACCCCACACACACTCCAACCCCACACTGCCATCAACAGTCATTCCAACCCCCACACTGCCATCAACACACACTCCAACCCCAGACTGCCATCAACACACACTCCAAACCCACACACACTCCAACCCCACACTGGAATCAACACACACTCCAACCCCACACACACTCCAACCCCACACTGCCATCAACACTCATTCCAACCCCACACACACTCCAACCCCACACACACTCCAACCCCACGCTGTCATCAACACACACTCCAACCCCACACTGCCATCAACACACACTCCAACCCCGCACACACTCCAACCCCACACTGCCATTAACACACACTCCAACCCCACACTGCCATCAACACACTCCAACCCCACACACACTCCAACCCCACACTGCCATTAACACACACTCCATCCCCACGCTGTCATCAACACACACTCCAACCCCACACACACTCCAACCCCACACTGCCATCAACACACACTCCAACCCCACACTGCCACCAACACACACTCCAACCCCACACACTCCAACCCCACACTGCCATCAACACACACTCCAACCCCACACTGCCATCAACACACACTCCAACCCCACACTGCCACCAACACACACTCCAACCCCACACACACTCCAACCCCACACTGCCATTAACACACACTCCAACCCCACACTGCCATTAACACACAATCCAGCCCCACACACACTCCAACCCCACACTGCCATTAACACACACTCCTACCCCACACACACTCCAACCCCACACTGCCATCAACACACTCCAACCCCACACACACTCCAACCCCACACTGCCATTAACACACACTCCATCCCCACGCTGTCATCAACACACACTCCAACCCCACACTGCCATTAACACACACTCCATCCCCGCGCTGTCATCAACACACACTCCAACCCCACACACACTCCAACCCCACACTGCCATTAACACACACTCCTACCCCACACACACTCCAACCCCACACTGCCATCAACACACACTCCAACCCCACACACACTCCAACCCCACACTGCCATCAACACACTCCAACCCCACACTGCCATTAACACACTTCTACCCCACACACACTCCAACCCCACGCTGTCATCAACACACACTCCAACCCCACACACATTCCAAACCCACACTGCCATTAACACACACTCCAACCCCACACACACTCCAACCCCACACTACCATTAAAACACACTCCAACCCCACACTGCCATTAACACACACTCCAACCCCACGCTGTCATCAACACACACGCCAACCCCACACTGCCATCAACACACACTCCAACCCCACACTGCCATCAACACACACTCCAACCCCACACACACTCCAACCCCACACTGCCATCAACACACACTCCAACCCCACACTGCCATCAACACACACTCCAATCCCACACACACTCCAACCCCACACTGTCATCAACACACACTTCAACCCCACACTGCCATCAACACACACTCCAACCCCACACTGCCATTAACACACACTCCAACCCCACGCTGTCATCAACACACACTCCAACCCCACACACACTCCAACCCCACACTGCCATTAACACACACTCCAACCCCACACACACTCCAACCCCACACTGCCATTAACACACTCCAACCCCACACTGCCATCAACACTCACTCCAACCCCACACTGCCATCCACACACACTCTAACCCCACACTGCTATTAACACACACTCCAACCCCACACACCCTCCAACCCCACACTGCCATCAACACACTCCAACCCCACACACACTCTAACCCCACACTGCTATTAACACACACTCCAACCCCACACACACTCCAACCCCACACTGCCATCAACACACACTCCAACCCCACACTGCCATCAACACACACTCCAATCCCACACACACTCCAACCCCACACTGTCATCAACACACACTCCAACCCCACACACACTCCAACCCCACACTGCCATCAACACACACTCCAACCCCACACTGCCATCAACACACACTCCAACCCCACACTGCCATCAACACACCCTCCAACCCCACACTGCCATCAACACACACTCCAACCCCACACACACTCCAACCCCACACACACTCCAACCCCACACTGCCATTAACACACACTCCAACCCCACACACACTCCAACCCACACACACTCCAACCCCACACTGCCATTAACACACACTCCAACCCCACGCTCTCATCAACACACACCCCAACCCCACACACACTCCAACCCCACACTGCCATTAACACACACTCCAACCCTACACACACTCCAACCCCACACTGCCATTAAAACACACTCCAACCCCACACTGCCATTAACAAGCAAAAGCACACACTTTCCAATCTTACCCTGCTCTGAAGTGCTATTGGTCCTCAGGAAGCCTGATCTCCCACTGCTGCGAAATCAATTTGCATGACTGATCTTTAAGAAAGAATTGTGCGATCCAATTGGTTTAAATAATGTATACTTACTGGCTATGTGCACAGATGGAATTCAAGTACCACGACCACCAATTCAATCTCCTATGAAGTTTTCTTAATTCTGCAAAACAATGTTAGAACAATGCTACTTCTGTCTATTGCTCAAAAGCGATGAGAAATAAATCATTACTTCACAAATAAACACATAGAAAACGACACAATTTTCCCAGTTTGAAGTTTCCTGTTCGCCTTTTCTGCATGTCCCAGATGGAAACAAATATGACACTGAGTCAGATGTGGAGGTATTAGAACAGATGTCTCAAGTCTTGATCACAGTCCATTTCAAGAAGCATCTTCAATGGGGGAAGCGAGCTAAACCATCAGTGCGGTTTAGTGTGGGCATTCCAATGTTTAGAGTGGAGGCAACAGCAGGTCATGCGAGCAGAATCGGGGATGTCCAAGAAGGCAGAGCTGAAGAAAACAGCTGTCCGATTGTCGGGCTGGAGGAGATTACGGAGGTAGGGAGGAGCAAGACCATGGAAAGATTTGAGAAGAAGGAGAAGTTTAGAATTGAGACATTGCTTAACCAAAAAACAATATTCACAATGGATATCAATGATTTGAATGAGGGAACCAGATATAATATTTCCAAGATTGCTGACAACATAAAACTAGGTGGCAATGTGAGGATGGCCTGCAAGTGACTCTAGACACAAAGTAATGTGTTTGATTCTTAAGTGCCCCCTAATTGGCCCAGCAAGCCACTGATTTCCAGAGCAATTAGGAATGGGCAACAAATGCTGGCCCAGTCAACGACGCTCACACACATAGAACATAGAACATACAGTGCAGAAGGAGGCCATTCGGCCCATTGAGTCTGCACCAACCCACTTCAGCCCTCACTTCCACCCTATCCCTGTAACCCAATAACCCCTCCTAACCTTTTTGGATACTAAGGGCAATTTAGCCTGGCCAATCCACCTAACCTGCACGTCTTTGGACTGTGGGAGGAAAACGGAGCACCCGGAGGAAACCCACGCAGACACGGGGAGAACGCGCAGACTCAGACAGTGACCCAGTGGGGATATTGTTTTTAAAAGGTGCAATTTAACACTGAGAAATTAGTGAGGTAATGCATTTTGGTAAGAAGAATGATGAGAGTCAATGTAAAATAAATGTTTTTTTTTATTTAGAGAATAAAGTACAAAAGCAAGGAAGCAATGTTAAATCGTTATAAATGGCCCATCTGGCCTGATTTGGAGTATCCAATTTCGGGCATCCCGATGGGCCGAATGGCCTCCTTCTGCACTGTAAATTCTATGTAAAAAAATCAGCATAATCACAGCCTTGTGGTATTAACTTGAGATTTGTAATAAAATAAGTGATGGTCCCTCCGTTTCTCTGGCATTTATGACAACAGTTAAATCTTTCCAGCATCTCACCAGACTGACTCTTACAGCGTTCATCAAATTTCTTGAGTTTTACTTCTAATTTTGTGGTGTCTTTATCCTCTAAGTAATTAAAGCAATCATAGATTTCTCTGGCTTCATACCCTCCTATTGAGAGTAGCAGTGTTATTTTTGTTGCGTCAGAGACCTTAAATCATTAGCTGCGATAAATATTTGGAATGTCTATTCAAATTGGGGCAGCAGGGTAGCATGGTGGTTAGCATAAATGCTTCACAGCTCCAGGGTCCCAGGTTCGATTCCCGGCTGGGTCACTGTCTGTGTGGAGTCTGCACGTCCTCCCCCTGTGTGCGTGGGTTTCCTCCGGGTGCTCCGGTTTCCTCCCACAGTCCAAAGATGTGCGGGTTAGGTGGATTGGCCATGCTAAATTGCCCGTAGTGTCCTAATAAAAGTAAGGTTAAGGGGGGGGTTGTTGGGTTACGGGTATAGGGTGGATACGTGGGTTTGAGTGGGGTGATCATGGCTCGGCACAACATGAAGGGCCTGTTCTGTGCTGTACTGTTCTATGTTCTATGTTCTAAATCTTTTCCAGTCGTAAAATAAATTGTCGGTTGTTTCCAGCTGCTCTAGAGGTCCAATGAATCCCATAGTTAGTCGTTGAGGATCCATTTGCTGCAAAGTCTTCCACAGTCGAATATATCCAGTCTGAATTTTCTTCTCTTTTTGTCTAATCTAATCTAACTAGTTCTGTTAATGCCAACATGCCTGGTACCACGTTTGGTAGGTAACATGTGCTACTCAAAACTTGGTTAGTGATGAGGTCTTCGGAATCTCGATGAAGAAGACGCAAACTCGTCCAGTAGTAACAAAAGGTTTATTGAGTAACTATAACAATAATTGCATGAGTGCTTTACTTTAACTTTGACACTGGTGATAAGGTTAACAAGATCTAACTACGGTAACTATACCTAACTCCACTAGCCATCTAAACTAGTCTGCTATTGCCCTGGTCTCAGTGCGTCCAAGAGAGAGCCAGACACCCAATGTAGTTGCCTTTATACCCCTGTTGGTCCGGCCCTCTAGTGATCATGTGGTGCTACTGATTACACATTAACCCCTTGTGTACATGCACATATAGAGATCACTACAAGATTCAGGCTTAAGTTCTACATTAGAAGGGCGGCACGGCGACACAGTAGTTAGCGTTGCCGCTTCACGGCGCCGATGTCCCGGGTTCCAATCTCGGCCCCGGGTCACTGTCCGTGTGGAGTTTGCACAGTCTCCCCGTGTCTGCATGGGTTTCACCCCCCACAATCCAAAGATGTGCAGGGGAGGTGGATTGGCCATGCTAAATTGCTGCTTAATTGGAACAAAATAATTGGGCACTCTAACTTTAAGAAAAAGCAATATCTACATTAGCTCCTCCCACCCCGCTTCATCTCACCTCAAAAGCTTTTAATGTTATAGAATATAGAACATACAGTGCAGAAGGAGGCCATTTGGCCCATCGAGTCTGCACCGACCCACTTAAGCCCTCACTTCCACCCTATCCCTGTAACTCTCCTCACCTTTTTGGCCACTAAGGGAATTTAGCATGGCCAATCCACCTAACCTGCACGTCTTTGGACTGTGGGAGGAAACCGGAGCACCCGGAGGAAATCCACGCAGACACGGGGAGAACGTGCAGACTCCACACAGACAGTGACCCAGCGGGGAAATAGAACCTGGGACCCTGGCGCTGTGAAGTCACAGTGCTATCCACTTGTGCTACCATGCTGCCTCTTTCTCTCTCATGTGTTTATCGAGTGTCCCATGAAATGCATCAATTGTAGTCACCTCAGCTACTTGTAGACAGTCAGAGAAGAAAGACCAGAATAATGTCAATAATTTTGTGAAAAAAGTCTTAACATTCAAGACACGTGAACATTTTTAAAAAACAGGTTCTCAGAGGTCATGCTGAGGACAAGATTAGGATCTGTGAACAAATAGTAATTGACTAATATTCAACGAGGTGCTGATATGGTGGGGGTAAAGGTTCTGTATGATCGTGTTGGTTTCTGCTGCCAAATTCACCTAAAATTGAACAAAGCAGCACCAAAGAGCAATCGAGGAGTTTCAAGTGCGAATTCAATCCAACGCAGATTGATTTTTCAGAAGATATTGCTCGAGTTTAAAAAATGTCCGCACGCTCTCACGGAATTAACCTCAGCCCCAAGGTGAACTGATCAGATTTCCACTCAATGATGTCATTTGTAGGCTTCGAGGAGTCTCTAAAATATACACAATTTTTTTATCCACAGGTTGATGAAGAGGCACATTTTATAAGCTTTGAAATAGCTGTTTTTAAACTTGTTAAGAATCTGACTACTATACACCAATACAATTAGCAATTAAATGCTATTATTTTGTGGGGCGTGGGCCTCGCTGGCTAGGCCGACATTTATTGCCCATCCCGACTTGCCCTTGAGAAGGTGGTGATGGTGAGCCGCCTTGTTGAATCACTGCAGTCCCTGTGGTGTACGTACACCCACAGCGCTGTTAGGGAGGGAAGTCAGGGTGGTGAGTGACTTGAAGGTGAACTTGCAGGAGGTGGTTTTCTCACGGGTTTGATGCTCTTGCTCTTCAAGGTGGTAGAGGTTGTGGATGTAGAAGGCGCTGTCGAAGAAGATTTGACAAATTACTGCAGTGCAACTTGGTGATGGTACACACTGCTGCCACTGTGTTTTTAAAATTCATTTACGGGATGTGGGCGTCGCTGGTTAGACCGGCATTTACTGCCCATCCCTAGTTGCCTTCAGAAGGCGGTGGTGAGTTGCCTTCTTGAACCGCTGCAGTCGTTGAGATGTTGGTACACCTGCCGTGCTGTTAGGGAGGGAGTTCCAGGATGTTGCCCCAGCGACTGTGAAGGAACGGCCGATATATTTCCAAATCAGGATGGCGAGTGACTTGGAGGGGAACCTCCAGGTGGTGGGGTTCCCAAGTATCTGCTGTTCTTGTCCTTCTAGATGGTCGTGGTCGTTGGTTTGGAAGATGCTGCATAAGGAGCCTTGATGAGTTACTGCAGTGCAACTTGTAGATGGTACACAAGGCTTCCACTGTTCATCGGTGGTGGAGGGTTTGAATGTTTGTGGAAGGGGGAGCCATCAAGCGGGCTGCTTTGTCCTGGATGGTGCCGAGCTTCCTGAGTGTTGTTGGGGCTGCACTCATCCAGGCAAGTGAAGAGTGTTCCATTGCACTCCTGACTTCTGCCTTGTAGATGGTGGACAGGCTTTGGGGGGTCAGGAGGTAAGTTAGTCCCCGTAGGATTCCTGGCATTTGACCTGCCCTGATAGCCACAGTATTTATATGGCTATTTATATGTATTTATATGTGTGTTGGTGGTGGAGGGAGTGAATGATTGTGGATGGGGTACCAAACAAGCGTGGCTGCTTTTTGTCCTGGCTGGTGTTGAACTTCTTGAGCGTTATTGGAGCTGCATTCATCCAGGCAGTATTCAATCAGACTCCTGACTTGTGCCCTGTAGGTGGTGGAAAGGCTTTGGGGAGTCAAGAGGTGAGTTACTTATTGCAGGATTCCTAGCCTCTAACTCGCTCTTTACATAGAATTTACAGTGCAGAAGGAGGCCATTCAGCCCATCGAGCCTGCACCGGCTCTTGGAAAGAGCGCCCTACCCAAGGTCAACACCTCCACCCTATCCCCATAACTCAGTAACACCAGCCAACACTAAGGGCAATATTGGACACTAAGGGCAATTTATCATGGCCAATCCACCTAACCTGCACATCTTTGGACTGTGGGAGGAAACCGGAGCACCCGGAGGAAACCCACGCACACACGGGGAGGATGTGCAGACTCCGCACAGACAGCGACCCAAGCCGGAATCGAACCTGGGACCCTGGAGCTGTGAAGCGATTGTGCCATCCACAATGCTACCGTGCCGCCCTTGCTACCGTGTAGCCACAAGGATTCTGTTTCTGCATAGTTTATTTTAATGTTATTTGTAATGTTCTCTATGTTCACGGATGGCAATGTCTTTGTGGTTGAATCAATTAGAGAACATATGGCTTTGTTAAAGAACAAACCTATTTATTAACTAACTAAACACTATAAAGAAAGGTTTATACGATATGAAAGTTGGATACTATGGCTAAATACAAATAAGTATGATTAACTAGTATTAATTACTATTGACTAAGGAGCTACTCGATATGCGACTGGATTCTACGCGTGCTATCCACGCATGTGTTCCAGTAATGTTCTCCTTATATCACGCCATCTAGTGGTTGGATGCTAGAATCTCAGTCTATGCATATGGCACCTATCTTTACTTGCAGCTCGGTTCGTAAATTACACACAAATGATATTCTACATATCATTACATTACTTTGCCATTTAAAATGAGGTTATTCACAGGTAATGAATGGGGCACTGATTAAAATGCTTTTATCATACGCCCATTATAATCTGTATTGGATAAACTGCATCAAGTTCCCATTCCAAAAGGAATGTTTTCCACTGTCACATTCTCGACTAATATCGTGGCAGATTTTAGGTTCAGAATATGTTGGACTTTAGCCTGGTGTTGTAAGACTTCTTACTGTGCTCACCCCAGTCCAACACCGGCATCTCCACATCATGATTTTAGGTTCAGCATTCAGCAAGGACATTTGAGTGGCAACCCAAGGAAAATAATGGGAATGATGGGGTTGCTCCATGGGAGTTGGCGCGGACTCAATGGCCTCCTTCTGTGCCGTAAGTGACTCGATGACTCCATAAGCAATGATAATGATGCAGTCATTCCAAAGAGACTTACATCATTTCCAATATGGCTTAATGGGTTTATGACCACAAAGAAAATATAATCAGAATGTATTGAGCTGTTGTCATCCTGTTGACAAAGCATTAGCAACACTATAGATGGTTAAACACCCAGATGCTCAGAGGGACATAGACTCCTCCTTTCAACCAGCGAATGAAGATTAGAAATCTGTGCTTTCGGACTTCTGGTGATTGGGATGGGCTGAGAAGCCTGGGCAACATGGTAGCACAGTCGTTAGCGCAATTGCTTCACAGCTCCAGGGTCCCAGGTTCGATTCCCGGCTTGGGTCACTGTCTGTGCGGAGTCTGCACATTCTCCCCATGTCTGCGTGGGTTTTCTCCGGGGGCTCCGGTTTCCTCCCACAGTCCAAAGACGTGGAGGTTAGGTGGATTGGCCATGATAAATTGTCCTTAGCATCCAAAATTGCCCTTAGTGTTGAGTGGGGTTACTGGGTTACAGGGTGGAGGTGTGTGATTGGGTAGGGTGCTCTTTCCAAGAGCCGTTGCAGACTCGATGGGCCAAATGGCCTCCTTCTGCACTGTAAATTCTATGAAATATCTATCACACGTGGTCTTTCTCTCTCTCTCTCTCTCGTGGGTGTACTGTGAACAGGGTAACATCAGAATCACATACATAGTTAGTGGAGTTACGTTTAGTTATTATTGTTAAATCTTTGTTAACCAATTCCTAGTTTCCATGTTAAAGTAAAGAACTCTCCATTTATAGTTATAGTTACTCAATAAATCTTTGTTGTTACTGGGCGAGTTCAACGTCTTCTTCAACAAGATTCAGAGGACCTCACCATCAACCAAGGATTGAGTAACACGTGTTATCAACCAGGCAGGCATGTTTGTTCCCTTGTTGCGCTCAATGTGTGTTCCGTGTGGATAATTTGAGTAATTGTCACAGTTATTGGTGTCAGTTACATTGAGCGTTTCTTCTTGAGAACTGTGACAATGATCTGATGTCATATTGATGTTGGTGACATCAGTCATTTGTGGTGGATTTGATTGCTCTTCTTTGCTGCCTTGGCGCTCCTCTGCTGGAGACATTTCTGGTACATTTGAATCATCTGTGATCTCTTTAGGGTCCTCTTCAGGAGTTAAAATCTTCAAGATGTCAATTGACGTGGTCTCACTGAACCCTGGAGTAGTCCTACTCTGTGCTTCTGTACAGACGAGCTGAGATCTGTCAGTCCCGCTGTGATCCTGCACACTCTGTATGTCGAGTGTGATCACTTTGTCACTGTTTTCACATACAGTGGGTAGACATTCAGGGTCTTCTTGCCGATTAAATGAGCTGGGTAGACTTTCATAGTCTTCTGGTGGCTCAAATAAGCTGGGTGGACTTTCATAGTCTGCTGCTGGTTGCTCAGATAAGGTGGATAGACTTTCATAGCCTTCTTCGTGCACGGTTGTCGCTCTGGAGTCTTTGCTTGTGGCCATTCTGGAGCCTGTCAACGAGTTGGCTATGGAGGCCGGTATCACTCCCTCAGTGGAGTCTTACAGTGTTCTCTCTGTGGAGTCGATCTGTGTTCTCTGTGTGGTGTCATCTTCTTCTTGGGTATTGCTGTCATCCAATGTATCGATGATCTGCCATGGCATCATGGTATTGGAATCATCTACCACGAGAAGATTCGTGTTGAGCTTTTCAACCGTGTTGCTGATGCAATGATCATCAATTCCGAATAACTCATCCATGTCTGAGCAGTAATTGTCAATGAGCAAATCCTCTCTTTCTACTTTGGATTTGTCATTGTGCTCTCCTCTTTGAGTGTTGCAAACTGCTTGTTCCAGGGTGCTGCGGCGGTAATCTTTAACTGTCGGCGGAGGCTCGGGCTTCATTTTGTCATTCGGGGAAAAAAATCTGCTGTTTGTAGCTTTAAATTTCTTATTTGCTATTTTCAGCCATTTTCCCTTTTAAGTGGGCGTGGTCCGGATCCTCTGGCGTCATGACGCTCATGACGTAACGCGTAGGAATCAACTGCGCATGCGCAGTCCGAGTTTCCTGTACTGTGCACTCTTTTTGCAAGTGTATTTTGCCGGTTTTTTTTCTCTGTTTGAGAAGTGCGCATGTGCGTACTGGCCGGAATGCTCTCGCTCAAGGTGGCTGCCAAGTAAATGTGCTGCTGCATCGAGTGAGATCCAGTGTACCTAACACGACAGGGGTGTTACATAGAACATAGAACATAGAACAGTACAGCACAGAACAGGCCCTTCGGCCCTCGATGTTGTGCCGAGCCATGATCACCCTACTCAAACCCACATATCCACCCTATACCCGTAACCCAACAACCCCCCCCTTAACCTTACTTTTATTAGGACACTACGGCCATTTAGCATGGCCAATCCACCTAACCCGCACATCTTTGGACTGTGGGAGGAAACCGGAGCACCCGGAGGAAACCCACGCACACACGGGGAGGACGTGCAGACTCCGCACAGACAGTGACCCAGCCGGGAATCGAACCTGGGACCCTGGAGCTGTGAAGCATTTATGCTAACCACCATGCTACCGTGCTGCCCCAAAGTTACGTGTGAACTATTCTGGTATTAGAGAGACCCAAGGACATTAAACTAGTAAATAGTGGTGGTGGTGGTGGCTGGGGCGGGTTAGGGGCTCAGGGGAAATCAGTCCAGTTTCAAAAACAAGTCACAAGACAGAGGGTAAAGAAACAGTCAGGAATCCTATTTCAGATACGGCAGGGTAATGGCAAAATTATAAGAAATATAACGGTTAAACCAGAGAAGAGAAATAATAAACTTCAGTGCTGAGGGATAAGTTAGAGTATACGATCCACATAAGAGTTCTGTACAAAGGATTGTAAGGAATAAATTGAATGAGCTGCGGACAATGAATTCAAATTGGAGATAATAGCCTAGAAGCCATTAGTGAGACAGGGCTGTGGGCTGGTCCTGGAAACGTGATATACCAGTTTATAAGGTTTACTGGACTGATAGGGAAATTGTGTATAGACCCCCTGGCAGCATCTCGATTGTATGAATGCAAAAATTAGGCAAGTGTGTCACAAAGGCAGAGTAACATTAATGGGGGGTTTTGACTTACACATAGATTGGGAGAGGCAGACAAGCACCTGTCAGAAAGGTAATGAATTCCTGGAGTGTGTCAGAGACAATTTTCTACAGCAATAATAATAATCTTCATTATTGTCACAAGTAGGCTTACATTAAGACTGCAATGAAGTTACTGTGAAAGTCCCCTAGCCGCCACATTCCGGCGCCTGTTCGGGTACACAGAGGGAGAATTCAGAATATCCAATTCACTGAACAAGCACGTCTTTCGGGCCTTGTGGGAAGAAACCAGAGCACCCGGAGAAAACCCACGCAGACACGGGGAGAACGTGCAGACTCCGCACAGACAGTGACCCAAGCCGGGAATCGGACCCGGGTCCCTGGCACTGTGAAGCAAAAGTGCTAACCACTGTGCCACCCTGAGGACAGGTAATATTGGATTTAGTAATGAGTGATGAGCCAGATTTAATTAGTAACGTAATTGAGAATGAACATTTGTTAAATAGCGATCATAACATGCTCGAGTTCAATGTGATGTTTGAATATTGGAATTTAAAATTTCGATAAGGCCGACTTGAATGAGCTGAGACGGACTGTCCACAGTAAACTGGGAAAATCTGCTGATGGGTAAAACAACGGAAGAACAGTAGAAGATGTTTAAAGAAACATTTAGCACAACATAGAACCAGGCTGAGAGGGAACAGCAACACTGCACAGAAAATACAGCCATGGACACCGAAAGAGATAAGGGACATCATAAAACTGAGAGGGCTTACAAAAATGCAAAACACAGCACACATCCTACTGAAAGATACAAAGACCAGCAAAGGGTCACAAAGCAGCTTATCAGACCGACTAAAAAGAATTATGAAAGGAAACATCAAAATCAATAAGAAGTTTTATCATTATATAATATATAATATAGGGGGTTTAAACTAATTCAGCAGGGGGATGGGAACCTAAATTGTAGACCCAGTGTACAGGATGTTGAGAGTAGTGAGGTCAGGGATAGGGTTAAAAGTTCGAAAGAGGGCACCGGCAAGCAGGACGCTGGTTTGAAGTGTGTCTACTTCAACGCCAGGAGCATCCGGAATAAGGTGGGTGAGCTTGCAGCATGGGTTGGTACCTGGGATCTCGATGTTGTGGCGATTTCGGAGACATGGGTAGAGCAGGGACAGGAATGGTTGTTGCAGGTTCCAGGATTTAGATGTTTCTGTAAGAACAGAGAAGATGGTAAAAGAGGGGGGGGTGTGGCATTGTTAATCAAGGAAAGTATTACGGCGGTAGAAAGGACGCTTGAGGACTCGTCTACTGAGGCAGTATGGGCCGAGGTTAGGAACAGTAGAGGAGAGGTCACCCTGTTGGGAGTTGTCTATAGACCTCCGAATAGTCCCAGAGATGTAGAGGAAAGGATTGCAAAGATGATTCTTGACAGGAGCGAGAGTAACAGGGTAGTTGTTATGGGGGACTTTAACTTTCCAAATATTGACTGGAAATACTATAGTTCGAGTACTATAGATGGGTCAGTTTTTGTGCAGAGTGTGCAGGAGGGTTTTCTGACACAGTATGTAGACAGGCCAACAAGGGGCGAGGCCACATTGGATTTGGTACTGGGTAATGAACCCGGCCAGGTGTTAGATTTAGATGTAGGTGAGCACTTTGGTGATAGTGATCACAACTCGGTTATGTTCACTTTAGCAATGGGCAGGGATAGGTATATACCGCAAGGCAAGAATTATAGCTGGGGGAAAGGCAATTATGATGCTATTCGGCAAGATTTAGGAGGTATAGGATGGGGAAGGAAACTGCAGGGGATGGGTACAATCGAAATGTGGAGCTTTTTCAAGGAACAGCTACTGCGTGTCCTTGATAAGTATGTACCTGTCAGGCAGGGAGGAAGTTGTCGAGCAAGGGAGCCGTGGTTTACTAAGGAAGTTGAAGCACTTGTCAAGAGGAAGAAGAAGGCTTATGTTAGGATGAGACATGAAGGCTCAGTTAGGGCACTTGAGAGTTACAAGTTAGCCAGGAAGGACCTAAAGGGAGAGTTAAGAAGAGCGAGGAGAGGACACGAAAAGTCGTTGGCGGATAGGATCAAGGAAAACCCTAAGGCTTTCTATAGGTATATCAGGAACAAAAGAATGACTCGAGTAAGATTAGGGCCAATCAAGGATAGTAGTGGAAAGTTGTGTGTGGAATCAGAGGAGATAGGGGAAGCATTAAATGGATATTTTTCGTCAGTGTTTACACTGGAGAAAGACAATGTTGTCGAGGAGAACACTCAGGTTCAGTCGACCAGGCTAGATGGAATTGAGGTTCAAAAGGAGGAAGTGTTAGCAATTTTAGAAAATGTCAAAATAGACAAGTGCTGAAGGATGTTATAGGATACAGAGGGACATAGATAAGCTGCAGAGCTGGGCTGAGAGGTGGCAGATGGAGTTTAATGCGGAAAAGTGTGAGGTGGTTCACTTTGGAAGGAGTAACAGGAATGCAGAGTACTGGGCTAATGGCAAGATTCTTGGTAGTGTAGATGAACAGAGAGATCTCGGCATCCAGGTACATAAATCCCTGAAAGTTGCCACCCAGGTTAATAGGGCTGTTAAGAAGGCATATGGTGTGCTAGCCTTTATAAGCAGGGGGATTGAGTTTCGGAACCACAAGGTCATGCTGCAGCTGTACATAACTCTGGTGCGGCCACACCTGGAGTACTGCGTGCAGTTCTGGTCACCACATTATAGGAAGGATGTGGAAGCTTTGGAAAGGGTTCAGAGGAGATTTACTAGGATGTTGCCTGGTATGGAGGGAAGGTCTTATGAGGAAAGGCTCAGGGAATTGAGGTTGTTTTCGTTAGAGAGGAGAAGGCTGAGAGGTGACTTAATAGAGACATATAAGATAGTCAGAGGGTTAGATAGGGTGGACAGTGAGAGTCTTTTTCCTCGGATGGTGATGACCAACACGAGGGGACATAGCTTTAAATTGAGGGGTGAGAGATATAGGACAGATGTCAGAGGCAGTTTCTTTACTCAGAGAGTAGTAGGGGTGTGGAACGCCCTGCCTGCAATAGTAGTAGACTCGCCAACTTTAAGGGTATTTAAGTGGTCACTGGATAGACATATGGATGAAAATAGAATAGTGTAGGTCAGATAGGCTTCAGATGGCTTCACAGGTCGGCGCAACATCGAGGGTCGAAGGGCCCGTACTGCGCTGTAGTGTTCTATGTTCTATAAAGGGGAAGTGGATGGTCAGGATCAAGAGCAATGTTGGCCGCTAAAAATGGGGATATTTTCAGTGACTATGGGGAAATGGTAGACATGTTGAACAATTACTTTGTCTCAGTATTTAGACTACTAAAAGAGGATAGTTTGCCAGAAGTCCCAAAAACACTAATAGTAGATTGGGGACAGGGGCTAAATAAAATTAACGTAAGTAAAACATCGATAATGAGGAACTAAACAGCAACAAGCTCCCAGGACCTGTTTCCATCCGAGGGTGTGAAAGGAAGTAGGGGGAGCCCATTGCAGATGCCCTAATGATAATGTTCCAGAGTTCCCTAGATTCAGGAGTCGTCCCTCTGGATTGGAAAATTGCTCATGTCACTCTGCTTTTTAAGAAAGGAGAAAGAGTTGTTGCCTTTTTACCTGCTATAAGTATGGCAATCAATAAGGTTGGCCTTCTTCCTTTGGATATCGATATTATATTGCTCAGAGTCACCGGGTATCAAATGATACCACCACAAGGTTCAACCGGGTATCGACCAAAGAGCCAAACACCAGTTAGTTAGTTCAAGATCAAGGATAGTTTATTTACACACACAACTAATCATGCAACATAGGCACTGCTAGTTAACCTACACCTATCAACCATGACAACCTGTACTTAACTTCAGGCACCCGGCTTAGGTCAGAGGAACAGTGGCCTTTGTTCGGATCTGGGTCTGTGTATATCGGGTCTGGAGAAGTAACTGCTGCTCAGCTGGGCTCATCCGTCTGGTAGGGGGCGTTGAACTTCAACTTGCTTCTGGTGGTGCTGCGATTGGAAGTAGACGTTGCCGGAGTGCCAGGTCCAAGAGAGGCCGAACACAAGGTGGTCTCTCTCTTTATCCTTGGGGGAGTTTCGCGCTCTTTTGGGCGGTCCTTCAGTTTGGACCCCATTAATTGGGTAATCCTTGATCACTGTATTTGATTTGAGACAATAAAGGGGCGGGTGCCTCGATGGCTGGGTGTGTCCTAAGCAGTGATTGACCCTGCTGTTGATGCATCCTGGGTATAGGGAGTGGCGCCGAAATGTCTGGGATTGTATCGGTTGCTCAAGTATCAGTCTTTTATCTTACGGAGATGGGCCATCAGAATGCTAATCGGTTGGGGGTTTCGATGCTGTCTGGATTCTTTGCTCACAAATATCCATTCACGCTCTGAGCCTGCCTGAACCTTGCGTTGTCCATTTTTCCCGTTATGTTTTGAGACCGTCCATGATTCTGATTGTAAGTGGCCAACCCAAATGGCTACAGAGTAAAACCAGGGAATTACAGATCAGTTAGCCTAACACCTGTGGTGTCTATTATCAGGGATAGGGTGACTGAACACCTCAAACATTTTTAGTTAATCACGCAGAGCCAGCATGGATTCATGACGGGTAGGTCATGCCTGACAAACCTCATTGAATTTTTTGATAAGTGGACTAATGTAATGGACAGGGTAATGTCTATGGATTTTGTTTATATGGACTTCCAGAAGGCATTTGATAAAGTCCCACTTAGGAGGTTAACAAGGTAGAAATGCACAGAATTGATGGGAAATTACTGACATGGCTGGGAAATTGGTTGAGTGGCAGACGACAAAAAGTAATGATAATAGGTAGGTACCCTGCTAGGTCACTGTGCGGAGTCTGCACGTTCCCCCGTGTCTGCGTGGCTTTTCTCCGGGTACTCCGGTTTCCTCCCACAGTGCAAAGACGTGCAGGTTTGGTGGATTGGCCATGCTAAATTACCCTTAGTGTCCGAAAAGGTTAGGAGGGGTTATTGGGTTATGGGGATAGGGTGGAAGTGAGGGTTTAAGTGGGTCGGTGCAGACTCGATGGGCTGAATGGCCTGCTTCAGCACTGTATGTTCTATGACTACTCAAATTGGCAGGGTATGACTAGTGGTGTCCCACAGGGATCTGTGTTAGGGTCTCAATTCATTAACGACTTGTATCATGGCATAGAAAGTCACAGATCCAAATTTGCTGATGACACAAAGTTGGGTGGCATTGTGGATAGTGTAGGGGCAGCATAAAATTACAAATTACAATGGGATATTGATAGACTAGGTGAATGGGCAAAATGATGGCAGATGGCTTTCAATGTCAGCAACAGTGAGGTTATCCATTTTGGACCAAAAACGTATCGAGCAGAGTACTTTCCAAATGGAAAGAGGTTGGATGCAGTGACTGTCCAAAGGGACTTGGGGGTTCAGGTGCATAGATCTGTAAAACGTCACAAACAAGATCCGAAAGTAATCAAGAAGGCTACTGGAATTCTGGCCTTTGCACCCAGATGGCTGGAGTATACGGACACAGACATTTTGCTGCAGTTTTCCAAAACCCTGGTTAGACCCCACTCAGTGTCACTGTGAGCAGATCTGGGCACCACACCTCAGGAAGGATATTTTGGCCTGGGCGGGAGTGCCACGTAGGTTGACAAAAATGATACCTGGACTACGGGGGTTGAGTTATAAAGGAAGATGACACAAATTAGACCTGTTTTCTCTAGAATTTAGAAGGCTAAGGGTTGGTCTGATCAAAGTCTTCAAGATACTAATTGGGAAAGACAGGGTAGATCGAGATAAACTATGTCCACTGGTTGGAGATTCTAAAACTGGGAGGCATAGTCTAAAGATTAGGGCCAGACCGTTCAGGAGAGATGTTGGGAAGAACTTCTTCACTCAAAGGGTGGTGGAGGTTTGGAACTCTCTCCCACACACAGCAGTCGAAGCTGTAACAGTTGTTAATTTTATACCTGAGATGGAGAATTTTGTTAACCAAAGATGTGAAAGGATGAAATGAAATGAAAAAAATGGGATATGGGCTAAAGGCAGGTATATGGAGTTAGGCTACAGGTCAGCCATGATCTCATTGAATAGCAGAGAAGGTTAGATGGGCTGAATGGTTTACTCCTGTTCCTATGCTCCTAAGAGAAGGACATAACTGCAGATGTTAAAAAAAACCTCTGGTGCGGAGTCTATTATAGAATCATAGAGTGGTTAGGGCACAGCAGGGTGCCACGTGACCCATGAGCATATTTGCTTTCTGCGTGACCAGATCAACAACTCCAGCTCCCCGGCCTTTCCACCAGGGTGCTGCACATTTTTGTTCTCTTCCGATGACCGTCCTATTATTTGGCAGACTCGATTGAATCACAGGCAGTGCACTCAAGATGCTAATCACTCGCTGTGGGGAAAGGTTCCCCCCCCCCCCACCCCCGGGTGTTTCAGCAGCACCTTCCAAACCTGTGGGGCCACATTCTCCGATTCTGAGGCGAAGTGCCGAGGATCTGTGGCGTTTTAAGTGGAAAAAAAAAAAAAAAAAAAATCGGCGGCGCCCCTCACTGATCCTGCGACCTGTGAGGGGCTAGCCGCCGGGCCGCCTGACTCTCCCGGCCTCCATGGAGTAAACTGGCCGGAGAATGGCCGGGTACGTGGCCGTGCATGTGCACGGCGGCGACCTGCAGCGGTTGGCATGGTGCCGGCCGTGCGCGGACCCGATCTGCCTGATAGTGCCCCCCTAGTCACCCCTCACCTGTACCGCGATGACGCCGTTTTGGAGGAGGGGGGAGCATACAAAACCTGCGTCAAACAGGTGCCGCCCCCGATTTCGGCGTCAAAAGATCCCAGGTTCAATTCCCGGCTGGGTCACTATCTGTGCGGAGTCTGCACGTTCTCCCCGTGTCTACGTGGGTTTCCTCCGGTGCGGTATTGTGTGAAGCAAATAATGGCATGATGGGAAAAGTAGTCAAGTTTTCTTGGTACAAGTGAATTTAAACTGATTTCATATAACCTAAGGCACAGAATACACAGAGACAGCATGTCCTGGGAACTGGGTGACTCTGAGAGTCTAGATAAGACTTGAAATTAGAAGCAGTCTTAATACATAACAAGCTGAACAACTATTTCTTCCTGTTCCTAAACAACTTCTTCCCTTTCTTAAAACAAAGACAAGATAATGATATGAAACTCAAGTCCCCTAAAGGTCAGCAAGGTGACGCCATTGTAACGATTATTACTTATGTTTTACTTTCAATCAAATTCCTGACCAAGCTGTATTCATGTTATCTTGATCCTATAATGTATAAAAATCGCCTTATTCTTCTGTACTATCGCAGACTTGGGACGGACTCAGCAGTTTGTAATTGACTGCTTTCCGACTCCAAGTATCAGCCATTTACTGCTAGCAGTCAGTTCTAATTAGTGAATAAAGTTCAGTTTTGCTTACCTAATGAATGCTGTTTGATTTTCTCTATCACAGTCAAGACGCGGGGAAAATATAAAATACAACACCGGCTGCTCCGGTTTCCTCCCACAGTCCAAAGATGTGCGGGTTAGGTGGATTGGCCAGGCTAAATTGTCCCTTAGTGTCCACAAAATGTTAAGTGGGGGTCACTGGGTTACGGGGAGAGGGTAGATACGTGAGCTTCAGTACGGTGCACTTTGTGAGGGCCGGTGCAGACTCGATGGGCCGAATGGCCTCCTTCTGCACTGTCAATTCTATGAATTCTATGAAAAGGGATTCTCCGCCCGATCAACGATTACAAAGTCGGCACCGGGGAATGGAGAATTCCGCCCATGTCCTCTACAGTAAGGACAAGGCAGCAGGTACATGAGAAGGCCCCCATCTCAAAGTTCCCTCCCAAGTCACTCACCATCCTGATTTGGAAATATGTGGCTGTTCCTTCAGTCTGGCCAAAGGTTTGGTCACCTGACCTAACATCTTCTTCAGCAGAGATGTCAAACTTTGTTTTCAGATGTTCCTGGGAAACACCTTGGGACATTTCATCATATAAATAGCTGGTTGTTGTTGCGATAACTCTGAGATATACTTTGGACTTTGCAATGCACTCACTCCCACCCCTCACATCAGGCCTTAAGACTGAGGAGCCAGCGTTATCCGTCGCCTGCGTGTTTGCTCCGGTACATTCTACTCGCCAATCAACACTTACCATCTTCCTCTGCAGAAACACCAGCTCCAGCCTGCGAGGTTGAGGACTCGGGTTCATCCAACCTCATGTTCTCCATGGTAGCGCTCAGCCGATCGATGTAATTGAAATTCCTTTCCACCATGGCTCCCTCGTCCTGACTCTCTGCGTCTGCATCATCCAGACTGGCTGATTCTTCCTCACCCGAGTCAGCTTCAACGTCCTCGTCCAGATAGTCCGAGGAGATTCCTTCCGCCATACTGCCTGATCCTTACTCTTAGACGTGGATTCAGCTGCTTGCCGGCAGGATGGGTGTTTGCCCAGATTTCGGATGCTTCAGCTGTCCTTCAGTTCGTGCTCTGTCCGAACATTCACTTGGCCCAGGACTGAAGCTGTCCGAGGCTCAGTTAGATCGCCCAGTCTGACTGCTCCACATTCTGCCTATTCCAAACCGGACCTGCTTGCTCCGAGTGCTGTAAATCAGAGATAAGTAGCAGTCGCACCAGACTCGACTCCCTGCTTTGGTGAATCTACCCCACCCTAGGCATCAACACACAATGATTACTGTGTATCAGTCAAGTCTGTGCAAGATATTATGCTGGCTCTTATTTATACTCACAAAAAACAAAACTGCCTCTCACCTCTTGTGCAATGTGTGACTCATTCAGTTTCGTTTCACTTTGCCAGCTCGCACATGACAAGAAACAGAAACTAAACAGACAGGGATCTTTCAACTAAACACGGAAGGCAAATATGATTAAGTAATAAAAAAATCAATACATCATTTTCCTATTGTTGGAACGATCAGCAGACTGATTATCAAACTACTGAACTCCTTTGAGATCAATCCGCCCACGGCCAACAAACGCTGAAGTGAATCTTGATCCGGGAACTTCATGGCTGAACTGGTAAACCTTCTATTCCACCCAGATGGTGAATTATTGAGTGACTTGTCTTACTGAAACTGCGACGTGCTTCTCCAGCTGTGACAATAATGTAAAGTAATAATAAAAATAATCTTTATTATTGTCACAAGCAGGCTTACATTAACAGTGTAAATTAGGAGCTGAATGTAAAAATGAGCTTTTTTGTTTCTTTTTTCACTAGATTTGGGCTTCGATTGCCCTTGAAATGAGTGGCTTGCTGGCCCATTTTGCAGGCTATTTTCACAAGTGGCACGGTGGCACAGCGGTTAGCACTGCTGCCTCACAGCTCCAAGGCCCCAGGTTCAATTCTGGTCTCGGGTGACTGTCCGTGCGGAGTCTGCACGTTCTCCCTGTGTCTGCGTGGGTTTCCTCCGGGTGCCCCGGTTTTCCCCCACCGTCCAAAGGTGTGCAGGTTAGATGGGTTGGCCATGATAAATTGTCCTTTAGCGTCCAAAAGGTTAGGTGGGGTTACTGGGTTACGGGGATAGGGTGGAGGCGTGGGCTTAGGTAGGGTGCTCATTCCAAGGGCCGGTGCAGACCCTATGAAAAATGAAATGAAAATCGCTTATTGTCACGAGTAGGCTTCAATGAAGTTACTGTGAAAAGCCCCTAGTCGCCACATTCCGGCGCCTGTCCGGGGAGGCTGGTACGGGAATTGAACCGTGCTGCTGGCCTGCCTTAGTCTGCTTTAAAAGCCAGCGATTTAGCCGAGTGAGCTAAACCAGCCCCTGGGCTGAATGGCATCCGTCTGTACTGTTAATTGTATGGTTAAGAGTCCACCACTGATGCATCATCAATTGGACACGAGACGAAGATGTGATCCAAACAAAAGGCTTTAATGCACAAGATGTGTGCCCGGCAGCAGACGTACAGAAGAATGGCTGACTGCCGGGAAGCACGGGTTCTTATATCCTGCCTTGTAGGCGGAGCTACCTACCTCTCAGCCAATCGGCTGAGAGGCACATGACTTACCCGGGCCAATGGGCAGCGAGTCCTCTGCACCAATAGCAGCTCACTTCTAAGGTACCGTAATACCACAACCACATTAATGTGGGTCTGGGGTCACATGTAGGCCAGACGGCAGATTTCCTCCCCTAAATCAGGGTTCTTCAAAGTGTGGGGTGCGACCAGGTGTCGGGAGGGCTGCGGAGCAATCGATCGCGGAGAAATCGGTCGTAGCATCCTTGAGGTGGTCCCGATCGCGGAAGAAACGCCCTACGGCCACAACCGCCTTTTGAATAAGCAGGAAATGAGGGTGTGTGTGCAGTCTTCCGGCCATGAGTGGCAGCAGAGAGCGGGTCACGTACCCTGCATGTACACCTGACATCAGGCGTTCTGTACGTACGTGTTTTAGCGCCACATCATGGAGGAATGCTTTTTCCATTTCCGCTGCTGGAAAGTGAGGCAAGAGGACTGCAGAGATGGATAATTTTCTTCCAAGAGACAGGCAGAGGCACAAGTACGCAGTGTACCTACTGGGCCGGATCTCACAACAGAATCTGCTGGAGAGAGCTGCCCAGGAGAGTGCAGGCCAGGACAGCACAGTGCTAGTGTCAGCTCTACACAGAGCTCCAGGGCCTCTGTTAACAGTCTACAAAGAAGAAACCTAACTCGGGAACAAAGCAGTGTGAGACTGATTTCTTGAGGTATAGCTTTGTCAATTATGCCAATGCAAATAAGGATGCAAAGCTCATGTGTGTTATATGCAGGGAAGTATAGAATAATAGAATCCCTACAGTGCAGAAGGAGGCCGCCCAGCACATCGAGTCAGCACCAAAATCCTCTGAAAGAGCACCCTACCTAGGCCCACTTCCCACCCTATCCCCGTAACCCCATCTAGGGGGCAATTTCTCATGGCTAATCCACCTAACCTGCACATCTTTGGATTAGGGGAGGAAACCGGAGTACCCGGAGGAAACCCAGGCAGACACACTGAAAAAGTGCAGACTCCACACAGACGGTCACTGAAGGTTGGAATTGAACCCGGTTCCCTGATGCTGTGAGGCAGCAGTGCTAACCATTGTGCCTCCTTGCCGCCCTCTCGTGGCAACATCTAGAAATAAGGTGCACAGTTTCAAAATAAGGTTGGGGGGGGGGGTGGTTGCAGGGGTGGATCTTGTCAGTGGAACACCCAGGACACATGTGACCATGTGGTGGGGAAGGTTATCAGCAGTGAATCCCGCCATCGGTGTGGGTGGGCCATAAAATAGCCTCCAGGGCAAACAAGGAGGCCCTACATTATGGGCAAAACCTATATGCCCAACCCCATTTCCATTAACATAAGTCTTTTGAAAGCAAAAATGTGGCATGGGTCTTTTTTTTTTCAAATTTAAACTTCACTTGCAAATCATTTGCATTAATTTGCAGTGGCTGGTTTAGCACAGTGGGATAAAACAGCTGTCTTGCAAAGCAGAACAAGGCCAGTGGCGCGGGTTCAATTCCTGTACCAGCCTCCCTGAACAGGTGCCGGAATGTGGTGACTAGGGGGCTTTTCACAGTAACTACATTGAAGCCTACTCGTGACAATAAGCGATTATTATTATTACTTAGGCTTCATTATCATTTGTTGAACCTTAGTCAGAGGGCGGGCATGCCTTATGGTTGACATACATTGATGGTTAGAGGGAGCTTGCAACATTTCCTTTATTGTGCAAGAAATCTTGTACTTTTTTTTTGTTGACTTCTTATTGAATGCTCATGTCCGTATCCAGTGTGCACTCACCTCTCTGTGGGACAGGTGTCACAAGTTCGGCTGGTCCACCCTTCTATGCATCATCAAGGGCGTTATCAGAGGGGATTGCCATTAAATCCCGGCCTGGCCGGCCACAACTACATCCTGTTAATTACTAATGAAAAAAGTAACTCTCAGTGAAGCTGAATGAAACGTCGGAGGTGAAGTTAAAACCCTGTAAGGATTCTGCCAGCCATCACGCTGATGGGAACCCACACGTGCACAGCACCGACACTGCCCTTTCGGCCCCTCGTTTTCTCACTTCGGCTAACCGTTCACATCGACACCGCCCCCCCCCCACCCTCCTCCCCACCATGCCCAGAATGCCAGCCTCGCCCATTCCTCCATGCCCACTACCCATCCCGAACACCAACCACACCTTCACTAACTCACTCAGAAAGAAATGGAAGAGAACATTGACTGGGTGATGGAAGGGGTCAAATGCCAACCACGCCATGGATAAATGGCCTGGGCCTTAACCTGTGCAGTATGTTCATTTCTACTTCTAAGGAACGTTGTGGGCAGCACGGTAGCACAAGTGGATGGCACTGTGGCTTCTCAGCGTCAGGGTCCCAGGTTCGACAGTGGGTCACTGTCTGTGCGGAATCTGCACGTTCTCCCCGTGTCTGCGCGGGTTTCCTCCGGGTGCTCCGGTTTCCTCCCACAGTCCAAAGATGTGCAGGTTAGGTGGATTGGCTATGATAAATTACCCTTAGTGACAGAAAAGTTTGGGAGGGATTATTGCGTCACAGGGATAAGGTGGAAGTGAGGGCTTAAGTAGGTCGGTGCCGACTCGATGGGCCGAATGGCCTCCTTCTGCACTGTATATTCTGTGTTCTTGTTCTGTGTAAAGTTTTCAGAGAATCCAAACTAATTGCAGGCTTCGAAAAGGGTATCAAAGTATATTTAATTCAGATCTTTAACGGATACGAGTAAAGGTTATGCAAACTGTTTGCCAATGCATCATTTAAACTGTAATTAATCACTTAATTATGTAACTGTGTTTTTATTTCTTTCCTATTAATGAATGGAAGCTAGTTGCCATGGAGTCCCGTGGGCTGAGTTTCTCTCACAGTGGTAAGAAGATGGAGCTACGGGGAAGAGGTTTTGCCAGAAGATACCGCTGCGCCTCATATTGAAGCTTCATAAAAATGGGCGGCATGGTGGTGCATTGTGTGGTAGTCACCACTGTTTGTATATATTATGTATATGAGAAGTAATACGGTAAGGCCCCTGTACTACAGGTACAGGGGTAGATCCCTGCCTGCTGGCTCCGCCCAGTAGGCGGAGTATAAATGTGTGTGCTCACCGAGCTGCAGCCATTTCAGCAGCAGCTGCAGGAGGCTACACATCTCTGCTTAATAAAGCCTCGATTACTCTCTACTCTCGTCTCGTCGTTATTGATTGTACATCACATTGGTTAGCACTGCTGCCTCAAATACACACACAGATGAATCAGGGCAGCCCCCCGAGGTGGTGTTTTGCAACAGACACTTTTACTTCAGAAGCTGAACCGAACAATGGCCACTCAGGAATGTGCGAATGGCCTTCTTCCTGCCCCAAGACTCTGTGATCACACCCATGTTAGAAGTCTTACAACACTAGGTTAAAGGTCAACAGATTTGTTTCAAATCACTAGCTTCCGGCGCACTGCTCCGAAGGAAGGTGAATTCGCCTGAGGAAGGAGCAGTGCTCCGAAAGCTAGTGATTCAAATCAAACCTGTCGGACTTTAACCTGGTGTTGTAAGACTTCTTACTGTGCTCACCCCAGTCCAACGCCGGCACCTCCACATCATGACACCCATTGTTGGCATGCACCTGGAGAGATGGCCCTGGATGGCCCGGGTGAAGTTAATGTTTTTGCCATAAATATACATTCTTCACAAAATACCTGAAAGAACATTACAAACCTTTCAAAGTAGCCATCACACAATGTGCAATGATATTCGGTTCTCTACACACATCATGTTGCACTCTAAGGCGCTTCAATATAGTCAAAGAAATGTTTCAAAATGGTCACTACAAATGGTGCAAAGTTGTTTAAGTTGTCTACAAGCCTCAAGTTGCAGTCTGAACTTCTGCCAAACAATTGTAACACTTGTAAAACATTCAATGATTGGATTGGATTTGTTCATTGTCACATGTACCGAGGTACAGTTAAAAGTATTGTTCTGCGTGCAGTTCAGAAAGATCCCTCCGTACATGAAAAGAAAATACATAATAGGGTAAACATAAAATACGCAACGTAAATACATAGACACAGACATCAGGTAAAGCATACAGGAGTGTAGTACTACTCAGTGGAGATGTGTGAAGAGATCAGAGTTGGAGGAGTCCTGTCGGGTCGGGTCACCTGATCCAGTCCGTGGGCCTCTGAGGATCTTCAAACCTGCAGGAGAACATAAAAGAGAGAGGTTAGTGATAGTGTTAGTGTGAGAATTAAGTTTGAAGAGGTTAGTACGGTGATAGGAGATGTAGGAAGAGGATCTGTGTGAGAGAGCTCGCAGAAAGTCACCATGCTCCGCCACCATCGCGCTGAAAGTATCAACAGCCCGAGGGGGTTCTATACAATTCCCCTCCCCGCGGTTCACTATGGCTTAAGGCTGAAAAATCTTAGACAGCGATATTCCCCCCTTACGCCTCTGTGGCGGCTGACCCAAGCGTTAGTGCAGCCCTCAGCACACAGTCCTGGCCGTTCGAATGTGGCAGTCTGCAACACTCGGTCAGGAACAGCTCTTTGCACTGGACAACCAACACGTTTCGGGCAAATCAAAGAGCGTCTTTCACTGAGCTGACAATCCTCCAGCCCTTTGCCTCCGTGGGTGTCCCTGGGAGTCCCTTGCAGCACATTGACCTGTGTCACGGGGCTGCTCGGGGTCAACCTGGACACGAGAAACCATCGAATCTCTCTCCACACCTTCTTTGCAAAGGCTCATCCCACAAGGAGGTGGACAGCGGCCTCTTCCTCAGCGCAGTCACCTCGAGGGCAATGTGCAGATGGGGCATGTAGGAAGGATTTGACAGGGAGGGTCTTACTCACTGGCTGGGTCTTGGCGTGTGTTTGAAAGTTCTGGGGATGAGGCATTCTGCCCAAATGACCTCGACAGGGAACCATACGACCATCTCCTGTTCCTGAAGGGCCATAAGGACGTTACGTGCCAACCACTGACCGATGGACTTGTGGTCGAAGATGTTTCTCTGCATAGGCTTTTCCACGAGGGACCCGGCCTGTTGTTGCTGCTCATTTCTGGCATCCTCCTTCTGAATCTTGTTTTGTATAATATGGAGACCAGAGCTCTTCACTCGACATCGAGGTGTGGTCTAACCAACATTCATATCAAGCTCCTTCTAAGCTCACTGCTTTTCAGTTGTATTCCTTCAGAAATGAAGCACAGTGCGTGATTTGCCTTTCTCATTACGTAGACTTAGTTCCTCTGGACCTGTGCAGGACAATGGGCAGAAGACTTGGCCATCTGCCTCGGCTCATCCCAACCTCTATCGCTCCAGCCCAAGGGCTGTCCCTGCTCTTCTGCTGGAGCAGTCACACGGAAACATAAAAGATAGGAGCAGGAGTAGGCCATTCAGCCCCGCAAGCCTGCTTCGCCATTCAATATGATCATGGCTGACCCTCTCTCTCAAGGCCATGTCCCGTGCTCTCCCCCTACCCTTTGTCGCCTTTAGACTCGAGAAATCGATCTATTTCCTTCTTAAATATATTCAGGGACTTGGCCTCCACAGTTTTCTGTGGTCGAGAATTTCACAGGTTCACCATGGGCGGCACGGTAGCACAGTGAGCACTGTTGCTTCACAGGGACCCGGGTCTGATTCACAGCTTAGATCACTGTCTGTGCGGAGTCTGCACGTTCTGCCCGTGTCTGCGTGGGTTTCCTCCGGATGCTCCGGTTTTCTCCCGCAAGTCCCGAAAGACGTGCTTGTTGGGTGAATTGGACATTCTGAATTCTCCCTCTGTGTACCCGAACAGGCGCTGGAATGTGGCGACCAGGGGATTTTCACAGCAACTTCATTGCAGTGTTAATGTAAGCCTACGTGTGACAATAATAAAGTATTATTATTATTACCATCTGAGTGCAGAGGTTTCTCCTCATTTCTCCTCAAAATGCCAGAATGTAAGTGTAAAGGCATTAGCATTCCTCACCTTCTACGGAACACAAAGCCAGTGTAAAAGAAAAGGTAGGCATCCCACAGAGGCAGCAATCCAATGTTTGAATTACCCAATTAATTTTCACTGACATTTCAACCGGCTTGCTTTGAACAAAGCGATTGTAACTGTGAACTTTACTGGTGTGTTCTATATTTACAGCAGGCCCGTGTGAATGTTGTGATGCGTTCACATTCCAGGAACATGTCATTTCACTTCACCCAGCTCTGCATTGAACTCCACCAGCACAGCCGCCTGTTCCTTTCGCCTTTACTCGAAGGGGGTTACTTGCTGAACCACCGCAAGGTGCTGCAATTCTTTTCCCCAGTCGGTCGGGCGAGAGGACAGACCCCTGCACTGTTGCTATCAACTCATCCCACATGCTCGCTGTCTAGCCCACTCAGCCGATCGCTACCCTTCTCTTATTGAGCTGCCTCTTAATTGCATCTGTGCAGTTTGCCCCCTTGTGGTCGCCATTTCAACGTTTTCACCCACTAGGGGCTGTTTAGCACACTGGGCTAAATCACTGGCTTTGAAAGCAGGCCAGCAGCACGGTTCGATTCCTGTAACAGCCTCCCCGAACAGGTGCCGAAATGTGGCGACTAGGGGCTTTTCACAGTAACTTCAGTGAAGTCTACTCGTGACAATAAGTGATTTTACAGGGCTGGTTTAGCTCACTCAGCTAAATCGCTGGCTTTAAAGCAGGCCAGCAGCACGGTTCGATTCCTGTAACAGCCTCCCCGGACAGGCGCCGGAATGTGGCGACTAGGGGCTTTTCACAGTAACTTCATTGAAGCCTACTCGTGACAATAAGCGATTTTCATTTTTTTTTCACTCACTGGGTAGCTCTTGGGGCTAAAGGGATCAAAGGATATTGGGGGCGATGGGGACAGGTTACTGAGTTGGATGATCATCCATGATCTTAACGAGTGGCGGAGCAGGCATGAAGGGTTGAATGGCCTCCTCCTGCCCCTATTTTTCTGTGCAAGGACGTTTTTCCTGAACTTCGTGCTGGATTTATGAGTTCCAATTACTTCATTGTACAGCCGAGCGGGTGACAGTCACATGCATTTTGGGCCAATCTGAGCAAAAGTTGACTTTACCCTGGATTGGCAAATACTGGCACAGTCAACACTGGGAGAGCCCGTAATGATTTGCAATTTACTAGGGCGGCACGGCGGTGAGCATCACCAGGGTCCCAGGTTCGATTCCGGCCTCGGGTCACTGTCTGTGTGGAGTTTGCACTTTCTCCCCGTGTCTGCGTGGGTTTCATAGAGTGTAGAAGGAGGCCATTCGGCCCATCGAGTCTGCACCAACCGAGGTTTCGTAACCCACACGAAGCCCACGGGGAAACTGTTATCTTTCTTTTCCTATTTTTTTTAAGCTCAGAGTACCCAGTTATTTTTTTTCTCTAATTAAGCGGCAATATAGCGTGGCCAATCCATCTACTCTGCACATTTTTGGGTTGCGGGGGTGAAACCCACGCAGACATGGGGAGAATGTGGAAACTCCCCACGGACAGTGACCCAGGGCCGGGATTCAAACCCAGGTCCTCAGCACCGTAGTCCTAGTGCTAACCACTGCCCCACGTGCCATCCTGGGAAACCATTATCGATCTACCCATGGGGCACGTGGAGTATGTGCTTCCCAGGTCGGGGCTGGAGGTTCACCCAGCTGGGACCGTTAGAATTCAATATACAAGTCGTCTCGAGCGGGGACCGGACCGTTGTCTCAATGGGGCTCCGGCTGGCTCGGGCTCAGTGACCCACTCTGACCCACACTGTTCCTCCGGCTGCATCGCCTGGGCCCCTCAACACTGCTCCTGTTGCCTCCCGTGGGAACAGCGTCACTGCTGCAGCTAGGCCAGGATTTACTGCCCATCCCTAGTTGTCCTTCAGAAGGTGGTGGTGAGCTGCCATATTGAACCCGCTGCTGCCTATTAGGTGTAGGTACACCCACAGTGCTGTTAGGGAGGGAGTTCCAGGATGTTGCCCCAGCGACAGTGAAGGAACGGTGATACATTTCCAAGTCAGGGTGGGTGACTTGGAGGGGAACCTCCAGGTGATGGGGCTCCCAGGTATCTGCTGCCCTTTTCCTTCTAGATGGTATTGGTCATGTGTTTGATAGGTATTGTCTAAGTAACCTTGGTGAGTTCATGCAGTGCATCTTGTAGATTGTACACAGGAGGGAGTCTAAAGGCGTCATAGGGTGGGGAGAGAGCACGGACATGGCCTTGAGAGAGAGGGTCAGCCATGATCATACTGAATGGTGAAGCAGGCTTGAGGGGCCGAATGGCCTACTCCTGCTCCTATCTTTTATGTTTCTGTGTGACTGCTCCAGCAGAAGAGCGGGGACAGCCCTTGGGCTGGAGCGATAGAGGTTGGGATGGGCTGAGGCAGATGGCCAAGTCTTCTGCCCATTGTCCTGCACAGGACCAGAGGAACTAAGTCTACGTAACGAGAAAGGCAAATCACGCACTGTGCTTCATTTCTGAAGGAATACAACTGAAAAGCAGTGAGCTAAGAAGGAGCTTGATATGAATGTTGGTTAGACCACACCTCGATGTCGAGTGAAGAGCTCTGGTCTCCATATTACAATATAGAGGCTCTGGAGTAGGCACAAAACAAGATTCAGAAGGAGGATGCCAGAAATGAGCAGCAACAACTGTCAGGAAAGCCTGAACACGGGCAGCACGGTGGCCTGGTGGTTAGCACAACCACCTCATGGCGCTGAGGTCCCAGGTTCGATCTCGGCTCTGGGTCACTGTCCGTGTGGAGTTTGCACATTCTCCCCGTGTCTGCGTGGGTTTCACCCCCACAACGTGTGTAGGCAAAGTAATGGAAAGGGTACTGAGGGATAGGATTTCTGAGCATCTGGAAAGGCATTGCTTGATTAGGGATAGTCAGCACGGATTTGTGAGGGGTAGGTCTTGCCTTACAAGTCTTATTGAATTCTTTGAGGAGGTGACCAAGCATGTGGATGAAGGTAAAGCAGTGGATGTAGTGTACATGGATTTTAGTAAGGCATTTGATAAGGTTCCCCATGGTAGGCTTATGCAGAAAGTAAGGAGGCATGGGATAGTGGGAAATTTGGCCAGTTGGATAACAAACTGGCTAACCGATAGAAGACAGAGAGTGGTGGTGGATGGCAAATATTCAGCCTGGAGCCCAGTTATCAGTGGCGTACCGCAGGGATCAGTTCTGGGTCCTCTGCTGTTTGTGATTTTCATTAACGACTTGGATGAGGGAGTTGAAGGGTGGGTCAGTAAATTTGCAGATGATACGAAGATTGGTGGAGTTGTGGATAGTGAGGAGGGCTGTTGTCGGCTTCAAAGAGACATAGATAGAATGCAGAGCTGGGCTGAGAAGTGGCAGATGGAGTTTAACCCTGACAAGTGTGAGGTTGTCCATTTTGGAAGGACAAATCTGAATGCGGAATACAGGGTTAATGGTAGGGCTCTTGGCAATGTGGAGGAGCAGAGAGATCTTGGGGTCTATGTTCATAGTTCTTTGAAAGTTGCCACTCAAGTGGATAGAGCTGTGAAGAAGGCCTATGGTGTGCTAGCGTTCATTAGCAGAGGGATTGAATTTAAGAGCCGTGAGGTGATGATGCAGCTGTACAAAACATTGGTCAGGCCACATTTGGAGTACTGTGTGCAGTTCTGGTCACCTCATTTTAGGAAGGATGTGGAAGCTTTGGAAAAGGTGCAAAGGAGATTTACCAGGATGTTGCCTGGAATGGAGAGTAGGTCATACGAGGAAAGGTTGAGGGTGCTAGGCCTTTTCTCATTAGAACGGAGACGGATGAGGGGCGACTTGATAGAGGTTTATAAGATGATCAGGGGAATAGATAGAGTAGACAGTCAGAGACTTTTTCCCCGGGTGGAACACACCATTACAAGGGGACATAAATTTAAGATAAAAGGTGGAAGATATAGAGGGGATGTCAGAGGTAGGTTCTTTACCCAGAGAGTAGTGGGGGCATGGAATGCACTGCCTGTGGTAGTAGTTGAGTCGGAAAAGTTAGGGACCTTCAAGCGGCTATTGGATAGGTACTTGGATTAGGGTAGAATAATGGAGTGTAGGTTAACTTCTTAAGGGCAGCACGGTAGCATTGTGGAAAGCACAATTGCTTCACAGCTCCAGGGTCCCAAGTTCGATTTCGACTTGGGTCACTGTCTGTGTGGAGTCTGCACATCCTCCCCGTGACTGCGTGGGTTTCCTCCGGGTACTCCGGTTTCCTCCCACAGTCCAAAGATGTGCAGGTTGGGTGGATTGGCCATGAAAAATTGTCCAAAATTCTATGATTAACCTAGGACAAAAGTTCGGCGCAACATCGTGGGCCGAAGGGCCTGTTCTGTGCTGTATTTCTCTATCTAACCCAAAAATGTGCAGAGTAGGTGGGTTGGCCACACTAAATTGCCCCTTAATTGGAAAAAATAATTGGGTAATCTAAATTTTTAAAAAAAAAGGAAAGCCTGAACAGGCCAGGTCCCTCGTGGAAAAACCTATGCAGAGAAACATCTTCGACCTCAAGTCCATCGGTCAGTAGTCGGCACGTAACGTCCTTGAGGCCCTTCAGGAACAGGAGATGGTCGTATGGTTCCCTGTCGAGGTCATTTGGGCAGAATGCCTCATCCCCAGAACTTTCAAACACACGCCAAGACCCAGCCGGTGAGAAAGACCCTCCCTGTCAAATCCTTCCTACATGCCCCATCTGCACATTGCCCTCGAGGTGACTGCGCTGAGGAAGAGGCTGCTGTCCACCTCCTTGTGGAATGAGCCTTTGCAAAGAAGGTGTGGAGAGAGATTCGATGGTTTCTCGTGTCCAGGTTGACCCCGAGCAGCCCCGTGACACAGGTCAATGTGCTGCAAGGGACTCCCAGGGACACCCACGGAGGCAAAGGGCTGGAGGATTGTCAGCTCAGTGAAAGACGCTCTTTGGTTTGCCCGAAACGTGTTGGTTGTCCAGTGCAAAGAGCTGTTCCTGACCGAGTGTTGCAGACTGCCACATTCGAACGGCCAGGACTGTGTGCTGAGGGCTGCACTAACGCTTGGGTCAGCCGCCACAGAGGCGTAAGGGGGGAAGGTCGCTGTCTAAGATTTTTCAGCCTTAAGCCATAGTGAACCGCGGGGAGGGGAATTGTATAGAACCCCCTCGGGCTGTTGATCCTTTCAGCGCGATGGCGGCGGAGCGTGATGACTTTCTGCGAGCTCTCTCACACAGATCCTCTTCCTACATCTCCTATCACCGTACTAACCTCTTCAAACTTAATTCTAACACTAACAACCGAACAATGGCCACTCAGGAATGTGTGAATGGCCATCTTCCTGCCCCAAGACTCTGTGATCACACTCATGTTGGAAGTCTTACAACACCAGGTTAAAGTCCAACAGGTTTGATTTGAATCACTAGCTTTCGGAGCACTGCTCCTTCCTCAGGTGAATTCGCCTTCCTTCGGAGCAGTGCGCCGGAAGTTAGTGATTTGAAACAAATCTGTTGACCTTTAACCTAGTGTTGTAAGACTTCTAACATGGATGTGATCACAGAGTCTTGGGGCAGGAAGAAGGCCATTCGCACATTCCTGAGTGGCCATTGTTTGGTTCAGCTTCTGAAGTAAAAGTGTCTGTTGCAAAACACCACCTCGGGGGGCTGCCCTGATTCATCTGTGTGTGTATTTGAGGCAGCAGTGCTAACCAATGTGATGTACAATCAATAACGACGAGACGAGAGTAGAGAGTAATCGAGGCTTTATTACGCAGAGACGTGTAGCCTCCTGCAGCTGCTGCCGAAATGGCTGCAGCTCGGAGAGCACACACATTTATACCCCGCCTACTGGGCGGAGCCAGCAGGCAGTGATCTATCCCCGTACCTGTAGTACAGGGGCCTTACCGTATTACCTCTAATATACGTAATATATACAAACAGTGGAGACTACCACATTCACCCCCTGTTAAAAAAGAGTCCAGCAGGGGTGGTGGAAAAACTATTTTCAATGGTATGTGAGCATTTTTAAAGTGTACAGTTTGGGGAAAGGTCACAAATTCAGCCGATCGGGTGCCTTGATCCTCCGCTGTGAGCGCCGCAGTCCCGGTGGTGATGCAGGCACCGGCTTGGTCCCCTGGTGTCGTCCTCATCTTCATCCCCGGGTGGGACAAAGGGGAGGACGGATCGTCCTGGAGCGGGGGCTGTGGTGAGGTGCGCTGGGGGGAGGATGGGTGGTGCTGGGGCAGTTGTGCGGGGGGGGGGACCAGCTGGTGCCAGGTCCCTGAGGGCGACTGTGTCTTGCGGCCGTCGGAATACGCCTGTGTGCGGCAGTGCAGACAGGGGGTCACCTTTTGGCCAGTGAGGTGAGAGATTTGGGGGTGGCTGCTTATTCCCCACGTGGATGTGGGTTACTTTTATTTTTTTTATTTTAAAAAAATATAAATTTAGTCATCCCACTCATTTTTCCAATTAAGGGGCAATTTGGAGTGGCCAATCCACCGACCCTGCACATTTTTGGGTTGTGGGGGTGAAACCCACGCAAACACGGGGAGAATGTGCCGACTCCACATGGACAGTGACCCAGAACCGGGATTGAACTTGGGACCTCAGCGCCGTGAGGCCGCAGTGCTAACCCACTGCGCCACCGTGCTGCCCCTGTGGGTTTCTTTTGTTGGTTCATTGGAGGTGGGCTGTGCCAGCATTTATTGCCCATCCCTAATTGCCCTTAATAATCTTTATTAGTGTCACAAGTAGGCTGACATTAACAGTGCAATGAAGTTACCTTGAGGGAGTAGTTAAGAGTCACATGTAGGCCAGACCAGGTACAGACAGCAGATTTCCTTCACTAAGACTTCTCTAAGTCACCTTAGACTTTTTTAATTTGTTTTTTTAATTGAATTCACATTTGATCATCTGCAGTGGCGGGATTTGAACTAGGGTCCTCTGGCTCTCTGCTTTACTAGTCCAGTGACAATACCACTACGCCACCTCTTCCCCAAGACAAGGAATGCTAGAAGTTCATCTGGGCAACAATTGGGTTAGAAGGGAAGAGAAGAAGTGATATTTTTATTTTTTTGTGGAATGGGTTCATCACTGGCAAGCCCAATGTCTGATGCCCCTCCCTAATTGTCCTTGAAATGAGTGGATTGGAAGGCAACTTCAGAGGCCATTGTGTCAACCACATTGCTGGTGGTCAGGAATCACGTGTAGGCTTATTTTTGTTCCGCTGAAGGGGCATTCTAGAATACCTACAGTGCAGAAGGAGGCCATTCGATCCATCAGGTCCGCACAGACCCTCCGAAAGAGCACCCCATCCAGGCCCACTCCCCCCACTGTAATGGGAGTGGTGTTTTCAGAACCCCAAAATGTATCATGGCGTTCAAGCAACCCCCACCTTTAATGGATTGTTGCTTTTGAAGCACACGGCTTGTTCCCCAGGTGTAGTATTACAATTATGGACACGTGGTTTTTAAAACAAAACAATGTTTATTCCATGAACTCAAATTAGCCTTTTAAATAAACATTGGATCTCTTAACACCCCTTACTTCAAAGATAACCCCAGAAATAATACAACACTATCCAATCCTGCAAACTGTTCCTTTACACATACAAAAGACTTAACAAATCCTTCAAACAGAAACTTTGGGCGCGAATCTCCGCAAATGCGGAGAGTCGTAAAGGCTGCCTTGAAACCGGCCGTGTTGCATGGCAGCCTCTGCGCCCCCTCCCAGGACCCGATTCTCCCCCCCGGGCGGGGCTAGCAGTGCGGCCCTGCAAAGCACGGCATCGCGGGCTTAGCGACTGTCGCTAAGCCTGCGCGCCAAGCATCACGGCGGCTGATGCGCACGACGTCATGCCCCTCAGCCGCCCCGCGGACTGATCCTGTGGGGCGGCGGAGGAACAAAGAGTGCGCGGGTATCGGACCCGCTGCCCGCGATCGGTGCCCACCGATCGCGGGCCCATGCCACCCTTGGCACGCCCGTGGTGCGGCCGTGCCAATCAGTGCCATGGTTGTCCGGAACGGCACTTTGCGGCCGTTTTCACGAACAGTGAGAGCAGGTGTGTTTGCGTTCGTGAAAACGGTCATAAAGGCCTGGGAACTCGGCCCATCAGCCAGGGGAGAATCGCTGTTCGCCGTAATAAACGGCGAGCAGCGATTTGTGTCGTGGGGCGGCCGTGGCGGTGGGGTGGGGGGGAGAATAGCGGGAGGTTGGGGAAAATGTCGGGAAGGCCCTCCCGCTATTCTCCGACCCGTCGTGGGCAGCGGAGAATTGCGCCCCTTAGATTTATATTCAATACTGAGACCTTTTATGAGACCTTTTACAATTCCGATTTCACCAATGGATTAAGAGATCATGGCAGAGATCACCAGCAATGCAGCTAACAGACACACCCAAGGTTTCTTCAATCTGAAACTAAAACTCCCAAAAATCAGCAGTGGGCTCAGCTCCCCCCCCCCCCCCCCCCCCCCCCCCCGCCTTCCGTGACATCACTTCAGTAACATGATCAGCTTGATTTCTCAAAGGTACATTTCTTAAATATCCAATTCTTATAGGCACTCGCACATGACACCACCCCGATCCCCGGGACCAAACCTTGGAGACTAAGTGGCAATTTAGCATGGCCAATCTACCTAACTCGCACATCTTTGGATTGTGGGAGGAAACCCACGTAGACACGGGGAGAAGGTGCAGACTCCACACAGTCACCTGAGGTCAGAATCAAACCCAGGCCCCTGGCGCTGTGAGGCAGCAGTACTAACCACTGTGCCACCATGCTGCCCTTAGTGAACCAAATTATAATAATAATGGTAGTTACCATCACTGAGAGATTTATTCTTTGAATTTAAATTTAACCAGCCGCCGGGGTGGGATTTGAACCCATGTCAGCAGAGCACTAGCCTGGGTCTCTAGATTTGAAATCCAGCGGCATTATCACTGTGCTGATTATTGGCCCGTTGAGTGTTTGGTAGAGAAGGGATGGTGAGACGATAATGGTCATCAGGTTGGGTTTAATTTGGAAAACACAGATCAATACTGTAAATGTCAAAGAGAATTCTGCAAAAAATACAACAAGCTTCAATGAGGACCAAATGGGAAAATAAACACCAGGGGCGGGATTCTCCGGTCACCGACGCCGAAATCGCGTTCGGCCGGAGAATCAAGGTTCGTTCCGAAATCGGTGGCGACGCCGCGCTTTCGCGATGCTCCGCCCCCTCCAAAGACGTTGCCTGAGGTCCTCCCCCCTTGAAGCTCCGCCCCCGATCGGCCGAATTCCCGACGGCGTGGGCCTCTCACGGTATTACTTATCGGGAACTCGGTGTGGCGGCTACGGACTCAGTCCAGCGCCGCCACAGTCGAGGGAGGGCCGGTGGGCGGGCAGGGGGGACATTGGCATGGGGCTGTGGAACTGTTGGGGAGTGGTCCGGGGGTCGCGAGCATGGCCAAAGCAGGGCCACAATTTGAGAGGCCGGGTCCACGCGCTGCCGGCAGCAAGTAGCACGGCACGGCCGCTGCAGGCCGCCGCCCTGCCCATTCGCGGCCACACACCCGGCAATTCTCCAACCGTACTGGCAGCTAGAGCCGGGTGCTCTACGCTGCCGGCGTGCTAGCCTCCAGCTACACGGAGGATCGGCGGCCGCTTGGCGCCAAATCTTTGGTCGTAAAACGCCACCGTTCCCACGCCGGCGTCAGGACATAGCCTGAAAACCGAAGAATCCAGCCCCAAATCTCAGACTTGGATTAATCCTTCAGCCTATTCTATCATTCTCCCCTCGAGCTACGGCTGATGAGTTCCTCTTTAATAATTGAAGCAGAGAGAAAGCCCTTAATTCCAGTTCCAAACCATCCGAGTGACTTAGTCATCGCCTCCCCCACAACCCCCCCCCCCCCCCAACACCTGTCGCCTGCTGAGTGTCAATGAGCCATAGCTTTTGATAGCAGCTGTGTTCGATGGGACAATGCTCCTAAAATAGAACTCCACGAGATGATATCCCCGGAACTCTTGCTGAGCAACCTTTCCGCCACCCCGGCCAGTAGCAGAACTGTTTTTAATCCCTCCTCTGTTTCGGCAGCTGAACACACTTACCCCCGTGCGTGGTTTGCCTCTCAGGGAGCCGTCTCCCCACGCTATTGACGCTATTTGCGACCGGTCCTTTGGGGAAGTGGCACACAGCTGCCCTCGTCCTTCCCGGGGGAACCACTTCAGCTCCAGGGAAAAATTACAGAAGGTAGTGAGTTAATTTTACTCCGCCGCGCCCGACTCCTGCACTGGAGCTGGTATTGCTTTTAAGTGTCTTCTCCGAAGCATGACAAAGAACCCAGGCTTTGATGCTGCTTTGCTGTAGATGTGCATGGTGCTTGTGGCTACGAGCGACGCGTTTTCACTAGTTTTGGCAGCAGTAAAAGGAATTCCAAATGTTAATTCCAAGTGTGGCTGGAATTCTGCGCTGCAATCAAATATCTTTCCTGTGTCTAATTCGACTGCAGTTCACTGCTTCTTGGTCTGATCTGTGCTTTCCATTTGCAAAATCATAGAATAACCATAAAATCAAAGAATCCCTACAATGCAGAAGGAGGCCATTCTGCCCATCAATTCTGCACCGCCCCCTGGAAAGTGCACCCTACCCAGGCCCAGTCTCCCGCCCCATCCCCGTAACCCCACCTAACCTTTTGGACACTAAGGGCAATTTATCATTGCCGACCGACCTAACCTGCACAACTTTGTAACTCACACCTCACAGTAACTTCACTTTCACCTGAGGAAGGAGCAGCGCTCCGAACGCCAGTGTTTGAAACAACCCTGTTGGACTTTAACCTGGTGTTGTAAGACTTCTTACTGCGCTCACCCCAGTCCAACGCCGGCATCTCCACATCATGCACAACTTTGGACTGTGGGAAGAAACCGGAGCACCCGGAGGAAACCCACGCAGGTGCAGGGAAAACATGCAGACTGTGCACAGACAGTGACCCAAGGCCAGGATCGAACTCAGTTCCCTGGCGCCGTGGGGTAGCTGTGACAACCATTGTGTCGCCGTGCCCTCATTCCAGTATTTTCACCACATCCAGTAAATCCCCCGGCACGGTAACACAGTGGTTCGCACTGCTGCTTCACAGCTCCAAGGTCTCAGGTTCGATTCCCGGCTTGGGTCACTGTCTGTGCGGAGTCTGCACGTTCTCCCCGTGTCTGTGTGAGTTTCCTCCGGGCGCTCCGGTTTCCTCCCACAGGTCCCGAAAGACGTGCTGTTAGGTGAATTGGACGTTCTGAATTTTCCCTAAGTGTACCCGAACAGGCACCGGATTGTGGCGACTAGGGGATTTTCACAGTAACCTCACTGTAGTGTTAATGTAAGCCTGTTTGTGACAATAATAAAGATTATTATTAAATCCCTCGGTCTCCTGGCCCAAATTTTCCAGCTGGTTAAAGTCGATTAGAAGTTCTAAACTCTTGCATTGGATTAAGTTTTGACATTCAACATGTCCAAAATGCGGTAAGAATCGGATATACTAACATTTAAAATATAGGGCGGGATTCTCCCCTACCCGGCGTGACGGAGGGTGCCGGCGTAGGGGAGTGGCGCCAACCACTCAGGGGTCGCGCCTCCCCAAAGGTGGGGAATTCTCCCCACCTTTGGGGGCCAGCCCCGCGCCGGAGCAGTTTGCACCAGAAGACTGGCGCAAACACCCGGCGCAGTCGGAAGCGGGGCTGGCCGAAAGGCTTTCGGCGGTCGGCGCATGCGCCGGCAGTGACGTCAGCGGCAGCTGGCCGCTGACGTCACTGCCAGCGCATGCGCGATGCGGGGTTCTCCTCCGCATCCGCCATGGCGGAGGCCGTGGCGGCGCGGAAGGAGAAAGAGTGCCCCCACGGCACTGCCCCGCGGAGTGAGCGGGGGGCCCCGATCGCGGGCCAGGCCTCCGTGGGGGCACCCCCCCCCCGGGTCCGATCGCTCCCCGCCCCCCCAGGACCCCGAGGGCCCGCTCGCGCCGCTGAGTCCGCCGTTTCAGAGGTGGTGTAAACCTCGGCGGCGGGAGAAGGCCTCCCAGCGGCGGGACTTCGGCCCATCCGGGCCGGAGATTTGAGGTAAGTTTAAAAAAAATGAAATCCCGCCGGCGCCAGCTGTTTTCACAGGCTGCCGGCGGGATTTGCACAATGCCCGTTTATGACCGGCGGGAGAATTCAAAAACCTGCGGGAGCGGAAATAACGCCGCTTCCCGCCTATTCTCCGACCCTGCGTGGGGTCGGAGAATCCCGCCCATAGTTAGCATCTTGGTAGCTTCAGAAGGTTATCTGAACCTGGCTTATAATCCCCTGTGTATAGAAAATTGTGAGGCTAAGTGAACGATGAGATGAGAGATTTGATAAAGTAGTTCCTGAGAAAGTTTTTGTTCTGATGAATGGACCAAGATCTAAGGAATCCGCCGTGTTGTATTTGTCACTTAGCCGTCCAGAATTTGATTATTGTTGAAAAGTAGGACATGCTGTTGAAGTAGCACGGTAGCATGATGGTTAGCATAAATGCTTCACAGCTCTAGGGTCCCAGGTTCAATTCCTGGCTGGGTCACTGTCTGTGCGGAGTCTGCACGTCCTCCCCCTGTGTGCGTGGGTTTCCTCCGGGTGCTCCGGTTTCCTCTCACAGTCCAAAGATGTGCGGGTTAGGTGGATTGGCCATGCTAAATTGTCCGTAGTGTCCTAAAAAATAAGGTTAAGGGGGGGGTTGTTGGGTTACGGGTATAGGGTGGGTACGTGGGTTTGAGTAGGGTGATCATTGCTCGGCACAACATCGAGGGCCGAAGGGCCTGTACTGTTCTATGTTCTAAGTAGCGTTCGGGCCCGTATGGCCAGACAGATAGTTACCAATTAGGATGGGACGGGTGTAGTATATAAAATAGCGATAGGGGCCAGGGCACAAACCATTGAATGTGCCAGGGTGAAGGCGTCATGCATACTGCACAGGTATCGGCGCAGATGTGCATGTTGCGCATCTCATGGTCACACACCAGCTGCACGTTCATCGAGTGGTACCCCTTTCGGTTTGTGAAGACCGGCCTGTCATCTGCCGGTATTCGTAGGGGACATGCATCTCATCAATCGCCCCCGGGACCTGGCGCATCTCAGCGATGGCAGTGAACCCCACTGCCCGGGCATCCTGGTGGGCTCGGTCTACATTAAAATGGATGTATTGTGCTGACCGGACGTGAAGGGCCACTACAATGGTGCAAATGTAGCTGTGCACTGAGCTCTGTTAGATCCCGGACAGGCCCCCACTCGATGCCTGGAAGAATTCCATGGTGTAGAAGTTATGTTGCACTGTCTCCCTGCTCAGTCGATGTCTTCAACATCATGCCCGGTCTGGCAGGTCCTCGAATGACAGGCGCTGCCGGTACACATGAGGCCTCACGCGGTGCCACACATGGTGCCTCCTTGGCACCTCCTCCGCCTGTTGGGCAGCCGGCTCTCCAACTTGAGTGGCTGTCATTTACCCCTCTGTTGTCCGCTTCACTGCTGCAGCTTCCTCCTCCTCCTTGAGCAGCGTGCGGGAGTACAGCTGGAGTGCATCCCCCAGGGCTGTGGCAACTAGGAGGAAGGCCACCATTGCTGTTTGTATTCCAATATCCATTGTCTGCAGGGGGTGAAAGGCTGACATGTTAGCACTGTGCGCACCCCCGAACCCAACCAGTTCCAATGGGCTACATGGTGGCATCAGCTGGCACTGCGGACCCTGCCCCTGCATGTCCCTCTCCATCACCCCCCCCCCCCCCATCCTCCTCCATCTCCACACCCCTGGTCTCGTCGGTGCCCGGCACCGTGGGGTCCTCTGGCCCTGGGCACGTCCCTGCTGCTAGGGTACTGTCGGCTGGCACTGCCCATGTTAGCAGTACGCTCTGCAGATCCCATCCAGCCCACACTTGCTGCCCTTGGGTGGGCCGCATGCTGCCCTGCCGACAGAGGGCGACCGGTTTGCCAGGGGGGTGTGGTTGTATGGTGGAGGGTTGGAGCTGGGGTGGGGGTTGGAATGTGGGGGTGGTGGGGTGTAGAGTGGGAGCTGCGCACCCATACGGCCGATGTCACTCTGTAGAACCACAGGCCATGGTGGGCAGTCAGTGGGGGCGCAGCAAGATGGCTGCCTTGCAGGCCCAGCAACGGTGCTCCATGCCTGGACAGCCTGGTCCCTTGAGTGGTCGTCCCGGCTCCATGGCCTGTCCCCTGGTTCCCCACTCCCCAGCTCTGGCAGAGCTCCCTGCCCCGCTACACTGCCCACCAGCCTGGCCAGTGTCAGGACCGGCAGTCCACGGTTGCGTCTCTCCGTGTCCCACCGCCTCTCTCTCGCTCAACAGCCATGGCACCTATTTCCCGAATTTTATAACCGCAAGTGAACCTCACCGTGGGGAATTCCTCCCCCGGAGGAGGCAGAACATCGCGGAGACCCTGGCTCACACTGTATCAGGCCCGCTGATGATATGCGAACGGCATTTACTGTCCGTGCAGAGTGGAACACAGTGATGACGCTGTCGAGGCACAGTGGTTAGCACTGTTGCTTCACATGCCAGGGTCCCAGTTGGGATTCCCGGCTTGGGTCACTGTGCGGTGTCTGCACGTTCTCCCAGTGTCTGCGTGGGTTTCCTCCGGGTGCTCCGGTTTCCTCCCACAAGTCCCGAAAGACGTGTTTGTTAGGGTGAATTGGACATTCTGAATTCCCCCTCAGTGTACCCGAACAGGCGCCGGAATGTGGTGACTAGGGGCATTTCACAGTAACTTCATTGCAGGGTTAATGTAAGCCTACTTCTGACAATAAAGAATATTTTAAAAGTTTGGCGTGAACTAGGCACCCGCCACAATTTCACCGCCAAGTCTGATTCTCCACCTAATCGTGAATCCCGATTTCGGCATTGGCCAATGTCGAATCCTGCCCATTATCTTTTCAAGGACGAGCTGGATATAGTACTTGGGCAAAAGGGATCAAAGGATATGGGGGGGGAAAGTGGGAACAGGTTACTAAATTGGATGATCAGCCATGATGATATTGAATATTGGAGCAGGGTCGAAGGGCCCAATGGCCTCCTCCTGCTCCTAGTTTCCATGTTTCTAATTCCCTCCCAAAATCTCTTGGCATCTGGACCTCATTTTCTTTCCTGAAGAAACTTTGTAAAACCCACCTGTTTGGACATCTGTCCTAATATCCCTTTGCGTGACTCAAGGCCTCCGTTTTGGCATGTTCTTTTTTTTTAAATTTAGAGTACCCAATTTTTTTTCCCAATTAAGGGGCAATTTAGCGTGGTCGTTCCACCGAGCCTGCACCTCTTTTTGGGTTTGTGGGGGGGGTGAAACCCACGCAGACACGGGAAGAATGTGCAAACTCCACACGGACAGTGACTCGGGGAAGGGATCGAACCCGGGTCCTCGGCACCGTGAGGCAGCAGCGCAGCACACTGGGCTATATCGCTGGCTTTTAAAGCAGACCAAGGCAGGCCAGCAGCACGGTTCAATTCCCGTAACAGCCTCCCCGAACAGGCGCCGGAATGTGGCGACTAGGGGCTTTTCACAGTAACTTCATTGAAGCCTACTCGTGACAATAAGCAATTTTCATTTCATTTCATTTCATAATACTGCGCCACCATGTCGCCCTGCCTGGCACATTCTTGAGATGTTTTTTATGGGTGACACAGTGGTTAGCACTGCTGCCTCATAGTGCCAGGGACGCGGGTTCAATTCCAGCCTTGGGTGAATGTCTGTGTGGAATTTGCACTTTCTCCCCGTGTCTGCGTGGGTTTCCTTCGGGTGCTCCGGTTTCCTCCCACAGTCCAAAGATGTGCAGGTTAGGTGGATTGGCCGTGCTAAAATTGGCCCTCAGTGTCCAACGATTGGGTGGGGTTACTGGAATAGAGTGGGGGCGTGGGCCTGGGTGGGGTGCCCCTTTGCAGGTTCGGTACAGACTCAGTGGGCCGAATGGCCTCCTTCTACACAGTAGGGATTCTATGATTCTCGGAAAGAACAAAAACAAAATAGAAATTCAAGCTAAACCTAGTATCAGTAGAGTGTCAAGGTACTGATATGAATAGGTTATATCAGATGCCCTTGTAGACTAATAGTCTACATGTGACTCCAGATACACAGCACTGTAGGAATTCAACTCTTTTTTTTAATACATTTAGAGTACCCAATTCATCTTTTTTCCCAATTAAGGGACAATTTAAAATTTCCCAATTAAGGGACAGTTGTTGGGGCGAAACCCACGCAAACACGGGGAGAAAGTGCAAACGCCACACCAACAGTGACCCAGAGCCGGGATCGAACCTGGGACCTCAGCGCCATGAGGCAGCAGGGCTAACCCACTGCGCCACCGTGGGGGGGATTCAACTCTGTTCTCTGAAATGACCTGGAAGACCACTCAGTTCAAGGGATGGGCAACAAATGCTGTCCTTGCCAGTGACGGGGTGAATGAAATGCTATGCCAGCATTTATTGCCCATCCCTAATTACCTATTGCTGTGGGCCTGGAGTCACATGTAGGCCAGACCAGGTAAGGGCGACAGAGATTACTTCCCTAAAGGACATTAGTGAACCCAGATGGGTTTTTACGACCATCGGCAATGGTTTCATGGTCACCACCAGATTTTTACGGAATTCAGATTTCACCATCTGCAGTGGCGGGGTTTGAACCTGGGTCCCCAGAGCATTACTCTGGGTCTCTGGATTACTAGTCTAGTGACAATACCACTACGCCACCGCCTCCCCTCATGAAAGAATAAAGGAAAAGAACCTGACCTCTCCCTCCTCAAGGCCATTGAAGCACTTGTACTGTCAGTCAGGAACAGAATTGGATGTTTTCGACACCTGTCCTTGTTGCCATTCTCAGGCTGCTCAGGGTTGATGTCCTGGTGTGTACGTCCGAGGGCTAACACAGATTGATTACAGCTTCATACAATTATCGAATCACACAGCACAGAGCGATGCCATTCGGTCCAGCACTCCCATGCTGGCTCGTTGGCCAACCTACCCGATTCGTCCCAGTCCCCACGCTGGAGCCCTATAAATGTTTCCAATGTTACATCCATTTTCCTCATCTCCCTCTGGCTCCTTTGACAGGGAAGTTCAACCTGGTTGATGACCTTGCTGCCAGTGAAACCAGTTTGCCCTTATTTGCTCTATCGAAACCTGCAATTTTGAACACTTCTATCAAACCTTCCCTGACCTTTGTCATGATATGCAGACATGCAGATAATTATATATCATCATAGAATTATCATCATAGAATTTACAGTGCAGAAGGAGGCCATTCGGCCCATCGAGTCTGCACCGGCTCCTGGAAAGAGCACCCTACCCAAGGTTAACACTTCCACCCTATCCGCATAACCCAGTAACCCCACCCAACACTAACAGCAATTTATCATGGCCAATCCACCTAACCTGCACATCTTTGGACTGTGGGAGGAAACCAGAGCACCCGGAGGAAACCCATGCACTCACGGGGAGGATGTGCAGACTCCGCACAGACAGTGACCCAAGCCGGAATCGAACCTGGGACCCTGGAGCTGTGAAGCGATTGTGCTGTCCACAATGCTACCGTGCTGCCCGACAGGCAGCTAATGAACACAGAGAACAGGACATGTCCAATGAGCAGGCAGGACACTCAGGGGTGGTATCTCACTATAAAAGGCATGAGGCATTCACACTCCGCCTCTTTCCACTGATGAACATCTACAGAGTGAGTCAGGGTGTATGTACAGTATCACACCTCCAGCACGTGGCTAAGAGCTGGTCTGTTTCAGTCAGACAGAGTAACCACACTTAAGTCAGCAGAGAGTCGAACTCACAGGGAACTGTGCTAACTGTGCGACAGGTTCAATAAATCAGATTGAACTAACTTAAAGGTCTGAAAAATGAAATTAACTGAAAAAATGAAAATCGCTTATTGTCACAAGTAGGCTTCAAATGAAGTTACTGTGAAAAGCCCCTAGTCACCACATTCCGGCACCTGTTCAGGGAGGCTGGCATGGGAATTGAACCCATGCTGCTGGCATTTTTCTGCATTATAAGCCAGCTGTTCAGCCCAGTGTGCTATACCTGGAGCATCTTTTAGTTAAAGCTGCATCCAGTTGCAGCCTGTGTTATCCCAGAGTACATAACACATCAACCTTCTCGCCCTTCAGGAGTAGAGCAACCCCAGCTCCCCTCTCCCATTTCTCCACATGACTGAAGACACCCAGCCCTGTTTTCACAGGCCTGCGCCTGGGATTGCTTCGCACATCACCCATCCCTCTGGTCCTCCTGCCGTCCCCTTTTCAACTGCGCCGCCCTGTAATTTCCTATCCTTTTCCACCCCTTTGGAAAAGTCGCTGTGGTTTGGCCAGGGCCTCGAGCCTCTGAACTCCCTCCTTGTGAGCTGCCTGCTACAGCCCACGCACGGCCTGTGTGAGATCTCCTGATGCAGGCATTCCAGTGAAACCCGATCACCGTCGCCAAATATAGATGACTTCAGAAAGGGGCTCCACAGGCACGAGACAGATGATAGCTGCGGCAGGCCAGGACTGGGAACTGACTGAAATCGGCTCGGAAGCTCAATTAGTCATCCAGGCACCAATAGAGAGTCGGGGAGAGAATCACTCTGTGACCCGATTTCAACCAATTCCGTTCTTTGCTGACTTTGGCTTTTTGTCACTCATTATTGTGGAGCGACAGGGAGAGGTAATGTCCTTTTTAATCTGACTCATCTTCGATGTGTTTTACTTCACAGAGTCTTATATCTGTGTAAGCTGCCATGCAGAGCTCTGTGACTAAAGCAAAATACTGGTAGCTGCTGGGTTCTGGGGTGTGGGAACGAACCCCTTCCTCAAAGCTTAACTGTGGCGGAAATGCATGACAAGGGTGCATAAAAAATAAACTTGATACAAGTGGTAAGCGACCAAAGGGAATGTTTTGACCCCTCTGGTCAACCGCTCTGACACTTACTTTCCATTTTCTCTATTTCATGCAGAAACTTTGGAATTAATGCCCAACAGGACAGCAATGGGGCGGCACGGTGGCATAGTGGTTAGCACTGCTGCATCAGCGCCAGGGACCCGGGGTCAATTCCGACCTCGGGTGGCTGGCTGTGTGGAGTTTGCACTTTCTCTTCACGTCTGCGTGGGTTTCCTCCGGGTGCTGCAGTTTCCTCCCACAGTCCCGAGATGTACAGGTTAGGTGGATTGGCCACGCTAATTTGGCTTTCTGGGTCCAGGGATCTGTAGATTAGGTTGAGGGGTGATGCTCGATCAATGACTCCAGAAGCGAGATTGGATGACAATTGAAGGCTTTATTGGACTAGATGTTTCCCCCAGCAGCGCAGGTACAGAATCCAGCTGCTGGGGAGACGCAGGCTCTTATACTCCGCCTTACTGGGCGGAACCAGCAGGCCGGCTTCACCAATGATATCGCTGTCACAGGTACCTCCCACACCAATGGTCTTACAGCACCAACCTGGGTACCCCAATGCCCCTAATACCGACTACCACAAGGGGTTATTGGGGTAGGGAAGGGAGGGGCGGAACAGTGACGCAATGGGTTAGCCCTGCTACCTCGCGGTGCCGAGGACCTGGGTTCGATCCTGGCCCCAGGTCACTGTCCGTGTGGAGTTTGAACATTCTCCCAGTGTCTGCGTGGGTTTCGCTCCCACAACCCAAAGATATGCAGGGTAGGTGGACTGGCCTCTTAATTGGAAAAAAAATAATTGGGTATACTAAATTTATTTTTTAAAAAGGTTAGGCAGAGAAGTGGGCTTGGGTGGAGTGTTCTTTCAGAGGGTCAGTGCAGACTCAATGGGACGAATAGCCTCCTTCTGCACTGTAGGGATTCTATGATACTATGAACAGTAGGCTCAAGAGTATGTTTAAGCAAATCGTGTAAATACATGAAAATGAAAAACTGTACAGGGCTACGGGATAGTAACAGAGGACCGGGGCCAATTGGATGGCTCCCACGGAGAGCTGGCAGAGGCAGGATGGGCTGAAAGGTCTCTTGTGTTCACTGATTCACCATGATTTCACCATCGTTCTTCCTGATTGTTGAGTGAAAATGTGACTCCGCTGGCTCTGGGAGGGCGGTGGGTGACTGACCCGTGATAATCCCGCTAGATCCCAGAATCCAGGGAAATCAGGGGCCAGCAGGAAAAGCAGCCCCCACCAGCCTTGCCCCACTGCTCAGGTTAGAGTGGGTGGGAGGGGGAAGTGGGGGACCCATGTCCAGTTCCGGACGCTGTATCGTAGGAAAGATGGGAAGACGTCAACGAGAGCATGGAAACGGTTCACCAGAATGGGTCCAAGGATTTTCCGGTCGCCGACGCCGGAAACGCGTTCGGCGATGGGTCGGAGAATCCAAATTCCCGACAGAATCAGGGGTGGCGCCACTTCCGCGATGCGCCGCCCGCTCCAAAGTGGCGTACTTGGGAGAGTACGCCGAGCGCCGTATCTACGGCCTCAGGTCATTGCCTGATACCCGCCCCTCCGATGCTCCGCCCCCGACATGCCGAGTTCCTGAAGGCGTGGGTCTCAACCGTCGGGAACTCAGCGTGGCGGCAGCGGACACAGTCCAGCGCCGCCACAGTTGGGGCAGGGCCAATCCACGGGCAGGGAGTGGTTTAGCACAGTGGGCTAAACAGCTGGCCTAGCAATGCAGAACAAGGCCAGCAGCGCGGGTTCAATTCCCGTACCAGCCTCCCCGAACAGGCGCCGGAATGTGGCGACTAGGGGCTTTTCACAGTAACTTCATTGAAGCCTACTTGTGACAATAAATGATTATTATTATTCGGGGATGGGGCACTGTGGTGGGGCGGTCCGGAGCGTGCAAGCCGGCTGAAGGTGGGGGGACTATTTCGCGGGTCGGGCCTGCGAGCGGCCTCCGCCACAAAGCACGATGCGGCCGCTGCAGGCCGCCGCCGTGCAGCCTGCGTGGCCATGGACCCAGCAATTCTCCAGGTCGTATCGGGAGCTAGAGCCGGGTGCTCTATGCTGCCTTCCTGCTCGCCCCCAGCCAAATGCGGAATTGGTGGCCGTTTTGTGGCAGTTTTCCGGTTCAGCAAGCATATCAAAGAGGGAAGCGGAATTAGCTTCAGTAACCATGGGTTGCGAAGGAGGAAACCTGCAATTTTGAACGCTTCTATCAAACCTCCCTTGACCTTTGTTTCCTGATCCTGATCGCCAACAGTCCCCTCTGAAATTGCAAGCATTTGGGTGGGCATGAAGGCTTGGAGAAGGAGTTGGAAAGGAGGGAAACCCAAGAGTTTGAGCTTTAGGCAGTTGAAACCAATGACAGGGTGGAGAGAGGGAGGGATGTACAAGAGGAATGGAGAGTTGGAGGTATGAGTGGGAGATGGTAAGGGGACTGAAAGAATTGACAGAGATGGGGAAAAGGGCAAAGGAACTGGAGCCAATGTAGTTCAATGCATTTGAAGCTGATGGATGAATAGGTGCTTAATTTGAGATGATAACTGCTATAAACTTGCACGGGACATATCCAGCTAGGGATGATTGTTCCATGGTGCTGTCTGGGCTGTGAGTTAACCAGCACTAGTAAAACAGGTCAGCTACTATGGCAGCTGGCAGGATGGAGTGAGGACCCTGAGATGTGTAACTGGGTCCGGGTAGTTCTTTTTACATTTTTTATTCATTTACGAGATGTGAGCGTCACTGGTTAGGCCAGCATTTATCGCCTGTCCCTAGTTGCCCTTCAGAAGGTGGTGGTGAGTTGCCTTTTTGAACCACTGCAGTCCTTCAGGTATAGGTACACCCACTGTGCTGTTAGGGAGGGAGTTCCAGGATTCCAGGATGTTACCCCAGCGACAGTGAAGGAACGGCGATATATTTCCAAGTCAGGGCGGTGAGTGACTTCAAGGGGAACCTCCAGGTGGTGGGGTTACGAGGTATCTGCTGCTCTTGTCCTTCTAGATGGCAGTGGTCTTAGGTTTGGAAGGTGCTGTCTAAGGAGCCTTGGTGAGCCACAGTATTAATGTGGCTAGTCCAGTTCAGTTTCTGATCAACGGTAACCCCCAAGATGTTGATTGTGGGGGATTCAACGATGATAATGCCTTTGAATGTCAAGGGATGGTGGTTAGATCCTCTCTTGGAGGAGATGGTCATTGCCTGGCACTCGTGTGGCATGAATGTAACTTGCCACTTGTCAGCCGAAGCCTGGATATTGTCCAGGTCTTGCTGCATTTGGACATGGACTGCTTCAGTAACTGAGGAGTTGCGAATGGTGCTGAACATTGTGCATCTGCAAACATCCCCACTTCTGACCTTATGATGGAAGGCAGGTCAAATATTGCTGTTATGCTGAGCTGAATAAATGTCTTTTTATGAACCCTTCGGACACTCTTTGCCATTTACTCCATTGGCGTTGAAGATGAATTGGAGCTGTCAGCTGCTTTACCTGAAATTATTTTTAGGAGCTTGGATTGAGGAACGGACTTTTCGTTGCTATGAGACCCTCTTTGGGAACCTGTATTGAAAGGGCAGGCGAGGGCCGGGCCTGTAGAGGGCCTGTGCTGGGAGGGTTCCGGGGTCCGATGTATCCGGCAGTATCAGGGGTCATCAGGGCAACTTCTGGTGCTGGTCGCACAACATCTTCGCCCGTTTCTATTCGTGGCCCTTTCTGCGATGCCGGCCTGCTGTGACAGAATGGTTTACTGGGGAGTCCTGATTGGAGTTGGCCGCCGTCCTTTTGGAATGTTGTTCGGGTTTGTGAGCGCTGCCTGGATTTTGAAAGATAGTTCCGCGATGGTTGGGACTGCGAGATAGACGGTATTCTACATGAGTACTGATGTCGCCACACGGTTGCACGTTTTGTGCTCCAGAGACTGTTGGGGTGTGTGTGGACCCTGAGTTTGTGTGATGTGCCTGATTGAATCAGTGCTGTATAAATTCTGGGGCAAAAGCTCCCTGGGCTTTCGATTGGCATGGTAAATTCCCCGGTTTTTTTGTACGCTGACGCCGTGGCGAGAATTTGTTTGGGTATATGGGGCATAGTGTTGGGCGTTGTCTGATGATCCCATCCCCCCACCCAGTCCCTTTGTGGCTGAAAGTTACACAGTGCTGGTAAGACCTTGGGTCGATGGGCCAGACCCAATGATGAGCACCCTCCCCAGGTTCAGCTGTAAGCAGCTTCGCCCTTTGTGTGGTTGGTGGGGGTGTTGGACCAGACGTAATGTTCAGCGGGATGAACACCGGTCCATCCGGTTCCCCCCATTTTGTGGCACCTTGTTGGGCCCGAACCGTGTTTTTTTGGTGTTGATGTCTGGCCATTGTGATTCTGTTGTACTGGTTTGTTCTCTTTATTCTCCTCCTGTTTTTTCTTTGTACTCTCCTCGTGATTGTTTTCGAGCGAGTTTTCGGGGGGAAGGTGTTATCGCCCTTCCTGGGGACTCCTCCAGCTGGGGATGATTGTTCCCTGATACAGATTGGGTTGTGAGTTAACCAGCACGAGTATAACAGCTGTAGCAGCTGACAGACAGGAGTGAGGACCCTCGGATGTCTAACCGGTTCCTGTGTAAATACTGCTTTTATGCTGAATAAATGTCTTCCTTATGGACTCTTCGGAGTTCCTCTTTGCCGTTTACTTGAATAACCCCCACCCCCGCCCAGATGTGTCAGCTCAGCCTTCGTTTGAAGAAGAGTATTTGAGGACCAGGGTTGCAAACCAGAGACGAAGGCCCTGGTTTACTGGGCAGCAGTGATCGCCATGCTCCTGGATGCTTCAGAGATTCGGTGGTCCAACAGCATGATCCTCCCTCAAGTCAACATGCACAACATTGAGGTGCTGATCACTCAGAACCACCTCCATTGGACAGGACTCATCACTCATATACCTGACATCAGACTCCCAAAGGGACCCCTCTACCAGGAATGCAGCCATGGGAGCAGCCTTCCAGGACAATGGAAGCACTTTCGGGATGTCCTCAAAACATTTGTGAAGGTGAAACATCTGCGCCAACTCATGGGAGACGCTAGCTTGCGACTGAGCAAAATGGAGAACGTTCATTTGGGGGGAAGCAGGGAACACATCGAGAGACCTGGGGGGGGGGGATTCTCCCCTAACCGGCGGGGCGGGGGGTCCCAGCAGGACGGAGTGGCGTGAACCACTCCGGTGCCAGGCCGCCCCAAAGGTGCAGAAACCATCGCACCTTCAGGGGCTCGGCCCACCCCGGAGTGGTTTGCGCCCCGCTGGCCGGCGAGAAAGGGCCTTGCCGCCACGCCAACCAGCGCCGAAGGGCCTCCGCTGGCCGGCGCAAGTTGGAGCATGCGTGAGACCACCAGCGTGTGCTGGCTTCATCCCTGCGCATGCGCAGAGGGCTTCAGTTCCGCACCTGGAATGGCGGACTGGTACAGCCTCCGGTGCAGAAGGATAGAGTGCCCCCCTAGCACAGGCCCGCCCGTGGATCGGTGGGCTCCGATCGCGGGCCAGGCCACCGTAGGGGCACCTCCCGGGGCCAGATACACCCGCGCCCCCCCCCCCCCCCCAAGAACCCCGGAGGCCGCCCGTGCCGCCAGGTCCCGCCGGTAAGGGATCTACTCCAATTTACGCCAGCGGGATTGGCAAAAGACGGGCAGGAATTCGGCCCATTGCGGGCCGGAGAATTCGGGCAGCCCCGGGGCCCATTGAGTCGCGCCGGATCCCGCCATTCTCCGAGGCAGGCGGCACGACTCACGGCGGGCTGATTTTTGGGTGGGCCGGAGAATTAGGAGGACGGCGGGGGCGGGATTTACGCCAACCCCCGCTGCTTCTCCGACCCGGCGGTGGGTCGGAGAATCCCGCCCCATATCGGGAAGATGCAGCGGCACAGTTGGGCAGGAGGGGGGAATAGAAGCTCTAAATGCCTCATTTAACTAACACTACCCGAAACCACATGTGCCACACATTAAACAAAGGTCAGCCACCTCAGAACCCAACCGACTGGCGTAGAAGTAACTCATCTGCCAAAGAAGAAGAGATGGAAAATGGACAGTAGAGCGTTGGGTGACCTTAAGTTTTGGGAATGGGGAAAAGAACTGAGAGACCAACCAAATGATCAAAGGAATAGTCAAGCTTGGGAGGTAATAGAGGCACAAATAACTGTTTCTGCAGCAAATAGACCAAAGGAAAGTCGGAGGTGGAAGCAAGCGGCCTTTGAGGTGGAGATGACATGAGGTTGTATCCAAAAAGGGTGGGTGGGATTACTGGGTTACGCGGATAGGGTGGAAGCGTGGCCTTAAGTAAGGTGCTCTTTCCAAGGGTCAGTGCTGACTTGATGGGCCAAATGGCCTCATTCTGCACTGCAGGGGTTCTATGATGCTATGATCTGGGATTGAACAGGGCTCCAAGGATTATCCAGATTGGATGTTGAGCATTGCTGAATTGCAGTCTGGAAAGAATTGTAATGGATACAGGCCTCTTGTTCATTGGCAAGAAGCTAAAGGTGATAACCTCTCATACAGTCAGGTTATTTCCTGGGTTTATGTGTCCCTTCTGTATGTAATCAGGAATGTAACCATCCGGTGACCTTGCCAAGTGTGCACGTTAATGCTGACTGACAGAGTGAAGTCAGTCCTATTTTCCATTCGCGAGTAGCTCACCAACGTAAAAGAAACTCCAAAGCTCATACTGGCTGACCAGCTAATACCCACTCACATCCGATGCCGTACACATGGAGGGAGCTGACTTTGGGTTAGAAGTTGATCTCAATATTCTAAGCATCACATGGTCCCGATCCAACTCCTGACTGAGAGTTATTGCCAAGCCTGCAATGGACTATGACAAGGCAAGCTCTTAGCCATTGTTGAAAGATGTACTTAACATCCCATCTCTTCTTCCAGCCTGCTTGTTCCTGCACTGCGCAGTATGAGCAATTTTGAATATCACCTTCTCGTTCCTCGTGGACAGTGTAATGATGCACGTTGTGGTTTTCTTTCAAAACACAACAGGTATATATAAAAACTGTACAGAGGCCAGCAGCCCCCTGGCTGTCCTGGGGAATTACATCGGCTGCTCCAGTCCCCACATGCATTCTGCCCAAGAGAGGACTCCACCCCCCCCCCCCCCCCCCCCCCCGGGGTCATCACCCACTCTCATCCTAATTGCTCCCCCAAGCCAGATAACCCTGTTTCCCTTAAAGGGACACTCACCACTGACTGCAGGGGCATCGCTCTGATCATCAAGTGAACCATACATTGGGTACGACAGGAATTATGGGCTGGATTCATGGTGGACTCAACCCGCGGACCCACGCAATAGTGACCCCCCCCTCGGCCGGCTCGCGCCCCCCGGATGGCACCCCCCCCCTCACACAGTGCCCCCAGCTCTGAAGATTGCCACCCCCAGCCGGCGGATCAGCCCTCCCCTGACCGTGGCGGTGCTGGACTGTGTCCGTAGCCGCCACGCTGAGTTCCCGACTGGTGAGACCACACGTGTGCCACGCCGTCGGGTACTCGGCCAGTCGGGGACGGAGAATCGGGGGGGGGGGGGCCTCAGGCAATGGGCTGAGGCCGTGAATACAGTGTGCGGCGTACTCCGAGAGTACGGTGCTTTTCAAGGGGCGAAGCATCGCGAAAATTGCGCCGCCCCCGATTCTGTCGTCATCGGGGATTCTCCGCCCCGTCACCGAACCGCGATTTCACCCGTTGGGGTTCGGAAAATTCAGCCCTTGGTCACAGAGACAAAAGTTCCATGGATCTAACTTGATCCACAACCAAAGTTTCACATTGTGGCACTGTGTCATATTGTGTATTTAATATGAGGTTTTTATTGTTGCCGTGGTGAAGGCTCATTGATGAGGTCTTGAGGCTTGTGTACTTAAACATAAACATTTTTGTTGGCATTAAGTGTGTACAGTTACAAATATGGTCTTGCGTGGAACGCGTCCATACCGGCTTCAGAGTCGGATCGTCGGCTGCGGACACTGTGGAGCATCCGCGAGGCGGAGAGTGTTGTGGATCGCACGTTCAGAGAGGTGGTCACACCGCAGTCTCAGGCCCCGCAGGCAGGAAGGGAATGGGTGCCCACCAGGCAGAGCAAGAGAGCGAGGCAGGTAGCGCAGGAATCTCCTGTGGCCATTCCCCTGCAGAACAGATATCCCGCTTTGGATAGTGTTGAGGGGAATGGCCTCTCAGGGGAAAGCAGCAGCAAAATTTGTTGCACCGTGATTGGCTGTGCTGCAGGAGAGGAGTAAAAAGTGAAGGAACGCAATAGTTATAGGGGATTCTATTGTAAGGGGAATAGACAGGCATTTCTCTGGCAACAAACAAGACTCCAGATGGTATGTTGCCTCCCCTGTAGGAGGATATCTCAGCTGCAGGATATTCTGGAAGGGGAGAGTAAACAGCCAGTGGTCGTGGTACACAATAGCGCTAATGGCATAGATTTTAAAAAGGTATGATGTCCTAAAAGCCAAATTTAAAAAAAAATAAATTTAGAGTACCCAATTCATTTTTTTCCAATTAAGGGGCAATTTAGCGTGGCCAATCCACCTACCCTGCACATCTTCGGGTTGTGGGGGCGAAACCCACGCAAACACGGGGAGAATGTGCAAACTCCACATGGGCAGTGACCCAGCTAAAAGCCAAATATAGGGGGCACGATTCTCCGCAAATGCGGAGAGTCGTAAAGGCTGCCGTGAAACCGGCCATGTTTCACGGCAGCCTCCGCGCCCCCTCCCGGGACCTGATGCACCCCCCCGGTCGGGGCTAGCATCTCGGCCCCAGTAAGAACGGCAGCGCGGGCTTAGCGAACGTTCGCTAGGCCCGGCCGCCAAGACTCACGGCGGCTGACGCGCACGATGACGTCAGCCGCGCATGCGCGGGTTGGATGGCTCCAACCCGCGCATGCGCGGATGATGTCATCGCGCATATGCGTCAAACCCGCGCAGGCGCGGTACGTCATGCCCCTCAGCCGCCCCACAGACTGATCCTGCGGGGCGGCGGAGGGACAAAGTGTGTGCGGGAATCGGACCCGCTGCCCGCGATCGGTGCCCACCGATCGCGGGCCCATGCCACCCTTGGCACGGCCGTGGTGCGGCCGTGGCAATCGGTGGCATGGTTGTGCAGAACGGCACTTTGCGGCCGTTTTCATGAACTGTGATAGCAGGTGTGTTTAAATTCGTGAAAACGGCCGGAAAGGCCTGGGAAATCGCCCCATCGGATAGGGAAGAATCGCTGCTTGCCGTAAAAAAATGGCGAGCAGCAATTCGTGTCGTGGGGCGGCCGTGGGGGGGGGGAGAATAGCGGGAGGTCGGGAAAAATGTCGGGAAGGCCCTCCCGCTATTCTCCGACCCGTCGTGGGGGGCGGAGAATCGCGCCCAGGGAGTTAGGAAGTAAGTTGAAAAGTAAGACCTCAAAAGTAGTGAACTCAAGATTACTACCAGAGCCACCTGCTAATCAGAGTACAAATGGCAGGATGTATCGGGCAAATACATGGCTAGAACGATGGTGCAAACGGGAAGGTTTCAGATTCCTGGGACATTGGGACTGGTTCTGGGACAGGGAGGAATAGTAAAAACTGGATGGGTTACACCTGGGCAGGACCAGGACTGCTGTCTTAAGGGCAGGTTTTCGGGAGCGGGAGCGAGAGAGAGAGAGCCGGGGAGCAGCTTGGGAACAGGTAAGTGATATAAACTTACCTCCAGGTTCCAGCGGCCTTCATTCCCGGGAGCGGGAGAGAGAGAGAGAGGGAGAGCCGGGGATATTTTGCTATTCTGAGTTTTCCGGTTGGGGGGGAGGGGCGGGATGGGACTGAAACGTGACGTCACAGGAAAGCTGTGACCTCATTGGCTGGTAGGAAATCTGCACTAAATTTAAAAATTAAACATTGTCAAACTAATTAAACGTAATTAATTACTTAATCATAATTTAGAGGGGTATCTAAGCCAGAGATCGGAGAGTACTGTATTTAGCTTGTACATAGCAGAAATCTGGTGCTACAAAATATATAGTTAACAATAACTTTTTTTTAAATTTATTTTTTAAATTTAATTTACAAATTAATAAATGCAATGTCAATTAGAGGGGTGCAGTGCTCTGACTGTGAGATGTGGCAGGTCCGGGAGGCTTCCAGCTTCATCTGCAGAAAGTGCACCCAACCGGAGCTCCTCACAGACCGCATGGTTCGGTTGTAGCAGCAGTTGGATGCAGTTAGGAGCATGCAGGTGGCGGAAAGCATCATAGATAGCAGTTATATAAATGTGGTCACACCCAAGGTGCAGGCAGAGAAATGGGTGACTACCAGAAGGGGCAGGCAGTCAGTGCAGGAATGTTGGTATGTTGCCTCCCTGGTGCCAGGGTCCAGGATGTCTCAGAACGGGTAGCAGGCATCCTGAAGGGGGAGGGCAAACAGGCAGAGGTTGTTGTACATATTGGTACTAACGACATAGGCAGGAAGGGGCATGAGGTCCTGCAGCAGGAGTTCAGGGAGCTAGGCAGAAAGTTAAAAGACAGAACCTCTAGTGTTGTAATCTCGGGATTAATCTTGTGCCACGTGCCAGTGAGGCTAGAAATAGGAAGATAGAGAAGCTAAACACGTGGCTAAACAGCTGGTGTAGGAGGGTGGGTTTTGGTTATCTGGACCACTGGGAGCTCTTCCGGGGCAGGAGTGGCCTGTATAAGAAGGACGGGTCGCATCTAAACTGGAGAAGCATAAATATCCTGGCCACGAGGTTTGCTAGTGTCACACGGGAGGGTTTAAACTAGTATGGCAGGGGGGTGGGTATCGGAGCAATAGGTCAGAAGGTGAAAAAATTGAGGGAGAACTAGGGAATAGGGCCAATATGGCTCTGAGGAAGAGCAGACAGGGAGATGTTGCTGAAGACAGTGGGACAGGTGGCCTGAAGTGCATATGTTCTAATGCAAGAAGTACAACAGGTAAGGCAGATGAACTTAGAGCTTGGATTAGTACTTGCAACTATGATGTTGTTGCCATTACAGAGACCTGGTTGAGGGAAGGACAGGATTGGCAGCTAAACATTCCAGGATTTAGATGTTTCAGGTGGGATAAAGGGGGATGTAAAAGGGGTGGAGGAGTTGCGCTACTGGTTAGGGAGAATATCACAGCTGTGCTGCGGGAGGACACCTCAGAGGGCAGCGAGGCTATATGGGTAGGGATCAGGAATAAGAAGGGTGCAGTCACAATGTTGGGGGTTTACTACAGGCCTCCCAACAGCCAGCGGGACATAGAGGAGCAGATCGGTAGACATATTTCGGAAAGGAGTAAAAGCAACAGGGTTGTTCTAATGGGAGACTAGTAATGTGATGGGAGACCTCCTCAATATTGACTGGGACTCATTTAGTACTAGGGGCTTGGACAGGGCAGAGTTTGTAAGGAGCATCCAGGAGGGCTTCTTGAAACAATATGTAGATAGTCCAACTAGGGAAGGGGCTGTACTGGACCTGATATTGGGGAATGAACCCGGCCAGGTGGTAGAAGTTTCAGTAGGAGAGCATTTTGGGAACAGTGACCACAATTCAGTAAGTTTTAAAGTGCTGGTGGACAAGGATAAGAGTGGTCCTAGGGTGAATGTGCAAAATTGAGGGAAGGCTAATTATAACAATATTAGGCGGAAACTGAAGAACCTAGATTGGGGGCGGATGTTAGAGGGTAAATCAACATCTGACATGTGGGAGGCTTTCAAATGTCAGTTGAAAGGAATTCAGGACCAGCAGGTTCCTGTGCGGAAGAAGGATAAATACAGCAAATTTCAGGAACCTTGGATAACGAGAAATATTGTTGGCCTCGTCAAAAAGAAAAAGGAGGCCTTTGTCAGGGCTAGAAGGCTGGGAACAGACGAAGACTGTGTGGAATATAAGGAAAGTAGGAAACAACTTAAGCAAGGAGCCAGAAGGGCTAAAAGGGGTCACGAAAAGTCATTGGCAAATAGGGTTAAGGAAAATCCCAAGGCTTTTAATACGTCCATAAAAAGTAAGAGGGTAGCCAGGGAAAGGGTTGTCCCACTGAACGACAGGGGAGGGAATCTATGTGTGGAGCCAGAGGAAATGGGTGAGGTACTAAATGAATACTTTGCATCAGTATTCACCAAAGAGAAGGAATTGGTGTTGTTGAGTCTGGAGAAGGGTATGTCGATAGCCTGGGTCACATTGTGATCCAAAAGAACGAGGTATTGGGCATCTTGAAAAATATTAAGGTAGATAAGTCCCCAGGGCCTGATGGGATCTACCCCAGAATACTGAAGGAGGCGAGAGAGGAAATTGCTGAGGCCTTGACAGAAATCTTTGGATCCTCACCATCTTCAGGTGATGTCCCGGAGGACTGGAGAATAGCCAATGTTGTTCCTTTGTTTAAGAAGAGTAGCAAGGATAATGAAGGGAACTACAGGCCGGTGAGCCTTACATCAGTGGTAGGGAAATTACTGGAGAGAATTCTTCGAGACAGGATCTACTCCCATTTGGAAGCAAGTAGTCGTATTAGCGAGAGGCAGCACGGTTTTGTAAAGGGGAGGTCATGTCTCCCTAATATGATAGAATTTTTCAAGGAGGTCACAAAGATGATTGATGCAGGTAGGGCAGTGGATATTGTCTATATGGACTTCAGTAAGGCCTTTGACAAGGTCCCTCATGGCAGACTGATACAAAAAGTGAAGTCACATGGGATCAGAGGTGAACTGGCAAGATGGATACAGTACTGGCTAGGTCATAGAACGCAGAGAGTAGCAATGGAAGGGTGCTTTTCTGATTGGAGGGCTGTGACTAGTGGTGTTCCGCAGGGATCAGTGCTGGGACCTTTGCTGTTCATAGTATATATAAATGATTTGGAGGGAAATGTAACTGGTCTGATTAGTAAGTTTGCGGACAACACAAAGGATGGTGGAATTGCAGATAGCGATGAGGACTGTCAGAGGATACAGCAGGATTTAGATTGTTTGGAGATGGCAAATGTGAGGTAATGCATTTTGGAAGATCTAATGCAGGTAGGGAATATACTGTGAATGGTAGAACTCTCAAGTGTATTGACAGTCAGAGAGATCTTGATGTACAGGTCCACAGGTCACTGAAAGGGGTAACACAGGTGGAGAAGGTAGTCAAGAAGGCATTCGACATGCTTGCCTTCATTGGCCAGGGCATTGAGTATAAAAATTGGCAAGTCATGTTGCAGCTGTATAGAACCTTAGTTAGGCCACACTTGGAGTATAGTGTTCAATTCTGGTTGCCACACTACCAGAAGGATGTGGAGGCTTTAGAAAGGGTGCAGAACAGATTTACCAGGACGTTGCCTGGTATGGAGGGCATTAGCTATGAGGAGAGGTTGAATAAGCATGATTTGTTCTCACTGGAACGAACAAGGTTGAGGAGCGACCTGATAGAGGTCTACAAACTTATGAGGGGCATAGACAGAGTGGATAGTCAGAGACTTTTTCCCAGGGTAGAGGGGTCAATTACTAGGGGACATAGGTTTAATGTGCGAGGGGCAAGGTTTAGAGGAGATGTACGAGGCAACTTTTTTATACAGAGGGTAGTGGGTGCCTGGAACTCGCTGCCGGAGGAGGTGGTGGAAGCAGGGACGATAGTGACATTTAAGGGGCATCTTGACAAATACATGAATAGGATGGGAATAGAGGGATACGGACCCCGGAAGTGTTAGAAGATTTTAGTTTAGACGGGCAGCATGGTCGGCCCAGGCTTGGAGGGCCGAAGGGCCTGTTCCTGTGCTGTACTTTTCTTTGTTCTTCCTTTGTTCTTGGTATTTGCTAGAATGGTGGGTAGGGTTTAAACTAGAATGGCAGGGGGATGGGAACCTAAGCGTGGTGACAAAGGAAAGAGAAACATGGAAAGGCACAAAAGAAAGAACAGCAAAGGGCAAAAATGGTAGACAGGGTATGAAGTTCAAGAGGTAAAGAGGGCCCCAGTACACAGAAAAGTTAGAATGATTAAAAATGGCAAAAGGCAAACCTAAATGGCTTTGTTTCTTAATGCACCAAGCGTTCGGAATAAGGTAGACGAACTGACGGCGCAAATCGAGGTAAGTGGATATGATATCATGGCCATTACAGAGACATGATGACAAGGAGATCAAAACTGCAAACTTAACATTCTGGGATATTTGACGTTTCAGAAGGACAGGAGAGGAGGAAAAGGTGGTGGGGTAGCACTGCTAATAAGAGACGAAATGAGGACAGTTTTGAGAGACAATCTCGTCTTAGATGATGTGGAGTCCTTTTGGGTGGAGGTAAAATACAGAAAGAGAAAGAAGACATTGGTTGGAGTAGTGTACAGACCCCCAAACAGTAGCCACACTGTAGGAAAGGGTATATATAAATCAACAAATCATAGGAGCATGGAAAAAGAATTGAGCAATAATTAAGGGTGACCTTAATCTTCATGTTGATTGGGTTCCAGGACAGCAATCAAAAAAAAGGAAGGTAATAAAATCTATGTGGAGGTTGCACTTTCTCCCCATGTCCCCGAGTTTCTTCCGGGTGCTCCGGTTTCCTCTCAGAGTCCACGGGTTAGGTGGATTGGCCATGCTAAATTGCCCATAGTGTCCAAAGGTTAAGTGGGGTTATGGGGTTACAGGAATAGGGTGGGGGAGTTAGGGTGCTCTTTCAGAGGGTTGATGTAGACTCAATGGGCCAAATAGCTTCCTTCTGCACTGTAGGGATTCTATGATACTATGGATCACGTTGGAAAGGTTAGTTATGACAACAAATTCAGTGTTTAGGGATAGTTTCCTGGAGCAATATGTCATGGAGCCAACGAGGGACCAGGCTACCTTCGGATCTGATAATGGGTAATGAGGCAGGTTTGACAAATGACCTCAGGGTAAAGGATCCTCTTGGAAATAGTGATCATAACCTGATAGATTTCAACATTCAGTTTGAGAGTGAGAAACGTGGGTTGGAAATAATTGTGTTTAACTTAAATAAAGGGAATTACAATGGAATGAGGGTGGAGTTAGCTAAAGTGGACTGGACGGATAGATTAGCAGGAAATACTGTGAACAAGCAGCAGCAGACTTTTAAGGAAGTAATTCGTGACTCTCAGCAAAAATATATCCCAGTGAGGAGGAAAGATTCTCAGAGAGAGATCAACCAACCATTGATGACCAAGGATTGATTAATAAGGAGATCAGGGGTTATGGAGAGAAAGCAGGAGAATGGGGATGAGAAAACTATCAGTCATGATTGAATGGTGGAGCAAACCCAATGGGCCGAGTGGCCTAATTCTGCTCCTGTGTCTTATGGTCTTATGGAAGCTAAGGAGAGTATTAAGCTAAAAAAAAAAAGCATATAAGAAGGCAAAATCAATGATAGACCTGAAGACTGAGATAAATTCAGAATCCGGCAAAGGAGGATTAAAAAGTTAATAAAGGGAGAGAAAATAAATTACGAGGGTGCGGAATATAAAAACTGACAATAAGAACCTCTTTAAATAAATGAAAAGTTAGAGAGCGGTCAAAGGGAAAATAGGCCACATAGAAGATGGATCATGGGAGACAGTTATGGGGAAAGGGCAGGAAAGTGGATTCTGAGGAATGTCGGATTGCCCATGATCCTATTAAATGGTGGAGCAAGTTCGAAGGGCCAAACAGCCGACTATGTTCCTATTCCTTATGGTCTTCCCGAATTCAGTCCTAGGCTGTTCTCTGACCATATGACTACATACTTCCCTCTGTGGGTGGTGCCACTCGCCAGTCCCACGTTGACCCTTGTTCTACCTTACATTATAATGCACGCAGGTACACATGATCACAATATAACAAAGTCTTGTGTCTTGACAGTTCTTTCACAATCTTGGTCTGTTTCTGGTACTCAGGTCATGTAATAAAGTTTCTTCCCTTTCCAGCATTTCAAATTCAGTATCTTTTTCATCGATTACTTTATCATATTGATATTGATATTGAATTCTGCATAAAGTGACTCACCTTCTAACTCCCCACTGTCCGCCATCTACAAGGCACAAGTCAGGGCTGTGACGGAATACTCCCCACTTACCTGGATGAGTGCAGCTCCAATGACACACAAGAAGCTCAGCACCATCCAGGGTGAAGCAGCCCACTTGATTTCCACCCCTTCCATCACCTTCATCACCCGCTCCCTCCACCGCTGACACAGTGGCAGCCGTGTGTACCATCTACAAGATGCACTGTAGTAACTCACAAAGCACCTTCCAAACCCACAACCTTTTGCATCTAGAAGGACAAGGGCTGAAAACACATGAGAACACCGCCACCTGGATGTTCCCCCCCCCCCCCCCCCCCAAGCCACACATCATCCTGACGTGGAACAACCCCCCCCCCCCCCCCCAAGCCACACATCATCCTGACGTGGAACAACATCACCGTGCCTTCATTGTCACTGAATCAAAATCTTGAAATTTTCTTGCTGTGTTCTGTATCATTTGGGAAGATCCTTCGTGTAGCTTCTGTTCCTTTATTGGGTCAATATCCTGCAATTGACTGTCTAGCACCACACAGTTGCAAAGCTACTGAGGCCAAGTCGGAATCAATGTGCCATTGCAAATATTGCCAGTACCTTGAGAGTAATTGTTTTATTTAAAATCGCGAGGTCATTTTAAATCAAAGTTGAGCAACCCTTGTTTGAAATCACAAAATTCCAAAAGCTGTGAAATCTGCCATTTGTTTTGAGCGGCGAAATTGTGCCTTTAACAAAAAAGAATAACATGGTGTTCACCCGAGGTCCGCTGGCCATGTGCCATTTCACAACTGATGGGCCGAGCGGCCTTTTCTGCACTGCATTACTTTCTGTGATTCTGTGAGATAGTAGAGGGCAATGTCAATCGAAGTTGGAGGGGCCGGGGTGAGGTATGGGACTGCAGGCTTCTATAATGGCCATTGACAAGTGCACAACACACTGCTGGAGAAGAAAGACAAGTGCATGGGTGTATGCGAGACATATTTTTAGCGCAAGAAATGTCATTAGATATTTAGCCGGGAGGCTTTGGGAATGTGTTCCTGCATCCACTCTCCCTGGCGGAACGTTCAGCAGGTGGTAGATAGAGCATTTAAGTACTGAATTGTTTGCTGTTTTATTTATTCATAAACAAGTTCATTAGGAGAGATGATCCAAAACACAGGAGACATGTCAACACGCCAGGGGCTCTTTCCATATTTTCAACCAACGCTTTGTTCACAGGGATGTCTCGATTTGTTTGCACTACGTGTAGCAATATGGCCCCAAGCCACTTGAGTGTGCGATTCCTTTCAATTTCAATTTAGAGACTTTCTTTTCCCTTTCATTTTTAATCATAGTGACAAATATTCTTTTGCACCAGCTCCGTTTCAGTTTTTATTTCTTTATTATTTCATGGGTTTTGGGCATTATTGGGAGGACCAACCCATTTGTTGCCCATCCCTAATTGCCCTTGAACTGAGTGTCTCGCTCGTCCATTTCAGCCGGCAGTTAGGAGTGAACCATGTTGCTGTAAGGTCTGGAGTCACATGGAGACCACCCCGGGCAGGGATGGCAGATTCTCATCCCGAAAGGGCATTAATGAGCAAGGTTGTTTTTTTTTCAATGAAAACCCACTATGGTTCTGAGGTGACCATTAGACTAGCTTTTCAATTCCAACTTTTGTTAATTGTATCTAAATTGCACCAGCTGACATGGTGGGATTTTAACCCATCACCCCAGTTCATTAGCCTGGGCCTCTGGAATTACTAGCCCAGTGACACTGCCACGATGCTACCCTCCCTTTCCCTACATTTCCGACAATGAAAGGAAGAGTCATCCGAATCCTACCATCTCAATTCCCTTAAAACACCACAACCAAATCAGATTGATGGATATCGGTTGGATAAGGGAGGTGGAATCATCGATCAATCATAATCTATTCAAATTATTGGAATTCTTTGACGCAGTAAAGGCACAAAGCCTTTAAGTTTATCTTTTTAACATAACTTGTCATACTCCTGATATTTGTCACTGTGCCCCTGTTTGAATCTGTCCCCTGGTTTCTCTTCCTATCACATTTCTTCATCCACTTTCTGTCTTTTGTTTTTGTCCTTGTTTCCTCCTCCTCTGACTCCTAGCATCGGCTCCCACACCCCTGCCATTTTAGGTTAAACTCTCTCAAACCCCTCAGTCACGGTCCTGCCCAGGCGTCACACGTCCAGTTTGTACAGGTCCCACCTCCCCCAGAACCGGTCCCAATGCCCCAGGAATCTGAAACCCTCCCCCACACACCATCTCTTCAGCCACGTAGTCATCCGATAGATCCTACTATTTCTACTCTGACCCGCACATAATAATAATATTAATCACTTATTGTCACAAGTAAGCTTCAATGAAGTTACTGTCAAAAGCCCCTAGTCGCCACATTCCGGCACCTGTTCAGGAAGGCCAGTATGAGAATTGAACCCGTGCTGCTGGCCTTGTTCTGCATCACAAGCCAGCTGTTTAACCCACTGTGCTAAACCAGTGTCAGATGGAACTGGTAGTGTCATCGAGGGCCGAAGGGCCTGTACTGCGCTGTAATGTTCCATGTTCTATGTTAATCCTGAGATCACTACCTTTGAGATCCAACTTCTCAACTTTCTTCCTAACTCTCTATATTCCACGTCAAGGACCTTATCCCTTTGTTTACCTATGTCGTTGGTACCGATGTGTATCACGACCACTGTCTGTTCACCCTCCACCTCCAGAATGCCCTGTAACATCCTTTGACCCTAGCACCAGGGAGGCAACATACCATCCTGGAGTCTCGTTTGCGGCCAGAGAAACGCATAACTGTTCCCCTTATAATTGAATCCCCTGTAAATATTGCATTCCCACACTTTTTACTCCTTCTCTCTGCAGCAGAACCAACCACGGTGCAACAGATTGGGCTTCCCCCGAGAGGTTATTCCCCTCAACAGTGTCCAAAACGGGATATCTGTTTGGCAGGGCAATGGCCACACAAGATTCCTGCAGTGCCTGACTAAATCTCTTGCTCTGCCTGGTGGTCACCCATTCCCTTCCTGCCTGTGGAGTCTGAGCCTGCTGTGTGCCCACCTCTCTATACGTGCTATCCATGACACTCTCCGCACTTGCTGATGTTCCACAGTGTCCACAGCCACCGTTCCAGCACCGAAACCCAGCCCTCCTGGAGTGTAGCTGAAGAGCATTTTTGGAAGCAAAAACAGGAAGGCAGATTACTACCTGAATGGTTGTAAATTGGGAGAGGGGAGTGTGCAGCGGGACCTGGGTGTCCTTGTGCACCAGTCGTTGAAGGTAAGCATGCAGGTGCAGCAGGCAGTAAAGAAGGCTAATGGTATGTTGGCCTTCATTGCGAGAGGTTTCAAGTATAGAAGCAGGGATGTGTTGCTACAATTGTACAGTGCCTCGGTGAGGCCACACTTGGAGTATTGTGCGCAGTTTTGGTCTCATTCTCTGAGGAAGGATGTTCTTGCTCTCAAGGGAGTGCAGCGAAGGTTTACCAGACTGATTCCAGGGCTGGCGGGACTGTCGTATGAGGAGAGATTGACTAGGTTGGGATTGTTCTCCCTGGAGTTCAGAAGAATGGGGGGGGGGGGATCTCATAGAGACTTATAAAATTCTAACAGGACGAGACAGGGTAGATGCAGGGAAGATGTTACCAATGATGAGTGTGTCCAGAACCAGGGGTCACAGTCTGAGGAATCAGGGTAAACCATTTCGGACAGAGATATGGAGACATTTCTGCACACAAAGTGTGGCGAGCCTGTGGAATTCATTACCGCAGGAAGTAGTTGATGCTAAAACTTTGAATATATTCAAGAGGCAGCAAGATATAGCGCTTGGGGAGAATGGAATCAAAGGCTAAGGGGAGAAAGCAGGATTAGGCTATTGAGTTGGACAATCAGCCATGATCGTGATAGGAGCGGGCGCGAAGGGCCAAAAGGCCTCCTCCTGCTCCTATATTCTATGTATCTATGTAAGACATCTCGTGCACACGTGTTGGTTACGGGCACTGGAAATGTTCCTGGCCTCCCACAGGGCGCAAGAGGCGCGTACCACGATTCTGAATTCTCCTGCCATGACTTACCCCTTTAAATTAAACCTTCGGAAGCTGCTTGATATTTGATTAAATCCAATTCTCCATGACCTTTCAGTCCTTGTCACTACATATTTCAGGAAACATAACAACAGTTAGAGGTTAATTGAATCCAGCATTTTAATTCCTGGATTCGCCTCACTGAGTCTAAAAAAAAAATGCAGTCAGTGTTTAAAAAAAGTCTCCAGATGATAGTTGTTTGTAGCCAAAGCTCTGATTGCCTAAACCTTTTCCTCTAATAGAAGATTGGAGCTTAGACATAATTTCCTGTTAAGGGTGTGGTGTCTTTTAAGCATAATCTGTGTCAAGCCAAAGGAATATTCAAAGGAAATGATTGTTTTCGATTTTTCTTTTAATTATTACTCTTTTAATCTTCATTTGTCAGCATGCAAGAAGGGTCCCATGAGCATGGAATGCCCCTCTCTCAGATGTTGAAGGAAGCCTATTCAGCCGGGAAAGTGGATGGTTACTGCGACAGCATGATGTCTGAGGCATCCTCGCACGACTTGTACTTTGACTCTCTGTCTGACCTCCAGGAGGACAGGGTGGATGGCAGCCCTTCACTCGAGCTCTCTGCATTCCTCAGCCAAGAGGAGATGTGCAAGAGCCTCGACCTTGCCCGGGTGGCCATTGCCGAAAGTTCGTCGGAAGAGACGGAGCCCGAGTCAGAGCTGGGGGATATCTCCCAATATTTTCACCACCGCCCCTTGGCTGTCACGCCGGAGGACCCGTCTGTGGCCGGGACCCAAGCTGCTCATCGCTTGGACATCCCAGCGATGCCCATTAGCCAGAAAGCTGAATCGGGCAGCTCTGCCATTGCGACCGACAGCAGCCCCGCCCATCTGGTGGCCAGCCCTGAGCTCCAGACCAGCCCGCCAAACCTTCCAAGCACAGGCCCGTCCTTTGAAGAGCTCGACGCGCAGGCACCAACCAACTCCAACGATGCAAATCCTGCCCACAACTCCAAAAGAAAGGACAACCCTTATTGCCAGGGTGAGAGCTCGGCGAAAAATGAGTTTTGTACCAAAACTGTGTCGTTCATCGAGGAGCTGTCATCTATATTCAGGACAGCCAAGCCAAGGAACTATGGCCAACCGAAGAATAAGACTAATGAAGAAGAGGGTTCATCGACCGACAGTGGATATCTCTCTCCAAAGAACCACATTAAAGTTAACACCACTGGGAAAAGTAAGCCACTGGAATCCAAATTGACAGCAGTGACTGACTTGGAACCGAGCACTGAGGCTGAGCAAGGCCAGGGAAGAGAGCCAATCTCTGAGGCTGCACCAAAGACGAGGCAGCAAGTCCTGACCGGCTCGGCTCCCCGATTTATTCAAAAGCTAAAAAGTCAAGAGGTCGCAGAAGGAAGCACTGTTCGGCTCGAGTGCAGGGTGTTGGGGGATCCATCGCCCCTGGTGAGGTAAGAGTGAGTCAGTTGTTGCTCTGAGCAATATTGTGTGCAGGAGCCATTGGGCTTGCTGGAAATGATGTTAACAATGCACCATCATTATTAATGAGCAAGTTGGGAAGCCAATTCAGGAGATGAAGTGAACTCCTGAACTTGTTGGCTGATTTACAACTTTAAAAAACTTCCCATCCCCAACCTCCCCAATTTGCTGGAACTGCACATTTTACTTCTCATTAAACTTAAGACAATTATGATAATTAAGTGCACATAGTGTTTATTACTGGACTTGTAATCCAGAGGACTGGATGGGTGATCCAGAAAGAGGTCAGCTCCTACTGTGGCAACTGGGGAATTTTAAATTCAATATAAAATGTGGGATAAAATGCTCGTCCCAGTGACTGAGAAACTACCATTCATCAGAAAACCCCGCCTGGTCCATTAATAATAATAAGAAGAAGAATCTTTATTGTCACAAGTAGGCTTACATTGACACTGCAATGAAGTTACTGTGAAAAGCCCCTAGTCGCCACATTCCGGCGCCTGTTCGGGTACACAGAGGGAGAATTCAGAATGTCCAATTCACCTCACAGCACGTCTTTCTGGACTTGTGGGAGGAAACCAAAGCACCCGGAGGAAACCCACGCCGACACGGGGAGAACGTGCAGACTCCGCACAGACAGTGAACCAAGCCGGGAATGGAACATGGGATCCTGGTGTTGTGAAGCAACAGTGCTAACCACTGTGCTACTGTGCCACCCAGTGTCCTTTAGGGAAGGCAATCTGCCGTCCTTACCTGGTCTGGCCGGCATGTGACTCCAGACCCACAGCAATGCAGTTGACTGTGATTTGCTGCATTAAGTCACTCGATGAGCAATGGTGGTGAATGCAGGCCATCTCAGAGCTGCCAACATCCCAGCAACGAATAGAAACAACGTGATCATTGTCATTAAAATGCCAGTCATCCTCCCTGGCCTTGAAAGGTAGTAATTTTAACTGTTCAACCTCACTTGTAAACTCGTCTCACTTCTCACTGTCTCTTTTTCTCTCACATTTAACCCTCTAATCTTTCTTTCTGTCTCTTCTCCTGCCACACCTGATTTGACTCTATTTCACTTCCCTTCTCCATTGGGCGGCACGGTAGCAGTGGTTAGCACTGTTGCTTCACAGGACAGTGTCCCAGGTTCTATTCCTGCTTGGGTCACTGTCTGTGCGGAGTCTGCATGTTCTCCCCGTGTCTGCCTGGGTTTCCTCCGGGTGCTCCGGTTTCCTCCCACAAGTCCCAAAAGACGTGTTTGTTCGGTGAATTGGACTTTCTGAATTCTCCCTCAGTGTACCCGAACAGGCGCCGGAATGTGGCGACTAAGGGCTTTTCACGGTAACTTCATTGAAGCCTATTTGTGACAATAAGCTATTATTATTTCAGTGTCAATGTAAGCCCACTTGTGACAACAATAAAGATTATTATTATTGTTTCTTTCCCTGGCCTTAAATGGTATTTTTGTTCATGGGATGTGGGCACCGTTGGCAAGACCAGCAATTGTTGTCCATCCTGAATTTCCCTAGGCAGCAGCAAAGAGTCAACCGCATTGCCGTGGGTCTGGAGTCGCATGTAGGCCAGACCAGGTCAGGGTGGCAGATTTCCTTCCCTAAAGGACATCAATGAACCTTATGGGTTTTGAATGACAATTGATGAGAGTTTCATGAGTTATGTTTACCGTGACTAGCTATCACTTCCAGGTGTTTTTTGGGAAAATCCCATCCGCCAGCTTAGTCCTCTGGGTTCCTAGGCCAGTGACATGCCCGCCAAACAATTGGTTAAAGAGGTAGATTGTTGGTCCCGCCATTTGGCAAAGTCCTTGATGCTCCGGTGCCCGCACTGTTCAGTTTTCAGCTTGCACTGCCGGCTATTTAAGCTGTAGGGTGCTGAACTAAAAACCAATTCTAACTAAAGGCGCAGGCTGTGAGGCGCGTTATTCCAGCAAAATCTGGGCCAGAACGAGGGGAACGGCATTTGAGATTTGCAAACTTGGCCATTTCCAATTCTGCGCCAATATTGAAATATTCCCACTTCCCCCATCAAAGACCTCAAGCCAGATGGTGCATAATAAAAAACAGACAGCCGACCACAGGCTGTGTGGTCCGAAGCAGATGTGCGCTAGACCAGTGGTTTTTAGAATGTCAAGTATAATTTACGTTATACATTTTCTGAATGAATTATGACCTGATAAACTTTGATGAAACTTTAAATACCGTGAATTGGAATAACCACATTATAAATTGGGAACTTGACTGAACCCCTTGTCTGATGTTTTAATTAATGCGGGGAAGGCAGGGGGGAGGGGGTTGCAGATTCTCACCATAAAGATTGAAAAAGATAAAAAGAATGAGGTAAATAGTGGTGAGGTGACACCACATATATGCTCTGGTCTCGATGTCTAAGGGTGAAATCCGGGCTGCTGACTAGACTGGTGGAGAATTTCCATTGGGTCTTCTCCCAGAACGTATCATAACTTTGGGGTTGCAGTGGATCTTCCACTCCATTTATGGTCGGTCAGTGAGAAAGCCCTGAGGAGGCTCAACCGCAGGTATTGAAATCTGAAGAGCTTGTCATGCGCTGTAATCATGGATGCTATAAGCTTAGAAACTTACAATAATCTTCCTGCTTGAGTATTACTGAAAAAGAGACAGGCTGTTGAAGCTTTTCAACTTGCACTCACCAGGACAGATGCACAAATTCCAGATTTCAAAGGAAGCATGTGAATGGGTGCTGATTGGCTGACAAATGGGCTCTGATTGGTCGAGCCATTGCCATGGAGAGTGCACCAGGGAACTATTGTCCCCAGCCTTTTGTTTAATTCAAAAAATGTGCAATGCCTGGACATAATCCTGCGTATGAATATATGTGCAGCTTCTAGCATGGGTAAATGAGGCACATTGTAAGCTCAACAGATGATCATAAATTGGTGGTTAATATATTTCTTGACATACTCGGGATTGTACGGCAACTGTGGTCCAACTGTAGAATCACATCTCGGGTTAGGCATTATGTTCTGAGTTTTGCAAGCACTGGCTGGTTTTTACTATGATAAATGCATTGGGAAAGTTGAATTAAATTATTTGGATACAGATTCTGGTTCTGCTACGTTGTCCCAAGTGTTAGACTGTGTCCAATATATTTCTGGTTTAAAAATTCTCATCCTTGTTTTTAAATCCCATTCAGCATCATGACCCCTCTGTTACTCCAACTCTGTGACCTCTTCCAGCCTTACAACCTTTCACGATCTCTGCCCTCCACCAATTCTGGCATCTTGCGCATCTCTTGATTTTAATTGCTTCACCATTGTCAGCCGTGCCTTCAGCTTGTGCCTCAGGCACTGGGATTCCTTCCCTGAACTTTTCTCTCTCTCCTTAGTTGTTTCTTAAAAACCTATCTCTTTACCTAAGGAGGGGTAGACCATAGAACCATAGAATTTACAGTGCAGAAGGAGGCCATTCGGCCATTGGAGTCTGGACCGCCCCTTGGAAAGAGCACCCTACCCACGCCCATACCTCCACCCTATCCCCGTAACCCCACCCAACCTTGTTGGACACGAAGGGCAATTTAGCCACTCCACCTACCTTGCACATCTTTGGACTGTGGGAGAAAACCGGAGCACCCAGAGGAAACCCACATAAAAATGGGGAGAACGTGCAGACTCCGCACAAATAGTGGCCCAAGCTAGGAATCGAACCTGAGACCCTGGCGCTGTGAAGCAACTGTGCTAACCACTGTGCTACCGTGCTGCCCGGATGGTGAAGTAGAGGTCATGTAGCTGGACTAGTAATCCAGAGACCCAGGTTAATGCCCTAGAGGAATTTAAGCAGCTAGTGGAATTTAAATTTAATTCATAAAATCTGGAATCTGAAGCTGTCAGTAATTATTTTTTTACAAATTTAGAGTACCCAATTCATTTTTTCCAATTAAAGGGCAATTTAGCGTGGCCAATCCACCTAGCCTGCTCACCTTTGGGTTGTGGGGGTGAAACCCACACAAACACGGGGAGAATGTGCAAACTCCACACGGACAGTGACCCAGAGCCGGGATCGAACCTGGGACCTCGACGCCATGAGGCAGCAGGGCTAACCCACTGCGCCACCGTGCTGCCCAAAGCTGTCAGTAATGGTGACCATGAAACTATCATTGATTACTGTAAAATCCCATCTCATTCACTAATCTCATTTAGGGGGGGAAATCTGCCGTCCTTACCTGGTCTGGCCTACATGTGACTCCAGACCCACAGCAATGTGGCTAATTCTTAGCTGCCCTCTGAAATGGCCCAGCAAGGCACTCATCTCAAGGGCAATGAGGAGGGGACAACTGTTGACTGTGCCACGATGCCCACAAGCCCCCGAAAGAATAAAGGAAAAGAGGGCGGCACGGTGGCGCAGTGGTTAGCACTTCTGCCTCATGGCGCTGAGGACCCGGGTTCGATCCCGGCCTTGGGTCCATGTCAATGTGGAGTTTCCACATTCTCCCCATATGTGTGGATTTCACCCCCACAACCCAGAGATGTGCAAGGTAAGTGGATTGGCCAGGCTAAATTGCCCCTTAATTGGTTAAAAGAAATTAGGCACTTTAAAATTAAAATAAAAGGGAACCTGTTTGTCACATTTCCTAATATCCTGTCCAATGGTTGGGTAATGGTTCCCGTTGTTGTTGCTGCTATGACGTGCCTCTGGAATTGTGAATTGCGCTTTCACATAGCCGTCCGTCAGTCCAGAAGTAAAACACTCGAACAAGTCAGTAACGAATATTCGTTTATTCACGGCCGGGACAAATCTCTAAGTAGTCGGGGAACCACCTTCGAGAAGTGCCAAAGTCCCAAAGTATGGACTGTCCCTTTATACAATCACAGCTTAGAGGTGGTCCCCTTAAACTCCTAGATATTGGGCAGCACGGTGGCCTAGTGGTTAGCACAACCGCCTCACGGCGCTGAGGTCCCAGGTTCGATCCCGGCTCTGGGTCACTGTCCGTGTGGAGTTTGCACATTCTCCCCGTGTCTGCGTGGGTTTCGCCCCCACAACCCAAAAATGTGCAGAGTAGGTGGATTGGCCACTCTAAATTGCCCCTTAATTGGAAAAAATAATTGGCTAACCTAAATTTATAAAAAAAAAAAAAAAAAAAAAAAAAATTCCTAGATACACCAATGATTTGGCAAGGATCCAGAACATGTACTTATATGGAATTATTATCCTAAGGTAGGCTGGTGACTATGACATAACTTGCTGCTGTTAACGGTTTTTTTATCCTATCTGTCCCTCAGGTCCAACTTCCTTATCTCCTTCCCTCTCGTGCTCCTGAGTCAGCTCTTTCACATTCCAATGTCCCTTGTCTCAGTTGACAAGGTTTTACACACTCATCTTTGCTGTCCCTGCATTATCAGATACAGAGTTCTGTTCTCATTTCATTCTCTCAACCCTTTAACATCTTTTTACTTGAGGATCACAGATATATTTCAGACCCTTAATATTACATACAGACAGCAAGGTTATAACAAGACGATAAATGAAATCCACTTCCACAGAATGATTTCATGATGTTAAAGGAGCTAGATAAAGCCAAGTGATTGGTGCTTTTATACGTAACAGCTCCACTGCTTTACAATTGTAAAATAAAGGGTCGTAAATCTGTAAAAATCAGGTTATTTATCTGATCCGAAGCAATCCTGACTGAAAATGGAGAACATTTGAGTCATGCATCCTTTTCCTATTATTTCATAGGCTGTAATCATCACTGATGGTGCCATCTCTAACTGCCCTCGAGAAGGTGGTGATGAGCTGTCCATCACAATCCATCTATTTTACATAGAATTTACAGTGCAGAAGGAGGCCAATTGGCCCATCGAGCCTGCACCGGCCCTTGGAAAGAGCACCCCATTTAAGCCCAGAACTCCGCCCAATACACGTGACCCAGCAACCCCACCCAACCCCTTTGGACACTAAGGGCAATTGATCATGGCCAGTCCACCTAACCTGCACATCTTTGGACTGTGGGAGGAAACCGGAGCACCCGGAGGAAACCCACGCACACACGGGGAGGATGTGCAGACTCCGCACAGACAGTGATCCAAGCCGGGAATCGAACCTGGGACCCTGGAGCTGTGAAGTGACAATGCTAACCACTGTGCTACCGTGCTGCCCTTTTTAAAAAATCCTCCTTATCTTCTCTAATATTTCCAAAGTTTCTGTGATAAGCTGGCCATCAGCTTAATGAAGACATTTCTTCACAATTGCATCTCTTTCTCTTAATTCCATTCTACCTTTCTTCTCTTCTGTTGGTATCTATTTTACATAGAATTTACAGTGCAGAAGGAGGATCTGGTGTAGGTACACCCACAGTGCTGTTAGGGAGGAAGTTCCATTTTGGCCAGTGACAGTGAAGGGACGGCAATGTATTTTCAGGCTGGTGTGTGGTTTGGAACACAGCTCTGTACGGAACAGCTTGCTGTGCTTCCTGCTCTCTGTCTTGCTGTGAAACCTACCTTCCTGCCAGGAACTCTGGCGAGGTTTTGCCACCTCCGGTCCTTACGCCATCCCCACACCTTGCTCACACCAAACAAAAATGTTGTCCTCAACTGTGGAGCACAAAACAATGGTCTGATGTGAGTTCCAACTACAACAACAGATACTGTGTCCAACCACCGTCTCTCCTGCTCTGCTCTGGCCTTGGGTAACGGCCCTATCTAATTAACTGTGTTGACCATTCACTCTAATACTGGAGATGCAGACAGTATTAACCCACCTCAAAGGGCTTTTCCATTTCTCGGCTGGGTCACTGTCTGTGTGGAGTCTGCACGTTCTCCCCATGTCTGCGTGGGTTTCCTCCGGGTGCTCCGGTTTCCTCCCACAGTCCAAAGATGTGCGGATTAGGTGGATTGGCCATGCTAAATTGCCTTTAGTGTCCAAAAAATGTTAAGGGGATTGCTGGGTTATGGGGATAGGGTAGGTACGTGGGCTTCAGTAGGGCGCTCTTTGTAAGGGCTGGTGTAGACTCGATGGGCCGAATGGCCTCCTTTTGCACTGTAAATTCTATGATTCTATGATTCATTTGCCTCATTCAATTGACATTAATAGTTGACTTGATGTGCGGCCATCAAAGTAGACCATTAGACCATAAGACATAGAAGCAGAAATAGGCCATTCGGCCCATCGAGTCTGTTCCGCCATTCAATGAGATCATGGTTGATCTGATGTGATAATCCTCAACTCCACTTTCCCGCGTTACCCCCATAAGCCTGGATTCCCTGACTGATAGAATCTTCCAGCACAGAAGGAGACTATTCAGCCCATCATTTCAGTGAAAAAAGCTACTGAATTGACCCCAACCTGCTCGCTCTTTCCCCAGAGAACTGCGAGTGTTTCCTTTTTGTGTATGTATTCCATCCTCTTTTTTCAAAATATATTTTTTTCAGAATAATCAATACAAACCAGAACAAGAGAATACAAAAGAAAGAAATATGTAAAGGTAAACCAAAAACACACAACCCATAATTAACTTGAGTACTAAACCTGACATAAACCACCAACGGCGACTAACTCATTGAAAAAGGGAATAAATGGCTGCCCTCTTAGGTAGAAACTCTCCACCGACCCCCTGATGGTCAATTTGTTCTCTCCAAGTGTAAGAATGACATCAAGTCACCCAACTATGCAGAGGTACAGTCTCTACCCCAGACTGAACCACCAGATAATCCGACATCCCAAAATGGCCACCAGCGGACATGGGTCTAAATCCAGATGGATTATCTCTGACACAGTATTAAAGAATGAACCCCAAAAGGCTACAAGTTTGGGGCAGGACCAGAACATATGAGTGTGACCAGCCAGCCCAAGCGATCACACCTATCCTCCACATTGGAAAAAAACCCGCTCACCCTTACGCTAGTCAAGTGCGTTCTGTGTGGGATCTTGAACTGAATCAAGCTCAGCCGGGCACATGAGGAAGTGAAGTTGACCCTGTGAAGGGCGTTGCCCCAAACCCCATCATTAAGAATGGGGCTCAAGTCACTTTCCTATTTCGCCCGCACAGCGGCTAACAGAGCAGAATGTGATGAGAAAATATGACCATATTGATCTGAAATAGAGCCCACGCCAGGCCGAGCCAGGGACAGAATCCTCCTCGTCAAGGAAGATGGTGGCGCCAGAGGAAAGGAAGGAAAAGCCTCACGCGGTCAATCGCGAACTTCAAAATACCGAAACAGGCTGGAGTTGGGCAATTGGGATTCTCTCTCTGCCGCTCTTTCAGGCCGTCAACTTCTAGCGCTGCAACCGTTTGCGCATCCGCCTGCTCCTCCACCGCCTCTCCCAGCTCCTTAACTTTAACATCCTGGGCATCCAGCCTCTGGTTCAGCTGATCCACCGCTTTCTGGATTGGGTCCAAGCTGTCCCGCTTCAGCGCTTCAAAACTGGACTTCATTACCTGGAGCATGTTATCCAGCGCCTGCTGGATTGCTGAGTCCGGGGTCCGTGTGTCCGCCATCTTCGGTCCCAGGTAATTTTCTTCAGGTCCTTGTCTCTGTCCCTTTTTCTCCTTCTTCTTCTGCCTTCTGGACTCCCGCTGTTCCATGTGCCGCAACCCGCTCCTCAGCGCCTTCGCTGCCGCCTTCCTTCGCCCAGCTCCTTAAATTTTACCTTCTGGGCATCTGAAGTGGGTCCAATCTGTCCCTCTTCAGCAACTCCAAACTTTTTTTCTTGTCCTGGAGGAAGGAAGGTCCGTGGGTCCGCCATCTTACCCTTCAGGTCAGTTTCCTCCTTGCCTCCGTCTCTCTCTCTCTCTTTATTCCTCTACCTGCTGGCCTCCCACGATTCCATCCGCTGCAGCCCGCACTCCTCTTCTTTCACGGCAGCCTTTTTGCCGCCCCCGAGGTCCCGCTATCGCGGGGAATCAGGTCCAAAGCCCCGCCGGAGTGAGAGCCCACCGAATGTGCGGCTCACTCAGGCATCGCCGCCACCGGAAGTGGCAATTGGGATTCTATCAGATACTCCCTGAAACTGGCCAATCCCCCCTCCACGAACCAGTCCCCAAACCCCACCTTTGCCATTCACTTCCCAAGATTGAAATATTGCGTCCAACCCAGACGGCAGGAAAAGCTGATGGTTGGAAATAGGGACTAATGGAGAAAGGGAAGGGAGCACAAAAAGCTGCCGAAACTGTTTCCAAATCCTAAGAAGGTTCCACCTCTGGCTTTGAGGAAAATCTGGCTGGGGAAAAGAACAATGGTGCAACGAAAATGAAAAATGAAAATCGCTTATTGTCACAAGTAGGCTTCAAATGAAGTTACTGTGAAAAGCCCCTAGTCGCCACATTCCGGCGCCTGTTCGGGGAGGCTGTTACGGGAATTGAACCGTGCTGCTGGCCTGCCTTGGTCTGCTTTCAAAGCCAGTGAATTAGCCCTGTGCTAAACAGCCCCAATGACTATGGTAAGAAGAGTAGAGGAAGAGCAGGAACGAGCCTCCATTTGTCCCCAAATAGATTCAGGATTCTAAGATTCTAAGTGGATTCGCAGTGGATTCGCAGTGGATTCTAAGATTCTTACCCATCCAAATGAAAGAGGATATTAATTTCCGACCTTCCTAAAAGTGAACTTGGGGAGAAAAATGGGAAGACACTGAAAGAAGAAGGAAAATTTGGGAGCACGTTTATTTTAATAGTCTGATCCCTTCCTGCCAAGGACAGAGAAAGGCTATTTCATCTTTGCAAATCTGTTTTGATAATATTAACCAGGCTTGTGTAGTTCAACTTACAAAGTGAGGTCCAGGTGTGGGCCACCCGGACCCCCAGGTAGCCAAAACCTGCCTTAGAAAGGCGAAAAGGTAACGTGCCCAATTGGGCTCACCTCCCGCGGGGTTAAGGGAGGCATGATGGCACAGTGGTTAGCACTGCTGCCCCACCACGCCAGGGACCCGGGTTCAATTCCAGCCTCGGGTGACGGCATGTGTGGAGTTTGTACATTCTCCCGTGTCTGTATGGGTTTTCTCTCGCAGTCCAAAGATGTGCAAGTTAGGGAGATTGGCCATGCTAAATTGGCCCTTAGTGTCCAAAAGGTGAGATGGGGTTACGGGGGTAACGTGGTTCTCAGTAGGGTGCCCATCGAATTAACTTTTTTTTAAAAAAGTATATGTCCAATTCACTTTTGCAAGTTGCTATTGAATTGCTTCTACCACCTTTTCGGGAAGCGCATTCTAGATCACAGCAACTGCACAAAAAATAGATTTGGTACATCTCCCCGCTGGTTATTTTGCCAATTATCTTAAATTTGCGCCCTTTTGGTAATCAACTGTCACGTCAGTGGAAATGGTAATTTCTCCCCATCGACTTGATCAAACGGTTAGCACTGCTGCCTCACTGCGCCAGGGACCCGGGTTCAATTCCGGCCTTGGGTGGCTGTCTGTGTGGAGTTTGCACGTTCTCCCCGTGTCTGCGTGGGTTTCCTCCGGGAGCTCCGGTTTCCTCCCACAGTCCAAAGATGTGCAGGTTGGGTGGATTGGTCATGCTAAATTGCCCCTTAGTGTCCAAAGATGCCTAAGTTAGGTGGGGTTACGGTGATATGGCGGAGGAGTGGGTCTGGGAAGGGTGCTATTTCAGAGGGTCGGTGCAGACTCGATGGGTCGAATGACCTCATTCTGCGCAGCATGAAAACAACATGAAATAGTTGACATTTATTTATGTCCTATGACACTGGCAAAGTGTAAATATTTTGAACCACACTGGCTGGGTGCCGTAGGCTGCATGTAACTGGAACTTTCCACCTGAAGTCACAGCACTGTCCATCGACTTATATCACTGAAAGTCTCTCCAGCACCTTGTGTGTTTGCTAGCAATGGCAATGAAACAATAATAACATACTGGTTATTAAATTCAATTTGTGAGGTGGGCTTTTCACGAAAAACTCGATGGTCCAGATTTGGTGCTCAACCTCCAAAGATAGCAATACCTGCCATTCATTCCGTTGACTGAGTTTTCATGGGTTTATGAGCCACAATTTACCGCCACCAGGTGTCCGAAACAGCGTTATTGGGTGTCTGAAGGGGATCTGTGGCGTGTGTGAGCAGGAGGAACAATGGGTATGTCTGCAACCTATCAGATTGAAGATCCCTCACTGAGCCAGACAGAGTCCAAAGCATGAGTGCAAATTCTGTTATAATTGGGAAATACAGAAGCCAATGTGCATACAGGAAGCAAACAGCAATGTAGAAATGACTGGATAATATGCTCGAGTGATGTTGATTGTGCGAGAAATATTAGCCAGAATACTGTGGAGAATGCAGATGCTCGCCATTGAAATAACGCCATGGGTCCAATGGTCCAATTTTAATTCCTCTGCCAGTATAGCACTCCCTCGCTACTGTACTGGAGTGTTACATAGAACATAGAACATACAGTGCAGAAGGAGGCCATTCAGCCCATCGAGTCTGCACCGAACCTCTTAAGCCCTCACTTCCACCCTATCCCCATAACCCAATAACCCCTCCTAACCTTTTCGTCACTAAGGGGCAATTTAGCATGGCCAATCCACCTAACCTGCACGTCTTTGGACTGTGGAAGGAAACCGGAGCACCCGGAGGAAACCCACGCAGACACGGGAGAACGTGCAGACTCCGCATAGAGAGTGACGCAGCGGGGAATCGAACCTGGGACCCTGGCGCTGTGAAGTCACAGTGCTAGTCGCTTGTGCTACCGTGCTGCCCCTAAATTAGCCTAGATTATGTGTTAAGTCTCTGGAGTCAGGCTTGAATCCACAAGAGTGTTACCGCAGAGCAAAGTCTGAAAGAACTTCAGTTGAGTTTTGAAGCCAGTCAGTTAACTCATCTGTGTTTTATTGATAGAAAAGATCAAGAGTAATTGCGTCCATCTGTCAAACCGACATTTTAACTTGTGCCACGTGTCCTGGGCAGAGGGAGGGGACAGAATGTAGGAGGACGCACATCACTGTTCCTCATTCTAATTATTTCTAAGTGAGCCTGGAGCACATACCAAGTTCTTTCCAGGAAAGCCGATAGGAAAAAAAGGGGCGAGCAAGAGGAAAACTGGTTGAGGGCGAGGAGGCTCTGACCTCTTTGCACTGATCCTCGAAGGAGGCAACGGGGAATGGGGGGAGGAGTGGGTTGGAGGTTTAGGGTGGGGTAAGTTCCAGCGATGCATACTGAGGAGAAGGTAGACGGTTGGAATAAGTAGCTCAATGTGGGTGTGATGGCAGTGGGGATATGGTGGGAAGAGGGGGGATGGGGTATAATGGAAAGAATATGTCTCAGGAGGAAGAAGATGTGTTGGGAGTGAGGGGAAGAGGGTTGGCACAACCGATCTCTGCAACCTTACCCCAGTAAATTTAGCGTTGACTCCATACCCATCAAGATGATGGCATATCTCCCATCACTCCTCCATTCCCCATCAAGATGACGATATCTGTCCCATCACCCTCCCATCACCCCTCCATTCCCTCCATGTAATTCCATATGATCGATATCTCCCACCCTCCATTCCCCTCCAAGTTGATGCCATATCTCCCATCACCCCTCCATTCATTCCCACCAAGATGATCGATATCTCTCATCCCCTCCATTCCCCATCGATGATGCCATATCTCCCATCACCTCTTCATTCCCCATCAAGATGATCAATATCTCCCATTACCCCTCCATTCCCCTCCAAGTTGATGCCATATCCCCATTACCCCCATTCCCATCAAGATGATCGATATCTTCCATCACCCTCCATTCCCCATCAAGATGATCGATATCTCCCATCACCCCTCCATTCCCCATCAAGATGATCAATATCTCCCATCACCCCTCCATTCCCCTCCAAGTTGATGCCATATCTCCCATTACCCCTCCATTCCCCTCCAAGTTGATGCCATAGCTCCCATCACCCCTCCATTCCCCTCCAAGTTGATGCCATATCTCCCATTACCCCTCCATTCCCCTCCAAGTTGATGCCATAGCTCCCATCACCCCTCCATTCCCCTCCAAGTTGATGCCATATCTCCCATTACCCCCCCATTCCCCTCCAAGTTGATGCCATATCTCCCATTACCCCCCATTCCCCTCCAAGTTGATGCCATATCCCATTACCCCCCCATTCCCCTCCAAGTTGATGCATATCTCCCATTACCCCTCCATTCCCCTCCAAGTTGATGCCATATCTCCCATTACCCCTCTCAAAAAGGTAACAGAAGAGGCTATAGAGAAGGGCAATACCAGATGATGTAAGATAAGCAACAGAGAAGATACAATTGTCATTATTCTTAAAGCCAATTCAATCCTGAATATTAATGGATTATTAATCCACCAAAAACACATCAAGTTGTAGGAAAAGTGTTTATGTTTACACACAGGAGTTAATATGCAATGTCTAATTTAGTCTGCTCTGAATCATCCCATGTGGAGTAATTTTAGTCATCCACTGATACACTAATCTGAAGGCAGCACGGCGCTTCTCCTTCTGAACAACACTTTGTATTCTCCCCTTCAAGTGTATGTCCGACTTTCCTTTCTTTTTTCATAAATTGAGAGAACCCAATTCATTTTTGTTCAATTAAGGGGCAATTTAACGTCACTAATCCACCTACCCTGCACATCTTTGGGTTGTGGGGGCGAAACCCCACGCAGACACGGGGAGAATGTGCAAACTCCGCACGGACAGTGACCCAGAGCCGGGATCGAACCTGGGACCTCGGCTAAGGTTGAGAAGATGGGGATCTCATGGGCCTTTGGAGTGGAGCAGCATGGAGCGGGGGCAGACTGCTTTCGGTCAAGCCTCGGAGAATCTTCCCTCAAAGGGTTGTGAGTCTTTGCAATTCACCACCCAGACCTGGATGTTCAGTCACTGAGTATATCCGAGGTTGGGATTAATGGACATTTGCACCCATGAGAATCAGGGAAAGTGAAGATCAAAGATCTTATTAAAGGGCGGAGCACCTTCGAGGGAGCTGCTCCCGTTTCTTATGTAATATTTCTCCCCTGTCAAAAGATCTGAGACATTTCTGTCCCAGCATGGTGACAAATAAAACTGCTGCTGTTGTGGTCATGGGGCTGTGCTCCATCGTTGAATATACTCAAGGCTGGGATGGACAGTATTTTGGACTTGCCAAGGCTCAAGGGGTTATGGGGGATATGGGGAGAGGCTGTGAAGTTCAGGCTGAGGAACAAGAAAGAAACGTTTGCATTTGCATCGGGGTTTTTCGTGACTCCCAGACAGTCCAAAGCATAATAACTAATCTGGTACCTTTTGAAATGTCGTCACTGTTGTCGGAAATAGAACAGCTGATTTGTCCTCTGTGAACTTCCACAATTTGATAATGGCCAATTTTTTTTCTTCATTGTTGATCATAAGAACGTAAGAACTAGGAGCAGGAGTAGGCCATCTGGCCCCTCGAGCCTCCTCCGCCATTCAATGAGATCATGGCTGATCTTTTGTGGACTCAGCTCCACTTTCCGGCCCGAACACCATAACCTTAATCCCTTTATTCTTCAAAAAACTATCTATCTTTACCTTAAAAACATTTAATGAAGGAGCCTCAACTGCTTCACTGGGCAAGGAATTCCATAGATTCACAACCCTTTGGGTGAAGAAGTTCCTCCTAAACTCAGTCCTAAATCTACTTCCCCTTATTTTGAGGCTATGCCCCCTAGTTCTGCTTTCACCCGCCAGTGGAAACAATATTCATCGAGGGATGAATATTGGCTGAGACGTGACAGAGAACTCCCCTTGCTCTTCTTTGAAGTCCAAGGATGCATAGGTTAGATGGATTGACCATGTTAAATTTCACCTTCGTGTGCAAAAGGTGAGGTGGGGGTCGCTGGGATAGGTCGGGTGCTTTTTCAGAGGGTCGGTGCAGGCCCGATTGGCCGAATGGCCTCTTTTACACTGCACTGGAGAGATTCTACGAAATAGTGCCTTAGGTTCTTTATCCAAACAGGCAGATGGTGTTTAATGTCTCACCCAAAAGTGCAGCACACCCTCTGGACTGCAATGGAGTTTCCCCCCTTCAGCCCAGGGGTGGGACTTGAACCCAGAACCTTGTGGCTCCAATTAGGCTACTAACTGCACACAGTGGCTAGTCAGTGATGACACTTTAAAAAAGTTATTTCCTGGGATGTGGATGTCACTGGGAGGGCCAGTGTTGTTGCCCTTTAGCTGAGTGGTTTGCTGCACCATTTTAGAGGTCAGTTAAGAGTCAACCACGTTGCTGTAGGGTCTGGAGTCACGTGTAGGCCTGACCGGGTAGGTTTGGTAAATTTGCTTCCCTAACGGGCATGAGTGAGCAGATGGGTTTTTTACAGCCACCGAGAATATGTGATTGCTGTTACTGAGAATCGCTTTACATTCCCAGATTCATTAATATTCCCGTACCAGTCCCCCCGAACAGGCGCCTGAATGTGGAGACTAGGGGCTTTTCACAGGGTCTGTTTAGCTCACTGGGCTAAATCACTGGCTTTGAAAGCAGACCAACGCAAGCCAGCAGCCCGGTTCAATTCCCGTACCAGCCTCCCTGAACAGGCGCCGGAATGTGGCGACTAGGGGCTTTTCACAGTAACTTCATTTGAAGCCGACTCGTGACAATAAGCGATTTTCATTTTTTCATTTTTCATTTTCAGATTCATTATAGAATTCACCATCTGCCCTGAAGGGATTTGAACCAACAGCATTGGCCTTATTCTCTGCATTGCACGCCTTGAGACATTAGCACAGCACCACTATCTTCCCATCGAATAGTGGAGTAGTATCGAGGGGGGCCAAATGGTCTCCTCCTGTTGAGATTTCTTGGGCTGGATTCTCCGTTTGGGAGACTCTGCCTGAGACGAACCCTCTCTGATTTGCCCTCGTGCTGGGAGTGAGAATCCAGTAGCGATTCATGATCCCTTCCCATGTAAATTTATGCATGGAGGGGATTGCAAGGGATTCCCTCACTAATCCCACTATCAGGCTGCCATTTAAAGCAAGCTGCCCAATGGTGAGGTCCTGTGGCTGGTACTTGCCTCGCACATCTCCTTTAAACCTTGCCCCTCGCACATTAAACCTATGTCACCTAGTAATTGATCCCTCTATCCTGGGAAAAAGTCTCTGACTATCCACTCTGTCTATGCCTCTCATAATTTTGTAGACCTCTATCAGGTCGCCCCCCTCCAACCTCCTTCATTCCAGTGAGAACAAACCAAGTTTATTCAACCTCTCCTCATAGCTAATGCCCTCCATAACAGGCAACATCCTGGTAATCTCTTCTGCACCCTCTCTAAAGCCTCCACATCCTTCTGGTAGTGTGGCGACCAGAATTGAACACTATACTCCAAGTATGGCCCAACTAAGGTTCTATATTGCTGCAACATGACTTGCCAATTTTTATACGCAATGCCCCGGCCAATGAAGGCAAGCATGCCGTATGCCTTCTTGACTACCTTCTCCACCTGTGTTGCCCCTTTCAGTGACCTGTAGACCTGTACACCAAGATCTCTCTGCCTGTCAATACTCTTGAGGGTTCTACCATTCACTGTATATTCCCGACCTGTATTAGACCTTCCAAAATGCATTACGTCACATTTGTCCGGATTAAACTCCATCTGTCATCGCACCGCCCAAGTCTCCAAACGATCTAAATCCTGCTGTGTCCTGTGACATTCCTCATCGCTATCCGCAATTCCACCAATCTCTGTGTTGTCTGCAAACTTACTAATCAGACCAGTTACATTTTCCTCCAAATCATTTTTTATACTACGAACAGCAAAGGTCCCAGCACTGATCCCTGCGGAACACAACAAGTTCCAGCCTTCCAATCAGGAAAGCACCCTTCCATTGCTACTCTCTGCCTTCATGACCTAGCCAGTTCTGTAACCATCTTGCCAGCTCACCCCTGATCCCGTGTGACTTCACCTTTTGTAGGTCTGCCATGAGGGACCTTGTCAAAGGCCTTACTGAAGTCCAAATAGACAATATCCACTGCCCCACCTGCATCAATCATCTTTGTGACCTCCTCGAAAAACTCTCTCAAGTTAGTGAGACACAACCTCCCTTTCACAAAACCGTGCTGCCTCTCGCTAATATGACCACTTGCTTCCAAATGGGAGAAACATTCTCTCCAGTTATTTCACTACCACTGACATAAGTTCACCGGCCTGTAGTTCCCTGGATTATCCTTGCTACCCTTCTTAAACAAAGGTACAACATTGGCTATTCTCCAGTCCTCCGGGACATCACCTGAAGACAGTGAGGATCGAAAGATTTCTGTCAAGGCCTCAGCAATTTCCTCTCTAGCCTCCTTCAGTATTCTGGGGTAGATCCCATCAGGCCCTGGGGACTTATCCATCTTAATATTTTTCAAGAAGCCCAACACCTCGTCTTTTTGGATCTCAATGTAACCCAGGCTATCTGCACACCCTTCTTCAGACTCAACATCCACCAATTACTTCTCTTTGGTGAAATCTGATGCAAAGTATTCATTTAGTACCTTGCCCATTTCCTCTGGCTCCACACATAGATTCCCTCCCCTGTCCTTCAGTGGGCCAACCCTTTCCCTGGCTACCCTCTTACTTTTTATGGACGTGTAAAAAGCCTTGGGATTTTCCTTAACCCTATTTGCCAATGACTTTTCGTGACCCCTTTTAGCCCTCCTGACTCCTTGCTTAAGTTCCTTCCTACTTTCCTCATATTCCACACTGGCTTTGTCTGTTCCCAGCCTTCTAGCCTGACTAATATCTCCTTTTTCTTTTTGACGAGGCCTACAATATCTCTCGTTATCCAAGGTTCCGAAATTTGCCATATTTATCCTTCTTTCTCACAGGAACATGCCGGTCCTGAATTCCTTTGAAAGCCTCCAACATGTCAGATGTTAATTTACCCTCAAACATCCTCCCCCAATCTCTGTTCTTCAGTTCCCGCCTAATATTGTTATAATTAGCCTTCCCCCAATTTAGCACATTCACCCTAGGACCACTCTTATCCTTGTCCACCAGCACTTTAAAACTTACTGAATTGTGGTCACTGTTCCCGAAATGCTCTCCTACTGAAACTTCTACCACCTGGCCGGGCTCATTCCCCAATACCAGGTTCAGTACAGCCTTTCCCTTGTTGGTCTATCTACATATTGTGTTAGAAGCCCTCCTGGATGCTCCTTACAAACTCTGCCCCGTCCAAGTCCCCAACACTAAGTGAGTCCCAGTCAATATTGGGGAAGTTAAAGTCTCCCATCACAACAACCCTGTTGCTTTTACTCCTTTCCAAAATCTGTCTCCCTATCTGCTCCTCTATCTCCTGCTGGCTGTTGGGAAGCCTGTAGTAACCCCCAACATTGTGACTGCACCCTTCTTATTCCTGATCTCTACCCATATAGCCTCGCTGCCCTCTGAGGTATCCTCCAGCAGTACAGCTGTGATATTCTCCCTAACCAGTAGCGCAACTCCTCCACCCCTTTTACATCTCCCTCTATCCCGTCTGAAACAACTAAATCCTGGAACGTTTAGCTGCCAATCCTGTCCTTCCCTGAACCAGGTCTCTGTAATGACAACAGCATCATAGTTCCAAGTACTAATCCAAGCTCTAAGTTCATCTGCCTTACCCATTATACTTCTTGCATTAAAACATATGCACTTCAAGCCACCAGTCCCGCTGTTTTCAGCAACATCTCCCTGTCTGCTCTTCCTCAGAGCCATACTGGCCCTATTTCCTAATACTCCCTCAATTCTTTCATCTTCTGACCTATTGTTCCAGTACCCACCCCCCTGTACATTCCTAGAAAGTGAAAACCACATCTCCAGTGTTTAAAACCCTTCCAATCTTTGGTCTACAAGGTTTTTTTTCACATCAAAAGAGAAATTGCTTCTACTATTCAGACCTTTGAAGGTGGCAACATAAGTGGACAAGGTAGTCAAGAAAGCTTACGGAATGCTTGCCTTCATTGGACGGGGGCATCAAGTATAAAAACTGTCAAGTCATGTTACAGTTGTATGGAATCTTGGTGAGGCCGTGGTTGGAATATTGCGCACAATTCTGGTTGCCACACTACCAGAAGGATGTGAAGGCTTTGGAGAGGGTGCTGAGGAGGTTTACCAGGATGTTGCCTGGTCTGGAGGGTGTTCGCTATGTGGAGAAGCTGAATAGACTCTGACTGTTTTCAGTAGAAAGACGGAGGTTTAGGGATGACCTGATAGTGGTCTACAAGATTATGAGGGGCATGGCTAGAGTGGATGGGTGAGCATTCTTTCCCAGGGTGGAGGGGGTCAAGCACCAGGGGGCATAGGTTTAAGGACCATGGGGCAATGTTTAGAGGAAATGCGCGGGGCAGTTATTTTTACGCAGAGGGTGGTGAGTGCCTGGAACACGTTGCCTGGGGAGATAGTGGAAGCAGATACATTAACGGCGTTCAAAAGGCATCTTGACAAATACATAGATAGGATGGGGATATGGCACAAGGAAGTGCTGAGGGCTTTGGCCAAGGGTGGAATCCTGACTGGCGTAGGTTTGGAGGGCCGCATTGTCTCCTCTTGACTCAAACGTTGAAATGCCCTCTGACATTAACCTGAAATTACATGGTTTTATATACTGGGATTCCAGAAACTACGATACCTTGTTGTTTCAAGTGCCAACTCAGGCGATGTGAGCACAAAGTGTAGCGTTGAAACTGTGCGTGCAGTACTAAGGGAGTGCTTCACTGTTGAAGGTACCACCTTTCGAGTGGGACATTAAACTGTGGCACCGACTGTATTGTTTTCTGTAAAACAAATCTGATTTTGAAGGACAGCAAGGGAGACCTGGCCATTTTTTTTTGCCATTATTTTATAGAATCATAGAATTTACAGTGCAGAAGGAGGCCATTCGGCCCATTGAGTCTGCACCGGCTCCTGGAAAGAGCACCCTACCCAAGATTAACACCTCCACCCTATCCCCATAACCCAGTAACCCCACCCAACACTAAGGGCAATTTTGGACACTAAGGGCAATTTATCACGGCCAATCCACCTAACCTGCACGTCTTTGGACTGTGGGAGGAAACCGGAGCACCCGGAGGAAACCCACACACACACGGGGAGGATGTGCAGACTTCGCACAGACAGTGACCCAGCCGGGAATCGAACCTGGGACCCTGGAGCTGTGAAGCGATTGTGCTATCCACAATGCTACCGTGCTGCCCCTAACACCATTGATGGAGGGTATCTGGTAATTATTTCATTGCGTGTGTGGGAGCTTCCTACATGCAAATTGGCTGCTGTGTCTCCTCTGTGATAACAGGTAAGTGCATCTCAATGATTATTCATTGGCTGTAAAGCACTATGGGACAACCTGAGGTCATGAAAGGTGCGATGAATTTGAGTCTCGAACTGTCCATTACACCAGTAAGAGGAGCAATGTTCTGTGGCGATGTGCTTCCTTCCTTCCAGCAATGGTACAGGGAATTCTGTAACAGCAGCTTTTACTTCCCCCCCATCTCCGTCGGATAGGCTGCTGTAGTGCATCAAATCAGAAAGCGGTCCACCATGTGTCATTCAGGAAACACGACCTCAGGATTTGACACCTCTCTCTTGTATCGATATCATCGTAAATATGGAGAGAGTGAGATTTCTGTTTACAGGCTTGGGAGGGTCTGTCTGCACGGTTTGTCCATTTGGTTTCCAATAGGGTTCCTTCTAAGGTTAGCTTCACAGGTCGGACACTTTGTAACTTTTTGTCATCATTTTTTTTGATGAATTTAGAGTACCCAATTAATTTTTTCCAATTAAGGGCCAGTTTAGCGTGGCCAATCCCACCGAACCTGCACATCTTTTGCGTTGTCGAAACCCACGCAAACACGGGGAGAATGTGCAAACTCCTCACGGACAGTGACCCAGAGCTGGGACCTCAGCGCCGTGAGGCAGCAGGGCTAATCCACTGCACCCCCGTGCTGCCCTATCATCAGGTTATAGTCAACTGCAGTTACAAAGTTACAAAAGTTAGATGGGAAGGGAAGCCGTGAGGAGGATGCAAAGAAGCCACAGAGGGAGATAAGTGGGTTGGGTGAGTGGCAAGAGCGTGGCAGATGGAATATAATGGAGCAAAGTGTGAAGTTATCCGACTTTTGGGGGGGGGGGGGTCTCTGGTGGAGGGAATAATGCAAAATAATTTTACATGTTGAAAGACTGGGGAATGTGAACCTTGGGTTCCCTTGTTCACGAATCACAGAGAGTTAATATAAGGGCGCAGCAAACAATTAGGAAGGTAAATGATATGCGGCCTTTATCATGAAGAGAATGGAGCATGGGAGTAAAGTTACTGGATTCCCCCCTCTCCCAGCCACGTGTTTCTCAGCGGGCGCCATTCGTTAGCGGCGGAATTCTCTCTTCCCGCTGCTTGTCAATGGGATTTCCTATTGATGCCACCTCATGCCACCAGGCAACACAAGGGCGGAGGTGCATTGCCGGTGGCAACAGAGAAACCCTGCGGCCGGAGAATTCCGGCCAAGGTGTCTCAACATAATTATGTCGGCCCTCAGTGAGACCACATCTGGAGCAGCGTGTACAGCTATAGATGGAGAGCAATGAAGATTCACCACATGGGATTGTCCTATGAGGAGAGATCGCGGAGACAAGTCCTATATTCACTAGCGCTTCAAAGAATGAGAAAGGATCTTATTGAAAAGTATAAAATTCTTAATGGACTTGCCAGGGTGTATGCTGGGAGGGATGTTCCACTGGGTAGGGAGTCTTGAACATACAAACATATGAACAGATTATTTGGAGCAGGAGTAGGCCATTCAGCCCCTCGAGCCTGGTCCACCATTCAATAAGATTACCACTGACCTAATTGAGGCCTCAACTCCACATTCTGCCTAACCCTGGTAACTTTACCCCTTTGTTAGTAAAGAAGCAATACAAATGCTGACTCGGGGATGGTTTGCACCAATTTCAGGAATTCTCCACTCATTGCAGACATTTCTTCATCTACAAGAAAAGTCTGTCTTTGCAAAGAGTCCTTAAGCAGCACAGAACTTGAGGACTGCTGAGAATACGAAATGTAAAGGGAACAACACTTTACACTTCATGAGAAGAGGGTGCTAATTGGTTGGCTAGTGGACTCTGATCATAGACAGAGGGCTGGATTCTCCAATAATGGGGCTATGTCCAACTCCTGAGTGATTCTCCTACCTGCAGGGAGCGAGCAGGGCCCCGGAGTGCTTCGCACAGCTCTGGCTGCGGATACGGGGCCCTGCACTTCCGGTCGGGAGTCCGCGCATGCGCAGGGCGGCGGCCGCCCCATGGGACATGGCGGACCCGGACCGCGGAGTGGCACCTAAAATGTAGGCCCCCCCCCCCGAGATCGCACGCGCCCGCTGGTCCATGACGCCCGATCGCTCCCCTGGCCGTCCATGAGGAAGCCCCCCCCCCTCCCGGTGAAAGATGCCCCTGCCCTCCACCAGGGCGGCCGCGGAATGAGTCTGCAGCCGCCACCCGACGTTCCCGACGGCCGATAGGTGGTTAGAACCACGCCGTCGGGAACTCGGCCAGTTTTGCGCGGAGAATCATGTTGGGGGGGGGGGGTCCTCTGTCAATGGCCCCCTTCCTGCGCCATGTAATTCGTATGTGGCACGGTCCAAAGTTCCAGTTTGACGACTATTCTCCGCACCTGCGCCAAACCCGATTTTAGAGCGGAGGCTCGGAGAATCCAGCCCAGGTTCTTTGCGGACAGAAAGGACATGCAGACACGTTGCGTCTGTTTCAGCTAAACAAGAAATGTGGCAGCCATTTTCTATTTCACTCCTAGGGCAATGCTTTGACCAAACAGAATTAAGCTGACTGGTTTGAATTTAAACAAAGCTTGGCAGTGAGGTGTCAGTCATCAATTAACTGCTTCATTCTCCTTGGCAATGGTTCTACTAATCAGAGTCCACTCGCCAACCAATCAGCACTCTCGCCTCATGAAGTGTTGTTCTCTTTCCATTTGGTAGTCTTGCAAGTGGAAGATGAAAAGATTCAACAACGTGTGTCATTTTTCAGCAGTATTCAAATTTTTATTTATTCATTTGTGGGATTTGCAAATCACTTTCAAGGCCCACATTATTGTCCACGCCTAATTGCCCTTGAAAGGTGATTGCCAGCTACTTTCTTGAACCGCCGCAGTCCATGTTTTGTAAGATAAAGAAGCAATGGAGATTTCTGAGTCAGGATGCTGAGTGGCTTGGAGGGGACCGTCCAGATGGTGCTCCCCCAGGTATGCTAGCCTTGTCCTTCTTGATAGTCGAGGTCAGGGTTTGGAAAGTGCTGTCTAAGGAACCTTGGGAAGTTACTGCAGTGCATCTTGTCGATGGCACACACGGCAGCTACTGTTCATCGGTGGTGGAGGGATTGAATGTTTGTGGAAGGAGGAGCAATCAAACGGGCTGCTTTGTCCTGGATGTTGCTGAGCTTCTTGAGTGTTGTTGGAGCTGCACTCATCCAGGAAATTGGGGAGCATTCAATCACACTCCTGACTTGTGCCTTGTAGATGGTGGACAGGCTTTGGGGAATCAGAAGGTGAACTAATCTCTGCAGAATTCTCCGCTTTGACCTGCTCTTGTAGCCACAGTATTTATATGGTTAATCCAATTCAATTTCTGATCAATGGTAACCCCCAGGATGTAGATAGTGGAGAATTCAGTGATGGTAATGTAATGGTTGGATCCTCTCTTGACGGAAATGGTCATTGCCTGGCACTTCTGGGGCGTGATTGTTACCACCACTTGTCAGCCCAAGCCTGGATATTGCCCAGGTCTTGCTGCATTTAGACACAGACTGCTTCAGTGTCTGAGGGGCCATGAATGGTGCTGAACATTGTGCAATCATCAGAGAACATCCCCATGTCGGAATTTAAGATGGAAGGGAGGTCACATTTGAAGCAGCTGAAGATGATTGGGCCTAGAACTCTAACCTGAGGAACTCCTGCGGCTCCTTGATGCCATACTCAATCAAATGCTGCCTTGATGTCAGGGGCAGTCACTCTCACCTCACCTCTGGCGTTCAGCTCTTTTGTCCATGTTTGAACCAACGCTGTAATGAGGTCAGGAGCTGAGTGACCCTGGTGGAACCCAAACTGAGCGTCCGTGAGCAGGTTATTGCTGAGTAAGTTCGGTTTGATAGCACTGTAGATGAATCCTTCCATCACTTTGCTGATGATGGGGGGTAGTCTGATAGGGCAGTAATTGGCTGGATTGGATTTGGCCTGTTTCTTGTGTACAGGACACACCTGGGCAATTTTCCACAATGCGGGTGGTTGCCAATGTTATAGCTGTACTGCTGTTGGCAACTAATAAAAAAGATCGGATCATCAGGACATCCAAATTCGTTTTAAAGCCAATGAACTATTTTATAAGTGCAGACACTGTTAAAATGTGGGAAACATGGCCTCTAATTTGTGGACAGTATGGTTACACAGACAATGACTGGAGCTCCAGATAATGGGTGTAATATTCCCAAAGTGGCACAGAGTGTTGGCCCAGGTGAGAAACCTATCAGCTTCACAAACACCTTTTCACATCTGACGTAGCAACACTCTGTGCAATTTCAGAAACTCTGGATCACTCGGCTAGCTGGAGGGGTTGGTCCAACAGACCCCCGCCTCCCCGGGCAGGCTCAGATTAGACCACCCGCTTGAAATGGCGGCCTGATGCCGGTCCCCCTATGGAATCCGGCGAGCTCTCCACCAGACAAGAGTTGCACCTGGGCGCAGCTCCGAGCACCAGCAGAAACCAGTCCCGATTCTCCTCCGCTGGCCACGTGTTTAACATATGGAAATCAGAAAGGGCGTAATTACATCACCGACGGGGGGGAGCGGGGTGGGGTGGGGGGGAGGGGAGATTTTGGCAACTGATTTCACCGGAGCAAATCCTGTCTTTGGCCTCTCCGATTTAGCGGCCATTTCCGGATCTCCGCCCGGGGGTAACTGGGCCACTAGGTTGTGACCAATTCGTTTTAGTGATATTGATAGAGAAATAAATATTGGCACAGGGCACCAGGAGGCTCTCACCTCCCCTTCTTCACATTTGCCCCAGATTATTTTACATCCACTCGAGAGGACAGATAAGGCCTTGTTTTAACATCTCAATCAAAAATTAGCGCAACTAACAGTGCAGCATCCCCTCCGTACTGCCCTGGAAGGGTTAAGGCCGTTGAGGGCCACCTTGGCTATGTTACTAGTGATGTGCACAAACCCATTCCCAAAGCTGACACAAGTTTGGCCTTCCACCATTCTGGATATCCTGAGACCCAATCACATGTCCCTTAATGGCATGGCAGGTGACATCAACCAACTCAATGTAGCCCCAGATTGGGGGGGAGGGAAGGGGGGGAGGGGGGGGGGGGGGGGGGTTGGGGGTTGAGGAGGGTTGGGGGCATGAGAGAGAGGAATGGACGTAGAAGCCGTGATCTTCAGAAGCTGCATTGCCCTCAGGGTTTAACGAAGCGACAATTAAATCATCTCCGAGATTTCAGCTGGGATATGGGCCAGGGAGCTAATTAAAACCTGAGGCAAGCGGCCAAGTGCTACAATTAGCTTCGTTCCAAATCTGCTGTATCACACACGACGGCTATTAATACCTGTGTCAGAGTGAACCTCACCGTACATTTTAGCTTTGCATTGTTCGCTCTTTCTTCACCCTCATTGTACTGAGTTTTGGGTGGATGAGGGTGGGGGTGCATCACAGAAGCAAGGTTGTCACATAATATCACTTTGCTAACCTACTTTAGCTCAGGCATTGGAAATATCCATAGATTCCAGAGAACCTCTCGAGTGCTTAAGGTGGAAGTGTGGGCTTAGTGTTTGTGGTGAATGTGATTCACACTATACATAGTTGCCAATATCAGTCCATGTATATATGTTCGTTATCTACCCATTGTAAGTGCAGTTGCACTATCCGACCACCAGGGGGAGTCGCTCTAGGAGTACGCGAGAGTTTGTACTGGGCTCCTCCCTTGGCTCCACCCAGGATTCCTCCCCCTGGGACCGATGTATAAAGATCAGTGCCTTAGAGCCAGCCTGCCAGTTCACCTGAAGTTCAATAACGAATAGGCTGGCTCTGTTGTAAGTGTATTAAAGCCTCTGTTCAGATCCAACTACACATGTTCGCTGAATTGATGTTTCCAGCAGTGTTCTTTTTAAGGACTGGTGCACACTCGATGGGCTGAATGGCCTCCTTCTGCACTGCAAATTCTATGATTCTATGAGTGCAGGAGGTCATTCTGCCAATCGAGTCTGCAGCGACCCTCTGAAAGAGCACCCAACCTAGGCCCACTCTCCTGCCCTATCCCCAGAACTTAGCAGCCTCACCTTTTGACACTAAGGGGCAATTTAACTTGGCCCCATCCACCTCGCCTGCACGTCTGTGGATCCTATCGACAAAAGGGATCGAAATCCCGTGAAAACAGGCAGACAAATGTGATCATTAATATTGCGGTGTGAGCTGAATTTTCTTTTTGTCCCAGTCCATATTTTCCCCTCAAGCACCTTCGCAGTGGCAGATTATTTCAGGAAGATTGCAAAGGAAAAAGGTGCAGGCAAAGGCCACACAGCTCCGTCGAGTGTATTGCATTGAAACTTGCATTGTGCATTTTGTCCACTCGAGGCCACCATATACACATGTGTCAGCAGAAGGAGTTATATTTAACAACTCGTGCATGTAGAATAAACGGTCAATCGTTACGTTGATTCAGGCAATGAAGCTAGTGACGATGTAAGCACGGTAGCACAAGTGGATAGCACTGTGGCTTCACAGCGCCAGGGTCCCAGGTTCGAATCCCGGCTTGGGACACTGTCTGTGCAAAGTCTGCACATTCTCCCCGAGTCTGCGTGGGTTTCCTCCGGGATGCTCCGGTTTCCTCCCACAGCCCAAAGACGCGCAGGTTAGGTGGATTGGCCATGCTAAATTTCCCTTAGTGTCCAAAAAGGTTAGGAGGGGTTATTGGGTTATGGGGATAGGGTGAAAGTGAGGGTTTAAAGTGGGTCGGTGCAGACTCGATGGGCCGAATGGCCTCCTTCTGTACTGTATGATCTATGTAAGGGGGAAGCAGTGGTGTAGTGGTATTATCCAGAGACCCAGGGTAGTGTTCTGGACCCTGGGTTTGAATCCCACCAGGGCCGATGGTGGAATTTGGATTCAATAAAAATCTGGAATGAAAAGTCTAACGATGAACATGAAACCATTGTCGGTTGTTGTAAAAACCCATCAGGTTCACTAATGTCCTTTGGGGAAGGAAATCTGCCGTCCTTAACTGGTCTGGCCTACATGTGACTCCAAATCCACCACGATGTAGTTGACTCTTAAATACCCTCAGAGATGGGCAATAAATGCTGACCCAGCCAGCGACGCCCACTTCCCATGAACAAATAAAAACGCATGGCACCGGGGTCAAGTGACCAAGAGGCTCCAAGGAGCAAGACAGAACAGTCTGTGACCAGAGAACAATGAGCTTACCATGAGTCTTCGATGTAAATAGTGTCAATAAATAGTTGAAAGAGAACTAAATACTGTCACTCGTGGAGTAAGAGTACACAGAGGCAACAAGCCTGACTAATTTGGTTGCAATTCTAAATGTCTCCGGCTGAAAATATAGTTGTTTCTGTCCCAAGAACTTCACAGTGAACCTGCGCTGCCAGTCAATAATATCATGGCTGATCTTCCATCTCAATCTTCCGCCCCAAACCCAAGAGGTTATTCAGCCCATTCTGTCTGTGCTGGCCCTTTTGAAAGAGGTGTCCAATTAACCCCACCCCCTGTCTTATCCCAGAGCCCTGAAAATGATTTCCAGTGTATGGAAAACTGCAGGAACTCACCAAGGTCACTTAGACAACATCGTCCAAACCCACGACCACTACCATCTAGAAGGACAAGTGCAGCAGATACCTGGTAACCCCACCACCTGGAGGTTCCTCTCCTAGTAACTCACCACCCAGACTTGGAAATGTATCAGCCGTTCCTTTACTGTCGCTGGGTCAAAATCCTGGAACTCCCTCCCTAACAGCACTGTGGGTGCACCTATACCTCAAGGACAGCATCGATTGAAGAAGACAGCTCACCACCACCTTCTGAATGGCAACTAGCAATGGGTAACAAATGCTGGCCTAACCAGTGATGCCACATCCCCTAAATGAAATTTAAAAACCCTTCATGGTTTGGAAGGCCTCAGTTCAATCTTCTCTTGCTTCATTGTCCGAAGGAGCAGGAACCCAGCTTGTCACTTCAGGGAAGGTTAAATGCTGCATTGTGAAATAACGCAATTTCCAAATTTGCTGATGACACTATGGATTGGATTGGATTTGTTTATTGTCAAGTGTACCGAGGTACAGTGAAAAGTGTTTTTCTGTAAGCAGCTCAACAGATCATTCAGTACATGGAAGAAAAGGGAATTAAACAAAGTTCAAGAAAATACATAATAGGGCAACACAAGATATACAATGTAACTACATAAGCATTGGCATCGGTTGAAGCATACAGGGTGTAGTGTTAATGAGGTCAGTCAATAAGAGGGTCATTTAGGAGTCTGGTGACAGTGGGGAAGAAGCTGTTTTTGAGTCTGTTCGTGCGTGTTCTCAGATTTCTGTATCTCCTGCCCGATGGAAGAAGTTAGAAAAGTGAGTAAGCCGGGTGGGAGGGATCCTTGATTATGCTGCCCGCTTTCCCCCGGCAGCGGGAGGTGTAGATGGAGTCCATGGATGGGAGGCAGGTTCGTGTGATGGATGGGCGGTATTCACGACTCTCTGAAGTTCCTTGCGGTCCTGGGCCGAGCAGTTGCCATACCAGGCTGTGATGCAGCCCGATAGGATGCTTTCTATACTGCATCTGTAAAAGTTGGTAAGGGTTAATGTGGACATGCCGACCAGGACAAATTTTTGGTGATGTGCATCCCTAGGAATTTGAAACTGCTCACCATCTCCACCTCGGCTCCGTTGATGCTGACAGGGGTGTGGACAGTACTTTGCTTCCTGAAGTCGATGACCAGCTCTTTAGTTTTGCTGGCATTGAGGGAGAGATTGTTGTCGTTACACCACTCCACTAGGTTCTCTATCTCCCTCCTGTATTCTGACTCGTCGTCATTCGAGATCCGGCCCACTATGGTCGTATCGTCAGCAAACTTGTAGATGGAGTTGGAACCAAGTTTTGCCACGCAGTTGTGTGTGTACTATATTGGGGGAATAGTCAATACTGAGGGATGAAATGCAGCAACTCAGAGGATCACAGAATTGTTACCCTAGAGGAGGCCATTCGGCCCATCGTGTCTGCCCCATCCCTCCAAAAGAGCACGATGACTTAATGCCATAGCCTGGCCTTTACCCCGTACACAAGAATCCATTAACGAACTTGCAGAGTGGGCCGGTAACGGGCAGGTATATTTCAAGATGGATAAATGTTTGACACATTTGGCAAGAAATTAATTTGAAAGTGTGCGTGGGGTAGAGGAGCAAAGGGATCTGTGAGTTCAAATATACCAATCGCTGAAAGTAAGTAAAACAAGCCCTTATTTCCAGAGCGATAGAATTCTAAAGTAGAAAAATTATGCTGAACTTGTATCAAACCTGGTTCTACCACACTTGGGATAGTGCGGACTTTAATGCGGACCCTGCCGCAGCGGGGAGTTGATTTTAAATAAGAGTGAAACTGAATTGTGAAGAAATGACTTCCTCCCCCAGAGAGAAGCAATGATGTGGAGATGCCGGCGTTGGACTGGGGTGAGCATGTGAATTGCGCTTTCACATAGCCGTCCATCAGTCCAGAAGTAAAACACTCGAACACGTCAGTAACGAATATTCGTTTATTCACGGCCGGGACAAATCTCTAAGTAGTCGGGGAACCATCTTCAAGAAGTGCCAAAGTCCCAGAGTATGGACTGTCCCTTTATACAATCACAGCTTAGAGGTGGTCCCCTTAAATTCCTAGATACACCAATGATTTGGCAAGGATCCAGAACATGTACTTATATGGAATTATTATCCTAAGGTAGGGTGGTGACTATGACATAACTGCTGCTGCTAACGGTTTTTCTTATCCTATCTGTCCCTCAGGTCCAACTTCCTTATCTCCTTCCCTCTCATGCTCCTGAGTCAGCTCTTTCACATTCCAATGTCCCTTGTCTCAGTTGACAAGGTTTTACACACTCATCTTTGCTGTCTCTGCATTAACAGATACAAAGTTCTGTTCTCATTTCATTCCCTTAACCCTTTAACATCCTTTTACTTGAGGGTCACAGATATATTTCAGACCCTTAATATTACATACAGACAGCAAGGTTATAACAAGACGATAAATGAAATCCACTTCCACAAGCACAGTAAGAAGTCTGACAACACCAGGTTAAAGTCCAACAGGTTTGTTTCAAACACTAGCTTTCGGAGCGCAGCTCCTTCCTCAGGTGAATGAAGAGGTATATTCCAGAAACATATATATAGACAGAGTCAAAGATGGCAGACAATGCTTTGAACGTGAGCATTTGCCGGTAATTGAATCTTTACAGAGCTAGGTGGAAATGTGAGCGAGGCGGAGGAATTCCTTCTCTACTGGGTTCTGGCGGGGCGCCATCTCCTCATGTAGGTCGGGGGCAGGTTGAACCAATTTTTCCTTTTCGTCCGGGGCGGATTTCTGAAGCATTTGTGGTAATGCAACAGCACCTAAGCGGTTGCACAGGCATTTCACACCGGTAGCTATGATACAGAGCAACAAACAGAGGGCAATGAAGATAATAAGCCCGTGGAACAGGTAAGTGGCCCAAGAACTGGACCACATCCAGTTCCACCAGTCATCATTACTGGTGGGTCGCAGGCGCTGCACTCCATCTCTGATATGGGTCACCAGACGCGTGATATTCTCTGAACTGTCAGGAATGTAAGTGCAGCATTCGGTCCCTATGACAGCACAGGTGCCCCCTTCCTTGGCCAGTAAGTAATCCAAGGCCATGCAATTCTGTAGGGCTACCGTTCGTATGGCTACTAACTCTGCACTGAGTTCACTAAGTCCCTCCGCGGTGTCGTTTGCAACCTGTTCCAATATGTCGCGGAGGAGCTCGTACTTCTTGAGGGACCAGATGGCGCCTATCTGGGGCCAGAAGAGGGAAGTCACCACCTCCCATGGTGGTATTGACCTCTGGGCCCGATGGAGGGGATGATGTCCGAGTTGCGGATAGTGCGTAATGCCCGGAACAACGAAACCCAGGTAGCAAGACCCTGCCCAATTAGTGAGGAGCCAGGGGTACAAATAAAGTAGGTGCCATTATAGGGTGTGAGGCTAGTTACCATCGAGGAGGTCCATATTTGAGTCCAGTCAGGACCCCCTGTATGGTTAGCAATGTTATTAATGAGGGCGAAGCCTTTCCAATTGGAAAAACCAAGAGTGTAGTTACATGAACTAGATCCTAACATGTGGGTTCCGGGGGTTTTTACTTCCCGGAGTAAGCAGACTGATCCGGTCTGGGGGTTCTGAATATGAAAGAACGGGGGTGTGTGATCTAATGAGTAGGGTGGCTGTCGCCAACCAGTAAAAGCACGTAACTGGTAACCGGCGCTTTGCCAGTCCTGGGCTGCTTTCCTGTGGTTAACAGAGGAGGACTGGGAGAACCTGGTTGGTAAGGCAAAGTGATTAGATACTGTCCTGTTCTGGTATATAACCCATTCAGCCGTCTGCTCTAATGAAAAAGGAACAGGCACCAAGGGAACGCCTCCATGGGCATGGGTGGGGACATGTGTACATACCCAACAAAGGAGACATTCACTTTCTTAGCATAAACATAAGACATAAACAAAAATGAATTTGCAGTTATATGGTGCACTGCCCGCTTCCTCCTGGAAGGCGGGTGGGTGAGAATAGTCCTTCGGTCAGGGCCTTGCAGCCTGATTTTCTTGGTGCACCGGTAGTTCCAGCGGCAAGCGTGGCGATCGTAGATCAGAGACATTTGCATAGTCAGGAATCGAGGCTGCTGGTCGTTGGTGGTCGTACAGGTGCGGCCAGGGGTGGTGATCCATCGGAGATCTGGTGTCGTTCCATATCGTGAGGTCTCTTCTCGGCACAGAGGTAGACGTCGGCCCCCAGGTAGATATCTCCCCCCTCTGAATGCAGTGAAGGAGAGTAGAGTGGCGAGTATTGTGGCGACGAGGAGGAACTTCACCCTGGTGTCCGTGTCCCTAAGACTTAAAGGAAAAGTTTAAAACATCATGGATACTTAATTAACTTACAATGGTGCATATGTACCCATGCGTTTCGCCCCTCCACTTTTACTGCAGTGGGGGTAGTGAGTAGAACCTGTAGGGGACCATCCCATCGAGGTTCCAAACCTTTACGTGTCCAATTTCGGATTAGGACATAATCCCCAGGGTTGATAGAGATGTCATGGGTAATGGACGGGATCTCTTCCTGGGTGGCACGGACCCGGGAATGTAATCCTTTCAAAATTCTAGTTAGTGCTAATATATAATTAGCCATCTCGGTAGTCATGTAATGAAATTGAACATTCCGTGGAACACTGCTGTCCCAGGGCGTTCGAAAGGGTCTTCCATATAGTATTTCCGCTGGGCTTAGGCGAGTTTTTCCTGCGGGAGTGGCACGTAGTTGGAAGAGTGCTAAAGGCAGGAGTTTGAGCCAAGTGGCCCCAGTGTCTGCTTGTAGTTTAGCGAGTTTAGTCTTTAGAGTCTGATTAGCCCTTTCCACCACTCCAGCGGCTTGTGGTCTGTAGGCACAATGAAACTGTTGCTTTATTCCTAGCAGAGCACAGAATTCCTTATTGATTTGACCTATGAAGTGGGGACCATTGTCAGAGCTCAGCCGGGCTGGGATTCCAAATCGCGGAACAATTTCTCGCATCAACACCTTAACTACTGTCGAGGCCTTGTTATCCGTAGTCGGGTAGGCCTCGATCCATTTGCTAAAAGTATCCACAATGACTAACACATATTTATAACATTGACATCTTTCCAACTCAATGTAATCCATTTGTAGGGTCTCAAATGGACCCTCAGGTAAGGGGGTTGTGCCAGGATCACAGGGGACGGCCTTACCGGGGTTGTGCTGTTGACAGATTAGGCACCAACTGCTAATTTGTTGGGCCATCTCTTGCAGTCGTGGGTGGTTTTTCAGAGGGGGACTTTTCCGAGGGGGTTTTAGTCTGCCTCATCATTCTAGGCACCATTATTTTGCCAGATTTAGAAATTTCTTTCTTTTGCCTTCTCGTCCGCTTGCCTGTTGCCCGTTTCCACCAGTCCTGTGCCTTTTGTATGGGCTGCGCATTTTATCACCGCTATCTTGTCTGGGAGCATAAGGGCCTGCAATAACTGGGTTACTAACTGCTGGTGTGAGATGGGTGTACCAGCAGAGGTTAGAAATCCTCTGTTTTTCCATATTTGCCCGAAATCATGTACTACCCCAAAGGCGTATCGGGAATCTGTATAAATATTAACCTTCCTTCCCTTCGCCAATATGCATGCCCGTATTAATGCAAACAATTCTGCTTGTTGGGCAGAAAAGGGAACTTCAAATGCTGCTGCTTCCACTACGTCACCGTCTTGATCGATGATTGCATAGCCAGATTGTCTATCCCCCCTTTCGCCGATGGAAGAACTACCATCGGTGAAAAAGGAACAATCTGAACCCGGGATGGGTATGTCGGAGAGGTCGTCTCGGACCGAGGAGACCTCTCGCAACAGTTGTAGGCAGTCATGAGTTGGGTCAAGCATGTCCGTGGGAGGATACGTCAAAAAGTTAGCAGGGTTGATAGTGGTGCAGTGGGCAAACTGGACCTTCGGGTTTTTAAGGAGAGCAATCTCATATTTATTCTGACGAGCCATCGTGAGATGTTGGGTTTGTAGCTGTCCCAAAAGGGCTGTAACAGAATGGGAACTATAGACAGTGATATCTTGTTGGAGGGTAATATTAGCAGCCGATTGCAGGCTGTTGTAGATAGCTGCAAGAATTTGGGTACAGATAGGATAGCCAAGGGCTACCGGATCGAGTTTAGAGGAGTAGTATGCAACCGGGCGACAGCGGTCGCCGTGGCGTTGGGTCAGGATAGCTGTGGCGCAGTCGGCAAGGACTGTGCAATAGAGCTGAAAAGGGCAATCGTATAAGGGTCGACCAAGGGCAGGGGCCTGGAGGAGGGCCGCCTTGAGACGGTCAAAGGCCAGTACGGCCTCCGGGGAAAGGGTAAAAGTATCGGGTTCATTGGTGTAAGGGGTAAGGAGGCGGGAATCCAAAGTAATATTCGGGATCCACTGACGGCAATAATTGACCATGCCCAGCCACTGACGGAGCTGCTTGGCAGTCGTTGGGGGTGGGAAATCGCAGATAGGGCGGATCCGGTCTGGATCTAAGGAACGAGAGGTGGCAGGTATCCTAACACCTAGGAACTTAACAGTAGGTTGAGCAATCATAACTTTCGAGGGAGAGACAATGTAACCAAGGGAGGCCAGAAAATTGAGTAAAAGTTGAGTATCGGCCCGACATCCCTCCTCAGTAGGGTTAGCGATCAAGAGATCGTCAACGTACTGAACAAGAGTGGAGCCTTGGGAGAAGGAGAGGGATTGTAGTTGGTGTTGGAGACAGCGGGAGAAAAGAGTGTAAAAGATTTGGCAAGGATCCAGAACATGTACTTATATGGAATTATTATCCTAAGGTAGGGTGGTGACTATGACATAACTGCTGCTGCTAACGGTTTTTCTTATCCTATCTGTCCCTCAGGTCCAACTTCCTTATCTCCTTCCCTCTCGTGCTCCTGAGTCAGCTCTTTCACATTCCAATGTCCCTTGTCTCAGTTGACAAGGTTTTACACACTCATCTTCGCTGTCTCTGCATTAACAGATACAAAGTTCTGTTCTCATTTCATTCCCTTAACCCTTTAACATCCTTTTACTTGAGGGTCACAGATATATTTCAGACCCTTAATATTACATACAGACAGCAAGGTTATAACAAGACGATAAATGAAATCCACTTCCACAAGCACAGTAAGAAGTCTGACAACACCAGGTTAAAGTCCAACAGGTTTGTTTCAAACACTAGCTTTCGGAGCGCAGCTCCTTCCTCAGGTGAATGAAGAGGTATATTCCAGAAACATATATATAGACAGAGTCAAAGATGGCAGACAATGCTTTGAACGTGAGCATTTGCCGGTAATTGAATCTTTACAGAGCTAGGTGGAAATGTGAGCGAGGCGGAGGAATTCCTTCTCTACTGGGTTCTGGCGGGGCGCCATCTCCTCATGTAGGTCGGGGGCAGGTTGAACCAATTTTTCCTTTTCGTCCGGGGCGGATTTCTGAAGCATTTGTGGTAATGCAACAGCACCTAAGCGGTTGCACAGGCATTTCACACCGGTAGCTATGATACAGAGCAACAAACAGAGGGCAATGAAGATAATAAGCCCGTGGAACAGGTAAGTGGCCCAAGAACTGGACCACATCCAGTTCCACCAGTCATCATTACTGGTGGGTCGCAGGCGCTGCACTCCATCTCTGATATGGGTCACCAGACGCGTGATATTCTCTGAACTGTCAGGAATGTAAGTGCAGCATTCGGTCCCTATGACAGCACAGGTGCCCCCTTCCTTGGCCAGTAAGTAATCCAAGGCCATGCAATTCTGTAGGGCTACCGTTCGTATGGCTACTAACTCTGCACTGAGTTCACTAAGTCCCTCCGCGGTGTCGTTTGCAACCTGTTCCAATATGTCGCGGAGGAGCTCGTACTTCTTGAGGGACCAGATGGCGCCTATCTGGGGCCAGAAGAGGGAAGTCACCACCTCCCATGGTGGTATTGACCTCTGGGCCCGATGGAGGGGATGATGTCCGAGTTGCGGATAGTGCGTAATGCCCGGAACAACGAAACCCAGGTAGCAAGACCCTGCCCAATTAGTGAGGAGCCAGGGGTACAAATAAAGTAGGTGCCATTATAGGGTGTGAGGCTAGTTACCATCGAGGAGGTCCATATTTGAGTCCAGTCAGGACCCCCTGTATGGTTAGCAATGTTATTAATGAGGGCGAAGCCTTTCCAATTGGAAAAACCAAGAGTGTAGTTACATGAACTAGATCCTAACATGTGGGTTCCGGGGGTTTTTACTTCCCGGAGTAAGCAGACTGATCCGGTCTGGGGGTTCTGAATATGAAAGAACGGGGGTGTGTGATCTAATGAGTAGGGTGGCTGTCGCCAACCAGTAAAAGCACGTAACTGGTAACCGGCGCTTTGCCAGTCCTGGGCTGCTTTCCTGTGGTTAACAGAGGAGGACTGGGAGAACCTGGTTGGTAAGGCAAAGTGATTAGATACTGTCCTGTTCTGGTATATAACCCATTCAGCCGTCTGCTCTAATGAAAAAGGAACAGGCACCAAGGGAACGCCTCCATGGGCATGGGTGGGGACATGTGTACATACCCAACAAAAGGAGGCATTCACTTTCTTAGCATAAACATAAGACATAAACAAAAATGAATTTGCAGTTATATGGTGCACTGCCCGCTTCCTCCTGGAAGGCGGGTGGGTGAGAATAGTCCTTCGGTCAGGGCCTTGCAGCCTGATTTTCTTGGTGCACCGGTAGTTCCAGCGGCAAGCGTGGCGATCGTAGATCAGAGACATTTGCATAGTCAGGAATCGAGGCTGCTGGTCGTTGGTGGTCGTACAGGTGCGGCCAGGGGTGGTGATCCATCGGAGATCTGGTGTCGTTCCATATCGTGAGGTCTCTTCTCGGCACAGAGGTAGACGTCGGCCCCCAGGTAGATATCTCCCCCCTCTGAATGCAGTGAAGGAGAGTAGAGTGGCGAGTATTGTGGCGACGAGGAGGAACTTCACCCTGGTGTCCGTGTCCCTAAGACTTAAAGGAAAAGTTTAAAACATCATGGATACTTAATTAACTTACAATGGTGCATATGTACCCATGCGTTTCGCCCCTCCACTTTTACTGCAGTGGGGGTAGTGAGTAGAACCTGTAGGGGACCATCCCATCGAGGTTCCAAACCTTTACGTGTCCAATTTCGGATTAGGACATAATCCCCAGGTTGATAGAGATGTCATGGGTAATGGACGGGATCTCTTCCTGGGTGGCACGGACCCGGGAATGTAATCCTTTCAAAATTCTAGTTAGTGCTAATATATAATTAGCCATCTCGGTAGTCATGTAATGAAATTGAACATTCCGTGGAACACTGCTGTCCCAGGGCGTTCGAAAGGGTCTTCCATATAGTATTTCCGCTGGGCTTAGGCGAGTTTTTCCTGCGGGAGTGGCACGTAGTTGGAAGAGTGCTAAAGGCAGGAGTTTGAGCCAAGTGGCCCCAGTGTCTGCTTGTAGTTTAGCGAGTTTAGTCTTTAGAGTCTGATTAGCCCTTTCCACCACTCCAGCGGCTTGTGGTCTGTAGGCACAATGAAACTGTTGCTTTATTCCTAGCAGAGCACAGAATTCCTTATTGATTTGACCTATGAAGTGGGGACCATTGTCAGAGCTCAGCCGGGCTGGGATTCCAAATCGCGGAACAATTTCTCGCATCAACACCTTAACTACTGTCGAGACCTTGTTATCCGTAGTCGGGTAGGCCTCGATCCATTTGCTAAAAGTATCCACAATGACTAACACATATTTATAACATTGACATCTTTCCAACTCAATGTAATCCATTTGTAGGGTCTCAAATGGACCCTCGGGTAAGGGGGTTGTGCCAGGATCACAGGGGACGGCCTTACCGGGGTTGTGCTGTTGACAGATTAGGCACCAACTGCTAATTTGTTGGGCCATCTCTTGCAGTCGTGGGTGGTTTTTCAGAGGGGGACTTTTCCGAGGGGGTTTTAGTCTGCCTCATCATTCTAGGCACCATTATTTTGCCAGATTTAGAAATTTCTTTCTTTTGCCTTCTCGTCCGCTTGCCTGTTGCCCGTTTCCACCAGTCCTGTGCCTTTTGTATGGGCTGCGCATTTTATCACCGCTATCTTGTCTGGGAGCATAAGGGCCTGCAATAACTGGGTTACTAACTGCTGGTGTGAGATGGGTGTACCAGCAGAGGTTAGAAATCCTCTGTTTTTCCATATTTGCCCGAAATCATGTACTACCCCAAAGGCGTATCGGGAATCTGTATAAATATTAACCTTCCTTCCCTTCGCCAATATGCATGCCCGTATTAATGCAAACAATTCTGCTTGTTGGGCAGAAAAGGGAACTTCAAATGCTGCTGCTTCCACTACGTCACCGTCTTGATCGATGATTGCATAGCCAGATTGTCTATCCCCCCTTTCGCCGATGGACGAACTACCATCGGTGAAAAAGGAACAATCTGAACCCGGGATGGGTATGTCGGAGAGGTCGTCTCGGACCGAGGAGACCTCTCGCAACAGTTGTAGGCAGTCATGAGTTGGGTCAAGCATGTCCGTGGGAGGATACGTCAAAAAGTTAGCAGGGTTGATAGTGGTGCAGTGGGCAAACTGGACCTTCGGGTTATTAAGGAGAGCAATCTCATATTTATTCTGACGAGCCATCGTGAGATGTTGGGTTTGTAGCTGTCCCAAAAGGGCTGTAACAGAATGGGAACTATAGACAGTGATATCTTGTTGGAGGGTAATATTAGCAGCCGATTGCAGGCTGTTGTAGATAGCTGCAAGAATTTGGGTACAGATAGGATAGCCAAGGGCTACCGGATCGAGTTTAGAGGAGTAGTATGCGACCGGGCGACAGCGGTCGCCGTGGCGTTGGGTCAGGACAGCTGTGGCGCAGTCGGCAAGGACTGTGCAATAGAGCTGAAAAGGGCAATCGTATAAGGGTCGACCAAGGGCAGGGGCCTGGAGGAGGGCCGCCTTGAGACGGTCAAAGGCCAGTACGGCCTCCGGGGAAAGGGTAAAAGTATCGGGTTCATTGGTGTAAGGGGTAAGGAGGCGGGAATCCAAAGTAATATTCGGGATCCACTGACGGCAATAATTGACCATGCCCAGCCACTGACGGAGCTGCTTGGCAGTCGTTGGGGGTGGGAAATCGCAGATAGGGCGGATCCGGTCTGGATCTAAGGAACGAGAGGTGGCAGGTATCCTAACACCTAGGAACTTAACAGTAGGTTGAGCAATCATAACTTTCGAGGGAGAGACAATGTAACCAAGGGAGGCCAGAAAATTGAGTAAAAGTTGAGTATCGGCCCGACATCCCTCCTCAGTAGGGTTAGCGATCAAGAGATCGTCGACGTACTGAACAAGAGTGGAGCCTTGGGAGAAGGAGAGGGATTGTAGTTGGTGTTGGAGACAGCGGGAGAAAAGAGTGTAAAAGATTTGGCAAGGATCCAGAACATGTACTTATATGGAATTATTATCCTAAGGTAGGGTGGTGACTATGACATAACTGCTGCTGCTAACGGTTTTTCTTATCCTATCTGTCCCTCAGGTCCAACTTCCTTATCTCCTTCCCTCTCGTGCTCCTGAGTCAGCTCTTTCACATTCCAATGTCCCTTGTCTCAGTTGACAAGGTTTTACACACTCATCTTTGCTGTCTCTGCATTAACAGATACAAAGTTCTGTTCTCATTTCATTCCCTTAACCCTTTAACATCCTTTTACTTGAGGGTCACAGATATATTTCAGACCCTTAATATTACATACAGACAGCAAGGTTATAACAAGACGATAAATGAAATCCACTTCCACAAGCACAGTAAGAAGTCTGACAACACCAGGTTAAAGTCCAACAGGTTTGTTTCAAACACTAGCTTTCGGAGCGCTGCTCCTTCCTCAGGTGAATGAAGAGGTATATTCCAGAAACATATATATAGACAGAGTCAAAGATGGCAGACAATGCTTTGAACGCGAGCATTTGCCGGTAATTGAATCTTTACAGAGCTAGAGATTGGGGTAACCCCAGGTTAAAGAGGTGTGAATTGGCTCAAGCCAGGACAGTTGGTAGGATTTTGCAAGCCCAGGCCAGATGGTGGAGGGTGAATGTAATGTGACATGAATCCAAGGTCCCGGTTGAGGCCGTGTTCACGCGTGCGGAACTTGGCTCAATTACATCTTTGAATTTGTCTATATATATGTTTCTGGAACATACCTCTTCATTCAGCTGAGGAAGGAGCAGTGCTCCGAAAGCTAGTGTTTGAAACAAACCTGTTGGACTTTAACCTGGTGTTGTCAGACTTCTTACTGGAGAGAAGGAAGGTAGAGCTGTAGAAGGAAGAGAGTGGAGTAGGAAAAAAAGAATAAACACACTTAAGTGGAAACTAGATAAGCATATGAAGGGGAAAGGAACAGAGGGTTTGATACAAAAGCCATGTGGACTCGAAACGCTAACTATATTTCCTTCTTAGGTTTATCTGGCATCTTCTGGTTTTACATTAGATGGTTACAAAGATAGGTTTAGATGAACAGAATGAGACTCAAGAGCTCAAGCGAAGCAAAAGGCTTAGAGTCTTTGAGTTTGAAAGCACAAAACGAGGCCCTACAGCCCATTCTGTCTGCACCGGTCACCTAGCACCTATTTATTCCAATCCCATTTTTCAGCACTTGATCCGTGGCCTTGTGTCCCTTGGCGTTTCAAGTGTTCAACTAAATGCTTCTCAGAATGCTGTGAGGGTTCCGACCTCTACCACCCTTTCAGGCATGATGTGGAGATGCTGGCGTTGAACTGGGGTGAGCACAGTAAGAAATCTTACAACACCAGGTTAAAGTCCAACAGGTTTGTTTCAAACACTAGCTTTCGGAGCGCAGCTCCTTCCTCAGGTGAATGGAGAGGTATGTTCCAGGAACATATACATAGACAAATTCAAAGATGCAAGACAATGTTTAGAATGCGAGCATTTGCAGGTAAGTCTTTACAGATCCAGAGAGAGGGGTAACCCCCGGTTAAAGGGGTGTGAAATGTCTCAAGCCAGGACAGTTGGTAGGATTTCGCAAGCCCAGGCCAGATGGTGGGGGATGAATGTAATGCGACATGAATCCCAGGTCCCGGTTGAGGCCGTACTCATGTGTGCGGAACTTGACTATAAATTTCTATTCGGCGATTCTGCGATGTCGCGGGTCCTGAAGGCCGCCTTGGAGAACGCTTACCCGGAGATCAGAGGCTGAATGCCCTTGACTGCTGAAGTGTTCCCCGACTGGAAGGGTACATTCCTGCCTGGCGATTGTCGCACGATGTCCGTTCCTCTGTTGCCCCAGCGTCCCTCTGCACTCTGCACCCTTTCAGGCAGTGAGCTCCAGATGCCCGTCACCCTCTGGGTGAAAAGTATTTTTCTCAAATCCCCTCTAAGTCCCCTAATCTTAAATGTATGCCCCCTGGTTATTGACCCCTCTACCCAGGCAAAACGACTAATCTACCCTAACTATATCCCTCATAATGATGTACACCTCGATGGGGCCCCCCCTCAGCCTTCTCTGCTCCATGGAAAACAACCCCAACCTAACAGCCTCTATTCATAGCTGAAACCCTCCAGCCCAGGCAACATCCTGGTGAATCCTCTGCAGCCTCTCCACTGCAATCACATCCATCCTATGCTGTGGTGACCAGAACTGCACACAGTGCTCTAGCTGTGACCACACTAGTGATTTATGCAGCTCCATTATAACCTCCCAGCTCTTGTATTCTATGCCTCGGTTAATAAAGACAGGTATCCCATATATCTCCTGGCTGGGCCAATGGCCTGTTTCTGTGTTGTAAATTCTACATAATTCTGATCGTGCTACTCCAAACCAAACCCACGTTCCATTTGTTGTGGGTGTGTTACCGCTCCCACAGCGCCGTTATTTAAGGGAGCATGGAGATTTCTGGGGAGACAGTCTGCCTCAATCAGAGCTCCCAAGGATATTTATCTCTTTGCCTTTTGCTAAAGGTTGCTCTGTGAAAGATGGATGCTACCTTTTCTGATGTGTCAGCTGGTGTGTTAGTTGCGCCTTGCTGTCCACTAATGGGCGAAGGACCTTGGCACTGTTCTGAGATCCAGGGATGTAAGATGCTTTCACAGAGGTTGAGGTTGTTTTTTTACCATTGGAACATGGCTGTTTAGCTCACTGGGCTAAATTGCTGGCTTTTAAAGCAGACCAAGCAGGCCAGCAGCAAAGTTCGATTCCCGTACCAGCCTCCCCGGGCAGGCGCCGGAATGTGGCGACTAGGGGCTTTTCACAGTAACTTCATTGAAGCCTACTCGTGACAATAAGCGATTTTCATTTCATGAAAAATGTTACAATCATCGGGAGGCCCTGGCGTAACAAAATCATGCCAAGAACGGCTTTGCAAACCAGCTGCATTACCTCCCATCTATCTCTAGTGGCATTAGGAACAGGAGAAGACCATTCAGCCCCTTTAACCTGATTAATTAAGTCACGCCTCATGCACAGCTTAATTCCATTTTCCCACTTCTGCCCCGAAAGACTTAAAACGTTTAACTTACAGGAATCCATCAATCTTACTCGGGTAACCCCAACTCTCTTCCAGTATTAATAGACTTTTGATGGAGAGAGAGAGTTCCAAATTTCGAACACCCTCTAGAACTTTCCAAATAATTGAAAAAAAAATTGAATCATTGCATGTCCTTTTAGAAATTCTCTCTCCCCTGGCGAGACCAGCATTTATTGCCCATCCCTAACTGACCTCGAGAAGGTGATGGTGAGCCGCCTTCTTGAGCGGCTGCAGTCCCTGTGGTGTAGGTACATCCACTGTGCTGTTAGAGAGGGAGTTCCAGGATCTTGAGCTGGCAAGAGTGAAGGAACGGCCGATATATTTCCAAGTCAGGATGGTGAGTGACTTGGAGGGAAACTTGCAGATGAAGGTTTTCCCAAGTATCTGCTGCCCTTGCCCTTCTAGATGGTAGTGGTTGTGGGTTTGAAAGGTGCTGTTATAAGGAAACCGAATGAGTTACTGCAGTGCATCTTGTAGACGGTACAACACGGCTGCCACTGTGTGTCGGTGGTGGAGGGAGCGAATGTTTGTGGAAGGGGTGCCAACCAAGCAGGCCTGCTTTGTCCTGGATGGTGTTGAGATTCTCGAGTGTTGTTGGAGCTGCGCTCATCCAGGCAAGTGGAGAGTATTCCAGCACACTCCGGACTTGTCGATGGTGGAAAGGTTTTGGTGACTCAGGAGGTGGGTTCCTCTCCGCAGAAATCCCAGCCTGTAACCTGCTCCTTTGGGTCACTGTGGGGTTGTGAAAGGCGTTTTCCCTGTGGAAGACCGAGGGGAAGAAATAGTCAGGAAGGTCATGGCAGAGGGCCTGGACCCACAAGACCTATAGCCCTCTTTCCTGCCTCCTTCGATGCCAGTGTCCAACCATTTTGACCTTGGCTTCGGTCTTCCCCTTTGGAAATTCTTTCACATTCTCAGTTTTTGTCCAAACCCCCAATTCTTCCAAAGTCCAGGCCGCGTAACCCAACCATTTGTCCCCAGTTCATTCTCTTTTTCTTTTTATGAATTTAGAGTATCCAATTGTTTTTTCTTTCCAATTAAGGGGCAATTTAGCGTGGCCAATCCACCCACCCGGCACATCTTTTGGGCCGTGGGGGCGAAACCCACGCAGACACGGGGAGAACGTGCAAACTCCACACGGACAGCGTCCCAGAGCCGGGATCGAACCTGGGACCTCGGCGCCGTGAGGCAGCTTTGCTGACCACTGCGCCACTGTGCCCCCCCCCCCCCCCAGTTCATTCTCGCCATCTCACACCAAACTCCCCAGAACCTTGAGTTCACTTTCACGTGAAGACTATTCATCTGACTCGCTATTTATATAGTATCAATTGGTATAATACACTCCGCATAAAGGTTGAATTTTGTTGTCAGGCACCATGTGGACAGGCTGGAATTTAAATTATTTAGGTTGCGTCAACTCGGAGAGCAGAAAGAAAACTCCCTTTATCAGAAGGCGATAAGGCCGGTACACGGCTTAAGGATTAGTTCAGTGTTTACACTCCATGTAAGGCCAGCAATGTCAGCCATTACGTTGAGTGCTTGTTGATATTGTACAGCCCAGAGCCAAGGAGAAGACATTGGCTTTTAACACCCAGCTTTTCACAACAGGATTTCGCCCTGATATTGGAGCTGTGCTCGGATGCATCCCTGGTCGTGAAGTGTACGATTGTGAGAAGGTATCTCAATAGTCAGCGTTCTGTGCTCGGACGCATCCCTGGTAGTGAAGTGTACGATTGTGAGAAGGCATCTCAATAGTCAGCGTTCATGTGCTGTGACATAAAGATGGCCATCCTGATATAATTGTAAAGATGGTTGTAACAGGAATAGGGGAGATGGTGGCATTGTGCTTATGTCACAGGCCCAGTATCACTAATGCCTCTGGGACCATGGGTTCAAAGTCCACTGTGGCAACTGATAGCTGTGAAAACCCACCTGGTTCACTAATGTCTCCTGGGGAAGGAAATCTGCCACCCTTACCCGGTCTGGCCTACATGTGACTCCAGACCCACAGCGACGTGATTGACTATTAACTGCCCCTCTGAAATGGCCGAGCAAGCCACAGTTCAAGGGCAATTAGGGATGGGTAATGAATGGTTGGCCTTCCCAGTGATGCTCACATCCCATGAAAGCAAAATTTATTTTTGGTTATGATTCCCTAGCCGCCAGCTCTATTCCCCTCCCCCCAGGACCCACAGCAATCAACATGTCCGAGTTGACCTCAGGGTGAGCTGGGCTTCCAACCCATAACCTCCCCATCGCCGAGACCACCCATTTCCATCTCCGTTAAAGGCCCATCTCCGCCCCTCACTCACCTGCTGCTGAAGCTCTCACCCCTCCTTCCAGGCAAGGCAGTTCCAAAGCTATCCTGCTTTGCCTCCCCCCTTCCAGCTTATCTCAAACTCTGCTGTCCCTATCCTAACTCAGACCCAGCCCCACTCGCCTCTCACCCCTCACAGTCTCGCCCCTTCACAGTCCACCGCTGCCTCGGATTTCGAATGCTCACGGTTAAAATCCCGACATCACCTCCGCCACCCCCCCTCCCCTCCCCTCCCCCCCCCCCACTTCCCAATCACTTGAACAGCCCCTCCAGCCCACAACCCTCTGAAAGCTCCACTTCACTCCAGTTTTAGCCTCTTGTCCGTTCTCTATAAGATGAGGCGTGAAGTTGTGAAGATGAGGCGTGAAGTTTCAGTTGGGGTGCTTGATAGTTACAAGGAAGCGAGGAAGGATCTAAAGAGAGAGCTGAGACGAGCAAGGAGGGGACATGAGAAGTCTTTGGCAGGTAGGATCAAGGAAAACCCAAAAGCTTTCTATAGGTATGTCAGGAATAAAAGAATGACTAGGGTAAGAGTAGGGCCAGTCAAGGACAGTGGTGGGAAGTTGTGTGTGGAGGCTGAGGAGATAAGCGAGACACTAAATGAATACTTTTCGTCAGTATTCACTCAAGAAAAAGATAATATTGTAGAGGAGAATGCTGAGACCCAGGCTATTAGAATAGATGGCATTGAGGTGCGTAGGGAAGAAGTGTTGGCAATTCTGGACAAGGTGAAAATAGATAAGTCCCCGGGGCCGGATGGGATTTATCCTAGGATTCTCTGGGAAGCCAGGGAAGAGATTGCTGAGCCTTTGGCTTTGATTTTTAGGTCATCGTTGGCTACAGGAATAGTGCCAGAGGACTGGAGGATAGCAAATGTGGTCCCTTTGTTCAAGAAGGGGAGTAGAGATAACCCCGGTAACTATAGGCCGGTGAGCCTAACGTCTGTGGTGGGTAAAGTCTTGGAGAGGATTATAAAAGATACGATTTATAATCACCTAGATAGGAATAATATGATTAGGGACAGTCAGCATGGTTTTGTGAAGGGTAGGTCATGCCTCACAAACCTTATCGAGTTCTTTGAGAAGGTGACTGAACAGGTTGACGAGGGTAGAGCAGTTGATGTGGTGTATATGGATTTCAGTAAAGCGTTTGATAAGGTTCCCCACGGTCGGCTATTGCAGAAAATACAGAGGCTGGGGATTGAGGGTGATTTAGAGATGTGGATCAGAAATTGGCTAGTTGAAAGAAGACAGAGAGTGGTAGTTGATGGGAAATGTTCAGAATGGAGTTCAGTTACGAGTGGCGTACCACAAGGATCTGTTCTGGGGCCGTTGCTGTTTGTCATTTTTATAAATGACCTAGAGGAGGGCGCGGAAGGATGGGTGAGTAAATTTGCTGATGACACTAAAGTCGGTGGAGTTGTAGACAGTGCGGAAGGATGTTGCAGGTTACAGAGGGACATAGATAAGCTGCAGAGCTGGGCTGAGAGGTGGCAAATGGAGTTTAATGTGGAGAAGTGTGAGGTGATTCACTTTGGAAAGAATAACAGAAATGTGGAATATTTGGCTAATGGTAAAATTCTTGGTAGTGTGGATGAGCAGAGGGATCTCGGTGTCCATGTACATAGATCCCTGAAAGTTGCCACCCAGGTTGATAGGGTTGTGAAGAAGGCCTATGGTGTGTTGGCCTTTATTGGTAGAGGGATTGAGTTCCGGAGCCATGAGGTCATGTTGCAGTTGTACAAAACTCTAGTACGGCCGCATTTGGAGTATTGCGTACAGTTCTGGTCGCCTCATTATAGGAAGGACGTGGAAGCTTTGGAACGGGTGCAGAGGAGATTTACCAGGATGTTGCCTGGTATGGAGGGAAAATCTTATGAGGAAAGGCTGATGGACTTGAGGTTGTTTTCGTTAGAGAGAAGAAGGTTAAGAGGTGACTTAATAGAGGCATACAAAATGATCAGAGGGTTAGATAGGGTGGACAGCGAGAGCCTTCTCCCGCGGATGGAGGTGGCTAGCACGAGGGGACATAGCCTTAAATTGAGGGGTAATAGATATAGGACAGAGGTCAGAGGTGGGTTTTTTACGCAAAGAGTGGTGAGGCCGTGGAATGCCCTACCTGCAACAGTAGTGAACTCGCCAACATTGGGGGCATTTAAAAGTTTATTGGATAAGCATATGGATGGTAAGGGCATAGTGTAGGTTAGATGGCCTTTAGATTTTTTCCATGTCGGTGCAACATCGAGGGCCGAAGGGCCTGTACTGCGCTGTATCGTTCTATGTTCTATCCCCTCCACCATCACCACCATTTGTGTCTCCAGCTGCCTGGGCCCTCAGCTCAGGGATTCGCTCCCTCAACCTCTCCGCCTCTCTTCCCCTCTCTCTCCCTGCCTTCCAGGTGGTCTATCTAAAACCCAGCTCCTAGTGGACGGCAGGGTAGCACAGTGGTTAGCACTGTTGCTTCACAGCTCCAGGGTCCCAGGTTCGATTCCCGGCTTGGGTCACTGTCTGTGCGGAGTCTGCACGTTCCCCCCGTGTCTGCGTGGGTTTCCTCCGGGTGCTCCGGTTTCCTCCCAAAAGATGTGCTGTTAGGTGAATTGGACATTCTGAATTCTCCCTCCGTGTACCCGAACAGGCGCCGGAGTGTGGCGACTAGGGGCTCTTCACAGTAACTTCATTGCAGTGTTAATGTAAGCCTACTTGTGACAATAAAGATTATTATTCTGGTCACCCGTCCCAATATCTCTTTTGCATGACTCGGAGTCAGATTTTGCTGGATCCCCTTGTTGTGACGCATGCCATGGGCAGTTTAATATGTTAAAGGAGCTTTTTAAATACAAGTTGTTGTTGATCTAGCAGAGCAGGAAGCTGGAATATGGGAATGTAAAATGGCAGTATCGATCTTCCCGCGGAATATGAATGTCACCAGTCAGGCTTCTTAACGACTCTTGAAGAGAGCGACCTAAGAATACAGAGCAACTGCCTGTGTCAAAATAGAAAGTCTCTGATTCTACCTTGCTGCTTTTAAATAGGCCCGTAACAATTTCTGTTTCAAAACCCTCAGCCAGCTGTCGTCACTGCTCACTCAGTCGCAGCAGCGAGCTGTCAATCAGGCGGTTTCAACCAACATTGATGAGATTTTCTTGCGACTCTTACACACTCTGGCTTATCTCACTGGACCCTCCCATTTTATTTCCATTGTGCTGTATTTTGTTACGCCGTAATTGACATCAAATCTCAACGCAACTCAGCTTTTTCACAGGAGCGCAGAATTGTTACGGTGCAGAAATGAAATGAAATGAAAATCGCTTATTGTCACGAGTAGGCTTCAATGAAGTTACTGTGAAAAGCCCCTAGTCGCCACATTCCGGCGCCTGGCATCCATAAGTGTGCACATTTTCTGGGGGTGGAGGAGGGCCACGGGGAGGGTGAATTGCGGAGATGTCAATGTTGGAGACTGAAACATTGGGTGTCCTGTGCCCCCACCCCCCCCCCCCTTCAGTTGTGGCCCGGTTTGTAGCACTGAAGGGTGTTGCCCGCCCTCTCCCACTGCCTGGTCCATTGAGAGGTCCCCTCCACTGCAGCAACACACTCAGCTCTCGCTGACCCCAGTTCCCCAAGACACATCTGATGAACCATCAATCGAACGCGAGACGAGTTGCTGTACAAAAGTTAGGCTTTAATGAGCTAGAAGTCAGCCCTGCGGTCGACTACAGTAAATGGACGACCGGCGGGCGTTCTGACTATTTATACCTCGGTATGGAGGCGTGGTTAACTCAGCCTCTTGACCAATCGGAGAGCCGTCACATGACTGGTCGCAACCAATCGGTCAAGAGGCACATGACCGACCAGGGCCAATGGTAAGCCGGTGTTCCTCCAGGGGCTCCGGTTTCCTCCCACAGTCCAAAGATGTGCGGGTTAGGTGGATTGGCCATGCTAAATTCCCCCATGGTGTCCACAGATGTGCAGGTTAGGTGGGGTTATGGGGATGGGCCGTGGCAGTGGGTCTGGGTGGAGTGCTCTTTCAGAGGGTCAGTGCAGACCTGATGGGCCGAATGGCCTTCTTCTGCACTGCAGATATTTTATAATTCTATGCTGCCCAAATCGGTAGTTCAGTGGTTAGCACTGTTGCTTCACAGCTCCAGGGTCCCAGGTTCGATTCCCGGTTTGGGTTACTGTCTGTAAGGAGTCTGCAGGTTCTCCCCGTGTCTGCGTGGGTTTCCTCCGGACGCTCCGGTTTCCTCCCACAAGTCCCGAAAGACGCGCTTGTCGAGTGAAATGGACATTCTGAATTCTCCCCCTGTGTACCCGAACAGGAGCCGGAATGTGGCGACTAGGGGATTTTCACAGTAACTTCATTGCAGTGTTAATGTAAGCCTAGTGTGACAATAAAGATTCATTAAAAAAATTAAAAATAAATCCCATGGACAAACAAATTTAAAAAACATGTGTATAAGTTCCCCAACTGTGCAATGCTGCTACCAACTTCCCAAATCCTTAATAAATGAATATTTTTGTGTTAACTAACGCCTTATTATGTGGTTGGTAATTTCATGTTGATCTGCCGAGCTGGCAGACAGAGTCGGAAAACGCAACATGGTGTCAGCGGTGGAGGATTTTCGGTTTACAAGCACGCCGGGCACAACGCGCTGCCAGTGGGACAAGTGCCGTCGAGAGGTTAACAGGCGGGCAATGCTCAGTCAGGAAAGGAGAGTAGCTGGGATATGGGCTGGCTCGATCGTGAGCGAGGGAGAACCGAGAAATGTCAGAGATCGGGCGGGGTAAGGTTGCGGAAACGGTGGGCAAAATCCAGAACGGATGGAAACTGGATGGTTGGTTTATCTACTTGAAAAGCACAAGAGGATTCAAAACACCACAGGGACAGCCCACCTGACGGCAGCCAATCATATGGCGAGGTACGGACTCGCCGGCCGCTGAAATTGGTCAGCCCCGTTTTTAGGGGGGACGTCACCAGCAGCACGAAATTCAGTCCAAACACTGTCCCGTCAGGTAGGCTTTTCCTCTGGCCACTGGAGGGCGGTGTTGGCTGCGGAGAACAAGCAGGATCAAGAATGAACTGGTGAATAAATGGGGAATGTTTTAAACAAGACCTTATTCACTGATTGCTGTTCTTTAATGAATGTATTCCCTTGTTTCTAACCGCGAGGTGGAGATGCCACCGTTGGACTGGGGTGAGCACAATAAGAAGCCTTGCAATACCAAGTTAAAGTCCAACAGGATTGTTTCAAATCACTCGCTTTCGGAGCACCATTCACCTGAGGAAGGAGCTGCGCTCCGAAAGCTCGTGTTTGAAACAAACCTGTTGGACTTTAACCTGGTGTTGTGAGACTTCTTACATGTTTCTAACAATCGTGGAGGGAGGGGGGTGGGGGGGGGGGGGGGGGGGGGGGGGGTCAGCGCATATCAGCATTTCTCACTCTATACTCCTGTCTACTTCTAAACAAAATCTCGCAACATTGAGGTGAACATAAATTCAGTGTCCTTATCTCAATTTTCACAAAATATCAAAAATGCTACATTAAAAAAAAATATTAGTTTCATAGAATTTACAGTGCAGTAGGAGGCCATTCGGCCCATCGAGTCTGCACCGGCTCTTGGAAAAAGCACCCTACCCAAGGTCAACACCTCCACCCTATCCCCATAACCCAGTAACCCCACCCAACACTAAGGGCAATTTTGGACACTGAGGTGCAATTTATCACGGCCAATCCACCGAACCTGCACATCTTTGGACTATGGGAGGAAACGGGAGCACCCGGAGGAAATCCACGCACTCACGGGGAGGATGTGCAGACTCCGCACAGACAGTGACCCAAACCGGAATCGAACCTGGGACCCTGGAGCTGTCAAGCAATTGTGCTATCCACAATGCTACCATGCTGCCCAGTTCATGGAACAGGGGCTGTCAGCTGAGGCACGGCTACAGGTTGGCATAGATAGGGGTCTGAATATTGAAGGGCATCTGTGGTTTAGGAAGGCAGGATATGGTGGAGGGGCGGATCTGTTAACTAACGATGGTGTCAGCACGACGGAGGCAGGCGATCTAAGTTCAGGAATCCAGCACATGGAAGCAGTTGGATTGAGATGAGAAATAACAAAGGTCGCTTGTGCAAATGGTAGACAAAGTGTATCCACGGACAGGGTACAAAGGAAAAGATAATAGGAGCTAGCCAGAAAGGCACGCCAATAATCATGGGGCATTTGAATCTAGATATGGAATCATAGAATTTACAATGCAGAAGGAGGGCATTTGGCCCATCAGGTCTGTACCGGCCCTTGGAAAGAGCACCCATCTTAAACCCACACTTCCGCCCTATCCCCGTAACCCAGTAACCCCAGCTAACCTTTTTGGACACTAAGGGCAATTAAACATGGCCAATCCACCTAACCTGCACATCTTTGGACTGTGGGAGGAAACTCACGCACACACGGGGAGAACGTGCAGACTCCGCACAGACAGTGACCCAGCAGGGAATCGAACCTGGGACCCTGGCGCTGTGAAGCACAGTGCTAACCATCGTGCTACCGTGCTGCCAAGTTACTAGACTATATACTCTGTGGAAGGAAACATTTAGATCTGAGACATTAACGCTGTGTCTCTCCACAGATGCTGCCAGACCTTCTGTGTTTATCCAGCATTTTCTGTTTTTAGTTCAGATTTTCAGCGTCCCCAGTATTTTGCCTTTTCTTGATGAATATCTGGATTGGGTGAGGATTGCCTGATGAGGAAAGGTTGGACAGACTGGGCTTGTATCTACTAGAGTTCAGAAGAGTAAGAGGCGACTTTATTGAAACATATAGGGCAGGATTCTTCAGAAACCGGCGGGGTGCGCAATTCCGACGCGAAGGAGTGGCGTGAACCACTCCGGGGTCGGGCCGCCCCGAGGGTGCGGAATCCTCCGCACCTTCAGGGGCTAGGCCGGCGTCGGAGTGGTTTGCACCGCGCCCTTCCGGCGCGGAAAGGGCTCGGCACCGCGCCAACCGGTGCCAAAGGGCCTCCGCCGGCCGGCGCGAGTTGCCGCATGCGCGGGTGCGCCAGCGTGTGCTGGCATCATCCCAGCGCATGCGCAGGGGGAGGGTTCATCTCCGCGTCAGCCATCGCGGACTGTTACACCAGCCGGCGCGGAGGAATAGAGTGCCGCCACGGCACAGGCCCGCCCGCGGATCAGTGGGCTCCACCAGGCCACCGTGGGGGCATCCCCCCCCCCCCCCCCCCCAGGGGGGCCACTGTTTAAAAATAAGGGGTCGCCTATTTAAGACGGAGATGAGAATTATTTTCCCTCAGAGGGTCGTGAGACTTTAGAACTCTCTTTCTCAAAAGGCAGTGGGAGCATAACCATTGAATATTTTTAAGGTTGAATTAGAGATTCTTAATGAGCAAAAGGGGGTGAAAGGTTATTGGGGGAGGGCAGAAATGTGAAGTTGAGCTTACAGTCAGTCCGCCACGATCATATTGAATGGCGGGGTAGGCTGGAGGGGCCGAGTGACCTACTCCCACTCTTAATGCGGATGTTCATTTAATCACATCCCTAATTCCTGTTCCCACATTCCCGTAACAGCCTCCACGAACAGGCGCCAGAATGTGGCGTAGGGGCTTTTCACAGTAACTTCATTTGAAGCCTACTTGTGACAATAAGCGATTTTCATTTCATTCATTTCATTTTTCATTTCATAATTACCCCTTGAGTGGGTGAGGGTGATTTGCCTTTTTGAACCGCTGTCTATATGGTTGTAGGTAAACCCACAGTGTTGCTCGGCAGGGAGCTCCAGGGTTTTGACACAGTGACAGTGAAGGAAAGCCGATATATTTCCAAGTCAGGACAGTTTGGAGGGGAACCTGCAGGTGGTGCTGTTGTAGCAGCTGCCCTTGTCATAGAAACACGGAAACGTAGGAGATAGGAGCAGGAGGAGGCCGTTCGGCCCTTCGAGCCTGCTCCGCCAATCATTATGGTCACAGCCGATCATCCAACTCAGTAGCCTAACCCCGCCTCCCTGCCTTGAACCTTTGAACCCGTTCGCCCAAGAGCTACCCTCAAATCAAAGGTTTCATAGCAGAGCAATAAAAGTAGTGGCAGGATCGGACAGAGTCAGCTTGGATTTATGAAGGGGAAGTCATGCTTTACAAATCTGCTAGAATTCTGCGAAGATGTAACTACCAGAGTTGACGAGGGGGAGCCAGTGGATGTGATATTGCGGAGATTCACACGGATGATCCCAGGAATGGTAGGCCTAACATACGATGAACGTCTGAGGATCGTGGGATTATATTCATTGGAGTTTAGGAGGTTGAGGGGAGATCTAATAGAAACTTACAAGATAATGAATGGCTTGGATAGGATGGACGTTGTTTCCATTAGCAGGGGAGACTAGGACGCGGGGGCACAGCCTTAGAATAAAAGGGAGTCACTTTAGAACAGAGATGAGGAGAAATTTCTTCAGCCAGAGAGTGGTAGGTCTGTGGAATTCATTGCCACAGAGGGCGGTGGAGGCCGGGACGTTGAGTGTCTTTAAGACAGAAATTGATAAATTCTTGATTTCTCAAGGAATTAAGGGCTATGGGGAGAGAGCGGGTAAATGGAGTTGAAATCAACCATGATTGAATGGTGGAGTGGACTCGATGGGCCGAATGGCCTTACTTCCGCTCCTATGTCTTATGGTCTTATGGATATATTTGGACTTTCAGAAGGCTTTTGACAAAGTCCCATATAAGAGATTAACATGTAAAATTAAAGCACATGGGATTAGGGGTATTGCGATCGATAGAAAACTGGTTGACAGACAAGAAACAAAGAGTAGAAACAAACAGGTCTTTCACCAAGTGACAGGCAGCGACTAATGGGGTACCACAGGGATCGATGCTGGGACCCCAGCTATTCATAATATATATTAATGATTGAGATGAGGGAATTAAATGTAAATTTGAAGATGACACAAAGCTGGGTAGGAGGGTGAGCTGTGAGGAGGATGCAGAGACGCTTCAGTGTGATTTGGACAAGTTGAGTGAGTGGGCACATGCATGGCTAATGCAGTAGAATGTGGATAAATGTGAAGTTATGCACTTTGGTAGCAAAAACAAGAAGGCAGATTATTATCTGAATGATCATAGGTTGAGAGAGAGAATGTGCAATGAGACCTGGGTGTCCTCGTACACCAGTCGCTGAAGGTAAGCATGCAGATACAGCGGGCGGTAAAGAAGGCAAATGGTATGTTGGTCTTCATAGTGAGAGGATTCGAGTATAGAAGCAGGGATGTATTGCTGCTATTGTACACGGCCTTGGTAAGGCCACACCTGGAATACTGTGTGCAGTTTTGGTCTCTGTATCTGAGGAAGGATGTTCTTGCTTTGGAGGGAGTGCAGCGATTCCTGGGATGGGCAGCACAATGGTTAGCACTACTGCCTCATAGCACCAGGGACCTGGGTTCAATTCCGGCCTCGGGTGACTATCTGTGTGGAGTTTGTACATTCTCCCGTGTATGCGTTGGATTGGATTGGATTTGTTTATTGTCACGTGTACCGAGGTACAGTGAAAAGTTTTTTTCTGCGAGCAGCTCAGCAGATCATTAAGTACATGAAAAGGAAAGGGAAGAAAAGAAAATACATAATAGGACAACACAAGGTACACAATGTAACTACATAAGCACTGGTATCGGATGAAGCATACAGGGATGTAGTGTTAATGAGGTCCGTCCATAAGAGGGTCATTCAGGAGTCTGGTAACAGTGGGGAAGAAGCTGTTTTTGAGTCTGTTTGTGCGTGTAGTCAGACTTCTGTATCTCCTGCCCGATGGAAGAAGTTGGAAGAGTGAGTAAGCCGGGTGGGAGGGGTCTTTGATCATGCTGCCCGCTTTCCCAAGGCAGCGGGAGGTGTAGATGGAGTAAATGGATAGGAGGTAGGTTTGTGTGATGGATTGGGCTGTGTTCATGACTCTCTGAAGTTTCTTGCTGTCCTGGACCGAGCAGTTGCCATACCAGGCTGGGATGCAGCCAGATAGGATGCTTTCTATGGTGCATCTGTAAAAGTTGATGAGAGTCAGTATGGACATGCCGAATTTCCTTAGCTTCCTGAGGAAGTATAGGCGCTGTTGTGCTTTCTTGGTGGTAGCGTCAACGTGAGTGGACCAGGACAGATTTTTGGAGATGTGCACCCCAAGGAATTTGAAACTGCTAACCATCTCCACCTCGGCCCCGTTGATGCTGATAGGGGTGTGTACAGTACTTTGCTTCCTGAAGTCAATGGCCAGGGTTTCCTCTGGGCTCTACGGGTTTCTCCCACAGTCCAAAGAAGTGCAGGTTAAGTATATTGAATTTATAATGGCCCATCCTCCACTGCTCTCTATGGAAGAGAGTCCCACAGACTAATGACACTCAGAAAAATAAAACCTCCTCATCCCTGTCTTAACGGAGAGTTGCCTTTATTTTTAAACCATGACCCTAGTTGCAGATTTCGCCAGAAGGAGAAGCCTCCTCTCATGGTCCAGCCCTCAGGATCTTACACGTTTCAATAAGATCATCTCCCATTCGTCTAAACTCTGACGGAAATGGCTGAGATAGATTCTTGACCAGTGAGGGAGTCAAGGGCAATGGAGAAAGAGCAGGAGGGTGGACATGAGGAGTGTCGGATCGGCCATGATCCTATTGAATAGTGGAGTAGGCTCGAGAGGCAGAATGGCCTATTCCTGTGCCTATTTCTTGTGGTCTTCCGGTATGAAGTGCCCTGGGATGCTTCAGCATACGAAGGATGTTATCTAAATGCAATCCGTTCCCTTCTCCTTGTTATGGCACAATGTATCATTCTAAAGTTCCTGCCAGACATCGCCTGATCATGAAGAAGTGTCAATCCTGAAGCCTAAGGGCAGCACGGTGGCCTAGTGGTTAGCACAACCGCCTCATGGCGCTGAGGTCCCGGGTTCGATCCCGGCTCTGGGTCACTGTCCGTGTGGAGTTTGCACATTCTCCCCATGTCTGCGTGGGTTTCGCCCCCACAACCCAAAAATGTGCAGAGTAGGTGGGTTGGCCACACTAAATTGCCCCTTAATTGGAAAAAATAATTGGGTAATCTAAATTTATAAAAAAAAAAAAAAAAATCCTGAAGCCTACAGACCAGCCCAGGAAGGCCGACAAACCTGCATTTCCAGCCGTGGTTAGAAGAAGGAACCCTAGAGGAATGGGTCCATTGTTAATATGGAGACAGACTGTGAGCACAACTGGACTGCAACCCTGCTGGATTCCCCGAGTACCACTTGTTGTTGTTTATATCTTACAGATAAATCAGAAAAGCTACGAGATTTTCATCTTAAAAGGTCTCAAGTGGTTGGGGATTGTATTCTGTCTCCAGCCCACCGCTCCCAACATAAACGTTTAAACAGAACTTGGCGAGGATCTGGTAGCTTCGCAAAATAAACAGTCAAATCCAAACAATGCCCTTGCTGAGTGAAGACTTATCAGTCTGTATTTCATCCTTACAGTCAGGAGAACAGCGAGCCACTCCAGGGATCAGTGAGCCACTCCCGGGAACAGTGAGCCACTCCAGGGAACAGCGAGCCACTCCAGGGAACAGCGAGCCACTCCAGGGAACAGCGAGCCACTCCCGAGAACAGCGAGCCACTCCAGGGAACAGTGAGCCACTCCAGGGAACAGCGAGCCACTCCAGGGAACAGCGAGCCACTCCCGAGAACAGCGAGCCACTCCAGGGAACAGTGAGCCACTCCAAGGAACAGCGAGCCACTCCCGAGAACAGCGAGCCACTCCAGGGAACAGCGAGCCACTCCAGGGAACAGCGAGCCACTCCAGGGAACAGTGAGCCACTCCAGGGAACAGCGAGCCACTCCAGGGAACAGTGAGCCACTCCAGGGAACAGCGAGCCACTCCAGGGAACAGCGAGCCACTCCCGAGAACAGCGAGCCACTCCAGGGAACAGTGAGCCACTCCAGGGAACAGCGAGCCACTCAAGGGAACAGCGAGCCACTCCCGAGAACAGCGAGCCACTCCAGGGAACAGCGAGCCACTCCAGGGAACAGCGAGCCACTCCCGAGAACAGCGAGCCACTCCAGGGAACAGTGAGCCACTCCAGGGAACAGCGAGCCACTCCAGGGAACAGTGAGCCACTCCAGGGAACAGCGAGCCACTCCCGGGAACAGCAAGCCACTCCAGGGAACAGCGAGCCACTCCAGGGAACAGTGAGCCACTCCAGGGAACAGCGAGCCACTCCAGGGAACAGTGAGCCACTCCAGGGAACAGCGAGCCACTCCCGAGAACAGCGAGCCACTCCAGGGAACAGCGAGCCACTCCAGGGAACAGCGAGCCACTCCAGGGAACAGTGAGCCACTCCAGGGAACAGCGAGCCACTCCCGAGAACAGCGAGCCACTCCAGGGAACAGTGAGTCACTCCAGGGAACAGCGAGCCACTCCAGGGAACAGTAAGCCACTCCAGGGAACAGTGAGCCACTCCAGGGAACAGCGAGCCACTCCAGGGAACAGCGAGTCACTCCAGGGAACAGCGAGCCACTCCAGGGAACAGTAAGCCACTCCAGGGAACAGCGAGCCACTCCCGAGAACAGCGAGCCACTCCAGGGAACAGCGAGCCACTCCAGGGAACAGCGAGCCACTCCAGGGAAAAGCGAGCCACTCCCGAGAACAGCGAGCCACTCCAGGGAACAGCGAGCCACTCCAGGGTACAGCGAGCCACTCCCGGGAACAGCCAGCCACTCCAGGTAACAGCGAGCCACTCCAGGGAACAGCGAGCCACTCCAGGGAACAGTAAGCCACTCCAGGGAACAGTAAGCCACTCCAGGTAACAGCGAGACACTCCAGGGTACAGCGAGCCACTCCCGAGAACAGCGAGCCACTCCAGGGAACAGCGAGCCACTCCAGGGAACAGCGAGGCACTCCCGAGAACAGCGAGCCACTCCAGGGAACAGCGAGGCACTCCAGGGAACAGCGAGCCACTCCAGGGAACAGTGAGCCACTGCCGAGAACAGCCAGCCACTCCAGTGAACAGCGAGCCACTCCAGGGAACAGCGAGCCACTCCCGAGAACAGTGAGCCACTCCAGGGAACAGCGAGTCACTCCAGGGAAGAGTGAGCCACTCCAGGGAACAGTTAGCTACTCCAGGGAACAGCGAGCCACTCCAGGGAACAGCGAGCCACTCCAGGGAACAGTGAGCCACTCCAGGGAACAGCGAGCCACTTCAGGGAACAGCGAGCCACTCCAGGGAACAGCGAGCCACTCCCAGGAACAGCGAGCCACTCCAGGGAACAGCGAGCCACTCCAGGGAACAGTGAGCCCCTCCAGGAAATAGCGAGCGACTCCCGGGAAGAGCGAGCGACTCCCGGGAACAGCCAGCCACTCCAGGTAACAGCGAGCCACTCCCGGGAACAGTGAGCCACTCCAGGGAACAGCGAGCCACTCCAGGTAACAGCGAGCCACTCCCGGGAACAGCGAGCCACTCCAGGGAACAGCGAGCCACTCCAGGGAACAGCGAGCCACTCCAGGGAACAGCGAGCCACTGCAGGGAACAGCGTGCCACTCCCGGGAACAGCGAGCCACTCCAGGGAACAGCGAGCCACTCCAGCTAACAGCGTGCCACTCCAGGGAACAGTGAGCCACTCCAGGGAACAGCGAGCCACTGCAGGGAACAGCGTGCCACGCCCGGGAACAGCAAGCCACTCCAGGGAACAGCGAGCCACTCCAGGGAACAGCGAGCCACTCCCGGGAACAGCGAGCCACTCCAGGGAACAGCCAGTCACTCCAGGGAACAGCGAGCCACTCCAGGGAACAGCGAGCCTCTCCAGGGAACAGCGAGCCACTCCAGCTAACAGCGTGCCACTCCAGGGAAAAGTGAGCCACTCCAGGGAACAGCGAGCCACTCCAGGGAACAGCGAGCCACTCCGGGGAACAGCAGGCCACTCCAGGGAACAGCGAGTCACTCCAGGGAATAGTAAGCCACTCCAGGGAACAGCCAGCCACTCCAGGGAACAGCGAGCCACTCCCGGGAACAGCCAGCCACTCCGGGAAACAGCGAGCCACTCCAGGGAATAGCGTGCCACTCCAGGGAACAGTGAGCCACTCCAGGGAACAGTGAGCCACTCCAGGGAACAGCGAGCCACTCCAGGGAACAGTGAGCCACTCCAGGGAACAGTGAGCCACTCCCGGGAACAGCGTGCCACTCCAGGGAAGAGCGAGCCACTGCAGGGAATAGTGAGCCACTCCAGGGAACAGCAAGCCACTCCTGGGAACAGTGAGCCACTCCCGGGAACAGGGAGCCACTCCAGGGAACAGCGTGCCACTTCAGGGAAGAGAGAGCCACTCCAGGGAACAGTGAGCCACTCCAGCTAACAGCGTGCCACTCCAGGGAACAGAGAGCCACTCCAGGGAACAGCAAGCCACTCCAGGGAACAGCGAGCCACTCCAGGGAACAGCCAGCCACTCCAGGGAACAGCGAGCCACTCCTGGGAACAGCGTGCCACTCCCGGGAACAGCAAGCCACTCCCGGGAACAGCGAGCCACTCCAGGGAACAGTGAGCCACTCCAGGGAACAGTGAGCCACTCCAGGGAACAGCGAGCCACTCCAGGGAACAGTGAGCCACTCCAGGGAACAGCGAGCCACTCCAGGGAACAGTGAGCCACTCCAGGGAACAGTGAGCCACTCCAGGGAACAGCGAGCCACTCCTGGGAACAGCGAGCCACTCCAGGGAACAGTGAGCCACTCCAGGGAACAGTGAGCCACTCCAGGGAACAGTGAGCCACTCCAGGGAACAGCGAGCCACTCAAGGGAACAGCGAGCCACTCCCGAGAACAGCGAGCCACTCCAGGGAACAGCGAGCCACTCCAGGGAACAGCGAGCCACTCCCGAGAACAGCGAGCCACTCCAGGGAACAGTGAGCCACTCCAGGGAACAGCGAGCCACTCCAGGGAACAGTGAGCCACTCCAGGGAACAGCGAGCCACTCCCGGGAACAGCGAGCCACTCCAGGGAACAGCGAGCCACTCCAGGGAACAGTGAGCCACTCCAGGGAACAGCGAGCCACTCCAGGGAACAGTGAGCCACTCCAGGGAACAGCGAGCCACTCCCGAGAACAGCGAGCCACTCCAGGGAACAGCGAGCCACTCCAGGGAACAGCGAGCCACTCCAGGGAACAGTGAGCCACTCCAGGGAACAGCGAGCCACTCCCGAGAACAGCGAGCCACTCCAGGGAACAGTGAGTCACTCCAGGGAACAGCGAGCCACTCCAGGGAACAGTAAGCCACTCCAGGGAACAGTGAGCCACTCCAGGGAACAGCGAGCCACTCCAGGGAACAGCGAGTCACTCCAGGGAACAGCGAGCCACTCCAGGGAACAGTAAGCCACTCCAGGGAACAGCGAGCCACTCCCGAGAACAGCGAGCCACTCCAGGGAACAGCGAGCCACTCCAGGGAACAGCGAGCCACTCCAGGGAACAGCGAGCCACTCCCGAGAACAGCGAGCCACTCCAGGGAACAGCGAGCCACTCCAGGGAACAGCGAGCCACTCCCGGGAACAGCCAGCCACTCCAGGTAACAGCGAGCCACTCCAGGGAACAGCGAGCCACTCCAGGGAACAGTAAGCCACTCCAGGGAACAGTAAGCCACTCCAGGTAACAGCGAGACACTCCAGGGTACAGCGAGCCACTCCCGAGAACAGCGAGCCACTCCAGGGAACAGCGAGCCACTCCAGGGAACAGCGAGGCACTCCCGAGAACAGCGAGCCACTCCAGGGAACAGCGAGGCACTCCAGGGAACAGCGAGCCACTCCAGGGAACAGTGAGCCACTGCCGAGAACAGCCAGCCACTCCAGTGAACAGCGAGCCACTCCAGGGAACAGCGAGCCACTCCCGAGAACAGTGAGCCACTCCAGGGAACAGCGAGTCACTCCAGGGAAGAGTGAGCCACTCCAGGGAACAGTTAGCTACTCCAGGGAACAGCGAGCCACTCCAGGGAACAGCGAGCCACTCCAGGGAACAGTGAGCCACTCCAGGGAACAGCGAGCCACTTCAGGGAACAGCGAGCCACTCCAGGGAACAGCGAGCCACTCCCAAGAACAGCGAGCCACTCCAGGGAACAGCGAGCCACTCCAGGGAACAGTGAGCCCCTCCAGGAAATAGCGAGCGACTCCCGGGAAGAGCGAGCGACTCCCGGGAACAGTGAGCCACTCCAGGGAACAGCGAGTCACTCCAGGGAAGAGTGAGCCACTCCAGGGAACAGTTAGCTACTCCAGGGAACAGCGAGCCACTCCAGGGAACAGCGAGCCACTCCAGGGAACAGTGAGCCACTCCAGGGAACAGCGAGCCACTTCAGGGAACAGCGAGCCACTCCAGGGAACAGCGAGCCACTCCCAAGAACAGCGAGCCACTCCAGGGAACAGCGAGCCACTCCAGGGAACAGTGAGCCCCTCCAGGAAATAGCGAGCGACTCCCGGGAAGAGCGAGCGACTCCCGGGAACAGCCAGCCACTCCAGGTAACAGCGAGCCACTCCCGGGAACAGTGAGCCACTCCAGGGAACAGCGAGCCACTCCAGGGAACAGTGAGCCACTCCAGGGAACAGCGAGCCACTCCAGGGAACAGTGAGCCACTCCAGGGAACAGCGAGCCACTCCAGGGAACAGTGAGCCACTCCAGGGAACAGTGAGCCACTCCAGGGAACAGCGAGCCACTCCTGGGAACAGCGAGCCACTCCAGGGAACAGTGAGCCACTCCAGGGAACAGTGAGCCACTCCAGGGAACAGTGAGCCACTCCAGGGAACAGCGAGCCACTCAAGGGAACAGCGAGCCACTCCCGGGAACAGCGAGCCACTCCAGGGAACAGCGAGCCACTCCAGGGAACAGCGAGCCACTCCCGAGAACAGCGAGCCACTCCAGGGAACAGTGAGCCACTCCAGGGAACAGCGAGCCACTCCAGGGAACAGTGAGCCACTCCAGGGAACAGCGAGCCACTCCCGGGAACAGCAAGCCACTCCAGGGAACAGCGAGCCACTCCAGGGAACAGTGAGCCACTCCAGGGAACAGCGAGCCACTCCAGGGAACAGTGAGCCACTCCAGGGAACAGCGAGCCACTCCCGAGAACAGCGAGCCACTCCAGGGAACAGCGAGCCACTCCAGGGAACAGCGAGCCACTCCAGGGAACAGTGAGCCACTCCAGGGAACAGCGAGCCACTCCCGAGAACAGCGAGCCACTCCAGGGAACAGTGAGTCACTCCAGGGAACAGCGAGCCACTCCAGGGAACAGTAAGCCACTCCAGGGAACAGTGAGCCACTCCAGGGAACAGCGAGCCACTCCAGGGAACAGCGAGTCACTCCAGGGAACAGCGAGCCACTCCAGGGAACAGTAAGCCACTCCAGGGAACAGCGAGCCACTCCCGAGAACAGCGAGCCACTCCAGGGAACAGCGAGCCACTCCAGGGAACAGCGAGCCACTCCAGGGAACAGCGAGCCACTCCCGAGAACAGCGAGCCACTCCAGGGAACAGCGAGCCACTCCAGGGTACAGCGAGCCACTCCCGGGAACAGCCAGCCACTCCAGGTAACAGCGAGCCACTCCAGGGAACAGCGAGCCACTCCAGGGAACAGTAAGCCACTCCAGGGAACAGTAAGCCACTCCAGGTAACAGCGAGACACTCCAGGGTACAGCGAGCCACTCCCGAGAACAGCGAGCCACTCCAGGGAACAGCGAGCCACTCCAGGGAACAGCGAGCCACTCCCGAGAACAGCGAGCCACTCCAGGGAACAGCGAGCCACTCCAGGGAACAGCGAGCCACTCCAGGGAACAGTGAGCCACTGCCGAGAACAGCCAGCCACTCCAGTGAACAGCGAGCCACTCCAGGGAACAGCGAGCCACTCCCGAGAACAGTGAGCCACTCCAGGGAACAGCGAGTCACTCCAGGGAAGAGTGAGCCACTCCAGGGAACAGTTAGCTACTCCAGGGAACAGCGAGCCACTCCAGGGAACAGCGAGCCACTCCAGGGAACAGTGAGCCACTCCAGGGAACAGCGAGCCACTCCAGGGAACAGCGAGCCACTCCAGGGAACAGCGAGCCACTCCCGAGAACAGCGAGCCACTCCAGGGAACAGCGAGCCACTCCAGGGAACAGTGAGCCCCTCCAGGAAATAGCGAGCGACTCCCGGGAAGAGCGAGCGACTCCCGGGAACAGCCAGCCACTCCAGGTAACAGCGAGCCACTCCCGGGAACAGTGAGCCACTCCAGGGAACAGCGAGCCACTCCAGGTAACAGCGAGCCACTCCCGGGAACAGCGAGCCACTCCAGGGAACAGCGAGCCACTCCAGGGAACAGCGAGCCACTCCAGGGAACAGCGAGCCACTCCAGGGAACAGCGTGCCACTCCCGGGAACAGCGAGCCACTCCAGGGAACAGCGAGCCACTCCAGCTAACAGCGTGCCACTCCAGGGAACAGTGAGCCACTCCAGGGACCAGCGAGCCACTGCAGGGAACAGCGTGCCACGCCCGGGAACAGCAAGCCACTCCAGGTAACAGCGAGCCACTCCCGGGAACAGCGAGCCACTCCAGGGAACAGCGAGCCACTCCAGGGAACAGCGAGCCACTCCAGGGAACAGCGAGCCACTGCAGGGAACAGCGTGCCACTCCCGGGAACAGCGAGCCACTCCAGGGAACAGCGAGCCACTCCAGCTAACAGCGTGCCACTCCAGGGAACAGTGAGCCACTCCAGGGACCAGCGAGCCACTGCAGGGAACAGCGTGCCACGCCCGGGAACAGCAAGCCACTCCAGGGAACAGCGAGCCACTCCAGGGAACAGCGAGCCACTCCCGGGAACAGCGAGCCACTCCAGGGAACAGCCAGTCACTCCAGGGAACAGCGAGCCACTCCAGGGAACAGCGAGCCTCTCCAGGGAACAGCGAGCCACTCCAGCTAACAGCGTGCCACTCCAGGGAAAAGTGAGCCACTCCAGGGAACAGCGAGCCACTCCAGGGAACAGCGAGCCACTCCGGGGAACAGCAGGCCACTCCAGGGAACAGCGAGTCACTCCAGGGAATAGTAAGCCACTCCAGGGAACAGCCAGCCACTCCAGGGAACAGCGAGCCACTCCCGGGAACAGCCAGCCACTCCGGGAAACAGCGAGCCACTCCAGGGAATAGCGTGCCACTCCAGGGAACAGTGAGCCACTCCAGGGAACAGTGAGCCACTCCAGGGAACAGCGAGCCACTCCAGGGAACAGCGAGCCACTCCAGGGAACAGTGAGCCACTCCCGGGAACAGCGTGCCACTCCAGGGAAGAGCGAGCCACTGCAGGGAACAGTGAGCCACTCCAGGGAACAGCAAGCCACTCCTGGGAACAGTGAGCCACTCCCGGGAACAGGGAGCCACTCCAGGGAACAGCGTGCCACTTCAGGGAAGAGAGAGCCACTCCAGGGAACAGTGAGCCACTCCAGCTAACAGCGTGCCACTCCAGGGAACAGAGAGCCACTCCAGGGAACAGCAAGCCACTCCAGGGAACAGCGAGCCACTCCAGGGAACAGCCAGCCACTCCAGGGAACAGCGAGCCACTCCTGGGAACAGCGTGCCACTCCCGGGAACAGCAAGCCACTCCCGGGAACAGCGAGCCACTCCAGGGAACAGTGAGCCACTCCAGGGAACAGTGAGCCACTCCAGGGAACAGCAGCGAGCCACTCCAGGGAACAGTGAGCCACTCCAGGGAACAGCGAGCCACTCCAGGGAACAGTGAGCCACTCCAGGGAACAGTGAGCCACTCCAGGGAACAGCGAGCCACTCCTGGGAACAGCGAGCCACTCCAGGGAACAGTGAGCCACTCCAGGGAACAGTGAGCCACTCCAGGGAACAGTGAGCCACTCCAGGGAACAGCGAGCCACTCCAGGGAACAGCGTGCCACTCCCGGGAACAGCGAGCCACTCCTGGGAACAGCGAGCCACTCCCGGGAACAGCGAGCCACTCCAGGGAACAGTGAGCCACTCCAGGGAACAGCGAGCCACTCCAGGGAACAGCGAGCCACTCCAGTGAACAGTGGGCCTCTCCAGGGAACAGTGAGCCACTCCCGGGAACAGCGTGCCACTCCAGGGAAGAGCGAGCCACTGCAGGGAACAGTGAGCCACTCCAGGGAACAGCAAGCCACTCCTGGGAACAGTGAGCCACTCCCGGGAACAGGGAGCCACTCCAGGGAACAGCGTGCCACTTCAGGGAAGAGAGAGCCACTCCAGGGAACAGTGAGCCACTCCAGGGAACAGTGAGCCACTCCCGGGAACAGCGAGCCACTCCAGGGAACAGCGAGCCACTCCAGGGAACAGTGAGCCACTCCAGGGAACAGAGAGCCACTCCAGGGAACAGCAAGCCACTCCAGGGAACAGTGAGCCACTCCAGGGAACAGTGGGCCTCTCCAGGGAACAGCGAGCCACTCCAGGGAACAGCGAGCCCCTCCAGGGAACAGCGAGCCTCTCCAGGGAACAGTGAGCCACTCCATGCCACTGCAACATATCTTATATTTTACGTGATAATGTTGCCCAGCTGTGGACTGGAAATAAATCTTTCCACACATACCCACCAAATCGCCCTGCCCCCTCTCCTATCCCCCAAATCCACCCCACCCCACCCAGCCCCTGGTAGTACATTGTAGCCTTCATTCTTGCCACCATGCCAATGGCCAAAGTGGCAGCAGTGAGTTGGTGCCGGCTCCCCTGGTCGATGACACCAACCCAATCTACCCAGTGCCAGTTTACAATTGCTGCCCAATGTGGAAACTCCACCCCCACATTGTAATGGATGGAGCTGGGTTTTACTTCCCCTCCGACTTCTATCTCCTCCCTTACAAGTCATCAGGAAAGTGATGGAAGGTGTTGTGAACTGAGCGACCAAGCGACACTTGCTCAGCAATAATCTGCTCACTCACTCAGGGCTGCATTCCCCGATTCTGCCGCTTTCTCCGCAGGGTCCGTCCGGCCTTACAACCAGAAAGTCAGCGCCGCCCCCGCACCGATCCTCCGCCCAGTGGAGGGCCAGCAGCCGCACAGCGGAAAGCCCCCAGCTTTACCTGCGGATCCGAACGGAGAATAACCGGGTCCGTGGCCGCGCACGAGCCCGAACGATGGACGGCTGGACCGTGCAACATGGCGGCAGCCGTGTGCGTACCTGGCCTGCCAAAAACTGCCCCCCTGTAACCCCCCTGGCCACCCCTGGACCACCCCCTAGCAGTCACCCACCCCCTGCTAGCAGGAATCAAAGCCGGGTCTCTGGCGCTGTGAGGCAGCAGTGCTGACCACTGTGCCACCCACCTTAAATATAAACTTATTTTAAGGTATTTTCAATTTAAGGTACAACCTCACAGTCAGAGCCAGGCCATTCACATAGTTGGCCGTGGAAATACATAGATTCTTACATAGCACATACAGTGCAGAAGGAGGCCATTCGGCCCATCGAGTCTGCACCGACCCACTTAAGCCCTCACTTCCACCCTATCCCTGTAACCCAATAACCCCTCCTAACCATTTTTGGGCACTAAGGGGCAATTTATCATGGCCAATCCACCTAACCTGCACGTCTTTGGACTGTGGGAGGAAACCGGAGCACCCGGAGGAAACCCACGCAGACACGGGGAGAACGTGCAGACTCCGCACAGAGAGTGACCCAGCGGGGAATCGAACCTGGGACCCTGGCACCGTGAAGCCACAGTGCTAATCACTTGTGCTACCGTGCAAATCTGGAACTCTCTCCCCCGAAAACCTGTTGAAGCTGTGGATCGGTTCCAAGCGGAGAGAGAAATATTTTTTCTCGGCAGGGGTTTGAAGGCTCAATAAATCAAGGCGGATGAGATAAAGTTAAGATATCCATCAGCCTGGGTTTAATTGAACGGCGGAACACGCCCGAGGGGGTTGAATGACATTCCTCATGTTCCTAATGTTGCTCTCAGTCCAGACAGCCATTCCAGAGCAGGCCTCAGCTCTGCATTTGGCCAGGGGTCCCTCACGTGGTGCGCACACCACCTCTCAATCCCATCTGAAACTCATTCCTGACCGCAGCTTCAGCATTAACGCCGGCCCTCTCCCAGGCCACAATCCAGGGGCAGGCGCTTTTTATTAATGAGCAACATTCAATAACCCGAGCATCTGCTCAACTGAAAAACCTTCGACAGGAAGCAAAGGAAAGAAAAGTAATAGCAACAGGGATGAGGGGCCGGATCGATGAAGGCTGACAAGACACAGTGAGGAATCCTGATGAGCTGTGAAAATGTCTGAATTGCGCGTGTGTTTTGTATTAAACCAGGGAAGTATTTACTAACCAGACACCAAGGGGTTGAGGATGGGGGGGGGGGGGGGGGGGGGGGGGGGAATCCAGCAACACTTTGCTTTGGCATCGGGAGCATTTTCGTTCAGCGACTGGGTTGCAAAGGATCATTTGTATACAGGATGTCTTGCTCACTATAAGAAGTCGGAACCTGGGGGCTGCAGTTCTGCTCTTCCAACGGGCGGCCATTGAGCTATCCTAGGTGTTACCCAGATTCACCGGGTGTTCTTCCTTTGAGGGGAGGGGTGCTGGGGGGAGGGGGTGGTAGTGGGGGCCGGTGTTGAAGAAGTTGGAGGGATCTCGCGGCCTGTTTCAATTGTACGCCCCTGGGCTCCGCACAACGTCCGTGCCGTGCGGCGAGGATGGGGAGTCAGCAGGCTTCAGGCCTCCTCTCTGAAAACGGCGGTTGTGCTTCTGATGGGTGTGGTGAAGAAACAACGGTGGGCTAACTATTTGTGAGTGAAGGTGGGGGTTGGGGGGGGGGGTTGAGCTTCCAACAGCCGTCAAATGAATCAATCGTCAGGTTAAAGAGCCAATTCCACTCTTGGGATTGATGCCTGTAATCGCCCAGCCTCCGTGGACCTATAAGGATGTCTTTCGCCTCTTTGCCGGCTTCGACCAGACCCTAGTTAAGTTAAAGCCTCACAGAGCTTCCTCAGCGAATGCGGAAATAAGTAAGAGAAAAAGAATTAGCTCTTGGATATCAGGAAGGGTTGGGGGAGGCGGGGGGGGTTGGGGTAATTATGAAATCCCAGCATCGTGCCTGACTAAATGACCTGGAAGTATAGAGCATGATTGTAAATCAAATCTGTTAACCGCACTCCTGTACAGTGCGACCCGCGACTGGGAGAAGGGTCTCGTCAAGTTACCTTAGCAACTGCTGGGAGCACACAGTGTGTGAGAGAAAAGAGAGGTTAACGTCCTGGGTACAGATTCTTCAGTCAGAACCTGCTCCTGGAGCATGGTAGGCAAGGGTCCTCTGAATAGAATCGAACAAAACGAAGATGGAGAGGAGCTGGTAAGGGTTTTCATCACCTCATCCACTTTCTGCTTCTGATGCAGGATCAGACCTGATAAAGTTAACCCTTTGCAGATTCTCGCATTCGAGCTGGGTATTTCCAACACTTTTCTCTTCGATTCCTCAGAGCTTCGTTCGGGCAATTTTGGGAAAAATCATTCCATGTTTCTGGCATTTTTGAAATCTCTATCGCTTACCCAGGTTTTCTCATTGGTGTTTCTACTTATATTTTTGTTTGTGCACAGTTACCGCCTGATACTACCTGTATCAGCACAGCGCCGGGTTTCACTTAATGTCGATGCTAAATATGTCGAGTGGAAATAATGAAGTGGGAAAAGCGAGATTTATATCGAATGTAATTTATTTCTGTTCAATTATATACAGGTAATGGGTATAAGTTGTGCACTTATAAGGAGACACGTATTGAGACAGTGGCGTAGTTGAGTTAGGAGGTATTTGCTTGTAATGTTTCGCTCTGCAAATAAATGTAGCACTGAGTAAAGATTGGCTCCACTATCATCCTTCACTGGTTTTCTGAATTATAACATTGATGGGGTTTTAGTGGGAAGCATTGCCTAATGTTCCTCAGGCGTCTCAGCCTCAGCAATTGTTTACAGTCAATTCACAATCTGCCTTAGAATGGGGTCAGAAGAATCTTCTTTATATTGTTCGTTATGGAATGTGGATGAATTTGATGTCCATCCCTGAGAGCAGATAAGAGTCAACCACATTGCTGTGGGTCTGGAGTCACATGTAGGCCAGACCAGGTAAGAATGGAAGATTTCCTATCCAAAAGGACATTAGTGAACCAGACGGGTTTGACACCATCAATGGCAAATGGTATTGGTCAGTGAGATGAGCTTTCAATTCCAGATTTTTAATTAACTGAATGGAAACTCCATAGGGTGGGATGGGAACCCATGTCATAGAATTGTCATAGAATTTATAGTGCAGAAGTAGGCCACTCGACCCATCAAGTCTGCATCGGCCCCTAGAATGAGCACGCTACCCAACCCCACCCCCACCCTTCCCATAACCCAGTAACCCCACCCAACCTTTTTGAACACCAAGGGCAATTTATCATGGCCAATCCACCTAACCTGCACATCTTTGGACTGTGGGATGAAACCGGAGCACCCAGACGAAAACCCACACAGACACGGGGAGAACATGCAGACTCCGCACAGAGAGTGACCCAAGCCGGGAATTGAACCTGGGACCCTGGAGCTGTGAAGCAGCTGTGCTAACCACTGTGCTACCGTGTTGTCCCTCAGACAATTAGCCTGGGCCTCTGGATTGCGAGGTCTGTGTCACCATCTTCCCCCAAGACTCCTTCCCTTCAAATCCTGTTTGAGGAGAATTCAATCTCCCCGTGTCATAACAAATCCGACTACAGATTTTAATGTTGCTGTCTGGATCTATAAGGATGCTAATTTCTTTCAGCTGCAGCTATGTAGCCAAGGGGGGAATCGCGAATGGCAGGAGAACCACACATCAGATGTGCTCCTCCCAAGTGCAAGTATCTTAGGACACCAGATATTTCCAACACCCATGTTGCATCGGTTTGCTGGTCAGTTCTGGCTCAGTGGGGGAGCTATGTGGCGCAGTGGGTTAGCCCTACTGCCTCACGGCGCAGAGGTCCCAGGTTCAATCCCGGCTCCGGGTCACTGTCCGTGTGGAGTTTGCACATTCTCCCCGTGTTTGTGTGGGTTTTGCCCCCACAACCCAAAAAGGGGCAGCACGGTAGCATTGCGGATAGCACAAATGCTTCACAGCTCCAGGGTCCCAGGTTTGAATCCCGGCTTGGGTCACTGTCTGTGCGGAGTCTGCACATCCTCCCCGTGTGTGCGTGGGTTTCCTCCGGTTGCTCCGGTTTCCTCCCACAGTCCAAAGATGTGCAGGTTAAGTGGATTGGCCTTGATAAATTGCCCTTAGGGTCCAAATTGCTCTTAGTGTTAGGTGGGGTTACTGGGTTATGAGGATAGGGTGGAGGTATGGGCTTGGGTAGGATGTTCTTTCCAAGAGCCGGTGCAGACACGATGGGCCGAATGGCCTCCTTCTGCACTGTAAAGTCTATTTAAAAAAAAGATGTGCAGGACAGGTGGATTGAACACTCTAAATTGTCCATTAATTGGAAAAAATGAATTGTGTACACTAAATTTTTTTTTTTTTAAAGAAACAAAAAGCTCTACCTCACTGGGTAGTAACTCTTGCACACTTGCCTCTGAGTCAGGAGGTTGTGGGGTTGAAACCCAGCCTATAGTCTTGAGTATAGGCCTGGTTTAGCACAGTAGGATAAACAGCTGGCTTGCAATGCAGAACAAGGCCAGCAACACGGGTTCAATTCCCGTACCGGCCTCCCTGAACAGGTGCCGGAATGTGGCGACTAGGGGCTTTTCACAGTAACTTCATTGAAGTCTACTTGTGACAATAAGCGATTGTTATTACTGTTATTTTTATGAAATATAGGCGGGCACTGCAGTGCGGCACTGAGGCAGTGCGGTAACTGTTGGAGGTGCGTCTTTCAGGTGAGATGTTAAACCGAGGTCTTCCCTCACAAGTAGATACAGGGACCTCTACCTACATGAAGAGCCATGATGTGGACATACCTCGATTTACCTGAGGAAGGAGCAGTGCTCCGAAAACTAGTGATTTGAAACAAACCTGTTGGACTTTAACCTGGTGTTGTAAGACTTCTTACTGTTCATGAAGAGCAGGGACTTTTTCCCTGGCGTTTTGGCCATTATTTATCATGAGAATGAAAATCGCTTATTATCATGAGTAGGCTTCAATGAAGTTACTGTGAAAAGCCCCTAGTCGCCACATTCCGGCGCCTGTTCGAGGAGGCTGGTACGGGAATTGAACCGTGCTGCTGGCCTGCCTTGGTCTGCTTTAAAAGCCAGCGATTTAGCCCAGTGTGCTAAACCAGCCCCAGTTCATGCCAGCAAACCAGTTCATGCAAACAACACCACTAGAACTGATTGGCTGCTCATTGTCATATTTCTGTTTGCAAGAACTTGCTCTGAGCAAATTGGCTACGGTGTTTCCCACAATACAATCACAGCAACACCAAAGTACTTTGGGGGTGCTTTGAGGCTGTGAAAGGCTCTATATAAATGCAAGTTTTTCCTTTGAACGTGGGTTTTGCGCAGTATAACTACCCACGAACCTGAAGAGCATCAAAACCGGCCCACTTAAGATTAATTTTTAACTTTTTTTTCAATGTTGGCACAGATTCCGCTGCCCCTCTGGGAGTTAAAGGTATGTGCACTGAATTGCTTAAAGGAACACGTAATGAGGCGCAGACAGCATAAATTAACATGTCAGAGTAAACAGGAAGAGAATGCAAATTAGCTAGGGTCAGCTGAAATCTGGTGCAAAGATTTGTTGGTTGTACCCCAGCCCAGGACTGGACAGTACATTCCAGCGGATGCTTCCATGCAGTATCGAGGATGTACAGCATGGCCTCTGGTTCTGTTGTTTAAGATGTTTAACTGAAGATTCATCTCCTTATGTATAAGGACATGATCAAAATGTGGCGGTGAGAGTCCCCATGGAATCACAGGTAACAATTCTCTCTTAACCAATGTCAGCTTGAGAAGTCTGATCATGGGATGGTGAATGTCTTCTTTAACAACAGTAAGGGCATTTGAAAAGTGACTGGTAGAATGTTTTGGGAGGTCCTGAAAGTGTGGTAAGGAACTGTTAAGATGCAACGTAGAATCATAGACTGATACAGCACAGAAGGAGGCCATTCAGCCCACAATGTCCCTGCCAGCTTTGAAAGAGTGGTCCAATTATTTCCGTTTCTTCCTCCCCATCGTCGTCATGCCTGCTCTGCCTGAAAGCTTATGGTCGTCTTTTGATCTCCCGCTCTGTCATGGAAGGCCTACAAGGCAGAAAAAGGCCATTTGACCCATCGAGTCTGCACCGTCCCTCCGAACGATCACCCTACTGAGGCCCTATTTCTGTAAACCCACCTGACCTGCACACCTTTGGACACTGAGGGACAATTTATCATGGCCGATCGATCTCACCTGCACATCTTTGGGCTGTGGGAGGAAACCGGAGCACCCAGAGGAAACCCACGCAGACACGGGGAAGAGTGTGCAAGCTCTACGCAGACAGTGGCCCAAGTTCGGAATCGGACCCGGGTTCCTAGTGCTGTGAGGCTGCAGTGCTAACCACTGTGCCACTGTGTACCCCTGAGCTAGTCTTTTCATTTGCCAGTTATTTGCTTCAGGCCATCCAGCATTGTTACTCAATTCCTTCCTCTTTATCTTTGTCTTTGACAACCTCCCTGGATAAGGTCTCTTGCAAATCCTCTGAAGATGTGCCGTGCCCAGACTCTGTCTGTTCCTACTTACATTCAACAAATTTCTTCTTTCATTCACTTTCCCCAGCACTTTTTCTTCCCTTTTCTGTCCAACTGATCCTCTCCATTCTCCTCCAAACCAACATTTCAAAACTATTTAGCAAGTCGTTCTCCTCTTTCTGTGAAGCCCAAGTCTCCCATCCATACAAAGCAAAAATCCATATCAAGCACTTTTTAAAGTCATTTCCTGAGTTGTTTATTCAGCTTTCTGATTCACGACCATCTCTTCTTTTCACCAAAGTAGTCTTTCCTTGTTGGTACTTCTCTGTTGTGTCTTCCATGTGCTGATAAATCACCATATAAATACTGTGGCGACAAGACTGGGAATTTTGCTGCAAGTAACTCACCCCCTGACTTCCCAAAGTTTGTCCATCATCTCCAAGGCACAAGCCAGGAGTGTGATGGAATACTTTCCACTTGCCTGGATGAGTTCAGCTCCAACAACACTCAAGAAGCTCAACACCACCCAGGACTGAGCAACCATTTGATTCACATCGCATCCACTATTCCACCATTCACTCCCTCCTCCACCGATGCACAGTAGCAGCCGTGTGTACCATCTACAAGATGCATTGCAGTAACTCAACAAGGCTCCTTAGACAGCACCTTCCAAACCCACGACCTCTACCATCTAGAAGGACGAGGTCAGCAGATACCCGGGAGCCCCACCACCTGGAAGTTCCCCTCCAAGTCACTCACCACCCTGACTTGGAAGTATATCACCGCTCCTTCAGCGTCGCAGGATTCAAAATCCTGGGACGTCCTTCCTAACAGCACAGTGGGTGTACTTTTACCACATGGACCGCAGCGGTATCAGAAGGCAGCTCACCGTCACCTACTCGAGGGTATTTAGGGATGGACACTAGATGCTGGCCTTGCTGGCGACACCGACATCCCATGACTGAATAAAGGAACGTTATGCATCCTAAATATCTGAATTCTTGCACCTGTTCTAGTTATTTTCCTTCTCTGAGTGTATGACTGTTCCTTGTTGATTTTGAGATATGCATCATTTTGATTTGGCCAAAGTTCACTTTCATTCCAATGCTCGTGCCTGCTGTTACTGGTCTATCTACTGCAAGGCAATTCTTGGAATCCATCTGCTCTGCTTGCCCCAAGCGCTTTGTCATCTAAAAATCTAACTGTTGTTGTCATTCACCCCCAATCTTAACGCGCGATCTTTCCCCACAGACCTCCACATACCATCCCAATTCCCTTTGATAAATGAATCAAATTCCACTACCCATCGCAGCAGGATATATCAGACCATAGTAACTCGCACCATAAAATTATTTCTCCTCAAGGCGCCTCTGGTTCTTTTGCCATCTGATCTGAAATCTATGTATCTCAGGCTTTCGACCCTCCAGCTACAGAAACAATCTCTCCCTGTATAGTCTAACAGATTTTGTGATTTTGCATGTATGGTAGAGACACTTCAAATCTCCTAACCATTATTCATTTCCAATCCTTCAGGTCTGTGTTGTGTTTGGTTCTTTCAATATCTTGCAAAGGATTGCAGCAAACACCTTGACTTGTCCAAACCAGGATCTTTATTGAATCTCACGTGGTAAGATAACGATCTGTTACAGAGCAAGTTATGATGGAGTTTCTTTGTACTCCTCTGGAACTACCCCTAGTCCGATTGTTCACCTGTATGTCTTACTACCATTTCCTGCAACCATCTGGTGATGGTCGGATGTGCCCCCACTTATATTGGAGTCACTGGTCACTTGACCACTGTCTTGAGACCGCTCGGTGCATATGCACTGCCACCTTCTGGTTGGAGGTCACACACCATCCATCTATGATCTTGCTTACAGGCAAATCACCACACTCTGCAATCAGACTGCAGTGCATTGAAAAGCACAATGCTCATTTTGTCCATTTGAGACGACCAAATGCGAATGCGATCGAACAGTGGCTGGAATTTTCCGGCCATTCTCTCTGGTGGGTTCTTCTGAACCCGCAGGGGGAGAACTCCAACCACGGGCTTCCCAGCGGTGCAGGGTGCGTAGAACGGGAAACATCCATTGACAGCAACGGGATCAGATCCTGCCGGTGGCCAATGATGGGTCACCTCCGCCATCATGAAACACGACATTGGGGGGGGGGGGAGGGGGGGGGGCGCGTGTGGAACATCCCGCCCACAGAGAGACCCACCTGGCTCACTACTGTCCTTTAGGGAGGGAAATCTGCCATTCTTACCCGGTCTGGCCTGCATGTGCCTCAAGACTCACAACAATGTGGTTGACTCCCCCCCCCACCCCCCCCCCCCCCCCCCCCCCCCCCCCCCCCCCACAGCCCCCCTGCAAAGGCAGCAAGGGCTGAATGGCCTCCGCTGGTGCTCTAACTGCTGTAAGATGTTTACATCTGTGGGAGTAAAGGGTTCCAGTAATCATTCATCTGAAGATTGTTTCTGTAATTCTGCTGTGGGTCAAGAGTCAAACTCTTGAGGAGAGGTTTCATAGGCCAAGCTTGTGCTTCCTTGAGTATGAAGATTACGAGATGATATGGTCGGGTTGTTTAAGATGATTACAATTTTTAATAGGGTAGATAAAGATAAACTACTTCCTCTGAGAGAGTCCAGGACAAGGGAGCATTATCAAAGCCAGGCCAGTCAGGGGTGACGTCAGGCAGCACCTCTTCACACACGAGCGAGTGGAAATCTGGAACGCTGTCCCCAAGAAAGCACTGAAGGCTGACGGTCAATCATTGCAAAACTGAGAGTGATAGATTTTCATTGAGCCAAAGATATTTACCATGACGGAACCACAGTGGGCAGATAGACTTAAAAATCAGAAAGGCCATGGCTAAATTGAACGGTGGAAAAGGGGCTCAATGGCCTCTTCCTGCCATTGCATCCACGTTGAGCTATTTCACAACAGTTACTGCATTTCAATACCCTTGAAGCGTTTTCAGATATCCCAGATAACGTAAGGAAGTTTCTCGATTCATGTACAGGGCTGGATTCTCCGTCGGCGCAATTCTCCATTTCACTGGCAGCGCGCTCGTGTCCGCGGATGCGGAATCCGATTGGCTGGCTGCCTGGACGGATGATCCCTTTGCCGGCTGGGGGCGCGCCACACCAGAAAACGGGTGGGGCGGGACGGAGAAACCCGCACGCAGTCTTTTTTCTTCTTTATTTCGAATGAGACAAACCGCCTCCTTCATTCAAACCCACCGACTAACATAAGCTGCCTGAAATTTCCCAGCAAGCCACACAGTTCAGGGGCACTGAGGGATGGGCAATAAATGATGGCCCACATCTCACTTTTTCTTAAAATGTGAAGATGGCAGACAGGGAGACAGACTGGTCCATCCAGCCTTGCTGCGATCATAGAATCCTTGTAGTGCAGCCCACTGAGTCTGCACTGACCCTCTGAAAGAGCACCCTTACCTCGGCCCACACCCCCGCAACCCCACCTAACCTGCACATCTTTGTCGAAGTCAATATTTTTCCCGCTTCTGGACTGTGATAGAAAGATTCAACAACGCTCGTTAAGAAAACAAAACAAAGCATAATTTACGAATTACAGCTGCATGCAGAAATGGTTGAAACTTGAAGTCAGAGAGCAGTCAGTAAAAACTGCTGTTTCCTTCTCAAGTCCGCGCTTTCACAGAGAATTCGCTCAATATTTATACATTATCAGAATCAGGATTACGGACTACAGCTTGGTCAGGAATTCGATCAGAGATAAAAACATAAACAATATCATAAAACAGGCGTCACCTTGCTGACCTTTCAGGACTCTGGGTCTCATACCATTATCTTGTCTTTTTGATCGCATGTTTAAGAATCGGAGGAGACTTGTTCTGGCCCTATCTGGTCTATATTTAGACTGCTTTGGGTTATGACGAGTTAGTCTTATCAGAATTTACAGAGCCCAGGCATTTCGAAACAACTTGAACTTCTCTGATCTTATTCATGCTTTAGGTCATGCAAAGTCAGTTTTTCTTTCATTGTACCCAGTAGTTGACCAGTATTCCCATCATGCCATTATTTACTTCGTACAGCATCACACTTTGGACACTAAGGGACAATTTAGCGTGGCCAATCCACCTGACGTGCAAATCTTTGGACTGTGGGAGGAAACCAGAGCACCCGGATGAAACCCACGCAGACACGGGGAGAACTTGCAAACTCCACACAGACAGTGACCCAAGACGGGAATGGAACCCGGGTCCCCGGCGCTGTGAAGCAACAATGCTAACCACTGTACCCCTGGCTTTGTGCAGGAAATGTAGAGCAGGCTGGATGGCTCAGTGTAGTTTTGCAGAATGAAAGGTGATGTTATTGAAACATAAGGAACACTGAGGGGGCTTGCCAGGGTGGATGCTGAGAGGATATTTCCCCTCAGGGGTTCTCCAGGATTAACTTAGGAAGACTAGAACCAGGGGGCACAGTGTCAAAATAAGAGGTCTCCCTTTTATGACGGAAGCGAGGACAATTTTCTTCTCTCAGGCGTCATCCGTACTTGCAATTCTCATACCCCAGGGAGCAGTAGCGGCAGGGTCACCGACTATTCTCGGCTGGGAGAGACAGATTGTTGATCTGCAAGGGCAGGCAGGAAAGCAGAGTTAAGGCCAACAGTCAGACCGGCCGCGACCTTCTTGACTGGCGGAGAGGGCTTGATGGGCTGAATGGTCTACTCCTGCCTTCCTGCTCCCCGATCGTAGGTTAAAAAAAATGTGTGGTAAGATAAGAGGGAGGTAAACACCTCCGGCGGAGGGATCCCAGCTGGTCGGCTAAGGAGAGAGGCACAGTCTTGAACAGCGAATTTGTGAGTTTGGCCTGGAAGCAGAGTGATGGACGTACTTCAATCTGTCTAATTCCCTGACCGTATTGGCAATCCAGCCCTGTCTCCTGAGGCTATGAATTGTTTTCCAAGAGGATATGAATTGTTTTCCAAGAGGATATTTACTCACTCGAGGTTAAGTTCATTAACTTAAGCAAAGTGTGCTGTTCCACACAAATTATGTGCACAGCTGTGTTATATTTCCTGACCTTAATCGTTCAATTACTTCCACATATATATAAAAAAATGATCCTCATTACATTGGACTTCTGGTGGGCACAATAAATGCCCAGAGTAAACAGGGAGTACTTATTTAATCGTTCCCCATCCAGGATTAATTTAAGGAAAAGGCTTCCATCTGGTCATACTCGAAATTCTACGCATTTAACTTTAGTTGATGCAGTTGTGCTTCTAACTGAGTTAATGTGGGGAAGGAGTTGGGTTACCACTGAACTCTCTCGACCTGAGCTGTGCGAGTTGCCAGAGGGTTGATACTCGGGCTCCATTCTGGGTAGGCCCAGCCAGGGCCTGGGGCCGTTCCATGCTGGGTAGGCCCAGCCAGGGCCTGGGGCCGCTCCATTCTGGGTAGGCCCAGCCAGGGCCTGGGGCCGCTCCATTCTGGGTAGGCCCAGCCAGAGCCTGGGGCCGCTCCATTCTGGGTAGGCCCAGCTGGGGCCGCTCCATTCTGAGTAGGCCCAGCCAGGGCCTGGGGCCGCTCCATTCTGGGTAGGCCCAGCCAGGGCCTGGGGCCGCTCCATTCTGGGTAGGCCTAGCCAGGGCCTGGGGCCGCTCCATTCTGGGTAGGCCCAGCCAGGGCCTGGGGCCGCTCCATTCTGGGTAAGCCCAGCCAGGGCCTGGGGCCGCTCCATTCTGGGTAGGCCCAGCCAGGGCCTGGGGCCGCTCCATTCTGGGTGGGCCCAGCCAGGGCCTGGGGCCGCTCCATTCTGGGTAGGCCCAGCCAGGGCCTGGGGCCGCTCCATTCTGGGTGGGCCCAGCCAGGGCCTGGGGCCGCTCCATTCTGGGTAGGCCCAGCCAGGGCCTGGGGCCGCTCCATTCTGGGTAGGCCCAGCCAGGACCTGGGGCCGTTCCATGCTGGGTAGGCCCAGCCAGGGCCTGGGGCCGCTCCATTCTGGGTAGGCCCAGCCAGGGCCTGGGGCCGCTCCATTCTGGGTAGGCCCAGCCAGGACCTGGGGCCGTTGCATGCTGGGTAGGCCCAGCCAGGGCCTAGGGCCCAGGCAGGATGTGGGGGTGAGGGGGGTGGGAGGGGGGTGGGGGTCTACAGGGTAGCTGGCACTCAGGTAAGTGACACAGAGGGGCCGTGAGGACTCCACAGTAAGGGAAAGAAGAGAAGAAATAATTGCATTTCCACAGCGCCTTTCGCAGCCCGTCAGATGTGGGAAAACGCTTTGCGTCCAAATTAGCAGGTTTGAAGTGGAGACACTGGCCTCGGTTTTCCGGCCCTGCCACGGCCCGTTTCCCCACACCGGATTCGGTGAACCATCCACAGATCAATTGATTCTTCTGCAGGTCCGGAAGATCCCGCCAGAGGGCGGGGCTGGAAGATTCCAGCCGCTGTTGCAATTTGGGAAACACTGCAGCCAATCTGCGCACAGCAAGATCCCACAAGCAGCAACGCAATAATGGCCACATAACCAGTCTTCACCACGTTACCTGGGGAGGCGGTGGCATAGTGGTATTGTCACTGGTACTGGTAAACCGGAGACCTAGAATCATTCTCTGGGGACCCGGTTGCATCTTGGACACACTCATCTCCATCAAGCGTGGTCACTTCAGCACTTTGCTTTACCGCAAGCCCACGGATACCCTCACAATGCTCCACTTCTCCAGCTTCCACCCTAAACACGTTAAAGAAGCCATTCCCTATGGACAAGCTCTCCGTATACACAGGATCTGCTCAGACGAGGAGGGGCGTAACCGACATCTACAGATGCTGAAAGATGCCCTCATACGAACGGGATATGGCGCTCAATTCATCGATCGACAGTTCCAATGCGCCACAGCAAAAAACCCGCTCAACATCCTCAGAAGACAAACCCGGGACACAACCGACAGAGTACCCTTCGTCGTCCAGTACTTGCCCAGAGCGGAAACGCTACGACATCTTCTTCGCAGCCATCAACACATCATCGATGAAGACGAACATCTTGCCAAGGCCATCCCCACACCCCCACTACTTGCCTTCAAACAACTGCGCAACCTCAAACAAACCATTGTTTGCAGCAAACTACCCGCCTTCAGAACAGTGGCCAAGACACCACACAACCCTACCATGGCAATCTGTGCAAGAAGTGGGTACCACCATTACATGTGAGAAGACCACCCACCAAGTACGCGGCACATACTCGTGCGACTCGGCCAAGGTTGTCTACCTCATACGCTGCAGGAAAGGGTGTCCCGAAGCGTGGTACATTGGCGAGACCATGCAGATGCTGCGACAGCGGAAATCGCGGGACTCGCGATGGTGGGGGGGTGAATGTAATGCCCGGTGGCATTCCCACTACACTGCCATCCCTGGCTTTCAGGAGTCTGTTATTTATAAGCAGAGAATCTTAACACTCAGTTAGGTTACATTGTACTTTTCTGAATAGAGGCCAAAGCATTGTCGAAATCATGTTGCACTTCGCTGAGTTTGAGTATTTATTTGAAATTTATCCTTTCACAACATTGTTGTCAAGGCCAGCATTGCCCACTCCTAATTGCTCATCAGAAGATGGTGGTCAGTTTCCTTCTTGAACCACTGCAGTCCATGTCATGCAAGCCGGGAATTGAACATGAGACCCTGGCGCTGTGAAGCACCAGTGCTAACCACTGTGCTAACACCAGTCTCTACACTCTTATCTATAACTGTACTCCACCCTCTCTCACTGCTCCTCTCCCGTCTTCTCCCAGAAGTCTGCAAGTCAGTGCTTTATATAATTCTAGCTCCATCTGGTGGTTAATTATGTTATGACTTTAACCCTTTGTATTCTGAACATTTCACAAAATGTCACATTTGTGGCAATACAGTAGTTTCCGTGGTCACTCTTACCGAGACTAGCTTTTTATTCCAGGCATGTCCGATTCAATGAATTTAAAATGCCCAGCTGCCTCGGTAGGATTTGAACTCGTGTCTTGATCCAGATCATCAGTCTGGACCTCTGGGTTACTAGCCCTGTTGGATAACCGCTCGCCGACAGTGACCTCGTTGCTTTAGATTTCTGTCTGAATACTTCATGGAGACAGATTACACATTTCTGAGCGGTGACCGTCCAGCGAATTATTTTTTCTTTAATTGCTGAGAAATTGCTTCAGCGAAATGATGCCAGAAACGCAGTCACATTTTGGACTGCTCCTCAAAACCTAACCAGATTAATCTCTGCTGCAGATTTTTATTGTAGTCTGTGGGCCAAATTCCGATAGCTGAAATGTGGAAGGGTCTAAAATTAGATTTCCAAATCATAGCTAAATAGTGAAGTCAGGTCCCAGAACAGTCAGACTGTTCAGGCAGAAAAGAATGAGCATTTCAGTCCGACAGCTGGGTGACGTCAGACGCCACATAACCTGACGTTGGAAATGAGAACTTTATTGTTCTGTTTTTGCCCTATATTTTCTTCTAGTTTGGGATAAGAGAAGATGAGTTGGATGCATTGAAAGTCACACTAGGTCACATTTATTGCCCATTCCTGAAGGCATTTAAGAGTCAACCACATTGCTGTGGGTCTGGAGTCACATGTAGGCCAGACCGGGTAAGGACGGCAGATTTCCTTTCTAAAGGACATTAGTGAGCTAGATGGGTTTTTACGACAATCGTCTCATTGGTCACAATTAGACTTTTAGTTCCAGATTTTTTTTAATAGAATTCCTATTTCACCATTCCCCCTGGCAGCATTGAAACCCGGGTCGCCAGAGCACTACCCTGGGTCTCTGGATTGCTAGTCCAGTGACAGGACCACTACTCCACTGCCTCCCCTGTCCAAACCCGGCGGCACAGTAGCACAGTGGTTAGCACTGTTGCTTCACACCACCAGGGTCCCAGGTTCGATTCCCGGTTCGGGTCACTGTCCGTGCGGAGTCTGCACGTTCTCCCCGTGTCTGCGTGGGTTTCCTCCGGGTGCTCCGCTTTCCTCCCACAAGCCCCGAAAGGCGTGCTTGTTAGGTGAAAAGGACATTCTGAATTCTTCCTCAGGTGTACCCGAACAGGCGCCGCAGTGTGGGGACTAGGGGATTTTCACAGTAACTTCATTGCGGTGTTAATGTAAGCCTACTTGTGACACTAATAAAGATTATTATTATTATAACAGTCATGGCCAGCTGATAAGATGAATTGGGATTTGGGATTGTTGTCACATGTACCGAGGTACAGTGAAAAGTATTGTTCTGCATACGGTACAGACCGATCATTCCAAAAATGAAAAACATAGGACATACGATAGATATACAATGTAAATACATATACACAGGCATCGGGTGAAGCATGCAGGAGTGTAGCACTACTAAGGAGAGAAGATGTTTTGAGAGATCAGTTCAGTCCACAAGAGTCATTCATGAGTCTGGTAACAGCGGGGAAGAAGCTGGTTTTGATTTGTGCGTGTTCTCAGACTTTTGTATCTCCTGCCCGATGGAAGAGGTTGGAAGAGAGAATAACCCAGGTAGGCGGGGTCTTTGATTATGCTGCCCGCTTTCCCAAGGCAGCGGGAGGTGTAGATGGAGTCAATGGATGGGAGGCGGGTCCGCGTGATGGACTGGGCTATGCTCACGATTCTGTAGTTTCTTGCGGCCTTGAGCCGAGCAGTTGCCATACCAGGCTGTGATGCAGCCAGATAGGATGCTTTTATGCTGCACGTGTAAAAATTGGTAAGAGTCAATGTGGATATGCCGAATTCCTTTAGTTTCCAGAGGAAGTATAGGCGCTGTTGTGCTTTCTTGGTGATAGCGTCGACGTGAGTGGACCAGGACAGATTGTTGGTGATGTGCACACCTAGGAATTTGAAACTGTTAACCATCTCCACCTCAGCCCCGTTGATGCAGACAGGGGTGTGTACGATACTTCGCTTCCTGACGTCTATGACCAGCTCCTTAATTTTGCAATTGTTGAGGGATAGATTGTTGTCGCTGCATCACTCCACTAGTTTCTCTATCTCCCTCCTGTATTCTGACTCATCGTTGTTCGAGGTCCAGCCCACTACGGTCGTGTCATCCACAAACATGTAGATGAAGTTGGAGCCAGATTTTGTCACAGTCGTGTGTGTTTAGGGAATATAGAAGGGGGCTAAGTACGAAATTGACATTAGCTGTATTAATTAAACAGTCACTTGGTGGTACAGAACGTGAGTACAGCTGAAAAAAAGACACGTTGTCGAAGCTTCGCATCCTGCACTCAACAGGACAATTCACAAGAATGACAATGTCAGGGGAAACAACAATCATTGGTATTCCTGTGATTTAATTAATGGGTATCACTCTCTCCTCTGTGTCAGAGGCTGTGGGGTCCCACTCAAGAGACTTGAGTGTGTAAAAGGTCATCATCCCAACGTTCCTTGGCATGTTGCTGGGCCCCCCACCCCTCTCTAACACCCCCACCTCCAACCAATCTTCTAGTCCAACACCCATTGGCTAATAAAATCTCACCCTGGTGAGACACCAAACAGCAATTCTCAATCACCTGAAGAATGAGAATGTTTAAAAAAAAACATCCCGTCGAGTTGCCAATTCATCCCTTCCGTGGTTTCTCCGTTACTTTTCCGATGACTTTTACTGAATTGGGGGTGAAAGCAAGGCGCAGTCAGGCGGGCAATAGGTTAATGGCGGGGATAGAGTTAGCTCTCGTGCTGTTGCAGGAAAGAAAAAACAGAGGCTGTGGGTCCTTCTGCATTCCTGTGGAACAACTGTGGGCACTCCCATGAGTGCACGAACTCCATTCGCGTGCAACAATTCCCACTCCAGTCGAGGAAGCCAAACACTGGTCGGGAAGTTGTTGGAAGGTCGCATGTTGCCAACTTAGGATCAGAGAATCGTACACAGAAGGATGACATTAGTCCAACTTCACTTGTGCTGACTCTTCGTAAGACCAGCCGTCTGTAGCCCTGTTAAGTTCCTCCCACCCCCCCCCCCCCCCCCCCCCCACACACACACACACACAATTGCCCACCCAACACACTTTTAACGTTATATTATAACGGTAAGGCTATCAGCTTTCACCTTCAGCTAGGCTGTTCCAGATCATGGCCACTCCTCAATAAGCCAAAGCACTCAGTTGCTTTTTTTTTAACCACCTTATTAACTTGCCCGGCCATCTTAAGCATTTGTTTATTTGGACACCAGGTTCTCTCTGCGTCACCACACTTGTAGATCATGCTATGTGTATTTCCATATTACTCCTCCGAAAGCTAAAGGGTACACGGGTTCAAATCACGCCAGGGCAGCTGACGGAATTTAAATTCAATTAATAAATCTGGAATATAAAGCTCGTCTCCGTAACGATGACCATGAAACCATTGTGGATTGTTGTAAAAAAAACATCTAGTTCACAGGAAATCTGCCGTCCTTACCCGGTCTAGCCCACATGCGACTCCAGACCCCCAGCAATGTGGTTGACCTTTAACTTCCCTCTGAAATGGCCCAGCAAGCCACTTAGTTCAAGGACAGCTAGGGATGGGCAACAAATGCTGGACTTGACGGCGATGCCGTCATGTCGCATAGTGGTTAGCACTGTTGCTTCACAGCGCCAGGGTCCGGGTTCGATTCCCGGCTTGGGTCACTGTCTGTGCGGAGTCTGCACGTTCTCCCCGTGTCTGCGTGGGTTTCCTCCGGGTGCTCCAGTTTCCTCCCACAAGTCCCAAAAGACGTGCTGTTAGGTGAATTGGACATTCTGAATTCTCCCTCAGTGTACCCGAACAGGCGCCGGAGTGTGGCGACTAGGGGCTTTTCACAGTAACTTAATTGCAGTGTTAATGTAAGCCTACTTGTGGCAATAATAAAGATTATAATTCTAGAACAAAGAGAAGAATATGCATCTCGTCACACCATCTGCGTTGAAGTCAATTGGCCAACGCTTCTACATATGAAACCACCCTGCCCTTGTTGCCCTGACGTCCATCAGAGATCCTTCTGAAAGCTTTGAGCTGGCGAACTGGAGTGGCAGCATCACCACTGAGGTTACCCACCCCTTGGCGATTCACAGCTTCAGCCAGACCATCACACACCAGGCTGGTCGCTTTTACGCTGCGTTTTCATTCTCCCTCGCCTCATTAAGAAAAAATGTGTTAATCGCGATGGCACGGTCTCCATGACTAATGGATCACCAACGGAGAGAGTCAATCCCACAGCCGGTTCAGAAGAAACCACAGCTATTTCGAAAGCCATGCCTGTGGTTATTCGGCATCCAAGGCTGACCGAGCCCAGCAGGCCACATGTACGGGCCAAGGCAACAGCAGTTGTGGCTTTCTTCTGTAATTTTCACAAAGCCGCCTCTCACTTGTTCCCTTTTCCTTTCCAAATTCGTACTTGTCAGGGCGATGGGTGCATTATTCCAAGAAAGGCTAGTGTTCGATTATACGTGTGCAGGGAAGTTCCTACCCAGAGCTGGGGGTACTGGTCTGCGGGTGGCGAGGGGGGTTACAGGGGGCACTATCTGGCATGCGCGGCCACGGACCTGGCCATTCTCCATCCATATCAGCAGGCAAAGCCGGGGGCTTTACGTGGCGTGGCTGCTCGCCCCCCCCCCCCCCCCCCCCCCCCCCCCCCCCCCCCCCCCCACCGGGTGGAGCATCGGTGCGGGTACAGCGCCGACATTTTGGTTATAAGACCAGACACGTCCTCCGGCATAGCCTCAAAATCAGAGAATCCAGCCCCATGTCTTTATAATCCCACCAGTAAGAAGTCTTACAACACCAGGTTGAAGTCCAACAGGTTTGTTTCGAAGGAGCACTGCTCCTTCCTCAGGTGAAGGAACCTCAGGTGAAGGAAGGAGCTGCGCTCCGAAAGCTAGTGATTCGGAACAAACCTGTTGGACTTTAACCTGGTGTTGTAAGACTTCTTACTGTGCTCACCCCAGTCCAACGCCGGCATCTCCACATCATAATCCCCCCAGGGCGGTTTTCTTTTAATAAAAAAAGTTCCTCTCAATAAAAACAAGCTCAAAGATGTCCGATTGTTGCTAACCACCCGATTGGTTCATTAACGGTCCTTAAGGGAAAGACTCCTGCTGTCCTAGTCCATTTGTGACTTAATATCCCGGGTGGTTCACTTGATCTCCGACATGCTACAGCAAGTCAGCCAACACCCTCTCAGGGCAACAAAGAATGGGCAGTGAATACCGATCTTGCCAGCGATGCTAAAATCCTAAGAATTAGTTTTTACGTATGCAGAGAGAAGTGAATCACTTTGGGCCTAACTCAAATTGGAGGTCTAAATGTGATTTTGGTCTGAATCTCCTTTGGGAATATGCCCAAAATCCACTCAAAATGGCGCTGGTTACAATCGCACTTCAACTTTCCACGAAATATCGTTTGCATAATTGACAAAGGTAACTTCAATCGGGCGGCTAATAGAGTGTACTTTTTCATTAATTTTCTTTCACTAAAAAGTATTCATCAATATATTTAAGTGTTGCCATTTTATTAATGCAGCTTAAAACGGCTTTATCATAAAGTAAGTCTTTCTAATCAGAGTTTGCATTCCTCTGCCTGGATTTAAAGTTACCGAGGATTATTTGAATCGGCATACCGAGCCTGTTCATAGTTTTGAAAGATAGGAGAGATTTATGCCAAACGGAATGATGGTGCTCTGATGATATGCATAAGCAATATTGTGTATAATAATGTACACAATCTCACATTCTCCGTGTGTCTGTGTGGGTTTCACCCTACAACCCCAAAGGTTAGGTGGATTGGCCACACTAAATTGCCCTTAATTGGAAAAAAAAATAATTGGGTACTCTAAATTGAAAAAAAAATAACTTAAATAATGTACATGACCTCCAACCAGCAGGAGGCAGTGTAAACCTACTGTGGTGATATGCATCACTGTAAATACACAAGGGGTTAATGTAAGTACACACAGACTAGCTAGACACTAGAGGGAGCACCAGAGACATGACACACAGACATTCAACCAATAGGTCATAAGATAGGACACGACCAATGGCCATTTACGACACATAAAGAGGTGAAACTACCAAAGAGGGGAATTACACCAACCCATATAAAAGGACACAGCACACATGATCTTCCTCTTTCCAGTGGAGACACTCAGTGAGTACACAAGGCTAATTTGAAACGCATCACACCCACCACGTGGATTGTAGCAGACTGGTTAGATAGTCTGAGTAGCTATATCAGGATTAACAGGAGAGTCAAATCCAAGTGGAAGAATTGTTAACAGTTTAATAAATATGTCAAAGCTATCTCCAAGTCTAAACCTTCCTTTGTCAGAGTGCACATCAAGGAAGCAGCTTATGCTACGTCAAGAGCATAACAAAACACCTACCATGTGACTCTGTGCCTCGGCGAGTTGGGAGTAAGTTGTGTTGGTGGATAGACGTATTTTGCAGTAGCTCTAGGATAGTTAGTGTTAGTAGTTTGTTATATATTTATTCCAGTTATCTTTACAATGCACTTATTTTATGATAAATTAGTTTAACTAGTCAATAACTAGATATTTTGTAATGCATCATTCATACCAGCCAGTCTACAGAACATGACAGGTGCGGGGAAAAACAGAAATGGTATTGCAACAAGAAAAGAATATCGGGTGGAAACTGGAGACCACAGTTCTCTGCACAGAATCCCACTTTCTGGGGCCTGATTATAACAGGCCGTCTGTGGGTCACAAAACCTGGTCATGGAAGGGTGTCAATTACTGAACTGACAGTTCTCCACTGAGACATTAAACCAAAATCCCACCTGCTCCCTCAGCTGGAAGTAATTTGGAGACGAGGAGGGGAGATCTGGTATCCTCGTCAACACCAATCCTTAAGTTAACATCATTTCAAAATAATTATTTGGTCATTATCACATTTCTGTAAGCGGGATTCTCCCGAATCCCCGCAATGGCGCAACGGCAGAGTAAAAAGCGGCGGGAACCACTCCGACGTCGGGATGACTGGAAGTTGCGGAATCCTCTGCACTTCCGGGGGCTAGGCCGGCACCGGAGGGGTTGGCACCGGAGGGGTTGGCACCGCGCCAACCGGCGCCGAAGGGCCGGGGCGAGTTAGCACATACGCAGAACCGGCGGCGTGGTCCCGCGCATGCGCAGACCGGCCTGCGTGTTCTGGCGCATGCGCAGGGGGTTGTCTTCTCCGTGCCGGCCATGGCGAAGCCCTGCAGAAGCCAGCGCGGAAGGAAGGAGTGCCCCCACGGCACAGACCCGCCCGCAGATCGGTGGGCCCCGATCGCGGGCCAGGCCACCATGGGGACCCCTCCCGGGGGCGGATCCCCCCCCTGCGACCTCCCCGAGGACCGCACCAGCTGGCCTACCAGCCAGGTCCCGCTGTGTGGGGCCGTGTCCAATTCACACCGGCGGGACTGGCCAGTAACTGATGGCCACTCGGCCCATCGGGGCCCAGAGAATCGCCTGGGGGGGGGGGGGGGCCGCTGCCAATGGCCCCCGACCGGCGCGGCGTGATGCCCGCCCGAAATCCGCCCTGGGTGGGATTCTCCGGTTTTCCAGCCTCGTATTTCTCGGTGGCAGAGCACATGCTGGTGGGGGATTCTATATTCCTGCCGTTTGTCAATGGGGTTTCCTATTGAAGTCACCGCAAACCGCAGCGAAGCCCGCTGGCGAGGGAAAAGTTAATCCCGCTTACTGGAGAATTCCAGCCGCTATATAAATGCAAATTCCATCTTGCTGAAGCATCATATTTCCTTATAACCAGAGAGTGTAATATTTTTACATCGCACCATAAAAAACTTGCTTCAAACGTGCGATGAAAAATAGCTTTATAATGAAGAACAAACTGCACTGGTGTCTCTCTCATGACAGCAGCTTAGATTCCATTGCCTGACATGTAATGCACTGCTTCAGGAATAAGAGGCAATCCATTAGGCTACATCTGACAAGACTTCCCCATTTGGTTGACACAGTAGATATGCCTGTCAGCGAACTAATGGCTGCAAAAAAGATCACAAATTACGAAAAAAATAAACTAAAAATAGACAACTTGCTCCCAAGTGGCTCATTGACTTCAGGCAGTGAGCAGCTGAGGCAACCCGACCAGAATGTCTGCGGTTGGATTCTGTCAGCCTGTCCTGAGCTGACAGCTATCCTCATATTATCTTAATCTCACAGAGTCCGCCGTGGCTCAGTGGGAACCCTGGGTTGAAGTCTCACATCGGGATCCTGAACACAAATTCTAGCCCGTATTCACAATACCACACTGGGGGGAGTGCTCCACTGCTGGAGAATCACGTTGCCGTGAACGGACGGAGAATCCCGCCCAATGTGACCCAGAAACTCCGTTGAATTCTCCCCAGTGTCCTGGCCAAGGGTTATCCCTCAACCAACATCAGTTGTAATGAAGTGCTTCGAGAGGCTGATCATGAAGCGCATCACCTCCATACTCCCGGAACGCCTTGACCCACTTCAATTCGCATACAGTCGCAACCGGTCCACATCAGACGCCATTTCCCTGGCCCTACACTCATCCCTAGAGCACCTCGAAAACAAGGACTCCAACATCAGACTCCTATTTATTGACTACAGCTCTGCCTTTAACACCATAAACCCAGCCAAGCTCATATCAAAGCTCCAAAACCTAGGACTTGGCTCTCCACTCTGCAACTTGACTTTCTGACCAACAGACCACAGTCAGTAAGAATGAACACCAACATCTCCTCCACAATAGTCCTCAATAACGGTGCCCCGCAAGGCTGCGTACTTAGCCCCCTACTCTACTCCCTGTACACACACGACTGCGTAGCAAAACTTGGTTCCAACTCCATCTACAAGTTTGCTGACGATACGACCATAGTGGGCCGGATCTCGAATAACGACGAGTCCGAATACAGGAGGGAGATAGAGAACCTAGTGGAGTGGTGTAACGACAACAATCTCTCCCTCAATGCCAGCAAAACTAAAGAGCTGGTCATCGACTTCAGGAAGCAAAGTACTGTACACACCACTGTCAGCATCAACGGGGCCGAGGTGGAGATGGTTAGCAGTTTCAAATTCCTAGGGGTGCACATCACCAAAAATCTGTCCTAGTCCACTCACGTCGACGCTATCACCAAGAAAGCACAACGGCGCCTATACTTCCTCAGGAAACTAAGGAAATTCGGCATGTCCACATTAACCCTTACCAACTTTTACAGATGCACTATAGAGAGCATCCTATCGGGCTGCATCGCAGCCTGGTATGGCAACTGCTCGGCCCAGGACCGCAAGGAACTTCAGAGAGTCGTGAATACCGGCCAGTCCATCACACGAACCTGCCTCCCATCCATGGACTCCATCTACACCTCCCGCTGCCGGGGGAAAGCGGGCAGCATAATCAAGGTTCCCTCCCACCCGGCTTACTCACTTTTCCAACTTCTTCCATCGGGCAGGAGATTCAGAAGTCTGAGAACACACACAAACAGACTCAAAAACAGCTTCTTCCCCACTGTCACCAGACTCCTAAATGACCCTCTTATTGACTGACCTCATTAACACTACACCCTGTATGCTTCAACCGATGCCAATGCTTATGTAGTTACATTGTATATCTTGTGTTGCCCTATTATGTATTTTATTGAACTTTGTTTAATTCCCTTTTCTTCCATGTACTGAATGATCTGTTGAGCTGCTTGCAGAAAAATACTTTTCACTGTACCTCGGTACACGTGACAATAAACAAATCCCTGCCCTTGTATTCTAGCAGGTTCTTCCTCAGTGCTCCGAAAGCTAGTGTTTGAAACAAACCTGTTGGACATTAACCTGGTGTTGTAAGACTTCTTACTCTACTTGTGACAATAAAGATTATTGTCATTATTACCACTTCATTTTCCAGTGGTCCAATGAGTATGGCAGGGTCCAGTGCTGGGACCCCAACTATTCACAATGCATGAAGGATTCAGATGAGGGGGACCAACTGACACATCTACAAATTTAAGAAGACACAAAGCTGGGTGGGAGGGTGAGCGGTGAGGAGGATTCCGAGCTGCTTCAGGGTGATTTGGACAAGTTGAGTGAGTGGGTAAATGCAGAGCATATGCAGCACAATTTGGAGAAATGTGAGGTTATCCACTTTGGTAGCAAAGACGAGAAGGTAGACTATTATCTGAACGGTTGTAGATTGATAGAGATGAACGGGCAATGAGACCTGGGAGCTCTCATACACCAATCACTGAAGGTAAGCATGCAGGTGCAGCAGGCGGTAAAGAAGGCAAATGGTATGTTGGCCTTCATTGCGAGAGGATTCGAGTACAGGAGCAGGGATGTGTTGCTGTAATTATACAGGATCCTGGTGAGACCACACCTGGAGTATTGTGTGCAGTTTAGAATTCCTTATCTGAGGAAAGATGTTCTTGCTATGGAGGGAGTGTGGCGAAGGTTTACCAGGCTGATTCCTGGGATTGTGAGCCTGACATATGAGGACAGAGTGTGTCAGTTAGGATTATATTTGCTGGAGTTCAGAAGAATGAGGGGGGAGGGGGGTCTCATAGAAACCTAGAAAATTCCAACAGGACTGGACAGGGTAGATGCTGGGATTATTTTACTGATGGTGGGAGAGTCCAGAACCAGAGGCCACAGTCGGAGGATAACGGGGATTGAGATTAGAAGAAACGTCTTCACCCAGAGTGTGGTGAGTCTGTGGAATTCACTCCCACAGGAAGCAATTGAGGCTAAAACATTAGAAGGAGTCAGGTATAAATAACACATGGGGCTAAAGGGATCAAAGGATATAGGGGAAATCTGGAACAGGTTACTGAGTTGGGTGATCAACCATGATCATAATGAATGGCGGAGAAGGCTCGAAGGGCCAAATGGCCCCCTCCTGCTCCTATTTTCTATGTTTTTTATGTTTCTCAGAAGCGGTCAGAGGCTGGGAATCCTGTGGTGAGTAACTCACCTCCTGACTCCCCAAAGCCTGCCCACTATCTACAAGGCACAAGTCAGGAGTGTGATGGAACACTGTCCACTTGCCTGGATGAGTGCAGCTCCATGAACACTCAAGAAGCTCAACACCATTCAGGACAAAGCAGGCCATGTGATGGGCAACACCTTCAAAATAATAATCTTTATTACATTAACACTGCAAAGAAGTTACTGTGAAAATCCCCTCGTCACCACATTCCGGCGCCTGTTCGGGTACACAGAGGGAGAATACAGAATTTCCAATTCACCTAACAAGCACGTCTTTCAGGACTTGTGGGAGGAAACCAGAGCACCCGGAGGAAACCCACGCAGACACAGGAGAACAAAGGGCAACACGGTAGTATTGTGGATAGCACAATTGCTTCACAGCTCCAGGGTCCCAGGTTCGATTCCAGCTTGGGTCACTGTCTGTGCGGAGTCTGCACATCCTCCCCGTGTGTGCGTGGATTTCCTCCGGGTGCTCCGGTTTCCTCCCACAGTCCAAAGATGTGCAGGTTAGGTGGATTGGCCATGATAAATTGCCCTTGGTGTCCAAAATTGCCCTTAGTGTTGGGTGGGTTTACTGGGTTATGGGGATAGGGTGGAGGTGTCGACCTTGGGTGGGGTGCTCTTTCCAGGAGCCGGTGCAGACTCGATGGGCCGAATGGCCTCCTTCTGCACTGTAAATTCTATGATAAACTATGAAACAGCCACGCAAGCTAGGAATCGAACTCTGCCCCCTGCCGCTGGGAAGCAACAGTGCTAACCACTCTGCTATTGTGCCGCCCACACTCACTCCCCTCAGCATTGATTCCCAGTGACAGCCGTGTTTAAATCTCCTGACAACTACGCTCTGTCGCCAGAACCATTGGGGACACTTGTTCTCGTAACAACTCATTTTGTCACTGGAGCAAGCTTTCCTCCCACAAACTACCATCTCTCAGGTATCTGTCCGCACGTAGAAACATTGTCCACGGAATGTTAAAGAAAAATAAATTCTCAGAAATTAAATATTGTTCAAATAAACACAGAATGAGGTGAAAGACATTGCGTGTCCTCCATGCGCTGGGGTTGATGTTCATGGCTTCTTGCTGCAAATTTATTTTGTCTATTTTAGCCTGACGTGTCAGTCCATAATTTATCGGATTCGATTTTCAGTTCCACAAGTCAGCGTGGTGAAATTTAAACTCTTGACCTCTAACCCAATCCCCAAACCATCAACATCCCCACCGTTCGACCGAGAATAACTATGTTGATTTATCAGATAAACATATAATGTGCTTGCATCACATTCCTCAGTTCACTATGTCAGTGCTGCTGTCAATCGTTTCAGTTTGAAGAGCTGATGAGAAACGGCTTCAGCAGCATCGGAGGAGGAGGCCATTCAGCCCTTCAAGCATGTTCCACCATTCAGTTAAAACAATGGATAATCGCTGCTAAACTCCAATTACCACCCCCCCCCCCCCCCCTCCCCCAACCCACTCAGCTCCATTTCCTTTGATGCCCCTTACCCGGCAGAAACCCATCGATATCAGTCCTCAAGGCTTCAATTGTCCCGACATCCACAATCCTTTTGGGGGGGAGAGTTTGTTCTGGATTTCTACTACCCGTTGTGGGAAATAGTGCTTCCTGATTTGCCCCCTATCCAACAGGGAAATCAGGAGGACCTTTCGCCAGAATGTGGTGAGAATGTGGAACTCGGTACCACAAGGGTCAACTGAGGTGAACAGTATAGATAGAAGCATAGAAGAAAATAGGAGTCCATTTGACCCTTCAACCCTGCTCCGCCATTCATTATGATCAAGGCTGGTCATCTAACTCAATATACTAGTCCCGCTTTCACCTCATATCCTTTGATCCCCTTAGCCCTAAGTGCTATATCTAACTGCTTCTTGAAACCATACAATGTTTTGGACTCAAATACTTCCTGTGATAATAAATTCCACCAGCTTACCACTCTCTGGGTGAAGAAATTTCTCCTCATCTCTGCCCTAAATGGTTTACCCCGTATCCTCAGACTGTGACCCCTGGTTCTGGACCCACCCACCATCGAGAACATCCTTCCTGCATCTACCCTGTCCAGTCCTGTTCGAATGTTATAGGTTTCAATGAGATTCCCCCTCATTCTTCTGAACTCCAGTGAATACAATCCTAACTGACTCAATCTCTCCTCATATGACAGTCCCGCCATCCCTGGAATCAGTCTGGTAAACCTTTGCTGCGCACCCTCCATAGCTAGAACATCCTTCCTCAGATAAGGAGACCAAAACTGCACATAGTATTCCAGGTGTGGCCTCACTGAGGCCCTGTATAATTGCAGCAAGCCATCCCTGCTCCTGTACTCGAATCCTCTCGCAATGAAGGCCAACATACCATTAGACTTCTTTACTGCCTGCTGCTCCTGCATGCTTACCTTCAGTGACTGTTGGGCGAGGCCACACACGTCTCATTGCACGTTCCTCTCTCCTAATCTGTGGCCATTAATAGTCTGTCTTCTAGTTTTTTCTAGCAAAGTTGACAACCTCACATTTATCCAAATTACACTGCATCTGCCATTCATTTGCCCACTCACTCAACTTGTCCAAATCGCACTGGACGATCTCTGCATCCTCCTCACAGCTCACCCTCCCACAACTTGGTATCATCTGCAAATTTGGAGATATGACATTTTGTTCCCTCATCTAAATCATTAATATATATTGTGAATAGCTGGAGCCCTAGGTCAGATCCCTGTGGTACCCCATTAATCACTGCCTGTCAATTTGAAAAAGGCCTGTTAATCCCTACTCTTTGTTTCCTGTCTGCCAACCAGATTTCTATCCACCTCAATACACTAACCCCAATCCCATGTGCTTTAATTTTACACAATAATCTTTTATACAGGACTTTGTCAAAAGCCTTCTGAAACTCCAAATACACGACATCCCCTTGATCAATTCTATTAGGGCAGCACGGTAGCATGGTGGTTAGCATAAATGCTTCACAGCTCCAGGGTCCCAGGTTCGATTCCCGGCTGGGTCACTGTCTGTGCGGAGTCTGCACGTCCTCCCCGTGTGTGCGTGGGTTTCCTCCGGGTGCTCCGGTTTCCTCCCACAGTCCAAAGATGTGCGGGTTAGGTGGATTGGCCATGCTAAATTGCCCGTAGTGTCCTAAAAGGTAAGGTTTAGGGGGGTTACGGGTATAGGGTGGATATGTGGGTTTGAGTAGGGTGATCATTGCTCGGCACAACATCGAGGGCCGAAGGGCCTGTTCTGTGCTGTACTGTTCTATGTTCTATGTTCTATTAGTTTCATTCTCAAAGAATTCCAGTAGATTTGCCAAGCATGATTTCCCCTTAAATCCATGCTGACTCTGTCCGATCCTGCCACTGTTTTCTAAGTGCTCTGCTATAAAACCTTTGGTAATGGATTCGAGAATTTTCGCCACTACTGACGTCAGGCTGACTGGTCGCTTTCTAGCGACCTCTCTTTTTAAATAGTGGAGTTATATTAGCCACCCTCCAATCTGCAGGAACTGTTTTGCAGTCTATAGAATCGTGGAAGGTGGCCAACAATGCATCCACTATTTCTAGAGCCACCCTGGAATATAGATTATCAGGCCGTGTGGATTAATCAGCCTTCAATCCCATCAATTTCCCAACACCATTTGTCTACTGATATTGATCACCTTCAGTTCCTCCCTCTCACTAAATCCTGCATTCCCCAACATTTCTGGTATTTTATTTGTGTCCTCATTTGTGAAGTATGTATTTAGTTGCTCAGCCATTTCTTTGTCCCCTATTATACATTCCCCTGTTCCTGTCTGTAAGGGACCTACATTTGTCTTCACCAATCTTTTTCTCTTCACCTATCTACAGAAACTTTTACAGTCAGTTTTTATGTTCCCTGCAAGCTTAGGTTTATACTCTATTTTCCCCTTCTTAATCAATCCTTTGGTCCTTCTTTGATGAATTCTAAAAAGCTCCCAATCCTCAGACCTGTTACTTTTCTTGGCCTATTTGTATGCTACTTCCTTGGATCCAATACTATCCCTAATTTCCCTTGTGGGCCATGGATTGACCAACTTTCCCATTTTACTTTTGTGCCAGACAGGAATAAACAATTGTTGCAGTCCTTCCATGTGCTCTTTGAACGTTTTGCCTGTCGACTGACATCCCTTTTCAGTAACATTCCTCAATCGATCATGGCAAACTTACGCCTCATTTCATCGTAGTTTGCTTTGTTAAGATTCAGGACCCTAGTCTCAGAATCAACTATTTCACTCTCCACCTTGATGGAAGATTCTGTCATATTATGGTCGCTCATCCCCAAGGAGTCTCGCACAGCCAGATTGGCAATGATTCCGTTCTCATTACCCAGTCTAGGGTGGCCTGGTCTCTAGTTGGCTCCTCAACATATTGATCCAGAAAACCATCCCGAATACACTCCAGAAATTCCCCCTCTCTGGCATTGCTACTAATTTGGTTTTCCCAATTTATATGCAGATTAAAATCACCCATAATTACAGTTGTTCCTTCATCACCTGTGTCTCTAATTTCCTGTTTAATGCCATTCGCAACAATATCACTGTAGTTTGGGCGTCTATATATGACGGCCACTAACACTAACATGTTTTGCCCCTTGCTGTTTCTCAGTTCTACTCATACAGATTCCGCATTGTCGGAGCTAATATCCTCCCTCTTTAACCAGCAATGCAACTCCATCACCTTTTCCTTTTGTCTTTCTTGAGCTGGTGTTTAAAGCAGACCAAGGCAGGCCAGCAGCACGGGTTCAATTCCCGTACCAGCCTCCCCGAACAGGCGCCGGAATGTGGCGACTAGGGGCTTTTCACAGTAACTTCATTTGAAGCCTACTTGTGCCAATAAGCGGTTTTTATTTCATTTCATTTCAAATACAGAAGACCTCTGGAAATTCAGGTCCCATCCCTGGACACGCTGCGGCCAAGTCTCCGTAATCGCGACTATATCATACCTGTTCACGTCTATTTGCATGAATAGTTCATCCATTTTATTGCAAATTCTCCACACGTTAAGGCACAAAGTCTTGAAGCTTGTCTTTTTAACATTACTAGTCCTTCTCCCAATATTTTTAATTGTGGGCCTGTTTGAATCTGGCTCTTGGTTTATCTGCCTACCATTTTTCTTATTCCCCTCTCTGTCTTTTGTTTTGTTCCTTATTTCCTCCTACCCTGACTCCTTGCACAGATTCCCATCCCCCTGCCATATTAGTTTAAACCCTCCCCAACCATTCTAGCAAATACTCCCCCTAGGACCTGCCCAGGTGTAATCTGTCCAGTTTGTACAGGTCCCACCTCCCCCACAACCGCCCCAAGCATCTGAAACCCTCCTCCTCACGCCATCGCTTTAGTCACGTATTTATCTGATATATCCTGCTATTTCTACTCTGACTAGCACGTGGCACTGGTACTAATCGTGAATCACTACCTTAGAGGCCCGACTTCTTCCAATATTCTGCTTTTAGGACCCCATCCCTTTGTTTACCTCTGTCATTGGTACCCATATGTACCATGACCACTGTCTGTTCACCCTCCCCCTCCAGAATGTCCCATAACTGCTCTGAGACATCCTTGACCCTAGCACCAGGGAGGCAACATACCATTCTCGAGTCTCGTTTGTGTCTACAAAAATGCCTGTCTCTTCCCCAGACAATTGAATCCTCTATGAATATTGCGTTCCTGTACGTTTTACTCCTCTCCTGCAGCAGAACCAATCACGGCGCAACAAATTTGGCTGCTGCTGCTTTCCCCTGAGAGGCCATTCCCCTCAACGGTATCCAAAGCGGGATATCTGTTCTGCAGGGGAATGGCCACAGGAGATTCCTGCACTACCTGCCTCGCTCTCTTGCTCTGCCTGGTGGGCACCCATTCCCTTCCTGCCTGTGGGGCCTGAGACTGCAGTGTGCCCACCTCTCTGAATGTGCGATCCACAACACTCTCCGCCTCGCGGATGCTCCACAGTGTCCACAGATGTATTTAAGTGGAAGGCAGATGAACCCATGAAGGAGAGAGAGGTGGAAGGATTTGTCGATGGGGTCAGAAAAGGAAGGGTGGGAGGATGTTAGTGAGAAACACAAACACCAGCATTGGGGTGGGGGGGGGGGGGGGGGGGGAAGAGCCTGTTTGTGCACCATGTATTCTATCGAAATGGGAGCTGCGACTGGAGTCACTGTCGAGCGTCTGCAGGGCTGAGATCTTCGCGGATAGCAAGTGCAGCGAGGTGGTCGCACCGCAGGTATTGAGCGTGTGGGCAGAAAGGGTGTGGGCGACCGCCAGACAGAGTGAAAGCCCTGTGCGGGCAATGCAGGAGGCCCAGGGATCCGCCTGCCTCTCGAACAGATTACCCTCACATTGGCAGTCGGAAAAATGCTCCAAGTCTATTATAAAGGATGTGAAAACAGGGCACTTAAGGTAGGATTCTCCAGCCTCCCAACCACGTGATTCTCGGAGGCGGATGGCAAAGCTCCGTTCGCTAGCGATGGAATTCTGTGGTCCCACCGCTGTCAATGAGAATTCCCGTTGAGGCCAACCCAGGCGGCTGGTAAGCCCGTGGCAGGGAGTGCGCCACCAGCGGAACCAGAGAATCCCGCTGGCGTGAACGGTCGGGGAATTCCAACCTTGGGAAATAACAACGGGAGCAGACAAAGTCAACAGGGATTAAACTTGCTGCATGCTAGTGACGAGATATTCCGCTCTCTGTGACGGGCCATCGTCTTCACAGACGGCTGACTGTTCCGCATACTCATCTTACATATTTTTTTTTTAAAAGAAAAATGTACCGAAAGACCCAGCTGTCCCATTAAACCACTTTCTGGAACCTTCCTGTCACGTTTCCAGCTGGCTGCTGTCGACAGCTATTTATCAAATGCTTTGCAGACTTCACAGTGCTGAAGTGCGCCTGTTTCTCCTGGCTGCCTCGAGCCCAATGCTTACACGAGTTAGTCTCTGTGACGAGAGAGCAGACAAAGTGAAAGAGCAAGAAGGGGGTCCGGGAGAAAAGGCCAAAAGACAAAGGAGGCCATTCGGCCCATTGAGTCTGCACTGCCATTCAGTGAGATCATGACTGATCTGATAATCGTCAACTCCACTTTCCAGCCTTATCCCCGTGATCCTTGATTGAATCCCTTGCTGACAAAATATTTCAGCATTGAACTACTTAATGACATATCCTCTACAGCTCTCTGAGGTACAGAATTCCAAGGATTCACTACATTCTGGGAGAAGAAATTCCTCCTCATCTCTGTCTTAAATGGATGACCCCTTACTTGGAGATTATGGGCGGGATTCTCTCAGCCCACGCCGGGTCAGAGAATCGCCGGGCCGGGCACGAATCGCGCTAAGCCGCCCCGACGCCGGTCCACCGATTCTCCGGTGAGCGGAGAATTGGCGCCGGCTCGGTTGGCGCGGTGCCGGTCTACATGGTCCGCTCCCGGCGATTCTCTGCCAGGATTGGCCGAGTGGCCGCAAAATAAATCCATGTCCCGCTGGTGCCGTCCACGTGTGGTCTTACCCGGCGGGACCTTGGCATGCATCCTTTCGGGGGCGGCCTGGTGGTGGGGAGAGGAGGTATCCGACCCCTCCGCTGTGGCCTGTCTTTCAATCAGGGCCTACCAATCGGCGGGGCGGCCTCTCGGGCTGGAGGCCTCTTTTGCTCGACACCGGCCCCTGTAGCCCTACGCCATGTTGCGTCGGGGCTGGCGCGGAGAAGGAAGCCACCGCGCATGCGCGCAATCATGCTGGTCGCAGTTCGCATGACCCATTCGCGCCAGTTGCAGCACGCATGCGCAGACCAGCGGTGCCCATTTGACGCCGGTAGCGGCAGCTGGAGCGGCGTGGGTCGTTCCAGTGCCGTGCTGGCCTACTGAAGGGCTCGCTGCTCCTGGGGGCATGTTGACACCGTCGTGAAACGCAACGGCGTTTACGACGGCGTCAACACTTAGCCTCAGGATCAGAGAATCCCGCCCTATGGCTTCTGTCCTAGACCCTTCCACAAGGGCCCCTGAGAATCCAATATGTCGCAACAAGGTCACCTCTCATTCATCTAAACTTCTAAACTCCAATGAGTACAGGCCCAATCTACTCAACCTCTCCTCATAAGAAAATTCCTCCATACCCGGGGTCAACCTAATGAACCTTCTCTTGAGTGCCTCCAATGCCGGTATATCCTTCTTTAGATAAGGGGACCAAAACTGTTCACATTATTCTGGGGGTGGTCTAACTGGGGCCTTGTATAGTTTTCGCAGGACTTCCCTATTTTTGTAGCGTGGGCTGGTTTCAAAGGGAAAACCCATTGACAAGCGGCGGGACTAGAGATTCCAGCCGCCAGCAAACTGCGTGTCAAACTCTCCCTCCTCTCCAGCTGGGATAGCGGGCTTGACTTGCAAAGGAGAATCAAGAGTGGTGCCTTAAAGGGGCTTTTGTGATGCTGATTCTAAGTGTGGCCAGTCAAAGTTCATTGTAAATTTAACTTGGCTTTTGAAGTCTTATAGGAATGAGACCCAGGGCTTTGCTTCGCATGTATTTTATCAAAGTGCTCCTACTTTTAATTCGGGGCGAAATTGAATAGAAGGCAGCCATTCGACCCTTCTTCATAGGCAGTCCCTCAGAGTCGAGGATGACTTGCTTTCACACGAAAAATGTGTGACGTTCAGTCTCTGTGAGGGGTGCTGCAGATCGTGGTTGGAGGTACAGATGGGTGGGGTTGCCCAGGTCGCCATCGGTTTCTTCCCCTGATGACACTTGGCTTCAGTTTGCCCTCGGCGATGAAGCTCATGTACCCAACTGGCTCTTTGATAAAGCAGAGCCCCACTCATTAGATCCCCTCTCCAAAATGTTCCCTCTAATTTCTTTCTGCTTTGTGAGCTTGCTTGTGACACGGCGCGGTCCCTTTAAGGTTACCTGCAGCTGCATCATCCAAATATCTCGACCATAGAAACCTGGAAGGTGTACAGTACAGAAAGCTCAGCACAGCATATCTGTGCCAGACAAGAAAAGAAACAAGCCGCTCATTTTAATCTTACTTTGAAGCACCTGGACCGCAGCTTCCAGCACTGCAGATGCAGATCCAGGATCCTTTTAAATGTGTTGAGTGTTTGAGCCTCAACCACCAACGTAGGCCGTGAATTCCAGGCGCCCACCACTCTCTGGGTGGAAAAGGTCTTCCTCATGCAGATGCAGCATAGAAAGCATCCTACCCGGCTGCGTCACAGCCTAGTATGACAACAGCTCGGCTCAAGACCGGAAGAAACTTCAAAGAATCGTAAACACTGCCCAGTCCATCGCACAAACCTGCCTCCCATCCATTGACTCTGTCTGCACCTCCCGCTGCCTGGGGAAAGCAAGCAGCGTAATCAAAGACCCCTCCCAACCAGGTTATTCACTCTGCCAACCTCTTCCATCGGGCAGCAGATACAAACCTCTGAGAACACGCACTGACGGATTCACAAACAGCTTCTTCCCCACTGTCACCAGACTCCTGAATGAACTTCTTATGGACTGAACTGATCTCTCTACGCATTACCTCTACTGTTGTAGCACTACACTCTGTATGCTTCACCTGATGTCTATATCTATGTATTTACATCATGTATTTATCGTATCTCCTATGTTTTTCATGGATAGATCAATGGGTCTGGACTGTACGCAGAACAATACTTTCTACTGCGAATGGGACAATGTGAGAGGAGAGAGAGAGAATGGGGCAGTGTGAGGGACAAATCTAAATCTAATCCTTCTACCAATCATTTTAAATCCATGGCCACTGACACTTAACCCTTCAGTTACCCTAGCTAAGCCCCTTATAATTTGTACACCTCAATTGTCACCCCTCCCACACTTTCCCATTCTCTCTCTCCTCTCACATTGTCCCATTCTCTCTCTCTCCTCTCACATTGTCCCATTCTCTCTCTCTCCTCTCACATTGTCCCATTCTCTCTCTCTCCTCTCACATTGTCCCATTCTCTCTCTCTCCTCTCACATTGTCCATTCTCTCTCTCTCCTCTCACATTGTCCCATTCTCTCTCTCTCCTCTCACATTGTCCCATTCTCTCTCTCCTCTGTCACACTTTCCCATTCTCTCTCTCCTCTCACACACTGTCCCATTCTCTCTCTCCTCTCACACACTGTCCCATTCTCTCTCTCTCCTCTCACATTGTCCTATTCCCTCTCTCGCCTCTCACACTTTCCCATTCTCTCTCTCCTCTCACATTGTCCCATTCTCTCTCTCTCCTCTCACATTGTCCATTCTCTCTCTCTCCTCTCACATTGTCCCATTCTCTCTCTCCTCTGTCACACTTTCCCATTCTCTCTCTCCTCTCACACTGTCCAATTTTCTCTCTCTCCTCTCACACTGTCCCATTCTCCCTCTCCTCTCATACCGCCCCATTCTCTCTCTCTCCTCTCTCACTGTCCCATTTTCCCCCTCTCCTCTCATACTGCCCCATTCCCCCTCTCCTCTCTCACTGTCCCATTCTCTCTCTCTCTTCTCTCACTGTCCCATTCCCCCTCTCCTCTCACACTGTCCTATTCTCTCTCTCCTCTCACACTGTCCAATTTTCTCTCTCTCCTCTCACACTGTCCCATTCTCTCTCTCCTCTCTCTGTCCCATTCTCTCTCTCTCATCTCACTCTGTCCAATTCTCTCTCTCTCCTCTCACATTGTCCCATTCTCTCTCTCTTCCCTCACACTGCCCCATTCTCTCTCTCTCCTCTCACTCTGTCCAATTCTCGCTCTCTTCCCTCACACTGTCCCATTCTCTCTCTCTTCCCTCACACTGCCCCATTCTCTCTCTCTTCCCTCACACTGCCCCATTCTCTCTCTCTCCTCTCACATTGTCCCATTCTCTCTCTCTTCCCTCACACTGTCCCATTCTCTCTCTCTTCCCTCACAATGTCCCATTCTCTCTCTCTTCCCTCACACTGCCCCATTCTCTCTCTCTCCTCTCACATTGTCCCATTCTCTCTCTCTTCCCTCACACTGTCCCATTCTCTCTCTGTTCCCTCACACTGTCCCATTCTCTCTCTCTCCTCTCACACTGCCCCATTCTCTCTCTCCTCTTTCACACTGTCCCATTGAAGGGATATGCATGCCATGATTTGATGTTTTTAAGTTTATACTGTATTAAATGACCAAACAAAAAGACCACTAAAGGTATTCTTTTTTCATAGGTAACTTACACTCTCATCTGCTGAACAGAATTGTCTTCTTTCTATTTTTACTGAAAATTGATCATCCCAATTTTTTTACATCACTTGCTCTCTTGGCCTGGAACCGGTCCAAAATGCTTTATAGCTTCCAAAGCCTACTCCTGTTCAGTTTTCCTTTTTCAATACTAACTTTCACAGTGAGGGTTTTCTTGGAGATGACCCTCCAGCTTCAGCTTGGAGAAAACCTAGCTCCCAAACTAGCTTTCCAAATGGGGCTTGAGCCCCCAGCAATACTCCACACGGTGAAGGATGATGTCCGAATGTTCTGTGCTCAAGGTACACACCTGGCCAACATCAAACCTTTTATTCTTCCCCTCCCAGTCAGCTGCAGATCACGCAAGACCAAACTGCCCTTGCCCACACTCTGTGATATTTCTGGGTTTATAAGGAAGCCTGTAACCTGATCTCAAAATGGTTTCCTCTAGCTCCTTCTTGGTGGCAATAAGAAACACATTGGGGTAGGATTCTCCATCCCACCAGTCCCGATTTCTTGTGCAGAGTGTCCCGGCCAGCAGCGGGATCTACCGTTCCGACAGCCGGCCAATGGGGTTTCTCACTGTGGCCATCCTGCGCCTTCGGGAAACCCACGGACGTGGGTGCACTGCGGGCAAAGCAGAGGACGCTGCCAATGGAGAAGCGTGCAGATTAGCTCTGTATTTGATCACCATGGGCCATTCATATCAGAAACTAAATGACAGCTCGCAGCACAGCCGTTTAGAACTTGATATCAATGACACCTTTCTGGGCTTTAGGAGACTTCTCATTGTGGATTAAGAAACAGCTGTCATTGTCCCTGTGTGTAATCATCCAGTAGCTCCATCTCAGTAAAAAAAAATCTGACTCTCCCTTTGATCTTTAACAGTGAAACCAGCCACGTTTTCTGTCAGAGGACACCATAGGTCACCTGACACCTTTCATTGTCCTGAAATTTAAAGATACAGTCTCAAACTCTAACACTCCTGCAAACCAAAAGTGCAGCACGGTAGCATGGTGGTTAGCATAAATGCTTCACAGCTCCAGGGTCCCAGGTTCGATTCCCGGCTGGGTCACTGTCTGTGCGGAGTCTGCACGTCCTCCCCGTGTGTGCGTGGGTTTCCTCCGGGTGCTCCGGTTTCCTCCCACAGTCCAAAGATGTGCGGGTTAGGTGGATTGGCCATGTTAAATTGCCCGTAGTGTCCTAAAATGTAAGGTTAAGGGGGGGTTGTTGGGTTACGGGTATAGGGTGGATACATGGGTTTGAGTAGGGTGATCATTGCTCGGCACAACATCGAGGGCCGAAGGGCCTGTTCTGTGCTGTACTGTTCTATGTTCTATGTTCTATGTTCTATGTTCTATGTTCTATGTAAAACATACCAACCCTATAAATCTCACACTTGCAAGATCAGAGCCATGGGTTTAAAGTCCATCCCAGGGAAGTCAGGGACACAATTTCAACCGACACATCAGTGGAACATTGAGATAGTGCCCCCTTACCAGCCTTAGTCTTACTCTATGTACATACCTTGCCCCTTCACGCCGGCTTCTCAATAACGTGTATAGTTCTGGGAGCCTTTGTGATGAAAATGCCTCTGGTTAAACCTCGGAACATTGTATTTTTTTGCTAACCCAGCATAACCTGGAATTCAAATCTCGAGCCAAAAACAAATTCACATTATGCAATCTCATCAAAAGTCAATTTAGCTACAATCCGTAGCTCCCAAAATACCAGTTTTCACATATTTGTCCTTTGTGAATTGAATGTCCATATAACAGACTGTATCATAAACCATCCTCAAAACCTTGTCTTCCCTTTCCTTGTATTCCTCAGGATCAGGACTCCAGCCTGGCTAACATAGAACATAGAACATTACAGCGCAGTACAGGCCCTTCGGCCCACGATGTTGCGCCGTCCTGTGAAACCCCGCTAAAGTCCCTCTACACTATTCCCTTATCGTCCATATGCCTATCCAATGACCATTTGAATGCGTTTAGTGTTGGCGAGTCCACTACTGTTGCAGGCAGGGCATTCCACGCCCTTACTACTCTCTGAGTAAAGAACCTACCTCTGACATCTGTCCTATATCTATCTCCCCTCAATTTAAAGCTATGTCCCCTCGTGCTGGACATCACCATCCAAGGAAAAAGGCTCTCACTGTCCACCCTATCTAATCCTCTGATCATCTTGTATGCCTCAATTAAGTCACCTCTTAACCTTCTTCTCTCTAACTAAAACAGCCTCAAGTCCTTCAGCCTTTCCTCATATGATCTTCCCTCCATACCAGGCAACATTCTTGTAAATCTCCTCTGTACCCTTTCCAATGCTTCCACATCCTTCCTATAATGTGGCGACCAGAACTGCACACAATACTCCAAATGCGGCCACACCAGAGTTTTGTACAACTGCAACATGACCTCATGGCTCCGAAACGCAATTCCTCTACCAATAAAAGCTAACACACCGTACGCCTTCTTAACAACCCTCTCAACCTGGGTGGCAACTTGCAGGGATCCACAGACTTCATGCTGAATTACAAGACAGGCTACTTGACCCTATTGTTCAATGTCAGTCTTTCTGTTCCACACAACCCTCCTCCCTTCCCTTTTCATCACTCCCATCAATGTATTCCCTATTCCTTTCTCCCTCACCTCCTTATTTATCTTCCCTTTTTGTGTGTCTGTGCTAATCCCCTGAACCACGATTGTGAATTTGACGATCTCGCCAATGACTGGGTACAGAACCTCCTCCTGAATTCCCTGCTGGATTTATTAATGACCAGTTTATATTCATGCCCTCTGGTTTTGGACTCGCCCACAAGTGGAAACATCCTCTCCACATCTACCCGATCAAGTCTTCCATAATCCTGCTGACCTCTATGTTTATCAGCTGGTTACGGTATCTACTCTGCTGGATCCCACATACCAAAACTTGAAGAACGATAGGTGGACATTGACTATTCACTGCCCCAATACATATGATCGTGAGGAGGCCATTCAGCCCCTTTAATTGATTCCATGATTGAGAGTTTGGCTGTTCCCTCTAACCTTTCCTTGTACTGGTCCATCTGGAAACTCTTCTAAGCATCTATTTCATGCAAAGCTTATGGTGTAAAGGACATTGAGCTTCTCATCCAATGTCCATTACCCGAGACAGCGTCAATTAACCTGCCAGTGGCCGAAGAAATGAAAGAACCTCGAATGGATACAATGAACTTTACTGGGGTCAGTTTCAGAACCATTTTAGACAGAAAGGAAAAGATTCATGCTACAACTCAGCTGGAGTATTGCGTCAAATTGGGGCAATAGGTTTTGGAAAGGGTGTCGAGGTTTTGGAGAGATTTTTAAAATATTCTTTCATAGGCTGTGGGCATCATTGGCTGGGCCAGCGTTTATTACCGGATCCTAATTGCCCTTGAGAAGGTGGTGGTGAGCTGCCTTCTTGAAAGGCTGCAGCCCATGAGGTGTAGGTACACCCACAGTGCTGTCAGGGAGGGGGCTCCAGGAATTTGACCCAGCGACAGTGAAGGAGCGGCGATATATTTCCAAGTCAGGGCGGTGAGTGACTTGGAGGGGAACTTGCAGGTGATGGTGTTCCCATGTGTCTGCTGTCCTTCAATCTAGATGGCAGTGGTCGTGAGTTTCGAAGGTGCTGGCGATGGATCTTCGGTGAGTTGCTGTAGTGCATCTTGCAAATGATACACGCGCCTGCCATTCTGCGTTAGTGGCTGGTGGAGTGAATATTTAAGGCAGTGAATGGGGTGCCAAGCCCCCGGGGGAGCTGATTCATCCTGGATGGTGTCCGGCTTCTTGGGTATTGTTGGAGCTGCACTCATCCAGGCAAGTGGAGAGTATTCCATCGTATTCCTGACTTGTGCCTTGTGGATGGTGGACAAGCATTGGGGAGTCAGGAGGTGAGTCACTCGCCACAGCATTCCCGTCTCTGCCCCACTGAGTAAGGTTTAGTTGAGCAATACCTGTGATGGTGAATGTTGGTTTTACGGAGAGACCAGAGAATCTCAAATTGAATTTCGTAGAAGTGAAAAGCTGAATCAGTACATCCAAAATTCTATAAGGTAATCAGGGAGAAACTGTTTCCAGCGGCAGAAGGGTCAGAAAACGATTAGTACATATTAAAATTATTGGCAAAATAAGCAGAGGGAAAATGAGGAGAAATTCTATTTACTCAGTGATCTGGAATGCGCTTATATATATATAAACACAGCAAGAAATTTTTATCAATTACAAACATAAATACAACACTACGGTAATCTAGGTATATAACACTTAATGAATTCCCCCTTAGCTGTTCCAATTCAACAACAAAATCCAATAAACCAAAACTGCTTTTAAGGGCGTGGCCCAGCACACTGTAATCTCACTTGAATGGGACTGGTCCTGTCCCTGAGATTCTGGTCCAGTTTTGACCAGCAGATTCAAACTCTTTCCAGAAAGCAACTCTGTCTACCAAGGCAGTTTGCCACACCCAATCTGCTTTTTTCACTGGAACAGCTTTTAAAATGAACAGAGAAAAAACAGGGAAAACACTTCCTTTTCCTTCTGCAGTCCAAAGCAAGCACCAAAACGAAAACTGAAACCCAAACGCTCAACCCCCTCTCATCTGACAGCCACAGCCCAGCTCCACCCACAAATGACATCAGTGAAGCCGTGCTACCAAGCCATGTGATAAGACAAAACCTTTCTTAAAGGGACACTCATATGACAATGTCTTAAAGCAATCTTTTAACAGTCTCTTCCTTTGCCAGACCGTTCCTGCAGTTCGATAATGCTCCTTTTTCGAGTCAGGCCTTTTTGCCACCTTTAGATGTTGTGACGATGGATCGGACTGAGAGAGGCTGGAGCGACGGTCCATGTCTTGGCTATTTGTGACGTGATTTTCAGCACTGCGAACAGAAGGATTTGCATTGAAGGCCGAGGTTCCCGTCGTGCCACTAAACCACAACCTGGCACAAGGTGGCATTAGCACCTGCCAATTTTACAAACCCGTATTGTTCTGTAATTGCAAAGGAAACAGCCAATTCGATAATCCCCCAGTGCTACTGAAAGAGTATAATGTTTTCCTCGCCAGACGGTTTCTTAATGCGTGTGAGAACCACACCGTCTCTGAATGAACTACTGCTAAGCTAAGCTTCAACTCTTCATTAAAAGCCAGAACCTCTTATTATCAGCAGTAAAATCCAGGAATATTTCCCCATCCATAGGTATCTATCAGCCTTTACCCTTGCACAGTCCTCTATTCCCGTAACAGCCTCCCCAAACAGGCGCCGGAATGTGGCGACTAGGGGCTTTTCATAGTAACTTCATTTGAAGCCTACTCGTGACAATAAACGATTTTCATTTCATTTAATTCAGCCCCACCATTATACAGTGATGCCTGCCTCCTGACTCAAGGGTCGTGGGTTCAAATCCCCTTCCAAAGACCAGAGCTCATGATCTAGGCCTTCACTCTCCCAGTGCCGTGCTGAGAGAGTGCCACACTCTCGGAGTATTGTCTCTCGGTTCAGACTTTAAACCGAAACCCTCTCCTTGGGAAGCTTCTATTCCAGGAAGTGCAAGGGATTTCAGCCAATATTTACCTCTCCACCAACAGCGTTTTTAAAAAGTTTATTTCGTAATATGAGCTCTTTAGATGTCTCAGTGAGGAGATATTGAGGCTTGCAAATTTTAAAATGAACCATTTGTTGGGAGCCTTTAATTATTTACAGCTCCCACGTTATTGTCATGCATGAAGCTGCTCCTCCAGGCGAGTAGGCTTCCAGACTGGTCTCTCTTACCATGTGACTCTATACATCATACCACAGCCAGCCCCATCCTCCAGGCCCACGTTAACCCTTCATCTGCTGAGCACTTTTACATCACAATTGCCCTGTGACAGCAAAACTTAAGACCAAGCCAACAGATGTAAGGGGTCAAGGTGGAGGAGAGAGTTCACACAGTCTGAAGTTGTTGAACTCAATGTAAAGTCCAGAAGGCTGTAAAGTGGCTAATCGGAAGATGAGATGCTGATCCTTGAGTTTGTGTCGGGTTTAACTGGACCACTGCAGCTGGCCCTGAGAGAAAGGTGCTGAGTTGAAATGACCAGCGACAGGAAGGTTGGGGTCATGCTTGTGGGCTGAGAGAAGGGTTTGGATTCTCCGGTCGCCGATGCCGAAATTGTGTTCGGCGTTCGACTGGGGAATCAAAGTTCCTGACCAAATCGGTGGTGCCGCCGTTTTGCGATGCTCCGCCCCCTCCAAAGTGGCATACTCTGTGAGTGCGCCGCGCCACGTATCGACATTGCCTCTGAGGCCCACCTCCCCAATGCTCCGATCTCGACCGGCCAAGTTCCCGACAGCGTGGGTCGCGTGTGTGGTCTCACCCATCGGCTGCGGACTCAGTCTAGCGGCGCCACAATGGGGGGAAGGCCGATCCGTGGACAGGGGGGGATTTCATCAGGGGCTGGGAGCACTGGGGGGGGGGGGGGGGGGGGGGGGGGACCGGGGCACATGAGCCGGCCAGAGTGGGAGGACTTTTTGCGGACCGGGCCCGCGAGCGGCCGCCGCCACGTTACACGGCACGGCCATTGCAGGCCGCCGCCGTGCGCATGCTCGGCCACAGTCCCGGCATTTCTCCGAGGCATATCAGCTGCCTTCCTGCTGACCCCCAGCAAAACGGGGAGTCGGTGGCTGTTTTATGCCATTTATTCTGGGGTAAAACGCCACAGTTCCCACGCCGGCATGGGGACATAGCCCCAGCATCGGAGAATCCAGCAGAGCGGTCACCCAGTCTGCGTTATCACCCCAATGTAGAGGAGGCCGCATTGGGAGCAGCGAATACAATGGTCCAAATTGAAGGAGGTGCGAGTGTAATGTTGCCTCATCTGAAAGGAGTGTTGGGAGCCTTGAATAGTGAGGGGGGGAAAGGTAAAGGGGCAGGTGATAGACCGCCTGCGATTTCAGGGGAAAGTGCCTTGGGAAGGGGATGAACGGTCCGGGGCGATGGAAGAGCGGTCGGGTGAGGTCTCATCCGTCGGGAACTCGGCGTAGCGACTGCGGACTCAGTCCAGCACCGCCACAGTCACGGAGGGAATGGTCCCTATGGAATGCTGATAGGAATGGGTGAGGGGAGAAGTGTTTGGTGATCGCATCATGGTGGAGTTGGCAGCAATGGCGGAGGGTGATCCTTTGAATGTGGAATGCTGGTGGGGTGAAAAGTGAAGAGTGAACAGGGTTCTGGGAGGAAGGGGTGCGGGCAGAGGCTCGGGGGATGGGTCGGTTGAGCGCCCCATCAATCACAGTGGGGGGGGGGGGCACCCCTCAATTCAATAAAAAAGGAAAACATATCAGAAGTGCTATTTTGGAAGGTAGCATTATCAGAAGAGATGCCAGAAACTGGGAGAACGGGAGCTGTACTCAGAGTAGTTGTGGGAGTCGGTGGGCTTATAATGACTATTGTTGGTCAGTCTGTCATCAGAAATGGAGGCAGAGAGGTCCAGGAAGGAAAGTGAAGTGCCGAAGGTGGACCATGTGAAGGTGAGAGAGAGAAGGGTGGAAATTGGAAGCAAAATGGACAATATTCCCAGGTCCAGGCAGGAGCTGGATGCAGCACAGTTTCACACAGGCAGTAAGGAAAGTGTTGGATTTTTATGACAATCCACAGTCATGCCCTGGAGCACCCATTAGCAGACTCACTTCGCAATTCGGTTTTGCAATTTCCCCAAATGAAATTCACACTCACTCACCACTTCTGAATGGTCGGTTCGGTACAATGACACGCATTCCGTTCCACCGCACTCCTGAGAGGGTGCTGCACTGTCGCAGGTGCCGGCTTTCGGATGATCAACGTTAAACCGAGGTCCTGTCTGTCCTCGCAAGGGCCACGGTAGTTCTCAAGGTGTCTGATGTCCATTCACCAAGTCTGTTTGCCATCGCGGTGCTGTTTGTGAGGTTGTGCGCACATTGACCGTGGTCTTTTCTAGCGGGCAACAGTGACTACACTTCAAAGGTACTTTATTGGCCGCGGAAGGCTTCGGGACATCCTGAGATTATGAAAGGGGCTCCCCTCTTTACTTACTACCATTTCCTCGGAAAAATAAGAAGCGTGAAAAGGTCATTCAGCCATTCACAGCCTCTCTTGGATTCGCTTTTCCAACAATAATATTTACTTTCATTCTGTGTGACCCCAGTATATTCCTCTCCAGCAATGGCTTGGTATTGAGAACATCAACAGAAATGGGACGTGGGCGGGGGGGGGGGGTTAGGGTTAGGGGGGGGGGGTCCAGCAGAGTGGGGGAGTCGGTGGTCATAAATGTTCCCAAAATTCCAGGAATTCTCCCCTTACCGTGAAATTTGTACATTTTGATATGCTGTTAAAACAGCAGTTTGTTCTTTTGAATGAAGACTTCTCCCCAGTGCGTTCACTCTCGGAGAGTCTGAGGCCACAGTATTTGATATAATCCATGACTGTGAGTCCACACTCAATACTCCAGTCACATTAACTCCCATTGTCACTCAGCAACACCGACCACGAAACAATGGCATCGTCTAAGAAAGCTGACTAACATTCCAGCCAAGACATGTACTTAAAAACTCTCGAAATTGGAAGGCGCTAGAATAAAAACAATAACATCTTGCCTTTTGATTGCATCTTTTAACATGCAAAACATCTCCAAGGGAGTAAGAAAGGAAATAATAGCAAGCCAGCGAACAGAGTTTTGGAGAGATCAGTGAATATCTGGATGGGAGGATGGGTGTTAAGTGGATTGTTAAAGGAGACGGGATAATGAGAGGGGAGAAGGTTTCGACAGAGGATGCTTCAGGCTTCACAGCTCCAGGGTTCAGGTTTGATTCCCGGCTTGGGTCACTGTCTGTGTGGAGTCTGCACGTTCTCCCCGTGTGTGTGTGGGTTTCCTCTGGATGCTCCGGTTTCCTCCCACAGTCCAAAGATGTGCAGGTTAGGTGGATTGGCCATGCTAACTTGCCCTCAGTGTCCAAAAGAGTTAGGTGGGGTTACTGGGTTACGGGGATAGGTTGGAAGTGTGGGCTTAAATGGGGTGCTCTTTCCAAGGGTCGGTGCAGACTCGATGGGCCAAATGGCCTCCATCTGCAGTGTAAATTCTATGATTCCAAGGTTTTGAAAGCTGTGGGGCAAAGGCACTGGGAGAAATGCACAGAAGATCAAAGACAGAAGATCAAAGGGCAAAGGGGAGAAATAGATTTGGAGAAGGTTGTAGCGGAGCAAGACGATTGGCAGTCTAGGTCAACGTTCACTCTAACCTACGGCCTCACTGGCTTATTCTCACCGAATTATTCTCTCCCCCTAACCATTCTCACTCTCTCTCTTTATCTCACTCACATTCTCTCTCTCTCTCTGCTCTCTCTCTCTCACTCGCTCCTACTCTTCCACTCATTCTCATGAAAATATCGTCAGGAGTCCCGAGAAGGTGACACAATGAAGGTTCATTTTGGCAAACGAAAGTAAAGGCCGCAACAGCACACAAGCCCCGGCAGGGATTACCGATCTTGCCGGCCCCAATCTGGGCCGGCTTTGAAGTACAGGATTCACAGGCCCTGTCTGCCAGGCCTCCACCGCTTAGAGGGGGTGCTCGTGTTCCATGAGTCCCACGGGGAGATCAATTGGGTCAATCCTGTTGGTCTTGTCCGGGTTGTTACACTCTTTTTCTCAACCATCCTTTCTCTCCTGTTTTTTTTCTCTCTCTCTCTCTCTCTCCCTCTCACTCTCTTCTACTGTTCTACTCATTCTTTCTCTTCCTAACCATTCCTGCCACTTCTCTCTCAAACGTTAAGTACGTACCAGTCAGGCAGGGAGGAAGGGGTCGAGCGAGGGAACCGTGGTTTACCAAAGAAGTGGAATCTCTTGTTAAGAGGAAGAAGGAGGCCTATGTGAAGATGAGGCGTGAAGTTTCAGTTGGGGCGCTTGATAGTTACAAGGAAGCGAGGAAGGACCTAAAGAGAGAGCTGAGACGAGCAAGGAGGGGACATGAGAAGTCTTTGGCAGGTAGGATCAAGGAAAACCCAAAAAGCTTTCTATAGGTATGTCAGGAATAAAAGAATGACTAGGGTAAGAGTAGGGCCAGTCAAGGACAGTGGTGGGAAGTTGTGTGTGGAGGCTGACGAGATAAGCGAGATACTAAATGAATACTTTTCGTCAGTATTCACCCAAGAAAAAGATAATATTGTGGAGGAGAATGCTGAGACCCAGGCTATTAGAATAGATGGCATTGAGGTGCGTAGGGAAGAAGTGTTGGCAATTCTGGACAAGGTGAAAATAGATAAGTCCCCGGGGCCGGATGGGATTTATCCTAGGATTCTCTGGAAAGCCAGGGAAGAGATTGCTGAGCCTTTGGCTTTGATTTTTAGGTCATCATTGGCTACAGGAATAGTGCCAGAGGACTGGAGGATAGCAAATGTGGTCCCTTTGTTCAAGAAGGGCCTCACGGTAGCATGGTGGTTAGCATCAATGCTTCACAGCTCCAGGGTCCCAGGTTCGATTCCCGGCTGGGTCACTGTCTGTGTGGAGTCTGCACGTCCTCCCCGTGTGTGCGTGGGTTTCCTCCGGGTGCTCCGGTTTCCTCCCACAGTCCAAAGATGTGCGGGTTAGGTGGATTGACCATGCTAAATTGCCCGTAGTGTAAGGTTAATGGGGGGATTGTTGGGTTACGGGTATACGGGTTACGTGGGTTTAAGTAGGGTGATCATTGTTCGGCACAACATTGAGGGCCGAAGGGCCTGTTCTGTGCTGTACTGTTCTATGTTCTATGTTCTAAGGGGAGTAGAGATAACACCGGTAACTATAGGCCGGTGAGCCTAACGTCTGTGGTGGGTAAAGTCTTGGAGAGGATTATAAAAGATACGATTTATAATCATCTAGATAGGAATAATATGATTAGGGACAGTCAGCATGGTTTTGTGAAGGGTAGGTCATGCCTCACAAACCTTATCGAGTTCTTTGAGAAGGTGACTGAACAGGTAGACGAGGGTAGAGCAGTTGATGTGGTGTATATGGATTTCAGTAAAGCGTTTGATAAGGTTCCCCACGGTCGGCTATTGCAGAAAATACGGAGGCTGGGGAATGCTGGTGGGGTGAAAAGTGAGGAGTGAACAGGGTTCTGGGAGGAAGGGGTGCGGGCAGAGGCTCGGGGGATGGGTCGGTTGAGCACCCCATCAATCACAGTGGGGGGGGGGGCACCCCTCAATTTGGGGTGCTTTCACGCTCTCTCTTTCATAACCATCTCTCCCTCTGTGTTTTATTGGAAATAATGTTCTCTGAATATTCTTCCTTTGCTATCTCTAAGGTTCAAATACACAGTTCTGCTCACATTTTCGCTCTGCCCTACAGTCTTCAGCCCGTTGAAATTGAGTTCAGTTGGGCTGTCGCCTACATCAGCCCATTCTTTTGCAGGTTCTCCTGACTCTCTTTCCATGAGCCAAGGGTTATTAAAATCCAGGGCGGGCAATTCCGGTGGGAAGGAGTGGCGTGAACCACTCCGGTATCGGGCCGCCCCAAAGGTACGGAATCCTCGCACCTTCAGGGGCTAGGTCGGCCTTGGAGTGGTTTATGCCACGCGGGCAGGCGGGGAAGGGGCTTGGCGCCACGCCAACCGGCGCCGAAGGGCCTCCACCAGCCAGCGCAAGTTGGCCCATGCGCGGGAGCGCCAGCGTGTGATGGTGTCATCCCAGCGCATGTGCAGAGGGCTTTGTTTCCACACCAGCCGTGGCGGACCGCTACATCCGCCGGTGCGGAAGAATAGAGTGCCCCCACGGCACAGGTCCGCCCACGGATCAGTGGGCCCCGATCGCGGGCCAGGCCACCGTGGGGCCAGATCCCCCCACGCCCCTCCCCCAAGAACCACGGAGGCCGCCCGCACCGCCAGGTCCCGCCTATAAGGACCTACTCTAATGTACGCCAATGGGATCGGCAAAAAACGGGCGGCCCATCGCGGGCCGGAGAATCGCCGGGAATGGGGGAGGGGGGACGCTGCCAGCGACCGCTGACCGACGCGGAGCGATTCCCGCCCCCGCCAAATCTCCGGCGCGGAGAATTCGGCAGCCGGCGGGGGGGTGGATTCACACCGACCCCTGGCGATTCTCCGACCCGGCGGGGGATCGCCCATCCCCATTAACCGCACACGGCTTGGAACCTAGCCTCATTTATTTCACTCTGTAGCTAAGCTGTTATCTTGTATGGTGGGCCACAACCCTGTATCTACAGCTGTCTCCTGGCCACAGATATTCCCTGAGCTGTGCACTTCCAATATTTTCTGTTTTGCTTATAGATCTCGAGCATTTAAAAGTATTTTTTGCTTGATCTTTCAGCTTGTTTTCTCAAATTCAAAAACATGCAACCCCGGTTTAGATATGGCATCTCGAAGGGGAGACAATTTCAGTGGAGCCTTTCCAATGATTGCAGAATGTAAAATTGTTCACCATGAGCAGCAATTGATTGAGTTTATTACAACCTCGGAAAATTACGTGGATGAAAGAGGCCCTTCAGCCCATCGAGTCTGCGCCAGCCAAAAAGGCAAAAAACGAAAAGGGTCGCTCATTTAAACTGAAGTGTCGCTCATTTTCCAGCACCTGGTTTCGGGTCTTGCAGGTTACAGCACTTCAGTTGCAGATCAAGGTACCTTTTGAAATTCGGCCCATCAAATCTGATTGATTGATTGACTGATATTTATTGTTACATGTACCCGAAGTACAGTGAAAAGTATTTTTCTGCTGCCAAGGGAACGTAGACAGTACGTACATAGTAGACAAAAGTATAATCGACAGTGAACATTGATAGTGGTGCATCAACAAATAGTGATTGGTTACAATGCGGAACAAGGCCAAACGAGAGCAGCATAGCGCGTCGTGAATAGTGTTCTTACAGGTATCAGATCAGTCTGAGGGGGAGTCGTTGAGGAGTCTTGTAGCTGTGGGGAAGAAGCTCTTCCTATGTCTGGCTGTGCGGGTCTTCAGACTTCTGTACCTACTGGCTGATGGAAAGGTCTGGAAGAAGGCAATGCCTGGGTGGGAGGTGTCTCTGATAATGCTGTCTGCCTGTCTGAGGCAGAGGGAGGTGTAGACAGAATCAATAGGAGGATGGCAAGCTAGTGTGATGTGTTGGGCTGAGTTCACCACACTCTTTGTTTCTTGCCACCTTGGGCCGAGCAGTTGCCATACCAGGCTGTGATGCAGCCGGATAGGATGCTCTCTATCGCACATCTATAGACGTCAGTGAGAGTCGATGCAGACATGCCGAATTTCTTTCGCTTCCATAGGAAGTAGAGACATTGTTGGGCTTTCTTGGCTGCTGCACCGATCCTTTGAAAGACCACCCTACCTAGGCCCAATCCCCTACGTGGTAATCCTAAGGGGCAACCTAGCATGGCCAATCCAGTTACACTACGACAATCAACAATGGCGTCAAGGTCATCATTAGACTTTTATTTCCAGATTTTTATTGAACTCAAATTTCACCATCTGCAGTGGCGGGATTTGAACCTGGGTCCCCAGAGCATTACTCTGGGTCTCTGGTTAACTAGTCCAGTGACAACACCGCTGTGCCACCGCCTGCCCCAAAAAGTTATTAATACTGTGTTAGTAATAAGGTACGTTTTAATATACGCTATCCCTATTTGTGCGTGGAATCACTTGTGGAGTGAAGTATCCTTTCCTCACAGTTTTACAAATTAAATTAAATATTGGGGTCCCTGTTCCGAATCCTAGCAACCTGTTGGTGTCTGGTCCAGGATTGTAAAACATCCGACTGCAAGAGGAGGTCCGGAAAAGGAGCCTGGGTCAGGAATACCAGTGATCGAGAGTCCAAGGACTGATCCCACCTCCCGGAAACACCTGCTAAGCGTGCGGGCGAAGATACGGTCCTGAGATAGGGCTCATCAGGCACGCAGGAACCCACAGAAACCTTAATCGATGACGTGGAGTTTCTCAGGTGGACAACCTAACTCGACAGCGAGTGATCGCTGAAGAGGAAGAAAAATGCGGAGGTCTAGTTTAATAGTCTGTGGGCCCGGGTTGAAATCCAAGTGAGGCAGCTGGTTAAGATTAAAATTCAATTGCTAACATCTGGAATTGAAAGCTGGTCACAGCAATGGGGATCATCACAACTGTCATCGACTGTCGTGAAATCCCATCTGGTTCAGGGAAGGAAATCTGGCGTCCTTACCCCGGTCTGGCCTACACGTGACTCCAAATCCACTGCAACGGGGCTGACTCTGAACTACCCTCTGAAACAGCCGAGCGAGCCACTCAATTCAAGGGCAATTAGGGATGGGCAACAAATGCTGGCCCAGCCCAACGACGCCTACATCCCATGAACGAATTTTAAAAAGACATGACTGACGACGTAATAAATTAATTAAAAAAAGAGAAAGGAAGAAGAAAACATTAAAGGTTGCAAGGAAATGGGCGGCACAGTAGCACAGTGGTTAGCACAGTTGCTTCACCGCTCCCGGGTCCCAGGTCCGATTCCCAACTTGGGTCACCGTCTGTGTGGAGTCTGCACGTTCTCCCCGTGTGTGCGTGGGTTTCCTCCGGGTGCTCCGGTTTCCCCCCACAGTCCAAAGACGTGCAGGTTAGGTGGATTGGCCATGTTGAATTGACCTGAGTGACCAATAAAAGGTTAGGTGGGATTGCTGGGTTGCGGGGATGAAATGAAAATGAAAATCGCTTATTGTCACAAGTAGGCTTCAATGAAGTTACTGTGAAAAGCCCCTAGTCGCCACATTCCGGCGCCTGTCCGGGGAGGCTGGCACGGGAATCGAACCGTGCTGCTGGCCTGCTTGGTCTGCTTTAAAAGCCAGCGATTTAGCCCAGTGAGCTAAACCAGATGGGGGTGGAGGTCTGTACTTAGTTCGGGTGCCCTTTCCAGGGGCCGGTGCAGATTCGATGGGCCGAATGGCCTCCTTCTGCACTGGAAATTCTCTGACTCTATGAAAGAACGTAGAGGAATAAAAGGGAAGATTTGCGACTTTCCAGCAACTATCTCAACATAGGTGTCCCAAAGTACTTTGTAGCAAATGAAGTTATTTTGAAGTGTAGTCATTGCCGCAATGTGAAGAAAGTGCAACAGAAAAAGAGCGGAGCAGATGAAATATTAAAAGTATGGGTAGAGAGTCAGCTGTAAAGTGGAGCAGGCACAGGCACAGACAATGGCTCAAATCGCCCGTCCTGGCTGAAATTTCAATGATATGTTCGCCCATTGTGTTCTGAAGGCTGAGCCATTCCAGCTGACTCGTTGCTCCCTTTTCTCATTCCAACTGCATTGTACAGTCAGGTTTCAGTCTCTTTTGTGACGATGGACTGGAATTTTCCATTCGCGCTTAAGCACTGCAGGGCCAGGAAGGGCTTTGGGCTGCCGGTTACAACCTAGAACAAGAACTGTTTGGTGCAGTGAGCTGACCGGTGACAGATATGACACGGCCCCGTTGAAACGACGGCTTGGAGCGACATTTTTCCGCCTCCAGGGAGTGGGCGAGTGGGGCTGCGCGGTGTCATGATCTGGGATGGTGACAGTGGGGAGGCCCTTTGCTTTCGATGAGAAGGCTGGTGCTCGGCACAGACCATCCCTGCTTGAGCTAAGCCGAGGGTGCAAATGAATGAAGCCCCCGCAGGCAGCTCCGATACCGCATCCCGTTCGGAGGGCAGGTTACGGTGCTGGAAGCAGTTCTCAGCGTGAGGGAAAGCTCAGCTTCGGGAGGTAAGTGGAGCCTGACTCAGCTGGTGTCTGAGCCTGGGGGAAACAACATTAAATTTCCGACACCGTCAGGGATTTTGAGGATCCAAATGCCAGATAGTCACACCGCTAACAGACCATGTGGCAGCGTCTAACTCAGGCGTGTGTTGCGAAACTGCAACGAAACAAACTTTTTTCCCTCAGCTTTCTGCATTTGAATCGTAGAACCGTAGAATCCGTACAGTGCAGAATGAGGCCATTCAGCCCATTGAGTAGACCCAACCCTCTAAAAGAGCATCCTGCCTAGGCCCACTCCCCACCCGATCTCCGTAACCCCACCTAACCTGCACATCTTTGGACACTAAGGGACAATTTATCATGGTCAATCCACCTAACCTGCACATGTTTGGACTGTGGCAGGAAACCGGAGCACCTGGAGGAAACCCACGCAGACACGGGGAGAACGTGCAGACTCCACACAGACAGTGAACCGAGGCTGGAATTGAATGTGCCGCTCTTGGTAACCTATTTTGAACTGGTGAGGAGCAGGAAGCAGGAAGTCTGTGGGGTGGCATTAAATAGTCTCCAGAATTTTCTCATTCGGTAACCATAGCCACAAAAGTGACGGGACCCTCTAAAATGGGCAGTAGCATTTTACCTCCCCACTGCCATGCTCCACTCCGTCTCAATGACCCCACCCCCTTCAACAAGGGAATCCAATTTTTGAATTTGACATATTCTTTCAGGGGATGCCGGTGTCGTTGGCAAGGACTGCATTTGTTACCCATCTCTAATTGCCCTTCAACTGAATGGCTTGCTAGGCCATTTCAGAGGGCAGTTAAGAGGTCATAGAAAGACCACATTGCTATGGGTCTGGGCTCACTTGTAGGCCAGACCAGGTAAGGACGAGAAACCTCCTTCCCTAGAGAACATTAGTGAACCCGGTGGGTTTTAACGACAATCGACAATGGTTTCTTGGCCATCGTTAGGCTTTTAACTCGAGGTTTAGTCTTATTGAATTCAAACTTCTCCATCTGCCGGGGTGGGATTCGAACCTTGGTCCCAGATCGAACCCTGGTCCCCAGCTTATTACCCTCGGTCTCTGGATTGCTAGTCCTGTGAAAATACCACCTCCCCCTGGAGTTTGGAATCACATATAAGCCAGACCTTGAAGAATGTGCGTTTTACGAACCCTATGTTGCAGTAATCGGTGATGGTTGTCATGGTCCCCATTAGTGAGACCAGCCTATTGCAGATTTATTAGTTGAATTTAAATTCCACCAGCTGCCATGAGATTTGGCCTCCCAGATCAATAACCTGGACCTCTGGATTACTAATCCAGTGGGCATTGCCATTATGCCACCATCTCCCCTGGCGCGATGCTGGGGAACAGGAGGAACAACAAGCACCCTGCTCCAGTGCCGGAGTTGAGAAATTGTAAAGAGTCACAGGACAGACCCGGAGCCCCAACGGCAGGTTGACAGTACTAAATCGCTGCAGCAGCTAGCTCCTTCCCTGTCGTCTTTTCAGTGATCCCGGTCCTGAATTGTTAGAACAGTACCTTCCCAATGCTGTCTGGTGTCTGTGCGCAGGGAAACCCACCACATTGCTCCTCAAGTGAATCTTTGAGAAATCAAGATAAGATTTTTTAAAACCTATTCTTTGGATGCTAACATTGCTGATGCCAGGCTAACAAACGTAATGTAAGGGATTTATATTTGTATTGGTGAACATTAAAAATGAGGTATAGTTTTAAGTGTGTTTAATTTATTGTTTCAGTGCCGAGACGGGTAAAACCTAAAGTTAGATTTCTGCTGGATAAGGGTATGTGTAACTGTGCGGGTTGGTTAAGTTCTAACTGTGTTTCTATTGTGCATTGAGAGGGTTATGGCATGAAGAATAAATAAACCAGCAGTGGTTGCTCAGCTGGTTAGGCGGATTGGTCATACTAAATTGCCCATAGCGTTCAAAAAGGTTAGGTGGGGTTACTGAGTTGTGGGGAGAGGCTGGAGATGTGGGCTTAGGTGGGTTGGTCTTTCGGGTGCAGACTCGATGGGCCAAATGGCCTCCTTCTGTACTGTAAATTCTATGTCTATGTCAGAGACCCCCCCCATTACAGATTTCCCTGTACGGAAGCTAGAGAACAGTCCAGACAGAGAGAGTGAAACAAATGACTGCTTTAAAACTCACCCGTGCCCTCCACCTGCTGGTTCAGGCAGAGGAAGTAGCAACCGTAAATTTCGAGACAGAGAAAACAACATCGGAAGGGTTTAAATCCCCTCAGATTGTTGATGTGACCTTCATTCATGTCATTGTGTAACTGATTTAACTAGGCTGTGATCGACAGCTTTCCCACACAGCCAGCTGTCTGGATTGTTTAATTTAATTTCCTTTCATGCTTGAGTTGATTTCAAGTAGCCAGCTGTGAAACCAACCACAATATTTATAAGCATCTAGCTATGACTAACCACTCTTGGGCCACATCAAAGACAGTTAAGTGCTGTCACTCCTCCTTTTCTCCACAATCCAGACGGCTGATCCCAATTTTTGCCCAACACTATATTCTCTGCCGCATCGGTAACTTCTCGACCGGTGGCGGGCAGCAGAGAACACATCCCATAGAGTTTACAGCAAAGAAATAGGCCATTAGGGTGTGGCTGGCAGAAGGGACAGCTGCTAATAGGTGGGGTTGAAGATAGTTCACAAGAGAGGTGATTCACAAGGCTCGGGCTGGAGGGGTGGAGAGATCAGATGGGGACTTCGGGCCAGATGAGCCAAACAGGGATAGTAAGGAATGTGACCTCGAAGGGATTTAAACAGGAAGTTGTGAATTTTAAAGAAGAGAGTTGGGGGATTTGGGATCAGTGTCGGCTGGTGAGGAGAGAGGCATCGGGTGAATGGCACTTGAGAAGAACACAGGGAGCAGAGGAGGCCATTCAGCCCCTCAAGCACAATTCAGCCAGATCATAGATCATTCCGACCTCAACTCCACTTACCCACCTTAGCTCCTCATCCTTTAGTAACAGAAATGAGGTGGGAAAGGATACAGACCGCAGAGTTTTAGATGAGGTGTAGTGCATAATGGAGGGGGGGAGGTGGCAGGATGAATGGAAGGTCATTGGAATCATAATAGTAACAATAATCTTTATTAGCGTCACAAGTAGGTTTACATTAACACTGCAATGAAGTTACTGTGAAAGTTCCCTAGTCGCCACATTCCGACGCCTGTTCGGGTACACAGAGGGAGAATTCAGAATGTCCAATTCACCTAACAAGCATGTCTTTCGCGACTTGTGGGAGGAAACCGGAGCACCCGGAGGAAACCCACGCAGACACGGGGAAAACGTGCAGACTCCGCACAGACAGGGACCCAAGCCGGGAATTGAACCCGGGTCCCTGGCGCTGTGAAGCAACAATGCTAACCAATCATCGAGTTTGGATGGAGGGAGCAAAGTGGCAGTTCAGGATTTCAACAGGGTTGAGTCAGTAGTGCTTGGCTCACATCAGTCCAAGGACTATGCTGCTTTACCCTGAGGGGAAAATATTAGCCAGAGTGTGTGGTAAAACCTACCCTGCCTGAACAATGGCTTCACAATACTGAACTGTAAATTGGAATGATTTGTGATCAGGGATGAAGAGCCCAATAGATAACTAAACAAAAGACAAACTTCACTTTTGACACGACTTGGTAACCAGACACTGTCAAGCCTTTGCTATTGAACCAGCCCGCCAAGATTATTGATGGCACTCGCTCCGCAAACTAATGCTCCAACAGATCAGGTAATCCCAGCTGGACACAGCTGGGCAATCTGCGTTTGCAAAGCACCCCTTCTGCTCCTGCGTCTTATGATTCCTACTGGGAATGTCGCGCCGGCTGGTTTTCCGTTGAACCCATTCCCAGCGAGGTGACCATCCTAATAACTTTGTGTCCTTCCCTGTGGAGGTGCAGCAGATACCCCCCACTCCACCAGCCCTCTGACAGAGACCCAGCAAGGCCCAGAGGGTTATATCATAGAATGGTTACAGTACTGAAGAAGGCCATTCAGCCCACTGTGTCTGCATCAGCCACACTCATTTCAGCTAGTCGCACTCCCCTCGCCCATTCCCTGTTGCCCAGTAAATACATAACGCACTTAATATAATAAAATGTCACTTGACTATGTAAAACTCGAATCTTGCTGAAAAGATTGGCGCCGAAACTTTTCATCTTGCACTCATCAAGGCAAATGCAAGAATACAAAATTTCCAACGATCGCAACATTTTATTCTCCAGGAGAAAAGGTTGTTGATTGGTTGGCAAGTCAGCTCTGATTGGTCGAGGCATTTCCATGGTGAAATCAATGGGGATTATAGGCTCTGCATGTTTCCACGTAATTCAAAAAATGCGCAAGGCTTGATCATATTCCATTTGTTTTCAGAGTGGGCCTCCGCATATTAATTTCTGTTGACTCTGGCAAGTGTAAATGAGTCACGTTACAAGCTTGACTGATTACCTTGAATTGGTTGTTGGTGTAGCCATTGGCGCACTCAAGATTACTCAGCCAGTTCTGCTCAATTGCAGAATCATATCTAACAGCACGGGCTGGTTGAGTACAGTCTGTCCTCTGCCTGTTACAAACAGTCGGAGGAACATGATACTTGTTTCAATGAGCCAATTGTTGGGATGTATGTACCTGCATTGCACAAGCACTGAAATAGAATGCCTAAAGGCACTTCCCAGGAGTTCTTTGAGAAAGCACCAAGCAGCGTCGATAAAGGGGAACCTACGGATGTGGAGTCCTTTCCTCACAGGGGTTGAGGGATCGACAGTAAATGAAACTCAACCCATCTGACAGGTTTTTCTTTTGCCCCATTCAAACCTTTTGAGCAGGAAATGGAGGCCTCCATGATCGAGTTGAGCCTGGGCAGACTTTGCAGAGCTGTCTGGGAACTCTGAGCTCCATTCCCAGACACCCAACCTCCTGGAATTGCAAAGGGAGTGCTCCCTCCCAGGTCCCAAAACCTCCGACTTTCCCTAGGAAAACTTGGGGGAATATATCGCATATCAAATAGCCTGATGTGAGTTCAGTACGTAGGTTTATTCACTGAAAACATTGGGGTTGTGGTCACTGGGTTTTTTCCGGTGGATGTTGATTCTTTTAATTGTGTGTGTTCAGCAGATGTCAGGAGATAGCAGAATTCCAGAGTTATTTAGAAATTTGATGTTAACACGAAGCACCATGTTATTTGTAAATAACTGAGTGACGGCCTTTCCTGTTCAGCGGTTAGATTTGATTGTAGCCAATCATGAACTTAGTTCAGATAAACAGGAGACTGAGCTCTAAATTTCAACTGTCAGTATTCATTATCAAAGGAACGCCAAGTGCTGTGTGCCTGAGTGTCTGTGTCTACGTGTGTGCATCTGCGTCTGTCTATATCTGTGGCCATGTGTGCGTCCGAATGTGTGTATCTGTATGTTGCGTGCATCAGTGTTTGTCTGTGTATCTCAATGTGTCCACCTGTGAGTGTGTATCTCAATGTGTCCACCTGTGTGTGTGTATCTCAGTGTGTCCACCTGTGTGTGTGTATCTCAGTGTGTCCATGTGTGTGTGTATCTCAGTGTGTCCACCTGTGTGTGTGTATCTCAGTGTGTCCACCTGTGTGTGTGTATCTCAGTGTGTCCACCTGTGTGTGTGTATCTCAGTGTGTCCACCTGTGTGTGTATCTCAGTGTGTCCACCTGTGTGTGTGTATCTCAGTGTGTCCACCTGTATGTGTATCTCAGTGTGTCCATTGTGTGTATCTAGTGTATCAACTTGTGTGTGTGTATCTCAGTGTGTCCACCTGTATGTGTATCTCAGTGTGTCCATTGTGTGTATCTAGTGTATCAACTTGTGTGTGTGTATCTCAGTGTGTCCACCTGTGTGTGTGTATCTCAGTGTATCAACTTGTGTGTGTGTATCTCAGTGTGTCCACCTGTGTGTGTGTATCTCAGTGTGTCCATGTGTGTGTATCTCAGTGTGTCCACCTGTGTGTGTGTATCTCAGTGTGTCCACCTGTGTGTGTGTATCTCAGTGTGTCCACCTGTGTGTGTATCTCAGTGTGTCCACCTGTGTGTGTATCTCAGTGTGTCCACCTGTGTGTGTGTATCTCAGTGTGTCCACCTGTGTGTGTGTATCTCAGTGTGTCCACCTGTGTGTGTATCTCAGTGTGTCCACCTGTGTGTGTGTATCTCAGTGTGTCCACCTGTGTGTGTGTATCTCAGTGTGTCCACCTGTGTGTGTGTATCTCAGTGTGTCCATGTCTGTGTATCTCAGTGTGTCCATGTCTGTGTATCTCAGTGTGTCCACCTGTGTGTGTGTCTCAGTGTGTCCACCTGTGTGTGTGTATCTCAGTGTGTCCATGTGTGTGTATCTCAGTGTGTCCACCTGTGTGTGTATCTCAGTGTGTCCACCTGTGTGTGTGTATCTCAGTGTGTCCATGTGTGTGTATCTCAGTGTGTCCACCTGTGTGTGTATCTCAGTGTGTCCACCTGTGTGTGTATCTCAGTGTGTCCATGTCTGTGTATCTCAGTGTGTCCACCTGTGTGTGTATCTCAGTGTGTCCACCTGTGTGTGTATCTCAGTGTGTCCACCTGTGTGTGTATCTCAGTGTGTCCACCTGTGTGTGTATCTCAGTGTGTCCACCTGTGTGTGTATCTCAGTGTGTCCACCTGTGTGTGTGTATCTCAGTGTGTCCACCTGTGTGTGTATCTCAGTGTGTCCACCTGTGTGTGTATCTCAGTGTGTCCACCTGTGTGTGTATCTCAGTGTGTCCACCTGTGTGTGTGTATCTCAGTGTGTCCACCTGTGTGTGTATCTCAGTGTGTCCACCTGTGTGTGTATCTCAGTGTGTCCACCTGTGTGTGTGTATCTCAGTGTGTCCATGTGTGTGTATCTCAGTGTGTCCACCTGTGTGTGTGTATCTCAGTGTGTCCACCTGTGTGTGTATCTCAGTGTGTCCACCTGTGTGTGTGTATCTCAGTGTGTCCACCTGTGTGTGTATCTCAGTGTGTCCACCTGTGTGTGTGTATCTCAGTGTGTCCACCTGTGTCTGTGTATCTCAGTGTGTCCATGTGTGTGTGTGTATCTCAGTGTGTCCACCTGTGTGTGTATCTCAGTGTGTCCACCTGTGTGTGTATCTCAGTGTGTCCACCTGTGTGTGTGTCTCAGTGTATCCACCTGTGTGTGTGTATCTCAGTGTGTCCACCTGTGTGTGTGTATCTCAGTGTGTCCACCTGTGTCTGTGTATCTCAGTGTGTCCACCTGTGTGTGTATCTCAGTGTGTCCACCTGTGTGTGTGTATCTCAGTGTGTCCATGTGTGTGTATCTCAGTGTGTCCATGTGTGTGTATCTCAGTGTGTCCACCTGTGTGTGTGTCTCAGTGTATCCACCTGTGTGTGTGTATCTCAGTGTGTCCACCTGTGTGTGTATCTCAGTGTGTCCATGTGTGTGTATCTCAGTGTGTCCACCTGTGTGTGTGTCTCAGTGTATCCACCTGTGTGTGTGTATCTCAGTGTGTCCACCTGTGTGTGTGTATCTCAGTGTGTCCACCTGTGTCTGTGTATCTCAGTGTGTCCATGTGTGTGTGTGTATCTCAGTGTGTCCACCTGTGTGTGTATCTCAGTGTGTCCATGTGTGTGTATCTCAGTGTGTCCACCTGTGTGTGTGTATCTCAGTGTGTCCACCTGTGTGTGTGTATCTCAGTGTGTCCACCTGTGTGTGTATCTCAGTGTGTCCACCTGTGTGTGTATCTCAGTGTGTCCACCTGTGTGTGTGTATCTCAGTGTGTCCACCTGTGTGTGTGTATCTCAGTGTGTCCACCTGTGTGTGTGTATCTCAGTGTGTCCACCTGTGTGTGTGTATCTCAGTGTGTCCACCTGTGTGTGTATCTCAGTGTGTCCACCTGTGTGTGTGTATCTCAGTGTGTCCACCTGTGTGTGTATCTCAGTGTGTCCACCTGTGTGTGTGTATCTCAGTGTGTCCATGTGTGTGTATCTCAGTGTGTCCACCTGTGTGTGTGTATCTCAGTGTGTCCACCTGTGTGTGTATCTCAGTGTGTCCACCTGTGTGTGTGTATCTCAGTGTGTCCACCTGTGTGTGTGTATCTCAGTGTGTCCACCTGTATGTGTATCTCAGTGTGTCCACCTGTGTGTGTGTATCTCAGTGTGTCCATGTGTGTGTATCTCAGTGTGTCCATGTGTGTGTATCTCAGTGTGTCCACCTGTGTGTGTGTATCTCAGTGTGTCCACCTGTGTGTGTGTATCTCAGTGTGTCCACCTGTGTGTGTGTATCTCAGTGTGTCCATGTGTGTGTATCTCAGTGTGTCCACCTGTGTGTGTGTATCTCAGTGTGTCCACCTGTGTGTGTGTATCTCAGTGTGTCCATGTGTGTGTATCTCAGTGTGTCCACCTGTGTGTGTGTATCTCAGTGTGTCCACCTGTGTGTGTGTATCTCAGTGTGTCCACCTGTGTGTGTGTATCTCAGTGTGTCCACCTGTGTGTGTGTATCTCAGTGTGTCCACCTGTGTGTGTATCTCAGTGTGTCCACCTGTGTGTGTGTATCTCAGTGTGTCCACCTGTGTGTGTGTATCTCAGTGTGTCCACCTGTGTGTGTGTATCTCAGTGTGTCCACCTGTGTGTGTGTATCTCAGTGTGTCCATGTGTGTGTATCTCAGTGTGTCCACCTGTGTGTGTATCTCAGTGTGTCCACCTGTGTGTGTGTATCTCAGTGTGTCCACCTGTGTGTGTGTATCTCAGTGTGTCCACCTGTGTGTGTATCTCAGTGTGTCCACCTGTGTGTGTGTATCTCAGTGTGTCCATGTGTGTGTATCTCAGTGTGTCCACCTGTGTGTGTGTATCTCAGTGTATCCACCTGTGTGTGTATCTCAGTGTGTCCACCTGTGTGTGTGTATCTCAGTGTGTCCACCTGTGTGTGTGTATCTCAGTGTGTCCACCTGTGTGTGTGTATCTCAGTGTGTCCACCTGTGTGTGTGTATCTCAGTGTGTCCACCTGTGTGTGTGTATCTCAGTGTGTCCACCTGTGTGTGTGTATCTCAGTGTGTCCACCTGTGTGTGTGTATCTCAGTGTATCCACCTGTGTGTGTATCTCAGTGTGTCCACCTGTGTGTGTATCTCAGTGTGTCCACCTGTGTGTGTGTATCTCAGTGTGTCCATGTCTGTGTATCTCAGTGTGTCCATGTCTGTGTATCTCAGTGTGTCCACCTGTGTGTGTGTCTCAGTGTGTCCACCTGTGTGTGTGTATCTCAGTGTGTCCACCTGTGTGTGTATCTCAGTGTGTCCACCTGTGTGTGTGTATCTCAGTGTGTCCATGTCTGTGTATCTCAGTGTGTCCATGTCTGTGTATCTCAGTGTGTCCACCTGTGTGTGTGTCTCAGTGTGTCCACCTGTGTGTGTGTATCTCAGTGTGTCCACCTGTGTGTGTGTATCTCAGTGTGTCCACCTGTGTGTGTGTATCTCAGTGTGTCCACCTGTGTGTGTGTATCTCAGTGTGTCCACCTGTGTGTGTGTATCTCAGTGTGTCCACCTGTGTGTGTGTATCTCAGTGTGTCCATGTGTGTGTATCTCAGTGTGTCCACCTGTGTGTGTATCTCAGTGTGTCCACCTGTGTGTGTATCTCAGTGTGTCCACCTGTGTGTGTGTATCTCAGTGTGTCCACCTGTGTGTGTATCTCAGTGTGTCCACCTGTGTGTGTATCTCAGTGTGTCCATGTCTGTGTATCTCAGTGTGTCCACCTGTGTGTGTATCTCAGTGTGTCCACCTGTGTGTGTATCTCAGTGTGTCCACCTGTGTGTGTATCTCAGTGTGTCCACCTGTGTGTGTGTGTATCTCAGTGTGTCCACCTGTGTGTGTATCTCAGTGTGTCCACCTGTGTGTGTATCTCAGTGTGTCCACCTGTGTGTGTATCTCAGTGTGTCCACCTGTGTGTGTGTATCTCAGTGTGTCCACCTGTGTGTGTATCTCAGTGTGTCCACCTGTGTGTGTATCTCAGTGTGTCCACCTGTGTGTGTGTATCTCAGTGTGTCCATGTGTGTGTATCTCAGTGTGTCCACCTGTGTGTGTGTATCTCAGTGTGTCCACCTGTGTGTGTATCTCAGTGTGTCCACCTGTGTGTGTGTATCTCAGTGTGTCCACCTGTGTGTGTATCTCAGTGTGTCCACCTGTGTGTGTGTATCTCAGTGTGTCCATGTGTGTGTGTATCTCAGTGTGTCCACCTGTGTGTGTATCTCAGTGTGTCCACCTGTGTGTGTATCTCAGTGTGTCCACCTGTGTGTGTGTATCTCAGTGTGTCCACCTGTGTCTGTGTATCTCAGTGTGTCCATGTGTGTGTGTGTATCTCAGTGTGTCCACCTGTGTGTGTATCTCAGTGTGTCCACCTGTGTGTGTATCTCAGTGTGTCCACCTGTGTGTGTGTCTCAGTGTATCCACCTGTGTGTGTATCTCAGTGTGTCCACCTGTGTGTGTGTATCTCAGTGTGTCCACCTGTGTGTGTGTATCTCAGTGTGTCCACCTGTGTGTGTATCTCAGTGTGTCCACCTGTGTGTGTATCTCAGTGTGTCCACCTGTGTGTGTATCTCAGTGTGTCCACCTGTGTGTGTATCTCAGTGTGTCCACCTGTGTGTGTGTATCTCACTGTGTCCACCTGTGTGTGTGTATCTCAGTGTGTCCACCTGTGTGTGTATCTCAGTGTGTCCACCTGTGTGTGTGTATCTCAGTGTGTCCACCTGTGGTTCAGTGTGTCACTGTGTGGTGTATCTCAGTGTGTCCACCTGTGTGTGTGTATCTCAGTGTGTCCACCTGTGTGTGTATCTCAGTGTGTCCACCTGTGTGTGTGTATCTCAGTGTGTCCACCTGTGTGTGTGTATCTCAGTGTGTCCACCTGTGTGTGTGTATCTCAGTGTGTCCACCTGTGTGTGTGTATCTCAGTGTGTCCACCTGTGTGTGTATCTCAGTGTGTCCACCTGTGTGTGTGTATCTCAGTGTGTCCATGTGTGTGTATCTCAGTGTGTCCACCTGTGTGTGTATCTCAGTGTGTCCACCTGTGTGTGTATCTCAGTGTATCCACCTGTGTGTGTATCTCAGTGTGTCCACCTGTGTGTGTGTATCTCAGTGTGTCCACCTGTGTGTGTGTATCTCAGTGTGTCCACCTGTGTGTGTGTATCTCAGTGTGTCCACCTGTGTGTGTGTATCTCAGTGTGTCCACCTGTGTGTGTGTATCTCAGTGTGTCCACCTGTGTGTGTGTATCTCAGTGTGTCCACCTGTGTGTGTGTATCTCAGTGTGTCCATGTGTGTGTATCTCAGTGTGTCCACCTGTGTGTGTGTATCTCAGTGTGTCCACCTGAGTGTGTGTATCTCAGTGTGTCCACCTGTGTGTGTGTATCTCAGTGTGTCCATGTGTGTGTATCTCAGTGTGTCCACCTGTGTGTGTGTATCTCAGTGTGTCCACCTGTGTGTGTGTATCTCAGTGTGTCCACCTGTGTGTGTGTATCTCAGTGTGTCCACCTGTGTGTGTGTATCTCAGTGTGTCCACCTGTGTGTGTGTATCTCAGTGTGTCCATGTGTGTGTATCTCAGTGTGTCCACCTGTGTGTGTGTATCTCAGTGTGTCCACCTGTGTGTGTATCTCAGTGTGTCCACCTGTGTGTGTGTATCTCAGTGTGTCCACCTGTGTGTGTGTATCTCAGTGTGTCCATGTGTGTGTATCTCAGTGTGTCCACCTGTGTGTGTGTATCTCAGTGTGTCCACCTGTGTGTGTGTATCTCAGTGTGTCCACCTGTGTGTGTGTATCTCAGTGTGTCCACCTGTGTGTGTGTATCTCAGTGTGTCCACCTGTGTGTGTGTATCTCAGTGTGTCCACCTGTGTGTGTGTATCTCAGTGTGTCCACCTGTGTGTGTGTATCTCAGTGTGTCCACCTGTGTGTGTATCTCAGTGTGTCCACCTGTGTGTGTGTATCTCAGTGTGTCCACCTGTGTGTGTATCTCAGTGTATCCACCTGTGTGTGTGTATCTCAGTGTGTCCACCTGTGTGTGTGTATCTCAGTGTGTCCATGTGTGTGTATCTCAGTGTGTCCACCTGTGTGTGTGTATCTCAGTGTGTCCATGTGTGTGTATCTCAGTGTATCCACCTGTGTGTGTGTATCTCAGTGTGTCCATGTGTGTGTATCTCAGTGTGTCCACCTGTGTGTGTGTATCTCAGTGTGTCCACCTGTGTGTGTGTATCTCAGTGTGTCCACCTGTGTGTGTGTATCTCAGTGTGTCCACCTGTGTGTGTGTATCTCAGTGTGTCCACCTGTGTGTGTGTATCTCAGTGTGTCCACCTGTGTGTGTATCTCAGTGTGTCCACCTGTGTGTGTGTATCTCAGTGTGTCCATGTGTGTGTATCTCAGTGTGTCCATGTGTGCGTATCTCAGTGCGTCCACGTCTGTGTGTGTATCTCAGTGCATGTGTGTCTAAGTGTGTGGGGTCTATGTATGTATGTTCGGTTATTGAGAGATTTCTCATTCAAAACCCACTTACTTTCAAAGAGAAAAAAATGGGCGAAGTGTGTGTGTGTTTTGTTTCTGAATGTTTTTATGTTTGTGTCTGTGTCACTGACTATATATCTGTCTGTGCTTGCCTGAGTACCTGCACTTGTCTGTGCGTGTGTGTGTCCCAGTGTCACTGACTGTATATCTGTCTGTGCTTGCCTGTGTGCCTGCACTTGTCTGTGCGTGTGTGTGTCCCAGTGTCACTGACTGTATATCTGTCTGTATGTGTGTGTCGTTAAGTGTTTTTATGCTTGTGTTTTTGGGTGTGTGTCGGTGTGTGTGCATGTGTGAGTGTTTGTGTGTGCCTGTGTCACTGACTATATATATGTATTTACTTGTCTGTGTCTATGTGATATATATGTGTTTTGGGTATCTGTCTGTGGCCTGATTATATATGTATCTGTAATCAGTGTGTCTATGTGTACATGTGCCTGATTGTATATTTGTGTGTGTGCATGCCTGTGTATGTCTGTCAGTCTGTGTCTATATGCGTGTCTATGTGCGAATCTTTGATTATAAATGTGTCCGTGTGAGTGAGTGTGAGTGAGTGTGAGAGTGTGTGAGTGTGTCATTGCCATAACTGACAGTATGTGGCAGGATGTATGAGTATGTGGCAGGATGTATGACCCTACAATTGGTGCAGCCACATATAAACCATTGTGCGTTAACCGGTGTCACCGACTCTCCCTTCACCATATGCAATGACAGCTGCTTAAGAAAGGTGCTCAGAGCTCCTGTCTGAAACAGGGTGCGAAGCAGCTGCAGAAGTGGCCCACCCCACCCATCGCCACCTCCCCCCTTCCGCATCCAACCCCCACTGCTCCTTGCAGGAGGTGACACAAAGTAGTGAGTCATTCCTTGGGGTACGCACGCGCGATGCTTCAACCCATCAATTGCTGAAACCCTCATGGATTTGACAATTCCAACACATTCTTGGCTGCCACATTCTACCATCTGTAAACTTCAGCTCATTCGAAACCTCTCCTGCCCACGTCCTAACTCGCGACGAATAATCGAGTCCATTGAAAAATGGTACATCGACAAACAGTGATTGATTACAGTGCGGAACAAGGGGCCAAACAAAGCAAATACATGAGCAAGAGCAGCATAGGGCGTCACGAATAGTGTTCCTACAGGGAACAGATCAGTCCGAGGAGAAGTCTAGTAGCTGTGGGGAAGAAGCAGAGGGATATTCTCAGCTCCTTTGAATATTTTTAAGGCAGAGCTAGATAAATTCTTGGTTAATCAGGGGTGAAAGTTTGGAGCGGGGGTGAAAGGTTGGAGCGGGGGTGGAAGGTTGGAACGGGGGAGAAAGGTTGGAGTGGGGGTGAAAGGTTGGAGCGGGCGTGAAAGGTTGGAGCGGGGTTGGAGGAGGGTGCTGGGAGGGAAAGATAATCACATTACTTCTAACAGAATCACATTCATGGAAAAAAACATTGATGCAGTCAGGGTTTGAACATCTAAGGTTTACTCCCAATTAAGGGGCAATATAGTGAGGCCAATTCACCTACCCTGTACATCTTTGGGTTGTAGGACTGAGACCTACACAGTGATGCGACCATCAATTCACACGAGAAGAAGAGTAGAAGTGAAGAGTGGTTTTAGTAAGCTAGATCTGTGCCTGCCTGCGACTGCTCTGTACTAAGTGCCGCCTACAGGTTTTTACAGGTTTATATACCACCCCCGAGGGGCGGGGCCACAGGCGGAACCCACCATCATACATTATACAACACAGTACAGTGGTGAATTGTAACAGCATACGTTCAACACACATAGAAATGGGGAAAATGTGCAAACTCCATTCGGACAGTGACCCAGAGTCGGGATCGAACCCAGGTCCATGGCACCGTGAGGCAGTAATGCTAATCACTACGCCACCGTGCCGTCCTCCTCTCCATCTTAAATCAGTGACTCGTTAATTTTAAACAGATTTTGATTTGAGTTGATTTATTGTCACATGTGCTGTGTGGAAGATTTTAGTTTGTGCAGAAGATTTTCGTTTAGTGCAGAAGATTTTTGTTTAGACGGGCAGCATGGTCGGCGCAGGCCTGGAGGGCCGAAGGGCCTGTTCCTGTGCTGTACTCTTCTTTGTACAGTGAAAAGTATTTCTCTGCGGCCAAGGGAACGTACACAGTACGTACATAGTAGACAAAAAATATATAATCGACTCCTAGTTCTAGATTCCTAGTTCTAGATTCTGCCGCATCCATTCCACATCCACACGCTCAATACCCCTCAGGATCTGAGATGTTTCAATCAAGTCACCTCTTACTCTTCGAAACTCCAGTGAAAACAATCCTAATCTGTACAACCTTTCCTCAAAAGGCAAGCTGCCCGTTCCTGGTATCAGTCTGATCAACCTTCTCTGAACTGCTCCTGACACATTTACATCTTTCTTTAAATAAGGAGACCAACACTGTACACATTACTCCAGGCGTGGCCTCACCAAGGGCCTGGGCAACTGAAGCATAACCTCCCGACTTTTGGAATCAATTCTCCTCAGAATAAACTTTCTGGACTGGATTCTGGGCTGGATTCTCTGCTGGAACAGACTAGCGCGGGATTTGCGTTCCATTTGGGGATGCTATTCATTTCACGAGTCAGGACATGCGAATGGCTCAGCACTCTTCCGGGGTGAATTGAAAGCACTTCCCAGCCCAGCGCGCGATGTAACTTCTGGGGGCGGAATTAGTGCTAAAGAGTCTGACAAGCTGGAGCTGCTTTTCGGTGTTCCACTCACCACACACTGACTACAGCCACACCGATGGCTCTGAAAAGACCCACTGCTCGATGCCAATGAGGAGAGGAGAAACACCCTCTTCCCCAGGGTGGGCCACAAACAGTGCTTGGGAGGTGGCGGCAGAGGCAGTCAGTGCTGCCAGCCTCACCAGGGGGAGACAGCTGGTGACCCTGAGGGGGTGTCACTGAGAGGGGCAGTGCGCCAGGGAGGGTTCCAAAGGCCTTGGTGCAGGTGTCCTCTGGTTGGGGTGAGCTCTGCTAATCCCCTGTTTACTCTGCAGTGGGGCAGCGCTTCTAAGGAGTGCCAACACCTGGTGGGCCCCTGATTGAGCTTGGCCACGCCCATCCCCTTGTCAACACTGCTGGAGGATGAGGGTGTCCAGAGAGGCGGCCTGGGTGGGCTCCCAAATGACCAGAGGCTCTCTGAACATTTACAGGACACAGTGAGTGGTCAGCAGTGTGAACGGTGGAGCCAGTAAGTGACACCAGAGGGATGCGTTTCAACCACACACTGCTTCAATGGCAGTCTGAGCCAGGCCACCCCAATCACAAGGAGAACACCCCCCGAGAACATGGACTTCTCGCTTCTTCCCCGGCCCAGGCAGCAAGATCGACAACTTTTGAGAGTCTTTTTTACCTGCTCGCTCCCCCTCAACAGTCATGGTGCCCAGGACATGCATGTAAATACATGCACCAATTCCTGCCCGTGCCTGTCCCGCCTGAGAGGGGCGAAGCATCGCGGAGGAGTGGAGCAAGAAGTGTCCAATCCACTAATGAGATTTAAATCCATGTAAATGACGGCTTTGCATGGGCCTGCCAGCAGAGGGCGCAAACTTCACTAAAGCCGCCAAGGGGGGCAGGAGCATGTTGTCGGAATCGATAGCGGGCACGTTTCCCGATTTTTCTATTGTGCGCTATTTTCCGCTGGATCGCAATTCTCGCTGCCAGCGGCGGGAACTGGAGAACTTCGCCCTCTATTAGCTTTCCAAATTATTTGTTGTACCTGTACTCTAACCTTTTGTCATTCATGCACCAGGACACCCAGATCCCTCTGCAATCTCCCACTATTTGGGTAATATGCCTACTTGTTATTCCTCCTCCCAAAATAGATAATTTCACATTTTAGAACATATAGAACATACAGCCCAGAAGGAGGCTATTTGGTCCATCGAGTCGGCACTGACCCACTTAAGCCCTCACTTCCACCCGATCCCCGTAACCCAATAACCCTTCCTAACCTTTTTGGTCACTAAGGGCAATTTAGAATAGTCAATCCACCTAACCTGCACGTCTTTGGACTGTGGGAGGAAACCGGAGCACCCGGAGGAAACCCACGCACACACACAGGGAGAACGTGCAGACTCCGCACAGACAGTGACCCAGCGGGGAATCGAACCTGGGACCCTGGTGCTGTGAAACCACAGTGCTATCCACTTGTGCTACCGTGCTACCCCACATTATGCTCCATTTTCCAGATCATCTACCCACTCATTTAAGCTGTCTCTGTCCCTTTGTAGCCTTCTTACATCCTCTTCACAATTTACTTTCCTACCTACCATCAGCAAATTTAGCAACCGGACTTTCAGTCCCTTCATCCAAGTAATGGACTTAAATTGTAAAAAGTTGAGGCCTCAGCACTGATCACTGTGGCACACCAGTCGGCACATCCTGCCAACCAGAAAAAGACCCATTTGTGCCAACTTACCCTGTTAACCAGCCTAATAATCTACACCACAAGGACTGCAGCAAGTTAAAGGTGGCGGCTCAACACTGGCTCCTCAAGGTAGGCAGTAAGTGGCGGCTTAGCCAGTTATGCTCCAAACCTCACAAAAAATAATTTCTGCCTTCTTCTCCGGGCAAACCAATTAGAAAGTGGCTGCCTCCAGTCAAGTATCCCTTTGTTTGCCCCATCTCCAGTAATTTTATGTTCAACAAATAAAAGAGTTCGGATAAACCTCTCAACATAATGATTGTAAGAAAGCCTGAAAAATACCAGTTTGTTTATTAAATGCCAAAGAAAAATGCTCCAACGTTCCTGCGCAGAGTATAAATTGGTTAAAGGTGATAATTGGTATACAACTGGTTAAGAGTTTGAGCACATCTGTTTCCTATCCAGTTTGTGTGTGTCTCAGTGCTTAATGCCGATATGTCACAAGCTGGATGGAACAATTCCCGGTACAGAGTGAGAGTCGGACAGGCTGTTGTGATGATGGATGAGCTGATGGTGATGAGCAAAAACCCCAGATTCTAAACTTCAATTACCCAGATTGGGCCAATTTAGGCTAATTTGCTGAATTGGGCCTAGCTGGTAATTCGGAGTTTGTGAGGCCTGAGCTTCCTTAAAGCAGAACTGTTCCCATAAATAAATACTCAACAGACCTTTCTTTTTCTGTTTGTTTGCCGATCCACCGCCCATAATTGAAGGCCGGAGGGAAGAACCGGGATTGTTCTACTCAGAGTGGAGAGGTTTATAGGGAGATTTAATGATGGTGTTCAACATTATGACGGTCTCTGTTCGAGTAAATGACTACTTCCAGTGACTGGGGGTTCAATAAGCAAAAGGCACTTAAGGTAATGAGACCAGAAGACTTGATGAGGCAATTTGTTTCACACAAGTTGGTGTTGTTGTATCTTGTATGTTGAGTAGGTCTCGTGGAGAGTTGCTGAGTCTTGTCTGGTTCAGTAAGTGTTTATTGATAATACTCAATGTACATGTATAATAATAATCTTTATTATTGTCACAAGGGACTAGACAGAGACCTGTTCAGAGGCAAGCATGGAGTTAGCTAATTGTTTGGGCATGGTAGAACAGTGGTTAGCACTATTGCTTCACAGCTCCAGGGTCAATTCCCAGCTTGGGTCACTGTCTGTGCGGAGTCTGCACGTTCTCCCCGTATCTGCGTGGGTTTCCTCCCACAAGTCCCGAAAGACGTGCTCGTTAGGTATTCTGATTTCTCCCTCAGTGTACCCGAACAGGCGCCGGAGTGAGGCGACTAGGGGATTTTCACAGTAACTTCATTTCAGTGTCAATGTAAACCAATTTGTGACACTGATAAGGATTATTACTATTGATCACTGTGCCACTTGCTGTACTTCTTGTGGAACAACGATGACCGCACATCAGAGAAAACGTACACGATTAGCCGTAAAGTGCTTCGGTATGTTGTGTTTAAATTCAATTTGTTTTCTGGACACAGAGTGTTGGGACTCTCTGTCTGGATATGCGGCGATTGACTCAATCTATGGGCATTGGTCAACACCTCTGCTGTCTCCACTGGCAGAGAGTAGCTGGGAGCGAGTGGCAGTAAAGGTATCTGGAAATCACATAATAGGTGTTTTTGGGCAGTGCTCTGTGTTGCCAAGGAGTGGAGAGAGAGGTGGCGAATATTAATCTGAATTCTCGGCAAAGATCCTCCTTAAGCAATGACAACAGCCTCTGAAACCTCGTGCAATCCCAGCAAAATCAAGGACCTTATCATTCAGTCATTTTGCTAATATTATTTTTAGATACAGGCTTTCCCCTCCCTCTCTCCTTCTCCCCCACCCAGGATTGACTCAGTGAATAATGACAGCTGGTTTGCAGTCAGGAAATTTAAACCCCGTCCTTCCTCTCTCTCTCTCTCTCTCTCTCTCTCTCTCTCTCTCTTTCAGAAAGCTTTGTTCTTTGAAACAAGTTGCACGTCTCTGGGGCTTTTAGCGTCAATTAAACTCCCTCCCTCTTGAGGCTGGCTTTTTTTTCTTTTCTTTTTTTTATCAAACCGCATATCCCTGCCTTGGTTAGCAAACTTGTGGTGAATAGTTAAATCAGGAGAGAGCCTGGCTGCTGTTTGCCTAGAATCGGGACACCTGGAGCTGTGGGTGAGTGAATGTATTAGAAAACCAAGCAGTCTTTTCCCTATTTGGCTGCAAGGGATTCTTGCTGTTCCTGCTCGTTCTGGCTTGACGATATATCTATTTACTGTTGCCAGTCACTTTCTACTTCAATCGGCAGGCTGCGGATTCAAGTGTCTTAATCGCTTGGGTAAACGCAACTTCAACAAAGGGCTTTGCATTTGTAGTTTTGAAAGGAACTTATGGTTATAGTTGGATAACTGTTTGAGAGAGAGAGATAGTCAGCATGGTGGGCTGAGTGGCCTCCTTCTTTGTGTCATCCTATGGTTTTAAGCTCAGTAATGTTTGAATTCTCTTCAGTAAAGCTGACAGCCTCCGCATGGTGCTTTGATATTGTCACAGGCAGCTGAGTGAGTTCACACTGCCTGCCTCTGCAGCTCATTGCCTGTTTAAATAGTTTATTGATATTATTATTGGTGCGCTGGTCATTCTCGGAGAAAGCCGAGCGCTCTGTTCCAAAGGAAAGTAGCGCCGTGGTTAGCACAGTTGCTCCACAGCGCCAGGGACCCGGGTTCGATTCCCGGCTTGGGTCACTGTCTGCGCGGAGTCAGCACGTTCTCCCCGTGCCTGCGTGGGTTGCCTCCGGGTGCTCCGGTTTCCTCCCACAAGTCCCGAAAGACGTGCTTGTTAGGTGAATTGAACATTGTGAATTCTCCCTCGGTGTACGCGAACAGGCGCCGCAACGTGTCGACTAGGGGATTTTCACAGTAACTTCACTGCAGCGTTAATGACACTAATAAAGATTATTATTATAAATCGGACCGGTGGGGAAGGTAATTGCCCTGGTTCACATCTGAAGAGTTAGAAGAAGGATGTGTGTTCAAAAGTCCTGGGCTCGGTGCCGGAGTTTAGCATAACAATCGCTGAGCGGGCAAAGGTGCTCCTTTTTTGAACAGCAAAGTCAATTGTGAGGTTTACAAAAGAGTTTGGTGAACGGGGCATAACTTTCAGGTTGAATGATGAAAATTACTCCCGAGTCTCTGACTGGTTTTTCCCACCGCAGAAGAAGAGGTTTAAGAAAACAAACTTTTGAAAAGTGATGGAAGGTTTTGGTCAGGAAAGGGAGAAATGTTGTTCGCCGTGGAGGTTGGTTGTGACCTCTCATTTAAAGTGACCACTTAAGAGAACAATTCGGGAGATTAGGAGAGAGTTTGTTACTCCGGGAGTTGTAGGTGTATGGAATGCTTTACCAGAGGGAGCAATAAGGCGGAGACCAGAGTGCTTATTAAGGGAAGCATGGATAAAGGTTTGGAGCAGAGCTGTATATAGAGAGAGAGAGAGAGAGAGAAAGAAATCGAGAAAGGGAGAGAGAAAGCTACAAGATTAGCTTTGGATCGCTTGAGCAGTGAGCTAGTTTCGGACATGATGGGTCGACTGGCTGCAAATTTATGGAGCGAGGATTTTCCGGCTCTGATACTGAAGTGTGAGTGGGACGGGGATGTTCCCGTTCTGCCCGTGCCAGTGCCCATCCGGACCGGAAAATCCCGGCCATGGTTTCTGTACTATCTTTCATTTAACATTAATTACTCGAGTGCAAACCGGTTAATTTGAAAACTGTTGAAATCCCAAATGGATAATAATTAGTAATCTCTAAATGAACAGTTCTGTTTATATAAACGACGCTGAGGCATCTGAATGATAACTAAACTGTAAGGCTGTGGCCAGATTGACTGGCCTGGAGCTCTAGAAAAGAGAAGGACTAGGGGAGATCTGACAGAGCTCCTATAGTTATGAAAGGGTTTGTGAGGGCAGGGATAGAGAAGATGACATTTGAATGGTGGAGCTGCATTGAGGGTCATAAATATCCAATCGGGAATTTGGAAGAAATATTTTACCGGGGAGTGTTTAAAACATTGAACTTGGGAGGTAAGCAGCAAGCTTCGAGGAAACGAGATGAACCATGAAGGAGAAGGAGTGGCTGATGTGAAATAGGTAGTGAGAGGCGAGACATGTAGTGTAGTTACAACCACTGTGCTGCTAGGGAGCGAGCTCCAGGATTTTGACCCAGCGACAGTGAAGGAACGGCGACATATTTCCAAGTCAGGGTGGTGAGTGACTGAGAGGGGAACCTCCAGGTGGTGGGGTTCCCATGCCTGTGCTGCCCTTACCCTTCCAAATAATAGTGGTCGTGAGTTTGGAAGTTGATGTTGAAAAATGATTGGCGAGTTGTTACAGTGCATCTTGTAGATGGTACACACAGCTGCTGTGGGTTGGTGGGGGAGGGTTTGAATATTTGTGGAAGGGCTGCCAATCAAGCGGGCTGCTTTGTCCTGGATGGTGTTGAGCTACGTGAGTGTTGTTGCATCTGCACTCATCCAGGCAAGTGGAGAGTATTCCATTGCACTCCTGACTTGTGCCTTGTAGATGGTTGAGAGGCTTTGGGAGTCAGGCAGTCAGTTACTCACTGCAGGATTCCTAGCCTCTGATCTGCCCTGGTAGACACAGTATTAATGTGGTTAGTCCAGTTCAGTTCCTGATCAATGGTAACCCCCAGGATGTTGATCAGCGATGGTAACGCCATTGACTGTCAAGGGGCAATGGTTAGATCTTCTCCTGTTGGAGATGGTCATTGCCTGGCACTTGTGTGGTGCAAATATTACTTGCCACTTGTCAGCCTAAGCCTGGAAATTGTCCAGGTCTTGCTGCATTTTGACATGGACGATTTCAGTGTCTGAGGAGATGCGAATGGTGCTGAACATTGTGCAATCATCAGGAAACATCCCCACTTCTGACCTTATAATGGAAGGAAGGTCATTGATGAAGCAGCTTAAGTTAGTTGGGCCCAGGACGCCACCCTGGAGGAACTCATATAGTGATATCCTGGAGCTGAGATGATTGACCTCCAACCACCACAACCATCTTCCTTTGTGCCAGGTATGAGTCCAACCAGCGGAGGGTCTTCCCTCTGATTCCCATTGACCCCAGTTTAGCTCGGGTTCCTTGATGCCACACTCTATCAAATGCTGCCTTGATGTCAAGGGCGGTCACACTCTGTCACTGGCATTCAGCTCTTTTTTTGTCCATGTTTGAACCAAGGCTGCAATGAGGTCAAAAGCTCAGTGACCCAGGCAGAACCCAAATTTAGCGTCATTGACAGATTATTGCTGATGAAGTGCCATCTGATAGCATTGCTAATCCAGGGGCTGGTTTAGCTCACTCGGCTAAATCGCTGGCTTTGAAAGCAGACCAAGGCAGGCCAGCAGCATGGTTCGATTCCCGTACCAGCCTCCTCGAACAGGCGCTGGAATGTGGCGACTAGGGGCTTTTCACAGTAACTTCATTGAAGCCTACTTGTGATAATAAGCAATTTTCATTTTCATAATGACCACATCACTTTACTGATGATCGAGAGTAGTCTGATGGGGCAGTAATTGACCGGGTTGGATTTGTCCAGTTACTTATGTTGCAACACCCTGGGCTACGGGGCGGTCAATTCCAGCCCCACTTGACCCGGAGTTGCAACACAATTTAAATTAATAATAATTTCTTAGAAAAGCACCCCAAGTCTTTAACCGTTAGCTACCCAATAATTGCAGTCAATAGATTTGTACACACACACACACACACACACACGACAGACAAACACAGAGGGGAGAAGAGGGGTGTAAAAATAATAATGAAAGTAAAACGATAAAAGTCTTTGTTTCAGGTGGTTGTTTCCAGCATCTTTCTTCAATGTAGGCTTTCAGCTTGAGGTTTTCTGTTTCCAGTCTGTTATGGTTTTCACTGTAGATTCATTCAGGTCTCTGCAGTTGCAGAAATACAGCAGAGTGCCCTTTCCTCTAAGCATCTGACAATCATTCCACTCAGACAGGACCCAATCACTGCCTGTCGCTGGGCAGAGAATGGCCTTTTGACCAATTCATTGGCCATCAGGCGACCAATGGAACCGAGCACCACCGTTCTCTCGCCGGAAAGTCTGAGTTCTGCTGTCCGAAGGTTAGCACGGTGTTCTGTTTTGTAACTTTGGAATTCCTCACTGACCCTGCTCGACTTAACAGATGTATGTCCATTAAGCATCCATGGTTCAAAGTGACAACAGCAAAAATAAAGAAAGGGGAAATAAGGGAATCAACAGGAAGGATCCTTACGTTTGTATCCAGGGTGTACCTGGGCAATTTTCCACATTGTCGGGTAGATGCCAGTGATGTAGTTGCACTGGAACAGCTTGGCAAGGAGCACGGCAAGTTCAGGAGCTCATGTTGTCAGTACTATTGTCAGGCTCCATAGTTTTTCAGTATCCAGTACCTACAGCCATTTTTTGATATCAGTCAATGTGGTCTGACATGGTCCGCAGCGTAACAAGAGTGTTACCCATTCAAACGGAATTCTTTTGATCTCTATTTGAATTTCTTGCAAGCACCCGAACATCTTCATCCCGCTTATCAAAGGACCCTGAGCATTTTGGATGTGTTGTCATTGTATTTTCTGCAGTCACACCACAACCCCTCTCGCCTTCGAGCACAGGAAGCTGACTTGTCATCCCGTTGCTTTGCTCTGAACGCCATAATCTCTCTGCAGGAATGGAACCTTGCCAGGGGGTCACACTTTGAGCTGGCAGATTGGAAATTCAATTGTCTGCTCTGCAGAACTTTCTGGCCGTTATTAAGATAGGGCGTCACTTCATAAGATGATCACCAAGAAATCAAATGGGGAATTCAAAAGGAACTTGGTGTGGCGAGAATGTGGAACCCAGTACCATAGGGTTGCGACTAGCAATAGAATTTACAGTGCAGAAGGAGGCCATTCGGCCCATCGAGTCTGCACCAGCTCTTTGAAAGAGCACCCTACCCAAGCCCACACCTCCACCCCAACCCCATAACCCAGTAACCCCACTCAACACCTAAGGGCAATTTTGGACACTAAGGGCAATTTAGCATGGCCAATCCACCTAACCTCCACATCTTTGGACTGTGGGAGGAAACCGGAGCACCCGGAGGAAACCCACGCACACACGGGGAGAACGTGCAGACTCCGCACAGACAGTGACCCAAGCCGGGAATCGATCCTGGGACCCTGGAGCTGTGAAGCAACTGTGCTAACCACCATGCTACCGTGCTGTCCAAGATAGAGTGGTTCCTGCTCGGAAAGAGGCCAGTTAACCCATCAGATCTGTTCTAGCCCTCTGCAAGAACAATGCCATAAGACCATAAGACATAGGAGCAGAATCAGGCCACTCGGCCCATCGAGTCTGCTCTGCCATTCAATCATGGCTGATATTATTATCATCCCCGTTCTCCTGCCTTCCCCCCCCCCCCCCCCCCCCCCGATAGCCCCTGATTATTAATCAAGAACCTATCAATCTCTGTCTTAAAGACACTCAGTAATTTGACCTCCACAGCCTTCTGCGGCAAAGAGTACCACAGATTCACCACCCTTTGGCTGAACAATTTCCTCCTCATCACTGTTTTAACGGATCGGCCCTTTAGTCTGAGATTGTGTCCTCTGGTTCTAGTTTCTCCTTCAAGTGGAAACATCCTCTCCACATCCACTCTTTCCAGGCCTCACAGTAACCTGTAAGTTTCAATAAGACCCCCCCTCATCCTTCTAAACTCCAACAAGTACTGACCCAGAGTCCTCAACCGTTCCTCATATGACAAGTTCTTCATTCCAGGGATCATTCTTGTGAACCTCCTCTGGACCCTTTCCAAGGTCAGCACATCCTTCCTTAGATCCGGGGCCCAAAACTGCTCACAATACTCCAAATGGGGTCTGACCAGAGCCTTATGCAGCCTCAGAAATACCTCCCTGGTCTTGTATTGTAGCCCTCTCGACATGAATGCTTACATTGCATTTGCCGCCTTCGCTGCTGACTGAACCTGCAAGTTAACCTTAAGAGAATCATGAACAAGGACTCCCAAGTCCCTTTGTGCTAATCCTTTCCCCATAGCCGAATGTTACCCCTTAGGATGTTTATCTACTTCCCCTTTTGAAAGCTGCGATTGAATTCGTCAAAGGTAAATACATGAGAGGGAAGAGAATAGCGGGTAATGAAATTACACACATGGAGCTAGCTGGCACTGACTGGTTGGGCCGAATGGTCTGAACCTATGCTGTAAACCCTGTACCACGTAAATCAGTGGAAAATGGAAGAGCCAATGTATCTAGATTTCAATTGTGTGAATTTGCGTGATTACCTTGTGTTACGTATGAGCATGTGATCGGTCGCAGTGGGGTTGGGAACTTGCAAGATTGCTCTCCCCCCCCCCCCCCCCCCCCCCCCCCAAAACCCCCGGAATAAACAAATGTCCGGCTCACCATGTGAACGACACAAAACAATTGTGCCGCTGATCATACTTCTGAATTTTTTATCGGATGCTTTTGGAAAGGAAACGTAAGCACTTTCCATTATTAAAAACTGTCAATCATTAACCTGAGCTAAAGTAGGAGTTGTTGAGTCCCTATCTGTGTTTGAGGTAACTCTCAGGATGGTGAGAATTCTTCCTCATTTTCTCAAACAAAGTTTTAGTCCCTCTTTTCTGGTGCTTAAAACCACAAAGCAACAGATAGAGCCTTTCAAGTCGGAAGCCACCCAAGATCGCTGGACCCAAGTAGACACCGAACTAAAGAAGGAGCCATTAGGATGGGTGATCAAAATTATGTTCAAGCGTGTTCTAGCAGAGAGAGGGGCGACACGATGACGCAGTGGTTAGCACTGCTGTCTCACGGCGGGGCTGAGGACATGGGTTCGATCACAGCCCCGGGTCACTGCCCGTGTGGAGTTTGCACATTCTCCCCATGTCTGTGTGGTTCTCGCCCCCCACAACCCAAAAGATGTGCAGGGTAGGTGGGTTGGCTGCGCTAAATTGCCCCTTAATTGGAGGGGGGGGGGAAATTCTTGCAAAAGTTACAGCAGAGAGAATGATCTCTCAGGATGGTAACGTTACAGCTTAAGGCCCAGATGGCAGAACACACCGCAGCCAATGTTAGGGCAATGGGGAACCAGGCTTGTACAAGAGGTCAGAGCTCCAAACAATACAGCACTCGCACCAGCAAAATTGCAGGAATAAATGACCCCAACATCCCATGGGTGTCTCCATCACACGGGCATTTTGCAGCCAATCACTTTAGTCACGCAACAGGTTTCGGCTGCAATTCTACCTTGGGTGCCTGTCTGCATCCAATCGCACAGTCTCTGATGTAGGTCAGGGTGTTTGGGCCCCCAACCTAACAGTCCCTGGCTTCACCTGGGATTTCCTATTGATTTTGATTATTGATCAGCGCCGGCTCTAGGGTTGCTGGCGCCCCGGGCAAGCTGAACTTCGGCGCCCTTGGGGAGGGGGGGGGGGGGGGGGGGGGCCGAGGGGGGGGGGGCGGGGCCGAGGGGGGGGGGGGGCCGAGGGGGGGGGGCGGGGCCGAGGGGGGGGCGAGGGGGGGCGGGGCCAAGGGGGGGGGCGGACACGCGGGGGGCGGACCCGAAGGGGGGGCGGACCCGAGTGGGGGCGGGGGGGACTGAGCGGGGGGGGCGGACCGAGCCAGGGGGCCGCCCTGGGGGCGGGCGGCCACCGCGCATGCGCTGGTTGGCACCGGCCCAACTGCGCATGCGCGGGTCCCGAGTCTCTGGCGCCCCCGAGCACATGGCGCCCCGGGCGACTGCCCGAGTTGCCGGTGCCTTGAGCCGGCCCTGTTATTGATCATTGATCAACCGAAGCAAAAAAAGTCTCACTGTGTCAGAGTTTTCAATCCACGGCCCCTGTTCCTCATGATCTGTTCCTTGAACTTCTGTCACGTTTCGCGGCTTTTTGAAAAAAAATGAATTTACAGGATGTGTGCTTTGCTGGCCAGGCCAGCATTTATTGCCCATCACACCAGGTATATGTCAGGCTCTTGTATGTTTCAACCAAATCACCTCTTACTCTTCAAAACACCAGCGGATACAAATACAGCTTGTCCAATTTTTCCTCATCAGACAACCTGCCCACAGGATCACACAAGTGTTACAGGGCAGAAGGAGGCCATTCAGCCCATCCTCCCACATTGTTTCACGTTCACGTAACCATTTCAGATATTAGTCCAGTAAACCTTCTCCGAACTGCGCCCAACACATTTACATCCTTCCTTACATAAGGTGGCCAATACTGTACCTGGCTGCCATGTCCCCTCCATGATAACAGCGGTCACACGGCAGGGGTGCACATTTCCTTCGGTGATAGATGAGATCCTGTTTTAAGGCGGTGGCAATCGGCCAAATTCTTGGAGGGGAAAATGTTTGAGGGACTCTGGGGAAAGAGCAGAGGGGAATGCGACTAACTGGATAGCTCTTAAAACGAGCCAGGAAAAGCATAATGGGCCCAAATTGCCGCCTCCTGGTTTAGCTCACTCGGCTAAATCGCTGGCTTTTAAAGCAGACCAAGCAGGCCAGCAGCACGGTTCGATTCCCGTACCAGCCTCCCCGGACAGGCGCCGGAATGTGGCGACTAGGGGCTTTTCACAGTAATTTCATTGAAGCCTACTCGTGACAATAAGCGATTTTCATTTTTCATTTCATATATCATTGTACAATCGGCTGCGATGCACTTAAGGATGTGCAGAGGTTGTGAAAGGTGGCATATATTGATGCAAACTCTTTTCTAATTTTCCAAGTGATGTGCATCGAAAGTGACCTGTGAGATAAAAATGATTGGATACTCCTGAATTACGATGTCGGTTAGAGCAGTGCATCTCAAACTATCTGATGTGGTGTACCGGCAGTTTTTTTTTTCAATGTGCCAGGGACCGGTAAGCGAAACAAGCCAATCCAGGATTACTGTCTCTTTCTTTTCTGGAAACACTCCAAGTACCGGCAGACGATGGCTCGAGTACCGGCACCGGTACTCGTACCACACTTTGAGAAGCACTGGGCTAGAGGATAAATATTATCCAGGTCATCAGAGAGAACCCTGAAAGTAGCATAGGATGCGTACAGTGCAGAAACAGGCCATTCAGCCCATTGAGTCAGCACCCACCCTCCAAAAGAGCACCAGATACACTCCCCCACTTATCCCTGTAACCCCGAAACATCAGGGTATTTTTTATGATCCACTCAAGGGGGCATTCTGGAGAAGGTTCACAAGGTTAATCCTGGGTATGGAGTAGGTTGTGCCTGTAAACATTGGAGTTTAGACGAATGAGAGGTGACATTATTGAATCATATAGGGTTCTCGAGGGGCTTGACAGGGGAGATGCTGAGAGGATGTTGCCCCTTTCGGGAGATTCTGGGACTAGAGATCATAATCTCAAAGCAAGGGGTCGTCCACTTAAGACAGTTGAGGAGAAATTACTTCTCTCGGAAGGTAGTGAATTTGTGGAATTCTTTACCACAGAGGGCTGTCGAGGCTGGGTCAGAAGTATGTTCAAGGCTGAGAGGGACAGATTTTTAATCAGTAAGAGAATCAAGGGTTATGGGGATAAGTTGGGATAGTGGAGTTGACAATTATCACAACAGATCAGTCATGCTCTCATTGAATGGTGGAGCGGGCTCGATGGGCCGAATGGCCTACTTCAGCTCTTGGGCGCGATTCTCCCATGCCGCGCCGTTCGCGCCATTTTTTCCCACGGCCCTGGGGTCTGGCCCACGATCGGGGCCCACCGATCGTCGGGCCGGCCTCTCCAGCCCCTGCCCTATTTTATTACGCGGCCAGCGCACTGAGGAAGTCCCCCCCCCCCGCGCATTCACGGGTTGGTGCGGCCCAACTGCGCATGCGCGGGTTGCCGCGGCACCCATTTGGCGCCGGGAAGGGAGACTAGAGCGGCTTGAATCCCTCCAGCGAAGTGCTGTGGGAGCCAGAATGGGTAGTGCCCACGCGCGTTCCTTCACGACGGCGCGAACACTGTCTCCATTTCGGAAAATCGTGCCCCTTATGTCTTATGGTCTTGTGCTCCCATGGTCTTATGAATTAAATTAATTAGCGCAACCAGTTATGCTGCTGCCCGCTACAGGACAGGAAGAGCTCTCCGCAAATTAAATCAAGTATTATTAAATGTTATCAATGAGGAAAAATCAGATCTCGGTTCAAAGTCGGTCAAGAACATGCGATCAACGGAGATTATTAAAAAATTATTGAACAAATAATTTCGGACAAGGCAGCACAGGGGTAGTTGGGGAAATCTCTTTCTGTAAGTGAGAAGTGACTGCAATAATCTACCAGCAACGGAAAGAGAGGAAAAAACAAACCATAATGGGCGAGTTAAAGCCTGAGATGAATGGTTTCAATCGACCTCCGCCCAGCACTAACCTTTCCTGTGTTAGTCTTAAAAATCCAAATAATGTTGCCTCAGCTGAGTGTTCAAGTGATTCTTTTTTTTTTAAGAAAAGGCTTCAGGAACTGTAACAGTGACAGCTGTAAGTGGCACAGACTGAGGTCGGGGAACTGGGATTTGAAAACAGGTGGCACCCCCTGCTTTTAACACACTCGACTCTTCCAATGGTTTGCAGGCCCGTATCCCACTCTCCATGAAGCTCTGCTCCTCCTCATCTCCACTGCCCGTACCCAAACTCTCACCGTGGCCCCATTCAACAGTAACCCCTGTGCTCACTGCCCTACAGCAGCCCACCCTCCGACAATGCCGCAAAATGTTCCCTTTCTTGTGTTCAAATCCCTGTAGCGTCTCGCTGCTCCCTCACTCTGTAATCTCCTCCAGACAGGCAACGTTCCAATATCTCTATATCCCTCGAATTCCGACATCTTGCGCATCCCTGATTTTTAATCGTTCCATCACTGGCAGCCCCCAAGTTCTGCAATTCACTCTCCGTCTCTCTCTCTTCTTCGCTCATCCCTCTGACACATCCCTCAAAACCCATCTCTTTGTTCCAGCTTTAGATCGTCTGTCCCACCTCCGCATTCAGCTCAATGTCAAGTTTTTTAAAAAACTTGAGTACCCAATTAAAGGGAAATTTAGGGTGGCCAATCCACCTAGCCTGTGCATCTTTGGGTTGTGGGGGCAAAACCCACGCAGACACGGGGAGAATGTGCAAACTCCACACGGACAGTGACCCAGAGCCGGGATTGAACCCTGGGACTTCAGCGCCCTCAGACAGCAGTGTTACTCACTGCAAGCTCAATGTCAAGTTATCAGACTGCAAGACCATATGACAGGGGAGCAGAAGCAGGCCATTCGGCCCGTCGAACCTGTTCCGCCATTCAATGGGATCATGACTGATATGATAATCCTCAACTCCACTTTCTCGCCTTGTGTCATAATATGTGGATATTGTAAAGTACATAAAGGGTTAATGTAATGTTACTGCTCTAGTCACTAGATGGTGCTATAGAGCAACCATATAAATATCACATGCCTCCTTGACTTCTGGGAGAAAGATGGAGATAAATGGAGAGAGTGGAAGAGAGCAAGTCAGAGTAGTTGTGAGATAGTTGAACTAATAGTATTGTTAATCGTGTCGATGTGTCATGTAATCTTTACTTAACTAATTCCTTAGTAATATGTTTGAATCTAATTCAGTGCGGTGCAATAAATTAGCTTTGTTTATTAGATAGAGCTTGTTGTTCTTTGTTAGCACTACAACCTTCACCATCCTGAAAGAACTAAAACACGAAACACAACACCCTTGATTCCCTCACTGATTAAAAATCTGTCTGTCTCAGCCTTGAATAGACTTAATGACCCGGCCTCTACAGCTCTCTGCAGTGAAGGATTCCACAGATTCAACAACCTCCGGGGGGAGAAATTCCTCATCATCTCTTGTCTTAAATGGGAGACCTCTTACTCTGAGATTATGCCCTCTCATCAGAGAATCATAGAATTATGCTGTCCAGAAGAGGCCCTTTGGTCCATCAAGCCTGCACCAACAAAGGCCGGCATTCCAATTTGCCTTCCCTATTACAAACTGAGTTGTCTGACACTCCTCCGATGCTGCTTGGGACATTTTACTGCATTACAGATGCTATATAAATGCAGATTGTTGTTGAGTGCTAGGAGGTGAGTTGTCATTGTGACAGCTCAATAGTTGGAGTTGTGACCAGTGGTTGAAGTGTGACCAGTGATGCGGCGGAGGAACATTAGAACATTAGAACAGTACAGCACAGAACAGGCCCTTCGGCCCTTGATGTTGTGCCGAGCAATGATCACCCTGCTCAAACCCACGTATCCACCCTATACCCCTAACCCAACAACCCCCCCTTAACCTTACTTTTTAGGACACTACGGGCAATTTATCATGGCCAATCCACCTAACCCGCACATCTTTGGACTGTGGGAGGAAACCGGAGCACCCGGAGGAAACCCACGCACACACGGGGAGGACGTGCAGACTCCGCACAGACAGTGACCCAGCCGGGAATCGAACCTGGGACCCTGGAGCTGTGAAGCATTTATGCTAACCACCATGCTACCGAAGTGCCAACATTCTATTGGTTTCCTGAAAAAAATGAGGTTGAAACCTCCCACGGCGTTAGGCCGTTTTAAAATTATTTTATTCAAATTACTCCGAACAATATTTTATAATTTGGTGAGGTAGGAAGATGGGTGTCTCCACTGAAGGAACTGAGCCCAGCAGACTGAGGAATGCGGTGTCAGCCTCTGCAGTGTACTGAGCATCTCGGCCTAGGTGACTGTAAGGGGACTTTCGTATTGTGTTCAATGGGTCGAAAAGAGAAAAGAAACGTCCATGAGGTGGTCCCCGCTCTAATGAGGATGGGATCCGGTATTTTCTACATGGTCAGTCACCATCTGTGAAATAATAATATAACATAATATTCGCTTATTGTCATGAGTCGGCTTCAACAAAGTGACTGTGAAAAGACCCTAGTCACCACATTCCGGCGCCTGTTCGGGGAGGCCGGTACGGGAATTGAACCCGCGCTGGTGGCATTGTTCTGCATTACAAGCCAGCTGTTTAGCCCACTGTGCTAAACCAGCACCAAATGAAGGATGGGTTAACAGGTCACCAACAACGATGACTGCAGTTCATAACGTATTGTCTTATGGTCTTATCTTGACTTCTCGAGGAATTAAGGGCTATGGAGAGAGAGCGGGTAAATGGAGTTGAAATCAACCATGATTGAATGGTGGAGTGGACTCGATGGGCCGAATGGCCTTACTTCCACTCCTATGTCTTATGGTCTTATGGTATTAATAAAATCCCAAGGTGGTTCACAGACAAAAATGCCAACAGGCCATTCCAGATAATCGGTCGGAGAATCGCCGGGGGCGGCGTGAATCCCGCCCCTGCCGGCTGCCCTCTGGCCCTCGATGGGCCGAATGGCCGCCCGTTTTTTTTTTTTGCCGGTCCCGCCAGCGTAAATTAGAGTAGGTCCTTACCGGTGGAACCTGGTGGTAGGGGCGGCCTTCGGGGTCCTCGGGGGGGGGGGGGGGGGGGGGGGGGATCTGGAACCGGGGCCCCACCGATCCGCAGGCCGGCCTGTGCCGTGGGGGCACTCTATTCCTCCATGTCGGCTGCTATTCTTCCGCGATGGCCGATGCAGAGATGAACCCTCCCCCCTGCGCATGCGCTGGGATGATGCCAGCACACGCTGGCGCTCCTGCGCATGCGCCAACTTACGCTGGCCAGCGGAGGCCCTTTGGCATAGCGCCAAGCTCCTTCCCCGCCGGCCGGCGCAGCGCAAACCACTCCGGAGGATTCCGCACCTTTGGGGCGGCCCGACGTCGGAGTGGTTCACGCCACTCCTTCCCGCCGGTGTTGCCCGCCCCGCCGATTCCCACAGAATCCCGCCCAATATTGGGAAAGGTGACTTGCTGGGTCTTGGTCAAAGGTGGGGGGAGGTGGGGAGTCTGAAAGGAGGAGAGGGAGGTGGAAAGTTTTAGCCTTTTGAACTTTTATTACAGGGCAGGGTTCAGTCGATTCGGCAGGGGTCGCACCCAAAGGTTGGAGGACCGATGGGAACCCCCCCCCCCACCTCCCACACCAGTTCTGTGGTGGAGGTCTGACGTGGCCTTCTGGATCCAGGACGTCCGAAGGGCCTGTGCTGTCCTTTTGCGGATTGTCCAATTGCGGATGTCCTGCCTGCAGAGAGCTTCCGGCCAATCAGAGGCTGGTGGTCCCTCATTGTCATCAGCATAATCGGATGTGGTGGCTTTTGCTGGTGGAAGGCACTCGCCAGAGGGGTCCAGTATCATCAGGGCACCCCCAGACCATAAATCAGTGAGGGCGGGAAGGGTGGGGATCATGGGAGAGACGGGGGGCAGGTGGCTCAGAGATAAAGCTTGGGGGTGGCATTCAGATACCCCTTCCTTCCCAATGCCAGATCTCTCGATCATGACGGTGAGGAAGCCCCCACACTTCCCTCCCCCACGGGTGGATTTGCTGGGCGGTCTTCGGGAGATGTGGGAAGGTGACATGCCTCCCATTCAATCCTGAACCACCACTGGGCTAAGAGATGATGGGTGTCAATTGGCTCATTATTAATACTATTATCCACTATGGCCAAGAGTCCCGTGTCAGCCCTTTTCAGCCTCTGAAAATGAAATGAAAATCGCTTATTGTCACGAGTAGGCTTCAAATGAAGTTACTGTGAAAAGCCCCTAGTGGCCACATTCCGGCGCCTGTTCGGGGAGGCTGCTACGGGAATCGAACCCACGCTGCTGGCCTGCCTGGATCTGCTTTAAAAGCCAGCGATTTAGCCCACTGTGCTAAATCAGCCCATAATCAACACCTGACATGATCAGGAGAGGTTTTATCACCACCAGGGCCGAGCCTGTGATGAAGGGACTCTGCCGCCATGGTTCATGCCGCACCAGAGGTGCCGAACCTGCTTTTCACAGAGGCTTATCGCGCCGTTTCGTATCTATTTTAATTCCAGTGTTCCAACACTTGCAGCTTCCCTTTTGTGAACCTCGGACGGGGTCCGTTGCTGAGTGAGTCCCGCCCTCTGCCAGTAACCTCTCCCTCAAGAAACCCCCTCGGACAGCTGGTCACTCCTCAGCATTCACGGCATCCCGAAAAGACATTTGGCCAGTTCTCAGTTGTTCAATGTCTGTCTTCGGGGTGACAGCTGTGACTCTGGATCAGAAGGTTGAAGACTCGCTCCAGAGACGCGAGGACAAATAAATATCCAGGCTGGACCTGTTGTGCTGAGAGTGCCACACTGTCAGAGGCGTTGTTTTTTCTGGTGAAACTTTAAACCAAGGGCACCATTTGTCCTCTCGGCCATTGGAATAGCGCTGGAGTTATCCCTGGTGCTTTTAATATTTATCCTTCAATCAACTTGAATTAAAATGATTACCTGGTGGTTGTCACATTGTTGTTTGTAGGAGCTTTCTCTTTCCCCCGTTTTTTATATTCCTTCATGGGATGTAAGCTTGACTGTCTGGGTCAGCGTTACAACAATAACTACACTACAGAAACACGAGAGCTGGTTTAGCTCAGTTGGCTGTGCAGCTGGTTCGTGATGCAGCGAGAGGCCAACAGCGTGGGTTCAATTCCTGTACTGGCTGAGGTTATTCATGAAGGCCTCAACTTCTCAACCCCGGCGATCCTCGGGTTAAATCGCCACCAGTCAGCCCTCCCCCTCAGAGCAAAGCAGCCTTTGGTCATCTGGGACCATGGCCAACTTTGCTTTAGGGATGGCACGGTGGCATTGCTGCCTCTCGACGCCATGGACCTGGGTTCAATTCCAGCCTTGGGTGATTGTCAGTGTGGAACACAGAACAAAGAAAAGTACAGCACAGGCCCTTCGGCCCTCCAAGCCTGTGCCGAACATGCTGCCCGTCTAAACTAAAATCTTCCGCACTTCCGGGGTCCGTATCCTTCTATTCCCATCCTATTCGTGTATTTGTCAAGATGCTCCTTAAACATCACTATCGTCCTTGCTTCCACCACCTCCTATGGCAGCGAGTTCCAGGCACCCACTACCCTCTGTGTAAAAAAACTCTCCTCTATACCTTGCACCTCTAGTAATTGACCCCTCTACCCTCGGAAAAAGCCGCTGACTATCCACTCTGTCCATGCCCCTCATAATTTTGTAGATCTCTATCAGGTCGCCACTCAACCTCCGTCGTTCCAATGAGAACAAACCGAGTTTATTCAACCGCTCCTCATAGCTAATGCCCTCCATGCCAGGCAACATCCTGGTAAATCTCTTCTGCACCCTCTCTAAAGCCTCCACATCCTTCTGGTAGTGTGGCAACCAGAATTGAACACTATACTCCAAGTGTGGCCCAACTAAGGTTCTATACAGTATGAAAAAAGGAGAAAAACTGTCGGTAGCTGAGAGAAATTAACTGAAAGAAAGCCAACTTCAGTGGGGTGAGAGCAGATCTGGCCAAATAAACTCGGAGTCAAAGGTTTGGTACGAAAATCGGGAGTAGAAAAATGAGCTCCTTCCAAAAGAAGAGATATTGGTTAATACCCTCGAAAGGGTGGGAAAGGCAAAGCAAATAAATCCAGAGCTTCCTGGATGACAAAGGAGATAGAAATTCAGGTAAAGAAGAAAGAGTGTGTTCATGAAAACATGAAATGAAAATCGCTTATTGTCACAAGTAGGCTTCAAATGAAGTTACTGTGAAAAGCCCCTAGTCGCCACGTTCCGGCGCCTGTTCGGGGAGGCTGGTACGGGAATTGAACCGTGCTGCTGGCCTGCCTTGGTCTGCTTTAAAAGCCAGCGATTTAGCCCTGTGCTAAACCAGCCATGACAGGTGGCAGGTAAAAAATACAACTGAGAACCGGACTGAATGAAGAATGTTCAGAGAGGAGTTGAAGAAGCAAATAAAAAACGCAAAGAGGGGGTGTGAAGAGAGACTGGCATGTACCATAAAAGGGAATCCAAAAATCTTTAATAGGCATATAAATGGTAAAACAGTGGTGAAGGAAAAGTATGAATGACCAGGGACCAAAAAGAAAATTTCTACATGGGGGGGAAGAGGGCATAACTGAGGCAGCAAAACAAATACTTTGCATCTGTCTTTAGCAAGGAAGAAGACGCTGCACATGCCATGGTGAAAGAGAAGGTAACTCAGACACTAGAAGGGTTCAAAAATCATAAGGAAGGGAAAAGACTTTCTGTCCCTACAGCTGATCTGGTATCGGGACCCAATAAGGAGCATCCAAGGTTACTGTGAGAAGTGAGAGTGGAAATAGCAGAGACACTGGCCATATTTTTTCAGTCTTCCTTAGACTCCGGGGTGGTGTCAAAGGACTGGAGAATTGCAAATGTTATACACTTTTTCAAGGAAGGATAGAAGGATAAGCCCAGAGACCACAAGCCGGTCAGTTTAACTTCAGTGCTGGGGAAACAATTGCTGAGATTTTCCAGCCCCGCCCACTGCAGGAATAATCCGGTCCCATCGAAAGTCAATGGACTTTGGGCCTGGCCGCCAAATCTCCCGCTGCGGGTCCCACCACAATGGGAGCAGAAAATCCCCACCAAGTAATTCGGGACAAAGGTAATAGTCACATGGACGAATGTGGGTTGATTATGAGGGCAAGGCGGCATGGATTTCTTCAGGGAAGGTGGTGCTTAACTAACTGGCGTTTTTTGAAGAGGCAACAGAGAGGGTTGATGAAGGAAATATTGTTGGGGTGGTGTAATTGGACTGCTCCTCTAAGAGCCTCCTTACAATATGCCTCTGTTTACCAACCTGTCTTAAGTCGCTGCATGTCGGTTTGACACCACATTTTGTTTTATAATGTTCCCGCGAAACTCCACGTCAAAGGTGCTATAGAAATGCAATGTTTGTCACACCAGAGGGACAGTTCTTTTTCTTCTTTTATTCATAGAATCATAGCAGGAGGCCATTTGGCCCATCAAGTCTGCATCGATGCTCTGAAATAGTGCCCTAACCAGGCTCCCGCCCTATCCCAGCAACCCCACCTAACCCGCACATCCCTGGGACACTAAGGGCAATTTAGCACGGCCAATCCACCTAACATGCGCATCTTTGGACTGCGGGAGCAAACCGGAGCACCCGGAGGAAACCCGCGCAGACACGGGGTGAACGTGGCAAGGCCGGAATTGAACCTGGGTCCCTGCCGCTGTGAGGCAGCAGTGCTAACCACTGTGCCAACATGCTGCCCCTTTCCTGGGATATGGGCATTGTCGGTCAGGCCAGTATTTGTTGCCCATCCTTAATGAATTGAGTGTCTTTCTCGGCCATTTCAGGGGGCGCTTACGGGTTGAACCCATTGCTGTAAATCTGGAGTCACATGTAGGCCAGACCAGGTAAGGAAGGCAGATTTCCTTCCTTAAAGGACACGAGTGAACCAAATCGTCGTTAGTTGTCATGGATACCATTTAGACCACAGGGTTTTTATTTTATTTTACTGTCAGGATGGGATGTGAACCCCTGTCCCCAGAAGATTAGCCCGGGCCTCTGGAGTGCCAGTCCAGTGATGTTACCACTGCGCCACCATCAGCCCTCAAAATGGCGCGACAGGTTTAGATATCGGTTGAAAAATGAAAGGGGGGAATGGGGGTCCCTGCCAGTCCCGCGGGCTGCTTTGCCCTGGGTGGTGTCGAGCACCTTGTGTTGTGGGAGCTGCGCCACACTCCTGGCTTATGCCTTGCAGATGGTGGACAGGCGTTTGGGAAGTCAGGAGGTGGTTTACTCACTGCAGAATTCCCAACCCTTGATCTGCTCTTGCAACCACAGTAAGCCTTCTTGTGACAACAAAGATTATTTTTTTTAAAAGATTATATATGTGCAGTGTGCGCAAGGGATGCAGAGTGGAAATGGTGACCCGCTGAGTTTATCTGGTTCAAACCTCCAACACACAACTTATTGAACCGTACATTCCACTCCAGCCCTTAAAAAAACAAAAAACGAGCGATTCGCCATTGACTGAGAATTTCCTCTGGTCTGTTTCAGATCCATCCATTTGTGGGCAGCACGGTAGCAGAGTGGTTAGCACGATTGCTTCACAGCTCCAGGGTCCCAGGTTCGATTCCCGGCTGGGTCACTGTGTCTATGCGGACACTGCACATCCTCCCCGTGTCTGCGTGGGTTTCCTCCGGGTGCTCCGGTTTCCCCCCACAGTCCAAAGATGGGCAGGTTAGGTGGATTGGCCATGCTAAATTGCCCTTGGTGTCCAAAATTGCCCTCAGCGTTGTTTGAGTGGGGTTACTGGGTTATGGGGATAGAGTGGTGTGGGCTTGGGTAGGGTGCTCTTTCCAAGAGCCGGTGCAGACTCGATGGGCCGAATGGCCTCCTTTTGCACTGTAAATTCTATGTAAATTCAATCCGTGTTGTAATGGCAGAAATCCCATTTTTACACACACACGCAACCTGGTCAAGAATATCAACCTCGGGAATCTTTGACAGCGCATTGACAATAATGCCTTGACCCAGTCCCCTGGGTCGTAAGTTCAATCCCCACCACAGACACATCAGAACATAGTCGTGGCTGAAACTCCCACTGAGGACCCGCTGCACTGCCTTTTGTGGTGGGGGGGGGGGGGGATGGAAAACTAAGTCTCCGGTCTGATCTCTCTTGGCACTGTGTAAAGAGGGAAAGCAGAGGAAGGATGCAGGCGGCCAACACTTCTGCCTCAACCAATACCTGTGAACCAGATAACCTGATCAGTCGACATGTTGCTGTTTGTGGGGGCTTGCTGTGTAAGTTACCTGCCGAGTTTCTCTATGTTCCGGCAATGCTCACATTTTGAAAGTACTTCACTGGTTATAAAGTACTTGGGAATGTCTTGAGTTTGTACAACGTACATAGAAGACATGTATAGAATCCCCAAAGTGCAGAAGGAGGCCATTCGGCCCATTGAGTCTGCACCGACCTTCGAACGAGCACTCTACCCATATTCACTCATCCCCAACAATCCCTCCCTACCCCATAACCTAACCTGCACATCCCTGGACAAAGGGGCAATTTAGCATGGCAAATCCGCCCACCCGTACATCTTTTTGACCGTGGGAGCAAACGGAAGAAACCCATGCCGACACAGACAGAAGGTGCAAACTCTACATAGAGTTACCCAAGGCCGGAATTGTCCCTGGCGTTGTGAAGCAGCAGTGCTAAGCACTGTGCCGCCCCTATACAAATGAAAACCCTTTCTTTGTAACGCATAAGGGAAAAGGTGGAACCACCATTTCAGGCCTTCTGCACTCTCCTAAAATCACATTACGGCCAATGAAGTATTTTTTGCAGTGCAGTCACTGTTATAAATGAGGAAACCTGGTGTAGAGTCCTTGTTGTGAAGTATTCAGCAGGTGCTCTATAGATATAGTCCATCTGACCTCACAATGTACAAACTCTTTATTTTTATATATAATGAGCTGTTACTTTGCAATCCATTGAGGAGTTTGTGCAAGTGTTTGTTTCAAAGATCAGGACGAAGGTTAAATCCCAGCACCGGCCTTCTATTTCAGAGTGTAGTGATGGTGCAATGGGCACATTTCATTCAGCCTCATTTCCTTTACTCCATCAATCTTTTCATTTCAAAGGTCCTGTTGACACAAAGACTCAACCCTTTGTCTACTCAGGTGGCTACCTTTTGCTTGAGTTCCCCACAGAGACAATATTTGTCTTTCCTGCAGCAATGTTACCCAGTGGTGTTCCAGATCACAAGTCTGGGTGTGAGTAAATCTGTCCAATGTTTAACCCGCCTTCAAATAGAAGGGGCCCCCTGCCCTGGGCTCTGCTCGGTGCTGCGGGATCTGCCTTTGCTTACAATGCGAGGTCATGGTTCAGGACACCGGGAGTGCCTGTGGGATGTGCATCGATAGAGTTGTTCAGAGTTTTTAATCGCCAACATTGTTGACACAGCTGAAGGCTTTGCTGATGTCGGACGCCAATATTTACACCCGTTACCCCTTCATCCTGCTCCTGACATGTTACGATTATCCCAGGACCTTGAACTTCCAGTTAGGCACTTGTGACAGGCGAAGAAAGAGCGAGTTTTTATATGGACCCTACCGTGACCTCAGGACATCCCCAAGCACTTTACAGCCAATTAAATGCTTTTGAAATGTGTGGAGCATACACAGACTAGTTGTTGCACCACTACAGGCCCTGTCCAGGTGGATGTATAAGATCCCCTGGCTTTTTTTTGAGGAAGAGCCGGTGTCCTAGCCAATATTTATTCCTCAAAATCAGCTTCCCAAAAACTGATTATCTGGTCATTATTACACTGCTGTCTGTGGGATCTTGCTGTGTGCAAATTGGCTGCCGCATTTCCTACATGACAACAGTGACTGTACTTCGGTGGCTGTAAAGAGCTTTGAGATATCCGGGGGCTGTTCAAAGCGCTAGATAAATGCAAGTCTTTCCTTCCTTTTGTTGGCTCCTGGTAAAGCCTCAATTTTAAAATTCTCATCCTTGCTTTCAAATCTCTGGCCCATCTCTCTCTTTCTCTTTCTCCAGCCTTCTCCAGTCCTAGAACGCTCCAAGATCTCTGTGCTGCTCTAATTCTGGCCTCTTGCACTCCCCTATTTGATTCAATCCACCATTGGCAAACATACAAGCATAGTAGCAGGATTAGGCCACTCGGCCCCTTGAGTCTGCCCCGCCATTCAATGAGATCATGGCTGACCTGATTGTAACCTCAGCCCCACATTCCTGTCTACCCCCCCGATAACCTTTCAGCCCCTTGCTCATCAAGAATCTATGTACCTCTATCTTAAAAGGCAGTGGAAGCAAGTTCTAAAGAGTCGCGGCCTTCTGAAACAAAAACCATCTCCTCGTCCTGGTCTTAAATGCGTCACCCCTTAATTTTAAATAGTGACCTCTACTTCTAGATTCTCCCACAAGAGTAAACATCCTCTTCACATCCACCCTGTTGTGACCCCTCAGGATCTTAAAAGTTGTGATAAAGTCATCTCTTTGTCTTCTAAACTATTGCCTATTGCTGGTATTAGCCCAGTAAACCTTCTCTGAACTGCTTCTAACATATTTACATTATTCCTTAAATACAGGGATCAATACGGTACACCAGTGTTTTTCAAACCTTTGTTCCCATTTTTAGCAACCACAACCTTCGGGACCGACACCACCTTCACAACCTAGGCTGGCTAGTCTTTGCGACCCACGCCTGCCGACCTTCATGACCCACCATTTTCTCCTACCTTTAATGTGAGAGGTGAGCCTGCTTGGTCCTCACAATCTCACACCAATCAGGTACACAGGAGGAGAGGACTATGCGCATATCAGGTGCAGGATTCAGCCGGTTTCATGCTGTCTTCATCTTTGTGAGGGCAGAAAATCCAACCTCTCACATGTCGGTCGTTGTGAAGGACAAAAGCACCAAAATGCTTGTTTTACTCAGCTCCGGATACTCCTCGGAGACGCTACTCCAGAATGCTGACAGTTTCATTGACTTGTGCCGTGTTTTTTAATGTGCTGTCAATGCTGCGGCGCAGAAGTTCAGTCGGCTTCATTTGGAGACAGACTTGCCAGTCCATTTACAGTTTCATTACTAATGCTGTTTTCTTCAATGCGCACAGCAATGTGGGGAACATGTAGTAATTTTGGCTTTGCACTCTCAATTGCCAAACGTTCAACGGCTTTTGGAAAGCTGCAATTTCTTCACAGTACCGAAAGCTGTCATCTTCCTTGCTTTGCAATTTGAGGTTCAGTTCATTTAGAATTGAAAAGATGTCTGCAAGGTAAGACATTGTTAGCATCGAAGTTTCATCAGCAAACGATTCAGCCAGAGAGGAGGAAAGCATGGATTTCATACCTGAGTTCGTAAATCCTGAGTAGCTCCCCTGTTGACTGATCATTACCGTAACTCTTCCAAGCAGGTGAAGTCCACTGTCATCAGGATTGACTGGTCACTGTTTCGATTCTATGCTTTAATGTAGTCTATGAGGTCAGCAAAATACTTCTAGCCATCCTTCAGTACACAGAGGGCAACAGTGTGATGAGTCCCCATGGCTTTCAATATCTCCTTTGCCAAACATTCAGTTCTGTCCAAACATTCAGTTCTGTCCATGATTAAACCATGGTAATATATATTCTTTCTGGATAATTTGAGTAATGTTTAGGGATGCAAAACAGATCGAGGTAATAGCCTTGTTGATCATCGGCGATCACCACCCAGTCAGACACCGTCATGCTGCGATCACACTTTGACCTGGTGGGGGCTGCCATTTTTAAAGCCGCTCACAGCCAGAATTGTTAAAATCCGGCTGCTGCCGCTGTTACGCGTGAATTCCTTCAATCGCGAACGCCTCAATGGCTGGCTCCACTACCCTCTCGACACCCGCCCGCGACCCACCTGGGGGGTCATGACCCCCCACTTTGAAAATGCTTGCTGCACACAATACTCCAGGTGTGGTCTCACCCAATGTCCAGTACGATTGAAGCATAACCTCTCCACTTCTGTAACCAATTCTACTTGGCAATAAACAATGACATTCTATTAGCTTTCCTTTTTATTTGCTGGACCTGCACACTAACCCATAACCAAAGATCAGCCATGATCTCATTGAATGGCGGGACAGGCTCGAGGGGCCAGATGGCTGACTCCTGCTCCTAGTTCTTATGTTCTAACCCGCACCTATACCTAACTGTAGGTGTCCCAAAGATGCGCTGGGGAATCCCCTTCGGAAATTCCCAGGTAAGGGTTAGCATATCAATGGCCCAGAAGGGCAAAGTTCCCCCGGACAATTGGTCTGCATTGGGAATCATCCGAAAATGCAATTTAAATCACAAACTTCAAATGGCCTCGCAGCCCTCCAGGGATCTCACCCCAGCCCCCAGACTAATAGCAACACATTCCAGCTCTTCCAGGCTCTCCGAGGCATCCCCCCCCCCCCCCCCCCCCCCCCCCCCACAACACCACTCGCCAACATCCCTCCCCATTCCCAGCAATAGTCAGGATGTGGGGCAGAAAATAATCAGGAGATAGAAAAAGGCATGTAATAAAGGCAATATTATAATCATGGGGGCCATCAATATGCAGGTGGACTGGGAAAATCAGGTTGGCAGTGGATCCCAAGAAAAGGAATTTGTGGAATGTCTAAGATGTTTTTTTGGAGCAGCTTGTGACAGAGCCCACTTGGGAACAGGCAATTCTGGATTTGGTGATGTGTAATGAGGCAGACTTGATTAGGGAACATAAGCTGAAGGAACCCTTAGGGAGCAGTGACCACAATATGATAGAATTTACCCTGCAGTTTGAGAGGGAGAAGCTGCAATCAGATGTAACAGTTTTACAATTGAATAAAGGTATCGACAAAGCCAAAAGGGAAGAGCTGGCCAGAGTTGATTGGAAGGGGAGCCGAGCAGGGAAGACAGTTGAACAGCAACGGCAGGCGTTTTGAGGGGTTATTTGGGAGGCACAATAGAAATTAAGAAATAATAATTAAAATCTTTCTTATTGTCATGAGTAGGCTTCCATTAACACTGCGATGAAGTTGCTGTCAAAATCCCCTAGCCACACTCCGGCGCCTGTTCGGGTACACTGAGGGAGAATTCAGAATGTCCAATTCGCCTAACAGCACATCTTTTGGGAATAGTGGGAGGAAACCGGAGCACCCGGAGGAAACCCACGCAGGTTATTCGGGAGGCACGACAGAAATCCATCCCAAGGAAGAGGAAACATGCTAAGGGGGGGACAAGGCATCCATGGCTGACGAGGGATGTCAAAGACAGCATTAAAAACTAAAGAAAAAGCATACAAAGTGGCAAAGATTAGTGGGAAGCCAGAGGATTGCGAAGCCTTTAAAAGCGAGCAGAGGACAACTAAAAAAACAAAAAGGGGGGAGAAGATGAAATATGAGTGGAAGCTATCCAGTAATATAAAAGAAGAAAGCAAGAGTGTTTTAATATATAAAAGTTAAGAGAGAGGCAAGAATAGACATTGGACCACTGGAAAATGAGGCTGGAGAAGTAGTAATAGGAAATAAAGAAATGTCGGAGGAACTGAATAGTTACTTTGCATCAGTCTTCACGATGGAAGACACCAGTGGGATGCCAGAACTTCAGGAGAATCAGGGTGCAGAGGGGAGTGCAGTGGCCATCACTAAGGAGAAGGTTCTGGGGAAATTGAAAAGGTCTGAAGGCGGATAAATCACCTGGACCGGATGGACTACACCCCAGGGTCCTGAAAGAGATAGCGGAGGAAATTGTGGAGGCATTGGTGGTGATCTTTCAGGAATCATTGGAGGCATGACAGGATGCAGAGGATTAGAAAATAGCTAATGTAACACCATGTTTCAGAAGATAAGGAGGCAGAAGACAGGAAATTATAGGCCAGTTAGCCTGACTTTGGTCATTGGTATGATTTTAGAGTCCATTATTAAAGATGAGATTGCGGAGTACTTGGAAGTGCATGATAAAATAGGACTGAGTCAGCACGGCTTTGTCAAGGGGGGGGGGTCATGTCTGACAAATCTATTAGAATTCTTTGAGGAGGTAACAAGGAAGTTAGACAAAGGAGAACCAGTGGATGTGATCTATTCAGATTTCCAGATGGCCTTCGACAAGGTTGCATTTAGGAGGCTATTAAATATGTTAAGAGCCCGTGGTGTTAAGGGTCCTGGTATGGGTAGAGGATTGGCTGACTGGCAGAAGGCAGAGAGTGGGGATAAAGGGGTCTTTTTCAGGATGGCAGCTGGTGACTAGTGGTGTGCCTCAGGGGTCAGTGCTGGGACCACAACTTTTCACAATATATATGGATGATCTGGAAGAAGGAACTGAAGGCACTGTTGCTAAGTTTGCAGATGATACAAAGATATGCAGAAGGGCAGGTCATATTGAGGAAGCAGGGGGGGGCGCAGAAGGACTTGGACAAGCTAGGAGAGTGGGCAAAGAAGTGGCAGATGGAACACAATGTGGAAAAGTGTGAGGTTATGAACTTTGGAAGGAGGAATTTAGGCATAGACTATTTTCTAAATGGGGAAATGCTTAGGAAATCAGAAGCACAAAGGGACTTGGGAGTCTGAAATCATTCAAGATTCTCTTGAGGTTAACATGCAAGTTCAGTCCGCAGTTAGGAAGGCAAATGCAATGTTAGCATTCATGTCGAGAGGACCGGAATACAAGGGCAGGGGTGTACCTCCGAGGCTGTACAAGGCTCTGGTCAGACCCCATTTGGAGTATTGTGAGCAGTTTTGGGCCCCGTATCGAAGGAAGGATGTGCTGGCCTTGGAAAGGATCCAGAGGAGGTTCACAAGACTGATCCTTGGAATGAAGAGCTTGTCATATGAGGAGCATTTGAGGAGACTGGGTCTGTACTCATTGCAGTTTATAAGGATGAGGGGGGTCTTATTGAAATTAAAGGATACCGAGAGGCCTGGATAGAATGGACATGGAGAGGATGTTTCCACTCGTAGGCAAAACTAGAACCAGAGGACACAGCCTCAGACTGAAGGGTCAATCCTTGAAAGCAGAGATGAGGAGGAATTTCTTCAGCCAGAGGGTGGTGAATCTGTGGAACTCATTGCTGCAGAAGATTGTGGAGGCCAAATCACTGAGTGTCTTTAATACCAAATAGATAGGGTCTTCATTAATAAGGGGATCAGGGATTATGGGCAGAAGGCAGGAGAATGGGGATGAGAAACATATCAGCCAAGATTGAATGAGCAGACTTGATGGGCCGAATGGCCTCATTTAGCTCCTGTGTCTTATGGTCTCATGGTCTTGAGGGTTATCCACATTTTTGTGGGTCTGGAGTCACATGTAAGCCAGACCAGGTGAAGAAGGCAGATTTTCTTTCCTCAACTGGCTTTATTGAGCCAGATGGGTTTTTACAACAATCGATGATAGTTTTATGGTCACCGTCACTGGGACTCGCTTTCAATTCCAGATTTAAGGGATGAGGTACACACACCCTGCCTCTTTCCACAGACAGACAGAGTTAGACAGGGTAGATCAGCAGCATCACACCCCAGTACGTGGCTTCGAGCAAGCTGGTACAGTTAGACAGAGTTACTCCAGTTAGATTAGCAGACAGTCGGACTCATTTGAGAACTGTGTTAATAGTTCAACAAACACGTTGAACTCATTTCAGAGTCTGGAGCATCCTTTAGTTCAGACTGCATCAAGTAGCAGCCTGTGTTATCTGAAGCAGCAGAACACAACAACCACCACGCCAGCATCGTCACCCAGTGGGCATGCCAGAAAAGTTTTCAATCCCTTAAATACTGCAGTGCCACTATGTTGAATATTAGTACTCCCTCTAGGCTAAATGAAAAGCTGTTGAAAATGTTGTGTTACTGTTCGCTACAACCTGTAGCTGCCTCGCTCCTTTTCCAGAATGTAATGTCCTGAGGGCGCTTAGCAAAAACCGTGCCTGTTGGGTCAGGTGTGGGGAGGTAATGAGAGGGTGGTCTTGAGGCGGCTTCTCCAGGTAGGCCCAGATGCTCGGAGACTGTTTCATCTGGCTGCTCTGTCACTGGTGAGAGGCCAACAACATAAACCTGTCACTAATTATGAGGAGAGAGATCAGGAGAGATTTCTGAGGCAACAAGTTATTAAGGAGTGGAATCCTAAATGTACGCGAAGTAGACACCACTGCATACTCACATCTTTGAAGTTGCATTCGCACCACACAAGTGCCAGGCAATGACCATTTCCGACAAGAGAGGATCTAACAACTGCCCTTTGACATTCAATGGCATTACCATCACTGAATCCCCCAAAATCAACATCCTGGGGGCTACCATTGACCTTGGCGGCACGGTAGCATAGTGGTTAGCACTGTTACTTCACAGCGCCAGGGACCCAGGTTTGCTTCCCGGCTTGGTTCACTTGGTCTGTGCGGAGTCTGCACGTTCTCCCCATGTCTGCGTGGGTTTCCTCCGGGTGCTCCGGTTTCCTCCCACAAGTCCTGAAAGACGTGCTGTTAGGTGAATTGGACATTCTGAATTCTCCCTCCGTGTACCCGAACAGGTGCTGGAGTGTGGTGACTAACTTCATTGCAGTGTTAACGTAAGCCTACTTGTGATACTAATAAAGATTATTATTATTATAGAAACTGAACTTGACTAGCCATTAAATACTGTGGCTACCAGAGCAGGTCAAAAGGCTAGGAATCCTACGGTGAGTAACTCACCTCCTGACCCTCCAAAGCCTGTCCACCATCCACAAGGCAGAAGTCAGGAGTGGGATGGAATACTCTTCACTTGCCTGGGTGAGTGCAGCTCCAACAACACTCACAAAGCTCGACACCATCCAGGACAAAGCAGCCCTCTTGATTGCTCCCCTTCCACAAACATTCAATCTCTCCACCACTGACTAACAGTGGCAGCCGTATGTACCATCTACAAGATGCACTGCAGCAACTCACCAAGGCTCCTGAGGCAGCACCTTCCAAACCCATGACCATTACAATCTAGAAGGACAAGAGCAGCAGATACCTTGGAACCACACCACTTGGGAGGTTCCACTCCAAGTCACTCACCATCCTGACTTGGGAATATATCACCATTCCTTCACTGTTGGGTCAAAATATTGGAACTCCCTCCCTAACAGCACAGTGGGTGTACCTACACCTCGAATTGTAGTCATTGAAGAAGGCAGCTCATCACCACCTTCTAAAATGGCCGTTATAAGGATGGGCAATAAACAATGATCTAGCCAGTGAATAAAGAAAAAAACATGTGCCATATTAGTTAAGCGTACTATCCAGCTGAAATGAGATAGATAAATCCTTCCAGTTTTGTTTGCAGTCTGGAGAGCTTGAATGGATTTACCTAGAATTCCCAGCACCGAAACAGGCCATTCTGCCCAGCTGACCCCTGCTGGTGTTTCTGTTCCTCATGAGCCTCCTCTAGTCCTTTATCATCTAACCCTACCAGCATATCTTTCTCCCTCACTTCTCTTGATGAGCACCCATGGCTTTTGCCGCAATTACCCCTGGTGGTAATGACTTCTACATTCTAACCATTCTCTCAATAAAATGTTCCTCCTGAATTCTCGGAATTTGATCCATTGGTGACCATCTTATTTTGCGGCCGTAGTTTTTTGTCTTCCCCATAAGTGGAAGCAGCCATTAAACCATTTAGGGGGGGGGGGGGGCAGTGAAGTAGTCGTATTGTCACTGGACTAGTAATCCAGAGACTCAAAATAATGCTGTATGGTTCGAATCCCACCGTGGCAGATGGTGAAATTTGAATTCAACTTGAAAAGAAATTTGGAGTTTGAAATATAACGGTGACCATGAAATCATTGGCAATTGTGGGAAAACCTTTAATGACCAGGAAGCCCAGTAAGCAGTCTTACAACACCAGGTTAAAGTCCAACAGGTTTGATTCAAACACGAGCTTTCGGAGCGCAGCTCCTTCCTCAGGTGAATCCTGAGGAACATGAATCAAACCTGTTGGACTTTAACCTGGTGTTGTAAGACTTCTTACTGTGCTCACCCCAGTCCAACGCCGGCATCTCCACATCATGGCGACCAGGAAGCCAGCAGTAGGAATAACGAAGGATTATTTACCTTCACATAAAGTCTTTCCTCGGCAGCCACTATTTACAATCACAGTCCCCGTTGGGACAACCAACAGTCTGGCCCTTGCTCAGGTCGGCTGTTGCGCTCGATCTTACGAGCCCCAGCTCAGTGGGCCACCGTCCACTACCGGGGAAGCTCGCATTCCACAAACCCCACGGAGAGATCAATAACAGTTTCTCCGTGGACCTCGTGAGGGCTGTTACAAAACCCATCTGGTTCACTAATGTCCTTCTGGGAAGGAAATCTGCCGTCTTTACCCAGTCTGGCCTACATGTGACTCCAGAGTGACTTCAGACCCACTGCAACGTGGTTGACTCTTAAATGCCTTCAGGGTTGGGCAATAAATGAAGGCCCAGCCAGAGACGGTCACATCCCATGAAGGAATTTTAAAACCTCCTATGAATGTAAAGCCCCCGATTGGGTCACCACACCCCCTTTCTCTTTTTTTCTCTAGAAGAAAGGACTGCAGCCTGTTCCGACTTCCCTGAATGGCTAAAACATTTGCAAAATCAGGCAGCATTGTAGCACGGTCAGCACAGTTGCTTCACAGCTCCAAGGTCCCAGGTTCGATTCCCGGCTTGGGTCACTCTGTGCGGAGTCTGCACGTTCTCCCCGTGTGTGCGTGGGTTTCCTCCGGGTGCTCCGGTTTCCTCCCACAGTCCAAAGATGAGCAGGTTAGGTGGATTGGCCATGACAAATTGTTCTTAGTGTCCAAAAGGTTGGGTGGGGTTACGGGGATAAAGGCGATAGGGCGGAGGCGTGGGGCTTAAGTGGGGTGCTCTTTCCAAGGGCCGGTGCAGTCTCGATGGGCTGAATGGCCTCCTTCTGCACAGTAAATTCTATGATTTACCTGCCACGGGTGCTCGGCAAGACTTGTTATATTTATAGAGGCAGCTCCGAGCGCCTACATTGTGTCTCAAGTTTCCACGTTCCCCCTCATTGAGGAAAAATGTTTCTGATTTGAACGATCCACCTGAATTGGCAACAATAACTGTGGGGAGATCTGAAATGGCGGCCTGATGATGGACGAGTTGAAGCAGTTTGTTAATGAGGCCAAGCACAGTAGCTTGACTGAAAGGATCAAACTGACTGGCGGTGGAGTCTATCAATTAACCTGGAAGCTCTGCATTCCAGTGCTGCCGTAACATGTCTGGCAAAAAAAAATTACCAGGAGGATGAAGGGAGTAAAATACATTTCTATACAGCCTTTCACAACCCTATGCAAGCCAATGAAGTGCAGTCATGTTGTGACGTAGGAAACTCAGCAGCCAATATGTGCACAGCAAGCTCCCACCGACAGCCGACATCTGTTTTTTTTTGTGAGGGTTAATACTTTGCCAGGAGATTCTGCAGCCACGGGACCTTTTTACCTGGGCAGCACGGTAGCTCGGTGGTTAGCACAGTTGCTTCGCAGCTCCAGGGTCCCAGGTTCGATTCCCGGCTAGCGTCACCGTCTGTGCGGAGTCTGCACGTTCTACCCGTGTCTGCGTGGGTTTCCTCCGGGTGCTCCGGTTTCCTCCCGCAGCCACAAAGATGTGCAGGTTGGGTGGATTGGCCATGCTAAATTGCTCTTGGTGTCCAAAAAAGGTTGTGTGGGGGTTACTGGGTTACGCGGGGGGAGTGATGGCGTGGGCTTGGGTCGGATGCTCTTTCCGAGAGCCGGTGCAGACTCGATGGGCCAAATGGCCTCCTTCTGCACTGTACATTCTTGTGATTCTATGATTTACCTGAGAAGGGTAGGCGGGGATTTGCTTCACCATCTGCACAGGAAGGCAGCACCTCTGACAGCGCAGCTCTCCCCTCGCTGGACCATTGGCCTGGATCTTGCCAGTGTGACTACACAGAATTACCCTTGTTATTGTCCACTTTGAGATCTGTGGCGATGCACAGCTAACCTAATTCATGCTTCCATAAGTATTCTGTTATAATCACATTTGGCCTTTCTCTTTCTGGCCAGGTGCTGCCCCCCTCCCCCACCCTTTCCCTCACCCCCCCCCCCCCCCCCCCCACCCCATTTGCTTCCAGTACTCCTTCCTCACGCGAAGCTCAGTACACAGGTGCCAGGGTAAGTCTCCCTCTTGCAAGTGAGCCTCCTCCAGGTCGGATTCAATAGTAACTTTCAAAAGGAAGTTGGATGGGTCTACCATGGATCTGACGCGGTGAGCTATTGTTGGGGCCTAGACTCGAGGCTGTGCAAGCTGAGCAGCCAGCGAGCCTGAACCCAGCTCAATATTGGGCCCTCTTCGTACTTCGCCAGCAAGCCGCCAATGTCTGGTCACCCATCCTCGGGGCCCATCATCCATTGACCTTGACCGATGCTGTGCCCCTCCCTTCCCTAAGTAACGTCCCGCGAGCAAGTCCTGGTGCTCCTCAGTTGATGAATCAGTACACCTCCATGTTGAACACCACTTGGAGGAAGCACTGGGAATGGCAAGATACCGGGTGGAGGTACTCCAATGTCCATCACCACGGGTGGCTCGGTAATACCACCTCGGACCGAGCTGACCGGGTCCAAAAAGACATAGCTGCTGGACCGGGACTGCGGGTGAGGGCACCAACAAGAGAGAAAAACATACTTGGTGAAGTCCTCACAATCTGCCCATCAGAGATTAGTCTGTCCATGACAGTTTTCAGGGGATTAACCCTGGTTCAACGAAGAGTGCAGGAGAGCATGCCAGGAGCAACGCCAGGCATCCACCTGGTGAAGCTACAGCACTGGACTACTTGTGTGCCAAACAGCGTAAGCAGCAAGTGACAGACAGAGCTAAGCAGTTCTACAACCATCGGATCAGGTCTCACCTCTTTAGACCTGTCATGTCCAATCATTAATGGTACTTAACAATTAAGCATAACTGGAGGAGGAGGTTCCACAAACATACCAATCCTCAATGAAGAGGGTGCAAAAGATAAGACTGGAGCATCTTTAACCGTACATGCTGAGTGGATGATCCATCTCGGTCTCCTCCGGAGGTCCCCAACGTCACACAAGCCAGGCTTCAGCCAATACGACACAGTCCACCTCTTATCAAGAAGCAGCTGAAGGCACTGGACACCGTAAAGGCTTTGGGCCTTGATAATATCTCGGCCACAGTCCTGAAGACCTGTGTTCCAGAACCAGTCGCACCCCTAGCCAAACTGTTCCGGTACAGATACAACACTGGCAACTACACGGCAATGTGATAAATTGCCCAAATATTTCCCAGTCACATATTTCTCAATCAAGTGGCACCCCATCCACCAACTTAAACATTCACTCCCTCCACCACAGCCGCACAGTAGCAGCATCTCCAGGGTGCAGGAACTCACCAAGGCTCCTTCAGCAGCACCTTCCAAACCCTTGACCTCTACCCCCTAGAAGGACCAGGGCAGCAGGTACATGGCAACACCGCCATCTGCAAGTTCCTCTCTGACTTGGAAATATATCGGCCGTTCCTTCGCTGTCACTGGGTTCAAAATCCTGGAGCTCCCTCCCTAACAGCGCTGTGGGTGTACCTACACCACATGGACTGCAGCGGTTCACGATGGCTGCTCACCACCACCTTCTGAAGGGCAATTATGATGGACGCTAAACGTTGGCCCAATCAGCGATGCCCACATCCCAGGGGAAAATAAAACAAACTGAGGAGGCCGGCGTTGGAGCGGGCAATATGATTGTGTGGAGATCATGGGAGGGTGGAGGGCTTGGAGCCTCCACTGACAGGATTTTTCTCTTCAGTATCTAATTGAAAATGCGTACCTTTCATTGACAGGCGCTGGGGCCGCTGAAGAATGCTGACTTGTGTTAGGCCCGACACTCGCTATGCCAATCACTGCTGCCCAATTTCTGTGTGGGAGCTAAAACCTGCCTTTGGCTCTTAATTTGCATATTTGAAGGTCTAAACACCAGATTTACCTGTGCGCCGTGAAAATGTTTGAGATGGCTGCCAGCAACACCCAATTTAAGCGAGGACCAAGGGCTGCTGAGAAATGGCTGGAGCCGGTTTCGGGCTGATTAACATCCTGGTTAATGTTGGGCGAGTCGAGGTAAAGAGTTCAGACTCCGTTCAATGAAGGATCCACTCCAGAAACATGAGTCGCCCTTTGTCGTAATCAGCGATCGGGTGGAAAATCCCTTTTGACGCTGAAATCCCGGGGCGGTGCCTGTTTGACGCAGGGTTTGTCTGCTCGGCCCCCTCCAAAATGGCGTCACCGTGCCGCGCACTGCACGCCTCGGCGCGTCACCTGAAGGCCCTCCCCCGATGCTCCGCCCCCGATGGGCTGGGTTCCCCACGGTTTACGTGTGGGTCTCCGCGGTCGGGGACCCAACGTGGTGGCTGTGGACTGTCCAACGCCTCCACAGTCGGGCAGGTGCTGTGCTGCTGGCCGGGGGGATGGGGGGGCCTTTCGCGAGGCGTGGGGGGGGGGGGCAGTATTTGGCAGGTTGGGGCAGTATTTGGCGAGTTGGGGCCGCGCATGGCCGGCACTATGTTTTACGGTGTGACCGCTGCAGGTAGTCACCGTGAACATGCACCATGCACATGGTAGTCACCATGAACATGCACATGCGCGGCCATGGGCCCAACCATTCTCCAGCCCTTTGTATCGTGGGAGCCGTGGGTTTTACTCGGCACGGCTGCGACGCCGATTATTTTGACGTAAAACGCCGCAGATCCTCCGCACTTTGGCTCAGAATCGGAGAATCCAGCCCATTGACTCTGTTTTATCCCTTCCCTCACCAGAAATGCTGACTCACCTACTGGCTGTTTCCAGAACCTTCCACCTTTTGCTTCAGCACGTGACCTATTTTGCATTTCACTTTCCCCCTTGTGGTCACACGCATGGAGAAAGCGGTATCTCGGCCCAATCTCCAACATGCACCAGGGGACGGGGCAATGGGCAGATAAACCACAAGGTGGCGCCTCACACCGCAGAGCAAGCCCTCCACTTTGCATTGTTAGTGTTTGATAGTGTTCAATTTCGGAGAGAAAGAAAGAACTGGTGTTGTTCTAATGCTCTTGGAGTTGCCAACTGCGATTCAATGTAATCCTGGAGTTTTTGTCACATGACTCCCCCTCCCACTGGCCCAGCCTTTATACGCATCAACCCTCGTGAAGCCCTGCCGTATACAATTCTGACAGTACTGGAGAGGTCAAATCACCAAATGGGTTTAAGAAGGAAACAGATAGGTTTCTAGACCCTACAGGTCTCAAGGGGTACGGAGGGAGTGCAGGAATCTGACGGTGACATAGAATATCAGCCACGATCATGTTGAATGGTGGAGCAGGCTCGATGGGCCGAATGGCCTACCCCTGATCCTATTTACTTTTTTTTCTCCGTTTTCCCACAGCAATTGGAAACTATCCGGATGCTTGACTGTCAGGCATTTAGCCTCCCACCCCCCACCCCAATCCCCCATTTTCAATATTTTAATATCCGGGACCAAGAAATGTTCCAAAACAAAGTGGCAAAAAAAATGTTTTTAATTAACCGATGATGTTTCTCCAGGGCTGCACGCAACACGGCAAACAGTGGTTAGCACTGCTGCCTCACAGCTCCAGGGACCCAGGTTCGATTCCAGCCTCGGCTGACTGTGCGGAGTCTGTACGTTCTCCCAGTGTCTGCGTGGGTTTCCTCCGGGTGCTCCGGTTTCCTCCCACAGTCCAAAGAGGTGCAGGTTGGGTGGGGTTACGGGAACGGGGCAAGGGAGTGGGCCTGGATAGGGTGCTCTTTCAGAGAGTCGATGGACCGAATGGCCTCCTTGTGCACTGTAGGGATTTTAGAGACAGCTGTGACCTGGAGATTGACCTTCAATTTCCGGAGACTCCGGGCCAATCCTGGTGGATTGACAACCCAAAGCACCTTCCCTGACCTCGGGACATCCCAAAACACTTCCCAGAAAATTAATTACATTTTTGAGCTGACGTCTCTCTCTCTCTTTCATTTGCTGTGAAAGCTGAGGTTGTGAAAGGTGCTTTAAAAATGCAATACTTTCATGTGGTCTTAAATCAAATTATTAAATCTAAACTCCACCCAACTCTGCCAGCGGACCATAACGTCATTTGTTTTCGATGATTTGGAGTAAACATTGGCTCTCTGTCCACTTTAAAAGTCTCACCTGTTGGAGGGTGTTGGATGCCGTTCAGTCAATCTTCATGAAGTTTGTGTCGTCTTAGGAAGGTTAACCGTATGTATTTATTAACTACAAGAACTGTGCACATTTTTACAGTAGAGGGTTCAAGCTCGGAGCTGTCTCCATGCTTGCTCGTGCACACAGCTCTGTCCAACACTAGACTGACCCCTGGGTGTGATCTTGTATTCTCTTACATCACCGTTTGGACAGTACTGTATTCAGTGTCGTGTTAACCCTATATGTGCCAGATCCTTACACTACACCTCCCCCGAGACTTTATCCAATGTCTTTCAAGTTATTCTAGTTTACCTCTTTTATTGACATTATTATTACCCCCCCCCCCCCCCCCCCCCCCCCCCATCCCCCTACTTCAAGTCTCCGAGTTCATAGTTTCAGGTGGTCTGAAGGCTTTCTAATATTTCCATATCTCACTCGCACTAGTGTTGGAGGAGTGTTAGACTCTGTTGTTCCAGGTAAACTCTGCTGATTTGGAGGTTGTTTTGGTATCTGTCTTTTTATCCATTTCTTCCATTCCTTGGTATTCAAATGAATGAAATGAAAATCCGCTTATTGTCACAAGTAGGCTTCAAATGAAGTTACTGTGAAAAGCCCCTAGTCGCCACATTCCGACACCTGTTCGGGGAGGCCGGTACGGGAATTGAACCGTGCTGTTGGCCTGCCTTGGTCTGCTTTCAAAGCCAGCGATTTAGCCCTGTGCTAAACCAGCCCCCCAGTATTGAACCGCCCTTTGTGGATTTGACAGTTGTGGTGATAGGTGCTTGCTATTCCATTAAGTTTCTTTCAGGACGGACGAACCTTGTGCTCAGCTCCATCTCGTTTTTTTCTCTCCCCCCCTTTTTTTTTTCATTGCGGGGGTCATTCCTGTGTGACGGAGGATGACCATTCCTGTTCTCAGGACGTGGTTTTTCAGTGAGCTCACCTTTGCATTTGGCTGTGAGGTGGGCTGTCGGCAATGTTTGGCTGTGCCTTGGTTCCAGCATCGTCCGTCACACTGCCGGTGAGTTGCAGTGTTCACTCTGTGGTCGCGTTGTTGACAGTCGACGGTGCTGGAGGTTGAGGCACTGCTGGCTGTTGGTTGCTCTCCTGACTATCCTCCGCTGGAGGCCTCATGGTAACAATCTGAGTGGGTGGCTGGTCTGACCAATGGGGTCCTACCTGCAACTGTAACAAAAATGGACAAACCTGCTCTGCAAAGAGAGAAGGCAATTCAGAGCTGATGTGCCAGTCAGGGTGGTCTTCCTTGTCTGGGGTCTCGGGAGCATGCAGGTCGGTATAATTTACAACAGTGGTTGTCTTGACATCTCCTGCTGTTCTGAGAGTTTCACGGTTGGACAGGCATCTCTATTAAAGAGATAACAAGGCTGGTTACAAATGACATACGTCAGCTGAAAGAGTTGCTCGCTGCCATACCTTAATAATTTCAGAAGCATGCCTGTGGCCAGGAGTCAGAGTCTGCCAGGCCCATGAATCATCTTTGGGTCTTCTGTGGGTTTAGATGTTCTGGCCTTGCACACTGTTAACGTGTCCAATTCTGTTCCAGTAAAAGATTTCAGCTGAATTGCAGGACATTGATGTCACCTGTTGGGGCTCTTTGCTCCACAGCGCCTGCAAGGTCGCTCTGCTGGTCGCTTAGGGTATTGCTTCTCAAACACTGGGAGTGTCTGTTTCTTTGCTGTTTCACTCACTGGACCTTGGGGGTTTCCTTTGTACCACAGTTTACTTTCTCCTCATAAATCGGGGGTTTTCAAACTCGGGATCACAAGGTTTCAGGAGGGTCGCGGCGCTCGGTTGCGGCGTTCCCATTCGGGGGAGGAACGCCCTACTGCCGTGACTGGCCTTTAAAAATGTCGGCCTGGACGGACTGTTGGGATTGCCGATCATCCCACCAATATGTGCCGGATCAAGCAGTGCGCAGGCCCGCAGCCCAGCGGGGTGGACCGCCTCTTCGTGACGTCGACGTGCTGTCCAAGGCCAGTTTCCTTCAGAATACGAGGGAGTCCTCCCACCTAGAGCGCCGTCAGAGAGCAGGTCACGCACCCCGCGTTCTGGGCGCGAAAGAGATTCCTCAATTTTACAGCTGCCAGAACTCCTGGATCTTTGGTGAACAACCCACAAAGTAGAAGCTGGAAACAGGAACAAAGCAGCATAAAGATGATTACTTAAGCTATGTGTTATTAATTGTTCCACTGAACAATGAACAAAGAACAATACAGCACAGGAACAGGCCCTTCTGCCCTTCAAGCCTGTACTGGTCATGATACCAACCTTTGCCAAAACCCGAAAGAATAAAGAACACTGCAAATCAGGATTCAAAGTTGATGTGGGCTAATCGTTCGTTGTTTGTTCCCTTGCCTTGTCAGTCCTCCCAAAATGCATCACCTCACACTTTTCAGGGTTAAATTCCACTGTCCCCAACCCCACACCAACCCCCCTCTTAATGACATCTTTGTGGTTGTCGGGCTATAGGTCAACAGTATGTATTTAATAACCAAAATAACTATATGCATATGTACAGTAAAGGGTTTGCTTATGTGAACTTCTCTAACCAACACCAGACTGGCCCTTCTGTGGGTCATGTTCTCTTACATCACTGTCTGGACGGCACTGTACCCAATTCCACATTAACCCTGCATGTGCCAGACGTCATCCTTCCTCTCAAACCCTGCCATAGACTTGGCCCCTCCTTATCTCTGTAATCGTCCGCAGTTCCACAATCCTCCAAGATATCTGCACTCCCCTAAACCTGGCCCCCTTGCACGTCTGCTAATTCAACCGCTCCATCGTTGGGGGCCGTACTTTTGGGCTGCATTGACCCAAAGCTTTGGGTTTCCTCCACCTCGCCACCTGCCTGCCTCTCTGACTTCTGGGATGTTCCATAAAACCTACTCGCTGGGGTCATTGAACGGCATTAATCTCCAGAGGCAGCTCAGTGTTAAATATTTGTTTGGTCGTTGCTCCCCTGAAGCACCTAGGAATGCTTTACGGATCTAGGTGTATGGGTCAACAGAAAGGGGCAACACAGGTGGAGAAGGTAGGCATACGGCATGCTTGCCTTCATTGGCCGGGGCATTGAGTATAAGAATTGGCAAGTCATGTTGCAGCTGTATAGAACCTTTGTTAGGCCACACTTGGAGTATAGTGTTCAATTCAGGTCACCACACCACCATAAGGATGTGGAGGCTTTAGAGAGGGTGCAGAAGAGATTTACCAGGATGTTGCCTGGTATGGAGGGCATTAGCTATGATGAGAGGTTGAATAAACTCTGTTTGTTTTCACTGGAACGATGGAGGTTGAGCGGCGACCTGGTAAGAGGTCTACAAGATTATGAGAGGCATAGACAGAGTGGATAGTCCCAGTGTCGAGGGGTCAATTACTAGGCGGCATAGGTTTAAAGATGCGAGGGGCAAGGTTTAGAGGAGATGTACGAGGCAAGTTTTTTTACACAGAGGGTAGTGGGTGCCTGGAACTCGCTACCGGAGGAGGTGGTGGAAGCAGGGACGATAGTGACGTTTAAGGGGCATCTTGACAAATACATGAATAGGATGGGAATAGAGGGGTACAGACCATGGAAGTGTAGAAGATTTTAGTTTAGACGGGCAGCATGGTCGGCACAGGCTTGGAGGGCCGAAGGGGCTGTTCCTGTGCTGTACTTTTCTTTGTTCTTTGAAGTGCCTCTTCATCCTCTCCCTCTCTCCTATCAAAGTTGACATTCCCCCCCCCCCCCCACTTCCTGAAGGTGAGGCTGCTGATCCCCCAGGGTCACAAGGCCCTCCAGCTTCAGGATAGAATCATAGAATCCTTACAGTGCAGAAGGAGGCCATTTGGCCCATCGAGTCTACACTAACCCTTCAAAAAACCACCCTACCTAGGCCCAATCAGATGCCCTATTCCTGTAACTCCACACTAATCCACCTAACCTCCGAGACAAACATTAATTGGACAATGACTGTGCTCCTTAACTACTAATTAGCCAGCCCATCAGAAATTGCATCGGACCCCAGGCAGTACTGAGATGCGATGTTGGGACCCGACACCTGTTACTGGGGCCCCAACCCCAGAACTAAAATTGTGTCTATTGACCAGACATAGAAAAATTAAATTCAGACAATTGTTTCTGTTTCCTGACCTAATGGAGCAATCAGAATGCACAAATTGAACTTAAAAAAGGCACTTGACTTTATAGCAGTTGCCTTGTAGTTTTAAAGGGCAGGTCAATCATACAGCTGTCTGTGAGAATCTGAATGACTCAATGGGTGCTGCATGGAGTGAGACGTCTACCCTGACAAAACAGCGTAACGTCAGACTTAAACATGAGCAACACCTGAGCAGATCCACCGGTGCAGAAAAAGCCCATATGTGATCATTGCAATGTCTGGAATTTTTTCATTATCTATTCATGGGGATGGGGTGTTGCTGGCTGGGTCACATTTATTGCCCATCCCTGACATCATTTAAGAGTCAACCACATTGCTGTGGGTCTGGAGTCAAACCAGGTAAGGATGACAATTTTCCTTCCCTAAAAGGATATTAGTGAACCAGATGGGTTTTTACAACAATCGGCAATGGTTTCATGGTCGTCATTTGACTTTTAATTCCAGATTTTATTGCATTCAAATTTCACTATCGGCCCTAGCGGGATTTGAACCGGGGTCCCCAGAGCATTACTCTGGATCTCTGGATTATTAGTCCAGTGACAATACCATCAAGCCACTGCCTTCCACCTTCACTCTTTAATAGACCCACACAGGAAGCGGTTTACTGCAAAGCTGCTCAACGTGAATATCTTACCAGAATTAGGTAAGGTCTCCTGGAATGATCCCTGAAGAGTGAGGTAACAAAATATTGGGAGAGATTGTGGTGTGCAGGTAATGTCACTGAGCTAGTAATCCAGAGACAGGCGAATGCTCTGGGGTAAGAACCCCACATCCCGTAAGGCATTTCAATTCAATTAATAACTCTGGAATTATAAATAATGTGGAGATGCCGGCGTTGGACTGGGGGTGAGCACAGTAAGAAGTCTTACAACACCAGGTTAAAGTCCAACAGGTTAGTCTTGCATCACTAGCTTTCGGAGCACTGCTCCTTCCTTAGGTGAATGGCCCATTCACCCGAGGAAGGAGCAATGTTTCGAAAGCTAGTGATTCGAAACAAACCTGTTGGACTTGAACCTGGAATTATAAAGTGAGTCTCAGTCATGGCGACCATGATGTCTATCATCGATTGTTGTAGAAACCCATCTGGTTCACTAATGTCCTTTAGGCAAGGACATCTGCCCGTCCTTGCCTGGTCTGGCCTACATGTGACTCCAGGCCCTCAGCAAGCCCCTCAGTTCAAGGGCAGTTAGGGAAGGGCAACAAATGCTGGCCCAGCCCAGCGATACTCACATGATGAGAAAAGAATCATCATTTCTGACCCTTGTGCAGGTTTGGAACTTTGCCACATGAATAGGTAATAAAGTGAAAGTAGTTTAATCCTCTCCCTCATGCTACATTCTCCAGATTAAAAGTATGAACAATGTTTCCCCTCCTTAGCTACTTAATTTAATTCACTGACAGTCCCTTGCCTTGAGACTTTCCGAGTTTACACCAATAGGGGCACATGTCCCACCTATAGGCTGCGCCGACTGGGAATCTGGGGGAAAAAAATAAATAAATAAAAAATCGCTGCATATAATCACCCCAGAAGCACAATGAACAGGCAACGCTCCTCGACAACAGCACGCACTCAGAAACTGAGCCGCAATAATAACCTCCACACCACCGTGAAGCACCTAGGAAGCAACTAGGCTTCTTTCAATAAACTCAGAATAATCCATTTGTCATGAAACAAAACTTACTTTTTAAAAACGCTTTGCAAAACTGGTGAACTTTGAATTTTGAATCTGGAAGCGTAATGCTTTATCTCTTTCAAAATCCCAGCACACACGCAAACATAACAAAGGACAAGACAAATAAGGTCTCTGTGTAAGATTGGCATCGGGGAACGCTTTTGGAAAAATTATAAAGTTCAAAAAGGTCTTGACTTGGTTTGGTGTCCCTGCATGCAGAGACAAAGCACTGGTCACAATGGTGGTCTGGAAGTCCTTTCCAAAGCAACACTGTCTCAGAGAGAGGGGGGGGGGGGGGAGACGGAGAGGGAGAAAGAGAGCGAGACCCCAGGGGGAGGCGCAAATCCCGCCCCACTGCCCCAACGCCAGCTGACGTATTTTCCGGCACCATTTTACGGGCGGGGGCGGGATTCCCGCCAAGCCGGTCGGGGGCCGTCACAGGTGGGACCTGGCAGGTGAGTATGCGTGGGCGGTCCTCGGTGGGGGGGGGGGGGGGGGGGGGCAGGGGCGGCGGTAACGTGGGGCGATCCAACCCCGGGGGGGGGGGCCACGATGGCCTGGCCTGCAATCGGGGCCCACTGATCTGCGGGCGGGCTTGTTCTGTGGGGGCACATCTTCCTTCCGCGCTGGGCCCCTGTAGGGCTCCGCCATATTGCCCGGGGGCCGTCGAGGAGAAACGAACATGTGCGAAAATATGCTGGCCGGTCTGCGCATACACGGAATCACATCGGCAGTTCCGCGCATGTGCGCGATCACGCCGGCCATTCCGCGCATGTGGGAACTCGCGCCGGCCCTTCGGCGCCAGCTGGAGGGCCGCCAACCGCTCCAGCATCCAGCTAGCCCCCTAGGCAGCGGAGAATTCCTTACCTTGGCCGGGCCGTTGACGCCGGAGTCGTTGGTGGAGGTTTTCCCGCCGGCATGCGGACTTAGTCCCCAGAAGGGAGAATCCCGGCCATTTGGTTTAAAAAAAAAACACGTTCAGCCAGAACTTCTTATATCCTAAAAGGTCTTGCTGGTCATTTAGCTCAAGTCATGTGATCATTTTGGAAAAAAGCAGCTTGCTCACAGACCAAAGTGAACTTGTCAAATTTTTATTCATAAAATATGGATTCCAATGAACCCCCATAACAAACATGTTCCAAGACAGTCCAAAAGCATGAAAACAATAGTGACAGAAAATCACGGGCCCTACCAGCAACAGCCATGTAGCTATTTAAAGATTCAACCCGAGATACCAGAGGCTCGGGGAGAGTATCCTTGCCTCGGAGTGAGCACATCACGTTCAGGACCTCACTCCAGATCTTCCCAGTGCGTGGACGCTGACCCGAGGTGGGGGCGCGCATCTGTGGAGTGTGGGTCACCCCACCCCCATTCCTCCACCGTCAGGGTGATGGGCTGGTGAGGTTCCAAAGCTTTGGTTCCAACCATCCAGCGAAAGAAAGGGGGGGCTTGCATTTCTATCGCACCTCTCACGGCTTCAGGCCAACGTAGCCCATTTGAAGTGGAACCACTGTTGCGATGAAACCAATTTGTGAAAAAACGCTGGGAACTCCTGAGGTAGTGAAGGGCTCCAAATAAATGCAAAAGCTTTTGAGGGGGGTGGGGTGGGGGAGGCTGGAATTTTGGGTCCTTATGCGGGGGGCTTTGAGCTCCAGGGAGAGTTTGGTCGTGAACCGGTTCACTCTGGATAGCACACGTACATGAAAAATGAAATGAAAATCGCTTATTGTCACGAGTAGGCTTCAATGAAGTTACTGTGAGAAGCCCCTAGTCGCCAGATTCCAGCGCCTGTTCGGGGAGGCTGTTAAGGGAATTGAACCGTGCTGCTGGCCTGCCTTGGTCTGCTTTCAAAGCCAGCGATTTAGCCCAGTGTGCTAAACATGGACGGTTCTTGGGTACCCCCCCACAACATGAACGGTTCTTGGGTACACCCCCCCCCCCCCCCCCCCCCCCACCATTGTAAATGTCGACAAGGCAATTCTATGGGGCTTGGGATTGAATTGGGCAGCTCTCTGAAGAGAGCTAGCACAGGCACGAGGTGCCGAATGGCCTCCTCCTGGCCTGTCAGCTTCTCTGAGCAGCTATAAATATTGGCGTTGTGTCCCAAAGGACTGGTTGGTGTTTAGCCTGCCTTGCAGTGTGCTCATTGTGCAGTGATTCACCGACGGGGCGATGAAGCTGTCAGTCTGGCAAACAGGAAAATCCTGGATCAGCTCGATTCCCTTTTCCCATGCGGAGGAGGGCCATAGCATCACCTCCGACGGCCAAAAGATTGTTGTTTGTCGTACGAATGTTTTTGAAAGGGGAAAGAAAAAGAACAAGAAAACCGAGACAACAATGGAGCGTACGACACAGTGGGGAGTGAAGCAATAAATCCCAGGCAGGCAGCGCAGCCAAGATAGTTTCGCAACTGGCTTTCTGAGCCAGTTTCACAAACGCCCTGCTGTGTCGGTCGGTGCTTCAAGCCTGTCGGTGCACCTCCTGCCATGGGGGGACTGCACTGAAATCCAGGCGCTCTCACTTCCTTGACGGGAATCGTTCCGAATTCCCGGAGCCTGGTCTTCAGGGAGAACTCGCTGTGTGTGTGTGTCTGTGTGTGGTGTGTCTGAAGTTTTAAGCTGCTGCTGCTTTGAGTGCTTTTTGCCTGCCTTCAGTTCACACTGAGGCAGGTGGCGGGGCAGAGATTCTCGGCCGAGGGCAGCTCATTGCAAGCCCATGATGGGCGGTATCGTCCCCAGGAAAGTGAATACCTGGACCTCTTGTTCCTTTCTAAGATAGACCTCGCCGTGTCTTCGCAGAGGGAGGAGGAGTCTGTGATGCACTCAGTCCAAGGTGAGAGCTGGATGTGTTGCTGGGGCCCGTGACCGTACGTTTATGAATGCTTCACTAAATTGAGTAGAAAGGGGACAAAATAGTCCGACACCTGGAGTTATATTTATAGGGCACCTTTCGCAACCACAGGATATTTTGCAAAATAGTTTCAGGGGATGCTAGGTTAATATTTGCTCCCCACCCATATAGTTGCCTTGAGAAGGCAGTGTTTGACAGAATCATCGAATCATAGAATTTACAGTGCAGAAGGAGGCCATTCAGCCCATCGAGTCTGCACTAGCCCTTGGAAAAAACACGCCACTTAAGCCCATACCGCCACCCTATCCCCGTTATCCAGTAACCCCACCTAACCTTTTTTTGGACACTTAAGGGGCAATTTATCATGGCCAATCCACCTAACCTGCACATCTTTGGACTTGTGGGAGGAAACCGGAGCACCCGGAGGAAACCCACGCAGACACGGGGAGAGCGTGCAGACTCCACACAGACAGTGACCCATGCCGGGAATCAAACCTGGGACCCTGGCGCTTTGCAGCAACAGTGCTAACCACTGTGCTACCAAGCCGCACAACATATGGGAATGAAGTGCACAGCATTCTCCCACGAAAAGCAATGCGATTATGACCAGCTATTCTGTTTATGTGATGTTGACTGAAGGGAATATACTGGCCAATACAGTGGGGAGAACGTCCGTGCTTGTTCAGGGAGCCGGGGAGACATTGAAAAATGGCGGACAGGATCCGGATGTGATGGTCTAGCCCTCATCCCCTACAGATCCAATATTTGCCAGCAGTGGGTGGGGGATGGGTCAAGATTTACGCAAGAAGCCCAAACTCAACATGGCTCTTTGAACTGAACTCTGAGTTAAATCAGACCCCTGTTTGGCTGGTCCAAGGGTCTTAACCGCAGTACAGAAGTTATAAATTGGTGAATGTTCTTGAAGGTTGGTAAGGTCTGATTAAGTGTCATGACCTGAAGTTTTTAAAACCCCCGCTGTTAAAAATAATTTAAAAAAACAAGCTGAAGCTGTCAGTGGGAGATATTACAAAAACATCAGCAAGACTACTTTGATTGACAGGCCATCTGGTTTAGGTTATAAAAAAGGCATTATCATCTGTTCATGCAGTTTCAATAGAGGTCACAGAATCACAGGATTGCCACATACTAGAAGGAGACCATTCGGCCCATTATGTCTGCACTGGCTGTCTGAATGAGTAATTCACTTTGTGTCGTTTTCCCACCTCTGCCCCATTTCGAATCGCTTCTCGACCTTCCCCTCACCAAATGGTCCCAACGTCTCCAATATATCTTCATATCTATAGTTCTTTGTCCCTCAAAGTATTCTCGTGACTCTTTTCTGTACTTTGTCCAATTTCTTCACATTCATCTGACAATGCGGAACCCAGAACTGGGCGCAATACTCTAGCTGAGGCCAAGTTAATCGCTACTTCTTTACTTTGGTGCTCTATGCCCCTATGAATCAAGCTGAAGATACTGCATTTTAGTGCCTGCTTTATGAGCTGCACTTTCAACCTGTCCTGTCTCCTTCATTGAGCACCTAGGCCCCTCTGCTCCTGTAGCCTAATTGTATCTCCATTTCCTTTCTGCCAGAATGAATTGTACGCAGAGAGTCAATGTTGGGCTGTACACAGTCCCGCCCACACAATGATGTAAGAGGGCACATGACCCAGACCTAGTGTCAATGTGGTGTTCAACAGAGACACGTAAAGGCCGAGACATGGAGATAGGTCCCCTTGTCTCTACTGTCTCTATGTATAGAGTTATGAGCAGTGAATCAAGACTTTCGGCTAACCTTCTGAAGACCTCTTCAAGTGACATTGTTCTGTAACCAACACCTCCCAACCTGAATCACTTCACATTTCTCCACGTTCAACCTCATCGGCCACCTATCCAACCAACCCACCAACTTCTCTGGTCCTTTTGAAGTAGATCACTGTCCTCCTCATAGTTACTATCAAAGAACAAAGAAAAGTATAGCAGAGGAACAGGCACTTTGGCCCTCCAAGCCTGCGCCGACCATGCTGCCCGTCTAAACTAAAATCTTCTACACTTCCGGGGTCCATATCCCTCTATTCCCATCCTATTCATGTATTCGTCAAGATGCCCCTTAAACGTTACTATCGTCCCTGCTTCCACCACCTCCTCTGGCAGAGAGTTCCAGGCACCGACTATCCACTGTGTAAAAAAACTTGCCTCGTACATCTCTTCTAAACCTTGCCCCTCGCACCTTAAACCTATGCCCGTTAGTAATTGACCCCTCTACCCTGGTAAAAAGTCTCTGACTATCCACTCTGTCTATGCCCCTCATAATTTTGCAGACCTCTACCAGGTTGCCCCTCAACCTCCTTCGTTCCAGTGAGAACAAACCGAGTTTATTCAACATATAATTTCAAGTTTCATATCATCCTCAAATTTTGTAATTATAACTACTGCGTCACATTTACCATCTTCTGCTGTCATTTCTCCCAAATAGAAAAACTTATCTACTTGTTCCAGTGTGACACCATCCACTTTAATCTTCCCACTAATTTCTTCTGATGTATTCCTTCTCACTATCACTGCTTTTGACTTTTGTGTGTTCATTCCCAATCCCTATTCTAAACTTCTAGATTCCACCCGATCTATGATCTTTTTAGGGCCTCTTCTGATTCAGCGAGTAGCGTCGCGTTGTCTATATGCCACCCGTTTTTTATGTCCGTGCCTCCAATTTTTACCCCTGTGAGTGCGTCTAACCCTATTCTGATTGTGTATTTTTAGCAACAGTACCTTGTCACTTGAAACATATCTGTTTGTCCGTTTCTTGTTCCATCTCGGCCGTAGCTGCATTCCCCAGATGCAGCATCACTCTCCTCAGTATTCCCTGCACTCGGGACTCCTGCATTGTCTGTCTGTTCCTATTTGACTGTCTAGTGGGTGAAGCAATTCCCCTTTCCTTGCATTGTCTTCAGTTGTGGGTTGGCCACATGCCATCCATGAAGCTCGACACAGTGGCACCAGCTACCACTCGGGTTCTGAACTCCAGAGCGTCAACTGGTTATCCAGGAGACAGGAAGCATCCTGGAATTCCCTGGGTCTTCATTGACATAGATACATAGAAGATAGGAGCAGGAGGAGGCCTTTTGGCCCTTCAAGCCTGCTCCGCCATTCATCACGATCATGGCTGATCATCCAACTCAATAGCCTAATCCTGCTTTCTCCCCATAGCCTTTGATCCCATTCTCCCCAAGTGCCATATAATAATAATCGCTTATTGTCACAAGTAGGCTTCAATTAAGTTACTGTGAAAAGCCCCTAGTCACCACATTCCGCACCTGTTCGGGGAGGCCGGTACAGGAATTGAACCTGTGCTGCTGGCCTTGTTCTGCATTACAAGCCCTCTAGCTGCCTCTTGAATATATTCAAAGTTTTAGCATCAACTACTTCCTGTGGTAATGAATTCCACAGGCTCATCACTCTTTGGGTGAAGAAATGTCTCCTCATCTCTGTCTGAAATGGTTTATCCTGAATCCTCAGGCTGTGACCCCTGGTTCTGGACACACCCACCATTGGGAACATCTTCTCTGCATCTACCCTGTCTAGTCCTGTTAGAATTTTATAAGTCTCTATGAGATCGCCCCTCATCTTCTGAACTCCAGTGAGAACAATCCCAACCTATTCAATCTCTCCTCATATGACAGTCCCGCCATCCCTGGAATCAGTCTGGTAAACGTATTTCCCAAAGGTTATTATTATGTCATTACAAAAGTTTGGTTGAGTTTCAGAAGCTGCAATTATCTCTTCAGGGGATTCCGGGTTCACAGTTTGATTGGCTGTTCAAAGGTGCTACAAGGATTAGCTGTCTTTGATGTGGGTTCTGGATAGAAGTTTCATTTTTATAAGCGATTAACCACTTGTGACAATTTAAATGGTTTTTCATGAATGGGAGCCGATTTCACCATCCAAGTGCGTACGAGTGAGAGCTGTATTAGATAGTTACAAATTCACGTTCTTTCATCTCCACATGGCCCCTGCGGTCTGCCCATGATGGAGATTGGGTGAGTGACTTTGGAGGTAGCATTAGGGGAATGAGGGGCGTGAGGAGTGTGTTGGGGGCATCCGTGGGCATGGAAGTGCCCCAGGAGGGTGTGCAGGTGGATGAGGGCACTGAGAGGTGATGGCTGGAGAGCCTAACAGCTTCTAAAACAACTGGTACAAAGTCCAGAGAATCTAGGCCAGCCGTCTACAGTGCCTGGCAGGTCACACACTCGTCTCTGTGGCCTCCTCGGATCTGCTTGGGGGTGGGCAGGCCTGACTATCCCACCTGCCTGGAGCAGATTCGCAGGATTGGAAGAGGTAGATGGGGATGGGGAAGGAGTATGACCCGGCCCCTGTACTTTCTGTCAAGAAATCTCAATTTCTGTACAAACGCATCTGCAATTTTCCCTGAATGTAGCTGCACAATCAATTTTCGGCTCATGTTTGTTGATTTAAGTTTGTGCTGTTCTGTCTGACCATGGTTATTCCGCTTCGAAGTCGTCAAACGCTAACATGAAAAATGTTAAGTGAGCATTGCCGGGGAAACGGCCATCACCCCAGAGAGTGTTCAGGCAGCTCTGTCGCAGTGTTCAGCTTTAGTAAAGTCTCCCTCGTCAGCCACCTTATATTTTATACCTTAAAGCGACACGATTGGACAGAATGACTACATTCTATTATAAATCAAAACAGAGTACTGGAAATTCTCAGTGGGTCTGGCAGCATCTGTGGAGAGGGAAACAGAGGACGGAATCTTCCCGAATATCCGTGAAGGTCGATGGTGCGGGGAGAAAGCCATGTTGAAGCCGTGGGCAATAACAGCTGCTTTCCCTGCTGTATCATTTGGGACATGGTGCAAAAAGTTTAAAAGGAGGCAGGTCCCATGACGTCACGCTGTCAATCATGAGCCCGCCCTGCCAGCAACTCCATTTTCTTAAGAGCGGGTAATATTTTCGGAAGGCTGCCCCAATGCACAAAAGTACCAGACGGGCAGTGCCAGGGGGCAATGTCCAGGCAGCGCCCGAGCATGGCCCTCGCCCCCTCACACCCCCCAAAAATAATGCACTCACCTGGGCTTATCTGGGAGGCCTGGCCTGCCTGCCTGCGAGGTACATGCCATGGGAGTCCAGGTGTAATTAACGCTGGTCTGCCCTCAAGCCTATGCTGTGAATAGACTTTCTTTGGGGGCGGGATTGCTGTGATGATTCATGTGTAAAGGCCTGATAGTGAGTGTGGTAGTATGACTAGGGGTATTACGGTACCTTCAGAGGTGAGCTGCCATTGGTGCAGCGGACTGACTGCCCATTGGCCCAGGTAAGTCATGTGCCTCTCAGCCGATTGGCTGAGAGGTAGGTAGCTCCACCTACAGGGCGGGATATAAGAACCCGTGTTCCCCGTCAGTCGGCCATTCTTCTGTAGTCTGCTGCCGGGCACACATCTAGTGTTTGGATCGCATCTTCGCCTCGTGTCCAATTGATGGTGCATCAGTGAGGTGCAAATGTATGGAGACGATGTCCGTCGGGAATCCTGTTATGTCATTGGAAGGGGGCGGGGACAATTGCTCCGGTTCCCTCCCACAAGTCAAGAATGGCGTGCTGTTGGGTGATTTGGACATTCTGAATTCTCCCTCTGTGTACCCGGCGCCGGAATGTGGCATTTAGGGGCTTTTCACAGGAACGTCATTGCAGTGTTCATGTACGCCCACTTGTGACAACAATAAAGCATATTATTTACGCCGCTGTGAAGCACAATTTGGACATCTAGTGGTGAGATTTTCTACCCCGTCACAGATCCCGCTCGACGAAATCGGGAGCGGAAAATCTGCTCCCCCTCCCACCCCACCCTATCTTCAGATTATATTTTATTTTTGAGTATATTCAATGCTGAAGTTGATCGATTTTTCTGCTCAAAGTTAATTGAGGAATGGAGAGATCAGACAGGAAAATGGAATTGAGTCGGAAGATTAACCAATGAAATGCGAAAGCAGGTTCGAGGAGTAAAGCCGACTCCTGTTCCTGTTTCTTTGTTCAAATACCCGCACCCGCCTGTGGGGGAACCTGGCTTGTGACTGGCCCAAATGGAGAAGGCTCACTTGTGGAGAAGGCATTAAACACGTGGAGAGACTTTGTCAGGAATACGCAGAGGTGACATTGAGATGATGGAGGAGCACGCAAACCTTCAAATAATCAAAGAAGAACGAAGAACAAAGAAAATTACAGCACAAGAACAGGCCCTTTGGCCCTCCCAACCTGCGCCGATCCATATCCTTTATCTAAACCAGTCGCCTATTTTCCAAGGATCTACTTCCCTCTGTTCCCCGCCCATTCATATACCTGTCTAGATGCATCTTAAATGATGCTATCGTGCCCGCCTCTACCACCTCCGCTGGCAAAGCGTTCCAGGCACCTACCACCCTCTGCATAAATCTTAATCTACTCAACCTTTCTTCATAGCTAGCACCCTCCATACCAGGCAACATCCTGATGAACCTCCTCTGCACCCTCTCTAAAGCATCCACATCCTTCTGGTAATGTGGCGACCAGAACTGCACACAGTATTCCAAATGTGGCCTAACCAAAGTCCTATACAACTGTAACATGACCTGACGACTCTTGTACTCAATACCCCGCCCGATGAAGGCAAGCATGCCGTATGCCTTCTTGACCACTCTATCAACCTGCGTTGCCACCTTCAGAGTACAATGGACCTGAACTCCCAGATCTCTCTGTACATCAATTTTCCCCAGGACTCTTCCATTGACCATATAGTCCGCTCTTGAATTAGATCTTCCAAAATGCATCACCTCGCATTTGCCTGGATTGAACTCCATCTGCCATTTCTCTGCCCAACTCTCCAATTTTGAGACACTCCCTTCCACCACTACTCTCTGTCTCCTGTTGCCCAGCCAGTTCTTTATCCATCTAGCTAGTACACCCTGAGCCCTATACAACTTCCAAACCTCCAAACGCCACGTCCCCTCTTGTGGCAGAGTCTGAAGGAGAAACAGGTCATCCTGAATCCCGAGAGAGTGGCAGAAGAAGAGCAGAGGAAGCTTTGGAATGAACCCCCTCAACTCCTCCACCTTTCACTCCTCCTTTAACACACTCCTTAAAACCTTCCTCCATGAACGAGCTTTTAGTTACCTATTGGGATCGGTGTCCAATTTTGTTCCATAAACTGCTAGAGACTGTTTTACTGCATTGAAGCTGGTACATAAATACAAGATGTTGGTGCTGGGAGGATGCCCGTAGCCTGTTTAACTCTGTCTGCTTGGGGTAGCAGCAGATCCAGGGGTTTAGACACAGCATGCCAGGGCAGGCTCTGGTTTGAAATCCCTGTATAGGCGCATGATAAATTACCCTGTCGTCTTCTCTACCACTTCAACCAGTCGTCTGTTTGTCATATGGGCACCAAGACGTCCACTATGAATGGCGGCAAGCAATGCCCATACCTCGCTGGCACTTTGCAACATTAGTCCTGGGGGCTGTCTCTCCGTGCCTCTCGGGGAGGTGGGATGGGACTAGCGGGCTCTCTAGACGAGAGGAATGTGGTCGGCGTTCTCAGTGAGTCAATCTCACAACGCGACAGTCTACAAATCAGAACACCTGTTGTGATTTACAGGTCCTTAAACGCCTCCTTTGTACAAAACCTTTTTTGCGTGCTCTCTCTTCTATTACCATTTTAAAATCTGTAATCTCTTTATTGCCTGCAGGCTGAAGAGAAGGGGATTAGTCAGTGAAACAGGTGGTGTGGGGGAATGCAGAACAATATGATTTCTTTAAGCACTGTTGCTGATGTTTTCTTTTGAACGGCGGAGCCGCACGTTCTTTTGGAAATATTTCCTCTTCTGAAAAGAATTTGCCTCTCCCTGGTTTGTAATGAAGGGATTAAAACCCTCAACCTCTCTCCTCCACCATCTGGGTTGAGAATGGGCTTGATGCCTGAACTGCACGAGCACGATGTCTTCTCACCAGGATTGAAGATACCAACGCTGGAATATAGAGAGCCTTTGAGCATGAGAAATGATACATGGTGATAACCAGGAACGAGCTGACGCGTGGATCAGCCGAGGTGAACAGCATGGACACAATTTGCCATTATCATTGGCCTGATTCCACACCTGGAATACCGGGAGCGGTTTTGATCCCCTTATCTAAGTAAAGATATACCGGCATTGGAGACAGTCAGACAAGGTTCATAGGTTGACCCCGGGTATGGAGGAATTTTCTTCTGAGGAGAGGTTGTGTAGGGTGGGGCTATACTCATTAGAGTTTAGAAGAAAGTGAGGCGACCTTATTGAGACATATACAATTCTCGGGGGGGTTTGACTGGGTCGATGCTGAGAGGTTGTTTTCTCTTGTGGGAGAGTCTAGGACCAGAGGGCATAATCTCAGAGGAAGGAGTGCCCCAATTAAGACAGAGGTGAGGAGGAATTTTTTCTCTCACAGGGTAGTGAATCTGTGGAATTCTTTACCTGAATTCGAGGCTGAGTGGTTAAGTATGTCCAAGGCTAAGAGAGACAGAGTTTTAATCAGTAGGGGAATCGAGGGTTATGAGAAGAATCGAGTTGAGGATTATCACATATCAGTCATTGTCTCGTTGAATGGTGGAGCAGACTAGATGGGCCGAATGGCCTGCTTCTGTTCCTACATCTTGCAATCTTATGGCTGCCCAACAATTTGAGGATGGTTTACTCAGGGCTGCGAGCTTCTGCCATGGGACTTCATGTAACTGAGCTGGCCAATTCTCTACCTGCATATCTTTAGGCATATTTTGGGCATATTAAGCATGACGTCCCATGAGGTAGCGGGATTCGCTTCTTTTTCTCCCCTTCTCTGCCGCTGTTCTGCATCATCATTAAGGCGGGTCTCGGAGCCTGATGCAGGTTGATGGACAAGTTTTTTTTAATATAAATTTAGAGTACCCAATTGTTTTTTTCCAATTAAGGGGCAATTAAGCGTGGCCAATCCACCTACCCTGCACATCTTTGGGTTGTGAGCGTGAGGCCCACGCAGACACGGGGAGAATGTGCAAACTCCACATGGACGGTGACCCGGGGCTGGGATCGAACCCGGGTCGTCAGCGCCGTCGGCAGCAGTGCCAACCACTGCGCCACTGTGCCGTCCCAGGTTGATGGATAAGTTGACGCCATTGAATGATTGGCAGCAAGCTCCTTCCAGTCAGTAATGTCAATGCTGTTGTGCTTCAAGGAGAACTTCAAAGTGTCTTTGAAACATTTTCTTCGTTCCCCCTTGGAATGTTGGTCATTTGAGAGTTGAGAACGCAGCACCTTGCAGGGGCTTTTCGGCCGCAGTGTACAGTCCATCATAGTTCATTTTGCAGGAGTTTTGCTGGGATACTGACTTCTAGAAGAAGGTTTATCATCCAGAGGATACGGTGGAGACATTGAGTCATCGGGGTCCACAGCTCAGAAAAGGCCCTTTGGACAATCGTGGCTGCACGCGTCAAAAACAACCACCTAATTATTCTAAGCTCATTTCCCAGCACTTGGTCCATGGCCTTGTATGCCTTGGGATTGCAAGTGCACATCTAAATACTTCCTAAAATATTATGAGGGTCTCTGCCTCCACCTACCATTCAGGCAGCGAGTTCCAGACTCCCACCACCCTCTGGGTGTAAATATTTTTCATCACATCCCCTCTAAACCTCCTGCCCCTGTATCTTAAATCTGTGCCCCCCGGTCATTGAGCCCTCCACCAAGGGGAAAGGTTTCTTCCTGTCTACTCTATCTGTGCCCCTCCATAAGTTTATACATCTCAATCATTTCCCCCGTCAGTCCCCTCTGCTCCAAGGAAAACAACCCCAGTCTCTTCATAACTAACACTCTCCAGCCCAGGCAACATCCTGGTAAATCCCCTCTGAACCCTTTCCAGCGCTTACACATCCCTCCGATAATGTGGATTCCAGAACTGTACACAATGCTCCAGCTGTCGCCTGACCCACATTTCATACCGTTCCAGCATAACCTCCCTGCTCTTAAACTCTCTGCCACCAGCTCATAAAGGTAATTATGCCATATGCCTTTTTAATCACAGTATCCACCTGCCCATCTACCTTAAGGGACCGGTGTACATGCACACCAAGATCCCTCTGATACTTGGTGCTTCCCAGGGTCCTGATATTTATCATGTATTCCCTTGTCTTGTTTGTTCTGCCCAAATACATCACCTCACACTTATCTGGATTGAATTCCATTTGTCACTGATCAGCCCATCTGATCAGCCCGTCGATATCCCCCTGTACCCTTGGCACTATTTACCACACCACCAATTTTCATATCACCCATGAACTTACTGATAAACCGTCCTACATTCACGTCTAAATCATTTATATAAACCACAAACAGCAAGGGCCCCACCACTGATCCCTGTGGGACCCCACTGGACACAGGCTTCCAGTCAGAAAAACACCCCTCGACCATCACCCTCTGCTTCCTGCAATGTAGTCAAACCTGGACCCATTTTGCCAAGGATCCCAGGGGGCCCTTGCCTTCGCTTTGAGTCTCCCATCAATATACCTGGTCACCTCTTCGAAAAATTCAATCAAGTTGGTCAGACATGGCCTCCCCTTAGCAACACCACGCTGACTGTTCTTGTTTTAATCCCTGCATCTCCAAACGCAGATCAATTATATCTCTCAGAATTGCTTCCAACAGTTTCCCCACCACTGAGGTTAGACTGACTGATCTGTAGTCTCCTGGATTATCCCTTCCTCCCTTCTTGAATAATGGAACCACATTGGCTTCCTCTAGTCCTCCGGCACCTCTCCTGTGGCCAGAGAGGAATTGAAACTTATTGCCAGCAATCCTGCTATTTCCGCCCTTGCCTTACTCAACATCCTGGGGTACATTTCATCTGGACCTGGAGATTTGTCTACTTTTAAACTTGCCAGACCACCGAGGAGCTCCTCTCTGTCTATGTTAATCTCTTTAATTTCATCAGTCTTTCTCCCTGATTTCTATACCCAAACCTTCCCTCTCGCTCGTGAACACTGACACAAAGTATTCATTCAGAACTCTACCTATGTTCTCTGGCTCCCCACACAAATTACCCCTGTGGTCCTCAATGGGCCCCACGCTTTCCAAGTTATCCTTTTACCCTGAGCATTGCTGTTCGAATTTCTCCAGTATTGATGTCTGATATGTTGTCCAGCTCTCACTACAGTACAGGAGAGTGGTGACAACCAACTGCTGAGTACACTGGGACATATATTGACCTCAGAGGCTGAGGAGGGCAGTTGGGAGGGAGGGAAATAGTTGAGGGAGGGGGGTAGCATAGTCAGGCAGTCCCAAGGGGGGGGGGGGGGGTCTGAGAGTTCAGTTAGGGGGTCTGGGAGGTGGTCGGGCTGTGGGGAGGGCAGTCCGGGGAGTGGGGTGGTCGGGTGGTGGGGGAGGTAATCCGCAGGGTTGGGTGTGTAGCTGTAGTTGGGGAGGGGTGGGTAATCGTGGGGTGAGGAGGGCAGGCGGGGTGGGGGGGGGGGTGGTTGTGAGGATAGTCAGGAGAACCTGTGGGATTCAGAGTGTTGTCAGGTCAGTATTTGGGGGGGGGGGCTACTGGAGGGTACTGGGGGAGGACCAGTGGTGGGGTCTGTCATAATATACACACAAGTATATGATGGTGCATAGACAGACACTGAATGACCAATCAACACACAGAACACAGCAGCCAATCACCAGACAGGACACGGCCACTATAAAGCCAGAGGGAACTAGTTTTCCCGTTCTCTTGGGATGCGGCCTCTGAGACAGCCAGAGCCCGTGATCAGCAACACGAACATCTACCATGTGCTAGCAGGATAGTCTGGTTAGGTTAGCCTCAGGTCTCCAACATAGTGTCGACCCACAGTGCAAGTATGTTTAACAGCACATAGTTAAATAAAATAGAGTTGTACTTCTACAAGTGTTGGTAGCCTATCTCTCACTGCTCTGGTAAACGCAGTCCTCGCAGACCCAACATACCCAACACATCAGGGTCAAGGTGGACCAGTACAATAGATACCCAGAAGTTTGAAGTGGTTTTAATTCTTCCAACTTTTTCAGGAAAACAATTACAGTAAGACAGTCAAAGCTTTAATAAGGACACGGGGAGTCCACACCACCCCGAGTAAAGCAAAGAGCTCTATTTATTTACAATACCGTATGTACACAACCAGACAGATCCCAACCGGGTTCCCCTCTCCAGATCGGTGCTTTGCTGGCTGTCCTTTTGTACATTGTGTTTTGTTACCTGTAGAGATGGTAATCTGTGCTACTCAACTCAGTTACAGTGGACGCTCTGGAAGAAGGCTCGAAGTCGTCCAGAAGTTTTATCGAAGGTTTATTGAGCAAGACAACTTAAATAACTGCCTGAGTTCTTACTTAAAGAACTGCACTAGTAAAAAGGTTACAACTTTTCTATGCTCTACAACTAGGCCTGACCACACTAGCAGCCCTGAGCTAAATTTCTGTTCCTGTTCTCCTCACAGTCAAATCAGCCACAGAGGGGGAGGGCTGTCTGCATTCCACTTTTATACCTGCCTGTTCCCCCCCCCCCCCCCCGGTGGCCTTTCCATTACCCAGCAGCCCCTTCTGTACATACCCCTGTAAGGATCACTACACATTGATGAGTAGAGTTCCCCTGCCCTTAAAAGGGGGAAGCTCGTACTCTGCAGGCCCCGAGCGGGATATTACAGACACCATCCAAAGTTGGTGATATAAATTGCAGTTCAGGTGGTTCCCGTTGCAGAGTAATTGCCCAACAGAATTTGGGAATTGGCCATACAATCCTTACTCGGGGGGGGTCTCTGGTGGGGCCGAGGGTCTCCAGCACATCTTAGGGGCACACCTCTGTTACCCAGAGGGAATGGACATTGTCATTTTCTTTGTATTTCAAAGCCTGTCAACAAAGGAGTTCCAGGAACTGACCACTGCGTTATCTGTTTCCCAACTTGGCCAGGCCCCCCCCCCCCCCCAATGGGTTCATGCCTCCCTCTGGAAGGCTGTGAAGTAAATCTCCTTACTGAAGGAGCCAGACTTGACCAAAACTGTGAGGGAGGGGGGGGGGGGGGGGGGGGGGGGGGGGGGGGGGGGGGTTTAATCTTTCAACCCTCGCTGAGTGCTGCGTGTAGGCGGACTCCCCGCACCGGCAAGAATATTTGGAAACAGCAGGAATCCTGAATCAATTCCCACCTGCTATTTTTAAAGGGCTCCCAAATCTCAGAAAAGAATCTGGACCATCTTGTCTTAAAACCAGCAGGACGTCGTCCGGCCAATGTTGGCAACTTTGGACTGAGTTTTTCTGGAACAAGGAGGCAGGGGGGCAGAAGTTTACTTTGGAAAAAATGAGTGAGTGTCCAAAGCAGGCAGGTGTCTGGAATTCTCCAGCTAGGAATAATGGAATAGGACCCCGCTTCTATTTTGTTGGTTTTCGGAACCGAGGCCATGATGAAAAGGGATGGCCGGGGGCACTCCTATCGTGCCGCTTAAGAGGTGAGATTCTTGGACTGGCGCAAGGCGAACAGAGGCGAAAGTGTTTGCCAAGAATGTTTTCATTCATCAAGAACGAAAGTCGGAGGTTCGAAGACGATCAGATACCGCCGTGTTTCCGACCATAAACAATGCCGACTAGCGATCCGGCGGCGTTATTCCCTTGACCCGCCCAGCAGCTTCCGGAAAACCAAAGTCATGGGCTAGATAGATTCTTGATTAAGAAGGGGGTGAAAGGTTATTAAAGGTAGGCAGCAATGTTGGGTTGACGTTACAATTAGATCAGCCAGCACTTTATTGATTGGCACAGTGGTTAGCACTGCTGTCTCACAGCGCCAGGGACCCGGGTTCAATTACGGCCTCGGGTAACTGTCTGTGTGGAGTTTGCACATTCTCCCCGTGTCTGCGTGGGTTTCCTCCGGGTGCTCCGGTTTCCTCCCACAGTCCAGAGATGTGCAGGTTGGGTGGATTGGCCGTGATGAATTGTCCCTAGATGGGGTTACGTGGATAGGGTGGAGAATTGGGCCTCTCTCAGAGGGTCGGTGCAGGCTCGATGGGCTGAATGGCTCCCTTCTGCACTGTCGGGATTTTATGATTCTGTGACATGGGAATTTGGTTAAAAGTGGGATTCAATTGGTGAACCTTTTTTAAGTTTAGCAGCCCAGTTAAAGAATGTCAGTTTTTCTGCCTCAAATTATTGAGCGACTGATGGACTTGCAGGAACACTGCAGCCTTGAAATGTGTGATTTCAGTTTTGAATGCAGTCTTGTTAACGACTCGCTAATTGTACGGTGTGGTGGGCAGGGCTTCTGGTTTTCATTAGAAGAAGAATTTTAATCCGTCTCCGATGCCCTCAATTGAACAGACAAATAAAACAGTGACCGCCTTCCTTCGTTATAATGTGATAGTCAAGGCGCCGCCAGTAATGCTGCGTGGGGAAAAGAGACACTTAATTGGTATTCCAACACCACCATGCAAATGATATGTTCCCATGCCAACATTCTTATGGGTTTCGAATCGGTGAGTTGTATGCTCTGTTGTACGGAGACATTCAGCTCATCATTCTACCTGCACCAGCAGTTTGATCAAAATCTTTAAGATCCTGAGGGGTCTTGACAGGGCCGGGGGCGGGGGTGGGGGCGTGGAGAGGTTGTTTCCTCGTGTGGGAGAATCTAGAACAAGGGGTCGCTCTTTAGTTATATGGGGTCACCGAATTAAGACTGAGATGAGGGGAGCTATGTTTTCTCGGGTCAGGAGTCTCTGGAGCTCACTTCCTCAAGAGGCGGTGGAAGCAAAATTGTTGATTATTATTAAGGCAGAGTTGGATAGATTCTTGATTAAGAAGGGGGTGAAAGGTTATTCAAGGGAGGCAGCAATGTGGGGTTGTGGTGAATTGTATACCTAGTAATTCACACTGTGTTGTATTACATGTATTGTGTCCTCTTGGGCTCGGTATACGAGCAGTTGCGCGGCTCTGCCCATAGGGGGAGATGAGGAGTTTGCACTGGGCTCCACCCTTGGCTCCACCCTTGGCTCCGCCCGTGGCTCCTCCCACTAACCGGAAGTATAAAGCACTGCAGTCGTAAGCCTGCTCTCAGTTCATCTCGTCGCAGGCAGGCTCTGTTGTAAGACTATTAAAACCACTGTTCACTTCCAATCACGCGTCTTGCGAATTGATGGTCACATCAGGGGTTGAGGTGACAATTAGATCAGCCACCCCCTTATTGATTGGCGGAGCAGGCCCAAAGGGCTGAGTGGCCTGCTCCTGCTCCGAATTGGGCATACGCTCGTATATCCAATTAGCCCCACCCACTTTCCCTGTAGGCTGCATTAAAAAAATTTTCCCCAAGTATTGATCCAATTCCTTTTTGAAAGTCGCTATTTAATTCGCTTCTGCCACAGTTTTCAGGCAGATCGTGCCAGATCGTAGCGTCTCTGTGTCAGCCTCCCAGTGGTGGGCATTGTGCTGGGCAGCATCTGGTGCCCTACCCAGGGGACCGACTCTGCCACACTTGCTGCAGAGGAAGACGGTGGGCTGAGAAGGTGAAGGGTTCGCTTGCCTCCTTTTGTTTTTCTGTACCCTCTCCTCGGCCAGATGAAATTTTCCTTTCTGCACGCCCCGCCCAGTACCCTGCCAAACAGCCAACCTCCAGGGGTTACAGCTGTCGTCAAACTCTCCACCAGCTGTCAACGATGTCCGCCATCTTCATATCTCACTTGCCGGTGTCCTTGCGGCGTGAGTATCAGCGCCCAGGAGGTGATGACACCATGGCCGTACAGAAGGTCTTTCAATAAACGGTCGTCATTCTTCCAATGAATGTAGCCAAGTCAGCGCAGATGTTGTTGAGTTAGCAATGAAATGAAAAAATGAAAATGAAAATCGCTTATTGTCACGAGTAGACTTCAATGAAGTTACTGTGAAAAGCCCCTAGTCGCCACATTCCGGCGCCTGTCCGGGGAGGCTGGTACGGGAGACTGGTGAGGGCGTGCTGGTGGAATTAGCATGCCCCTGGATCTCTGAGTTAACGCATAACTCGCTATAAAAACTAATGGAACCAGGGCTGACATACTATACTACTCCTTCCTTGGGAACTGTTTGCATACTACTGGTGAAAAGCCATAAGAATATTCAATTGGGGTAAAAGGCATCCGAAGGAGTGCATTCACAGAATCCCTACAATGCAGCAGGAGGCCATTCGGCCCATCAAGTCTGCACAGACCCTCCAAAAAAGCACTCTACCTCGGTCCATTCCTCCGCCCACCCCCCTATCCCAATAACCCCGTAACCTAACCCGCACACTCCTGGAGATTAAGGGGCAATTTAGCGTGGCCAATCCTCCTAACCTGTACAGTTTTGGACTGTGGGAGGAAGCCGGAGCACCCGGAGGAAACCCACGCAGATACGGGGCGAACGTGCAGGCTCTTGGGTGGCACGGTGGCACACTGGCTAGCACTGCTGCCTCACAGCTCCAGGGCCCCGGGTTCAACTCCGGCCCTGGGCGACTGTGTGGAGTTTGCACTTTCTCCCCGTGTCTGCGTGGGTTTCCTCTGGGTGCTCCGGGTTCCTCCCACAGTCCAAAGTTGGGTGGATTGGCCATGTTAAATTGCCTCTGAGTATCCAAAAGGTTAGCTGGGGTTACTGGGTTACGGGGATAGGGTGGCTTAAGTAGGGTGCTCTTCCCAAGGGCCGCTGCAGTCTCGATGGGCCGAATGGCCGCCTTCTGCACTGTAAATTCTATGATTCCACACAGTCTGCATTGTTGTAGGTGCGATGCTCTGAGCTTGAAATATATTCACTTATTAACAAGGAGATGATTCTTTTGGTAGCTCTCGGAAACTTTATTGGCAATCTTTATGTGAGCCGAGTGAGAATCAGAAACCCAGTGAGGATACGGGATTGTCGAATGAGACGGTTACCTCACTCTGGAAGAATATCACAGCTGGAATAGTGCGTAACCTTTGCTCTCTTTAAAAGGAATGCAAAGGCAGATGGATTTTCAATCAGGTTAGTTTGATATTCAGCGCTTCCTGGAGAACATGGAACTAAAGAAAAACAAAACCTGCCCGTGCGGAAATCTGAAACACAAACAGAAAATACTGGGAAAATGCAGCAGATCTGCCAGCATCTGAGGAGAGAGGGACAGAGTTAATATTTCGAGTCCCTATGGATCTTCTTCAGAGCTAAAGAGAGGGAGAAAGATGATGGATTTTATACTGTTTAAGAGGGGGCGGAGCAGAGTGGTCGGTCGATGATTGGTGGGAGCTAGGTGAGATTGCGACAAGGGGCTTGTTTAGCACAGGGCTAAATCGCTGGTTTTGAAAGGCAGATCAGCAGCATGGTTCAATTCCCGTACCAGCCTCCCCGAACAGGCGCCGGAATGTGGGGACTAGGGGCTTTTCACAGCAACTTCATTTGAAGCCGACGTGTGACAATAAGCGATTTTCATTTCATTTTTCATTTCAACAAAGATGTGTAGTTACGAGACAGTGGAAATGCTAATGGAAGCAGAAGGCGCTGGTATTTGTATCGAGGGAAGATATCAGAATGTGTTAATGAGAGATCAAAGCTCAAGGCTCAGTGAAAGCAAAACTGAAGAACAAGTGACAGATGGCCCAGTGGGGGAAGGGGGAGGATGGGCTTTGCATTGGGCCCAGAATGTCTTGGATGCTCAAAAATAGGGTCAGGGCGGAGGAGAAAGATCTAAAGTTGTTGATTTCACTAGTGAGGCCTGAGGACGTCAGAAGATGAGGTCCTCCAGTTTGCGCTGGGCTTCACTGCAGCATTGCAGCAGGCCAAGGACGGACGTGGAGGCATGAGAACAAGATGCTGAGTTGAAATGACAAGCGACAGGAAGGTTGGGGGTCACTGTCGCTGAGCAAAGCGGTCACTTGTCTGGAAGAAGCAGCCCCTGAGGAATAGCACTTTTCGCCCATCCCAAATTGAAGAGTCAACCGCGTTGCTGTGGATCAGGAATCACATGTAGGCCAGACCAGATAACGATGGCAGGATTAGGGCAGCATGGTAGCATTGTGGATAGCACAATCGCTTCACAGCTCCAGGGTCCCAGGTTCGATTCCGGCTTGGGTCACTGTCTGTGCGGAGTCTGCACATCCTCCCCGTGTGTGCGTGGGTTTCCTCCGGGTGCTCTTTTCCTCCCACAGTCCAAAGATGTGCAGGTTAGGTGGATTGGCCATGCTAAATTGCCCTTAGTGTCCAAAATTGCCCTTAGTGTTGGGTGGGGTTACTGGGTTATGGGGATAGGGTGGAGGTGTTGACCTTGGGTAGGGTGCTCTTTCCAAGAACCGGTGCAGACTCGATGGGCCGAATGGCCTCCTTCTGCACTGTAAATTCTATGATATTCCTCTCCTAATGGATTACTGAACCAGATGCGTTTTTGTGACGATTTAATTCCAGATTTTTTTTATTGAATGCAAATTTCACCATCTACCATCTGGATTCGAACACGGGTCACCAGATCTTGCCCCCGGGTCTCTGCATTACTGATTTAGTGGCAGTGGCATTACGCCAACACCTCCTCACGCTGGCCCTCCAGCAACAACTCTCCGCACGCTGGCAGCATCCTTAACCTTAGGCCTCGCTAAGGGTCGAGCCGCTCATAATTTAGGCCCATGGGCTTAGAGCTCAGAATCTACATGGGCGGATGTCTGTGGAGTCCTCCCTAATTCAGTGTTGAGTTTCAGAATTCTCTCCGAGAACGCGCAAGTAAACCCCAGCCCAGAGAAACCTGCGGAATAGTGACGTTGAACCTGGCACTAACTCCTGGTCCGTACCCATTAAGGTTCATTGTCGACTAATACCATTGCTCTATGCTGTACTTTGCTACATCTATTATCTAAACACCTCTTTCATCCTGTACTGTAACTGCAATTGGAGTCCACCGCATTCCTTTTAATTACTATCCAGATCTTTTGAAGAAACCGCCCAGATTAAGTTGCCTTTAGTTTCTGTTCAACCCCCATTATCATAAAGAAAATGTGTGCATTGTTAATATTCGGAAGGGTGTGGCTGATGGTGGAATATAATATAGACCTCTGTCAAATGAAGAGGGGCAGGCATTCAGCTTAGTTTCTTTTTTTAAATTGGAATTTGCACCTTGTAGATTGTGGACTTGATTCACCCTGAGCTGTCAAGGCTGCGTAACGAGCTGTCTAAACTCAAGCAGGATATAGATTTTGCTAAAGGTTGCTCGTTGACGTTTTCCTTTGGCTGCTGGTGTCCAAAGAGGTAAATAAAATTCTCCGTTCCTAATTTTCCACAGGTGGTTCTGTGAGGGGAAAGGGCTGGAAAATTCCCCGGACGTCCAGATATTCCAGCATGGTGACCTCTACACTTTAGCCATCGCCGAGGCTTTCGAGGACGACACCGGTCGCTACACCTGCACTGCGGCCAATTGCTTAGGATCAGACACCACCTCCGCTGAGGTCTACATTGAAGGTAGGTGCGATGGCACACATTTAGCTATCTACTGCTCGACTGCGGTCAGGAACCTGATGGACTCTTGCTCGGGTGGTGGGATGCCTAAGTTGGTTTACCTCTTTAAGGCCACCACTCCCACCCCCTCCAACTCCCCCAATCCACACAAATTGTTCAACGATGCCCACCATCTCCGTGAGGCCGCTTGTTGACTGGTTTATCTCGGTGGATTTTGGTTGGTCGTTGCAAACCCCTGGTTGCTGGAAAGGTCAGGGAGGCAGACAGCAAAGCCATGCAGAGGATGCAAGGATAAGCAGCAGCAGCTTACATTTAAATGTAGGGGCTGTTTAGCACAGGGCTAAATCGCTGGCTTTGAAAGCAGACTAAGCCAGGCCAGCAGCGTAGTTTGATTCCCGTACCAGCCTCCCCGAACAGGCGCCGGAATGCGGCGACTAGGGGCTTTTCACAGTAACTTCATTTGAAGCCTACTTGTGACAATAAGTGATTTTCATTTCATTTTTTTCATTTCATTTATAAAGCCTCTTGAACATCGTAAAACTTCCCTCGATCTTTGAGAATGAGCCGCATAAGGAGGTATTAGGACCAATGATCACAAGCTGGGTCAAAGGGGTAGGTGGTGTTTAAGGAGAAGTGTCCTTGTGCAATGTGGCTTGCCATAATCATGTGACTTCCAATGACTTCCTTGGTATATTTGAGGAAAAACCTAGAGGGTGATGGGAATCTGGAACTTACTGCCTGAAAGGGTGGGAGAGGCAGGAAATGTCGCAACATTTGAGAAGAATTTGGATGAGAACTTGAAACCCCAGAGCATACAGGGCCATGGACCAAATGCTGGAAAACGGGATTAGAATAGAAGGGTTGGCACAGACATAATGGGCCGAAGGGCCTCTTTCGGTGCTGTAAAACTCTACGAGTGGTGGAGAAAGAGTGAGAGAGAGCGAGCGAGGAAGAAAGAGAGTAAGAAGGGGGGAGGAGGCAGGCGAGACAGCAGAAGACATGGCTGCCAATGGAGGGGTGAAGGAAATGGAGGATTCACAAGAGACCCAAATTGGAGCAATGCAGGGTCTCCGAGGAATGTAGATCAGAGATAAAATCACCACGCGGTTAAAAAAAGGGGCGCCCTTACTCTCCTGCATGTGACTGAAGGCCTTGGGAATGTGCTGCACTGCACCTTCCTCACCCAGCCCGAGTCAGGAGGTCAGGCGAGAAAGGAGTAGCGGTAACTCGGAGCAGAGGGGCAATTCAAGTGTAATTGCTGTTGTATTTTGCCACAGAAGTGTAGGTGTGTATCACTTTAAGGCTAACAAGTAACTGCTGAGAAGTAAAGTGATAAACGTGATACAGCAGCTCGATTATGGTGGACAGGATGTGTGTGTGCGGAATACTGTTCATAGTACACGGATCTTAAATGACTGTTGGTATCTTAAGGCAGCGTTCTTCAAACTTTTTTTCCGGGGACCCATTTTTACCAACCGGCCGACCTTCGGGACCCACGCCGGCCGACCTTCGCGACCCACGCCGGCCGACCTTCGCGACCCACGCTGGCTGACCTTCGCGACCCGTGCCGGCTGACCTTCGCGACCCACGCCGGCCGACCTTCGCGACCCACGCCGGCCGACCTTCGCGACCCACGCCGGCCGACCTTCGCGACCCGTGCCGGCTGACCTTCGCGACCCACGCCGGCCGACCTTCGCGACCCACGCTGGCTGACCTTCGCGACCCGTGCCGGCTGACCTTCGCGACCCACGCCGGCCGACCTTCGCGACCCACGCCGGCCGACCTTCGCGACACATGCCGGCCGACCTTCGCGACACATGCCGGCCGACCTTCGTGACCCACGCCGGCCGACCTTCGCGACCCACGCCGGCCGACCTTCGCGACCCACGCTGGCTGACCTTCGCGACCCGCGCCGGCTGACCTTCGCGACCCACGCCGGCCGACCTTCGCGACCCACGCCGGCCGACCTTCGCGACACATGCCGGCCGACCTTCGCGACACATGCCGGCCGACCTTCGGGACCCACGCCGGCCGACCTTCGCGACCCACGCCGGCCGACCTTCGCGACCCACGCTGGCTGACCTTCGCGACCCGTGCCGGCTGACCTTCGCGACCCACGCCGGCCGACCTTCGCGACCCACGCCGGCCGACCTTCGCGACCCGTGCCGGCTGACCTTCGCGACCCACGCCGGCCGACCTTCGCGACCCACGCTGGCTGACCTTCGCGACCCGTGCCGGCTGACCTTCGCGACCCACGCCGGCCGACCTTCGCGACCCACGCCGGCCGACCTTCGCGACACATGCCGGCCGACCTTCGCGACACATGCCGGCCGACCTTCGCGACACATGCCGGCCGACCTTCGTGACCCACGCCGGCTGACCTTCGGGACCCACGCCGGCCGACCTTCGGGACCCACGCCGGCCGACCTTCACGACACATGCCGGCCGACCTTCGTGACACACGCCGGCCAACCTTCGCGACCCACGCCGGCCGACCTTCGTGACCCACGCTGGCTGACCTTCGCGACCCATGCCGGCCGACCTTCGTGACCCACGCCGGCCGACCTTCGCGACCCACGCTGGCCGACCTTCGCGACCCACGCCGGCCGACCTGAGCGACCCACCATTTTCTCTTATCTTGTTTGCTGCTGATAAAAATGGAGGAAATGGTTTTGGGTCCCTTTGGCCCTCGTACACGCCCCTCCAATGGAACCTGTTGGATGAAGATGAAGCCTTCCTGTGTCGGAAAGTATGGAGTCTCCATCTGCCCAAAGTTCTGCATTTTGTTCTGTAAAATTTTATTAAATAAAACCCCGCCCCCCAAATTAAATGAATAAATTAAATGAATAAAATGAACTTGTAAAACAAAAAGCTGCGACTGGTTCAAAAAATAGCGCGCCGATGATCGTGCTGCGGCCGAATTTTCACATGTTCGCGGCCATTTTAAAGGCCGGCTGCTGCGCAGGGATTTGGCCAATCGGGAGCGCCGCGAAGGACGCTCCGCGACCCTCCCGACACCCGCCCGTGACCCACCCGCGGGTCGCGACCCCGAGTTTGAAGAACACTGTCTTAAGCAGAGAAACATTACACCATTTGGCACAATGTTCTGTTCTGCTGCTAATGTACAGCAATGTTTATTTTGCCCTGTCACTTTGAATCCGCAAAGCAAAAATCAGCACATTCTGGGAGTATTAAGAGATTAAGTGCTGTTGATGATGCAGACCCTACCCCCTCCTAATACTCTCTTCCATTCTTTCGGGCACTCCTTAAAACTCCACCCTCCCTCAGATGAAGTTTTGGATTATCCGCCCCAATATCTCGAAAAACTGTGTTTGGCAACCTCCTGTGAAGTGCGTTTTACACCGTTGGCACTATATAAATGCAGATGGCTGTTGTTGATGAGGTTGACTTGCGGATTGACGATTCGATTCCGGATAAGGAAAAGACAAAAGAAATTGATTAACTTTTTTTCTTTCTGCCTGACATGGAGACTCTTTCCACACACCCCGCACCCCCACCCCCGATATCTACTAGCCAAAGGCACCCACTCTGGTTACCAATTCCAATCCTTGCACTGCTCTGGTAAAGATTGAAGACTAGCGACCCAGGAGGAGGGGAGTGAGATCCAGCAACCTTTTACAAAATCATTATTTGGGATGTGTGTTGATGAACCATCAATCGAACGTGAGACGAGTTGCTGTACAAAAGTTAGGCTTTAATAAGCTAGAAGTTAGCCCTGCGGTCGACTACAGTAAATGGACGACCGCCGGGCGTTCTGGGTATTTATACATCGCTCTGGAGGCGGGGTTAACTCAGCCTCTCGACCAATCGGGGAGCCGTCACATGACTGGTCTCAACCAATCGGTCGAGAGGCACATGACCGAACAGGGCCAATGGTAAGCCAGTGTTCTGCGCCAATGGCAGACAGCTATGCAAATCATACCACCACATGTGCTGCTGGCTTGGCCAGTACTTGTTGCCCATCTCTGATTGCCCTTGAGACGGTGGTGGTGAGCTGCCTTCTTGAACCGCTGCAGACCCGGAGGTGTAGGTACACCCACAGCGCTGTTAGGATGGGAGTTCCGGGATTTTTACCCAACGACAGTGGAGGGGAAATTGCAGATGGAGGTTTCCCAGGTGCCTGCTCCCCATGTCCTTTTAGGTGATACGGTCGAAGGTGTGCAGTTGGGTAGGGTGCTCTTCCCAAGAGCCGGTGCAGACTCGATGGACCGAATGAATGGTGTCCTTCTGCACTGTAAATTCTATGAGTCTCGGCGAGCTGTTGCAGCTTGTGGGCGACACGGTAGTACAGTGGTTAGCATTGTTGCTTCACAGCTCCAGGGTCCCAGGTTCGATTCCCGGCTTGGGTCACTGTCTGTGCGGAGTCTGCACGTTCTCCCCGTGTCTGCACGGGTTTCCTCTGGTTTCCTAAAACAAGTCCCGAAAGGTGTGCTGACCCGAACAGGCGCCGGAATGTGGTGACTAGGGGTTTTTCACAGTAACTTCATTGCAGTGTTAATGTGAGCCTGTTTGTGACAATAATAAAGATGATTATTGTTAATACACATGTTGCTTGCCACTGTGTGCCTGGGGTGGAGGGAGCAGTTGGTGTGATGATCAAATGGAATGCTTTCCCCTGGAGACATTGAAGTCCTCGAATGGTATTGGAGCTGTGCTCATCTCCAATTCAATGACATGCTTGACTCTAGCTGGCGGACGGCAGTCAGGAAGTGAGCGACTGAATACAGTATTTCACAGAGATGAGCAGTTGGGGGGGGGGGGGGGGGGGGGGGATGGGCACTGAGCGGGTGGGTGTGTGGGGGCGGGTGTTGGCAAGGACGGTAGGACTAGGCTGGAACCAGAAGAGTGGAATCAGAGAATTCATAGAATTTACAATGCAGAAGGAGGCCATTCGGCCCATCGAGTCAGCACCAGCCCTTGGAAAGAGCACCCGACCTAAGCCCATATCTCCAACCTATCCCCTCACCTCCACCCTATCCCCGTAACCATTTTTATTTTTGGACACAGAAGGGCAATTTATCATGGCCAATCCACCTAACCTGCACATTGTTGGACTGTGGGAGGAAACCGGAGCACCCGGAGGAAACCCACGCAGACACGGGGAGAACGTGCAGACTCCGCACAGACAGTGACTCAAGCCGGGAATCGAACCTGGGACCTTGAAGCAACAGTGCTAACTACTGTGCCAGGGTCCACAGCGCCTCAAAATTTCCTAGTTGATGGACCCCTTTTCAAAAGGATGAAACAACCCGGACCCCTGAACATCTGGAATACTGTGGAATGCTGATACAGTGCTAATGTTTCAATAACACTGCAAGAAAGGTGATTCACTTCCAGCTCAGTGAGATGGACAGCCGATCCCAGACGGTGGCTGCACTGCACTCCCATTCCACAATTCATAGAATCATAGAATTTACAGTGCAGAAGGAGGCCATTCGGCCCATTGAGTCTGCCCTGCTCTTGGAAAGAATAGTTGGCTAAACAGCTGGCTTGTAATGCAGACAATGCCAGCAGCGCAGGTTCAATTCCCGTATCGGCCTCCCCGAACAGGCGCCGGAATGTGGTGACTAGGGGCTTTTCACAGTAACTTCATTGAAGCCTACTCGTGACAATAAGCGATTATTATTCTTATTATTATTATTGGAAGGAGCACTCTATCCCCACTACCACCCGATTCCCATAGCCCCATCTAACCTAAGGGCAATTTATCATGACCAATCAACCTAACCTGCACAGTGACCCAAGCCGGGAATCGAACCTGGGACCCTAGAGCTGTGAAGAAACTGTGCAAACCACTGTGCTACCGTGCCGCCCATAGGCTGCTGTGTTCTTTGAGGGGGGGAGAGCTGACTAGTGGTGATTTAACCTGAGGATCACCACACCTCAGGCGCGGGGCAAGGTTGAGAAGGCCTCAACCGGAATAACCTCAGCCGATACGGGAATTGTACCGGTGCTGCCGGCCTCTCTCTGCATCACGAACCAGCTGCGCATCCAACTGAGCTAAACTGGCTCTCAAATTCTGTGCTCAGTAAGCATTCGCGTGCTATTTTGGAAACTGCGCCCCTCCCCTCTTTTTCCCACCCCCCCCCCCCCCCCCCCCCCATCCCCACCCGGCCCGCACCCCACACCCACCACCCTCAAAAGTCTCAGCGGACCCCAAGGTTTCTGCGGAACCCAGTTTGAGAACTGCGGGAGTTTCCATCGCACTAGACCCGCGTGTAAATCAATCCTCCTTGAACCTCCCCCCCCCCCCCCCCCGGGCCTTACTTTCAATCCGTTCAAAGAGTGGCCCAGCTCTCCTGTCATCTGCCTCAATGTGTACAGTAACACTATTAAAGGATTGTCTGCAGACATTGTGTTTACACAGTCATCGAACACCATTAGTCATCGTGGCACCCTCAACTATGCAGACAGGTCTGCACTGAATCAAAAACATTTGTGTTGTGCAACCCTGAACTCATGATGTGATTCCCATAATCTCGGCTTTACCTCAGGTCCTCGCTTGATACGTTTGACAGGTTGCATTGTAATGTCGAGGTGACAAGCCCCCTCTCCTCCTCACGCAAAGATGTGGTTCCATTGCCTTTTTGGGATTGCCTCCAGCGCCTCTCCCGACTGATCAAAGGATGACTTTTATTTGTGTGTGTGTCTGTTTCTCATGTCGTCACCCTTTGCTTTGCATACACCATGGATTTCTACAGCCAGGTTCCAAGTGGGGGCTGGGGGCTGGGGCAAACTGGGTGGGGAGGAGGAATGCAATATATTCAGATTTCTGCTTTTCTCTTTCTCGGCCTCCCACGGCAACCTGCCTTTACATAGCGCCTCGAATGGAGTAGGCCATCCCAAGGTTCTTCGCCGGGGTGTTGTCAAAAATAGATTAGCCGACAAGTCGCGTGAGGAGCTACTGGGAACGATGGCCGACTGTCATTTCGCAATTCTGTACAAATATGGGAAGAGGCAGAGGCCATTCAGCCCTTCAAACCTGCCCCGCCATTCGATTACACCATGGTTTATGCTGCGTTCTGTCCAGCGGGTACTGACTGTCCCCCTGTCCTTGATAAGCTCCCCTTCATGCTTGGCTCCAAGAAAGGTGGGCCCTTGATCCAACGCTTGGATCAGCGATCATCTTGACAGCGCTGACGAAACCCCACATGTCATTGGCGTCCGCGGGTTCCTACTCTCTGTGCCTCCTTCTTCCTACAATTAATTCTTTCTGCCACAGTTTTTACGTTGTCCTGATGCTTTCAGGCACCGGTCGGACTGCTACTTTTTCTCATGAGGTGTGTTGAAGTTTCCAGCCTCAAACGCCTGTGTTCAATCAGGCCCTGTATCCCTTGGTTACTTTTGTTAAACCGCTCATGGTGTTTCCTGGCGGAGGTGCCCGGGATCTCTTTGTAAGTGTTTGCCACGATGGATTTTGGCATTGACCAGGCACGACGGGCACACTGCAGCCCCTACTGGTTTGGAAGTGAGGTTGTGGTATCAGACCGCGTCCACAGACTTCCCAACGACCCACCCTGTAATAGCCATAATCTTTATTAGTGTCACAAGTAGGCCCACATTAACACTGCAATGAAGTTACTATGAAAATCCCCCTAGTCGCCACGTTATGTCGCCTGTTCGGGTTCACCGAAAGAGAATTCAGAATGTCCAATTCACCAAATAAGCACGTCTTTCGGGACTTGTGGGAGGGAACCGGAGCACCCGGAGGAAACCCACGCAGACACAAGGAGAACGTGCAGACTCCGCACAGACAGTGACCCAAGCCGAGAATCGAACCTGGGACCCTGGCGCTGTGAAGCAACAGTGCTAACCACTGTGTTGCCGTGCTGCCCAAGTCTTTGAGCATCACCTGCCTCACATGCAGAATTGGACCTATCAATCATCTCAGAAGCCATTGAGCTGAGGTGGAAGCAAGTCCTCCTCGATTCTGAGGGGCATTCTTTGGTCGGGGTGGTAGGATAGGGGCCCGAGGTGCATGGCAAGAGCAGCGATCCCAAGAGTATTGTGATTCTCAATTTTGATAGACTTTTGGAAAGAATGCCAGTATATGCAGGGCATATGACAAGGTCAAAGGGCCATTAGAACACATGCCACATGTGGTATGTCTTCTAATGGCCCTTTGACCTTGCCTTGGGACTTACAGGGGGTCCTCTGGCCTGAAGAGAAAAGGAAGGGTTATGCTATAACATCGGTACCATAACTACATCTACCCGCTTTGGTTCCCTCAATACCCTGACATAACAAACAGCATTATCAATCTCCATTTTGAAAGCTTCATTCATCACCCAGCTCAATGGTTTTCTGGGTGAGAAAGTTTCAGATTTCCACTACCTGTTGGGTGATTAGACCACTGGTTTCTGTTGGGTGACCAATGTTGTGTTTCAGGAATTAAGACTTGTGTCTCGTTTTCGAGGCAGCTTTTTGTTTGGGTTGGTGGGACGGGAACCCCAGAAGCATGTCATTAGCAGCAATCCCAAGAGTATTGCAATTCTCAATTTTGACAGGTTTGTAGAAAGCATGCCAGTACATGCAGAGCATATCATAGGCGTGTGGCATTTCTTGGGACCGACTGTATCTGACCTACAAAGGCATCATGACCTGGGACATGACTTGCACATTCAGTAACCTTTTATTGCAGTTATTGAGCCGTAGAAAATAGGAACAGGAGTAGGGAATTCGATCCCTTGAACCTGCTCCGCCGTTCAATACTAGCGTGGTCGATCCTCGATCACAATGTCACATTCCCGCTTTCTCCGCAAACCCCTTGATGCCCTACAGGGCGGCACAGTGGCTAGCATTGTTGCTTCATAGCGCCAGAAACCTGAGATCAATTCCCACTTGGGTCACTGTCTGTGCGGAGTCTGCACGTTCTCCCCGTGTCTGCGTGGGTTTCCTCCGGGCGCTCCGGTTTCCTCCCACGTGTCCTGAAAGACGTACTTGTCAGGAGAATTGGACATTCTGAATTCTCCCTCAGTGTCCCCGAACAGCCGCCGGAATGTGGCGACTCGGGAATTTTCACAGTAACTTCATTGCAGTGTTTATTTAAGCCTACTGGTGACACTAGTAAAATAAAAATTCAAAATATTAAAATCCAAAAGGAAATCTAAATATTATCTAAAAAATATGATACGTTCGTCACTCCCCTCTCACCATTTAGGCGTGTTTGCCAAAACTCAATGCATGGAAACATTAAACTGTCTGCGCCAAAGTGGGTTGCCAGCTTTGTGTGAAAACAGGAAGACCTGTAATTAGGAGAAGTGTTTTAATGGGTTCCAACATCCTAAACGTAAACCTGCAACTTTCGCTGCTCGCACCATTCCCTGACAACTGAATACTCCAGGTGCAGGGAAAGTATTAGCCTCTGGGTAGCAATAACATAGAATTACATAGAATTTAAAGTGCAGAAGGAGGCCATTCGGCCCATCGAATCTGCACCGGCTCTTGGAAAGAGCACCCTACCCAAGGTTAACACCTCCACCCTATCCCCATAACCCAGTAACCCCACCCAACACTAAGGGCAATTTTGGACACTAAGGGAAATTTATCATGGCCAATCCACCTAACATGCACATCTTTGGACTGTGGGAGGAAACCGGCGCACCCGGAGGAAACCCACGCACACACGGGGAGGATGTGCAGACTCCGCACAGACAGTGACCCAAGCCGGAATCGAACCTGGGACCCTGGAGCTGTGAAGCGATTGTGCTATCCACAATGCTACCGTGCTGCCCCGTCCCTACACCAGTCCCTACCAACAGTGTTTCCATCATAGTTGTCTGTTGGGCCGGAACTTGCTAGAAAAATAAAACAACTTAACCACACAGGTGCTCTTACTAATGTAAAATCTGGCCAGCAAACCCAGGGTGTGAAGAGATAGCGATGAGTGACAGTAATCAAGAGAGTGATGAGCTATGAATCTCCAGAATCTCTTATTCCATTTACAATGCCACGCCCTTGCTCAAATAGAATCTTTCCCTCAGCTTCCCTGTCCTTTTTCAGCACCTGCACATAAAACTGACTGCAAACAGCTCAATCGGGCACATTAACGCAAGTGCCTTTTTAAATGATGGGCTAATCGTTAACAATTTCCCATCCCGTTAACATCCCCATGGCGAAACCACAAACCAAAATAGCCAAATTTACAAACTGACCCCCAGAGAAGAAATTGCCATCAAAGATTTCACTTCTTACACTTTGATTTTAACACGGATTAGAATCGATGTAAATTAAACACAAATTAATTGCTGAGTGGTGCTTCAAGTGGCAAGGTGAATTTGATTTTAAACAGTCATACAGCGTAGATATGTCTTACATGAACATAAGAACGATCCCCGGAATGAAAGACTTGTCATGAGGAACGGTTGAGGACTCTGGGTCTGTACTCGTTGGAGTTTAGAAGGATAAGAGAGGACCTTATTGAAACTTACAGGATTCTGCGAGGCCTGGATAGAGTGGATGTGGAGAGGATGTTTCCACTTGTAGGAATAACTAGAACCAGGACCACAGCCTCAGACTAAAGGGACGATCCTTTAAAACAGAGACAAGGAGGAATTTCTTCAGCCAGAGGGTGGTGAATCTGTGGAACTCCACTGCAGAAGGCTGTGGAGGCCAATTCACTGAGTGTCTTTAAGACAGAGATAGATAGGTTCTTGCTTGATAAGGGGATGAGGGGTTATGGGGAGAAGGCAGGAGAATGGGGATATCAGCCATGATTGAATGTCGGAGCAGACTCGATGGGCCGAGTGGCCTGATTCTGCTCCTGCGTCGTCGGCACGGTGGCAACATCGGGTCACTGTCTGTGCGGAGTCTGCACGTTCTCCCCCATGGCTGCGTGGGTTTCCTCCGGGTGCTCCGGTTTCCTCTCACAGTCCAAAGATGTGCAGGTGAGGTGGATTGGCCATGCTAAATTGCCCTTCACGTCCAAAAAGATTGGGTAGAGTTACTGGGTTACGGGGATAGGGTGGGAGGCATGTGTGCTCTTTCCAAGGTCCAGTGCAGACTCGATGGGCCAAATGACGTCCTTCTGCACTGTGGGGAGTCTATGCCTTATGGTCTGAGCAGTTGCATCGCTCCTCACACAGAATTGGTGCCACATAGCCACACTGTGGTCTTCTTTATTGGCGCAGGGCAGGGCAGATGTCTGACAACAGCTTTCACCTTCAGGTTTCAAGGGTTATCATCAGGAGGGCACACTTCACAAACCCTCTCTTCCTCGCATCATAACTGGACTGATAGTGCAGCTTTCCAGAGTTCATTTTCAACTGTGGGATTACTGGGTTGCGGGGGTGGGGTGGAGGTGTGGGCTTAAATAGGGTTCTCTGGCCAAAGGGCCGGTGCAGTCCCGATGGGCCAAATGGCCTCTTTCTGCACTGTAAATTCTATGATTCTACAAACGCACCAATCAATGACAATGTTCATACTTTGGCCACTTCTCCTTTTTGTTAATTCGTTCATGGGATGGGGGCTTCCCTGGCTCATCCCTAATTGCCCTTGAGAAGGTAGGGGTGAGGTGCTGCCTTGAACCTCAGCAGTCCAGGTGTTACAGGAACACCCACGGTGCTGTTAAGAAGGGGCAGTGGAGGAGCAATGCGGAAGGGGCAGCACGGTAGCATTGTGGTTAGCATAAATGCTTCACAGCTCCAGGGTCCCAGGTTCGATTCCCGGCTGGGTCACTGTCTGTGCGGAGTCTGCACGTCCTCCCCGTGTGTGCGTGGGTTTCCTCCGGGTGCTCCGGTTTCCTCCCACAGTCCAAAGATGTGCGGGCTAGGTGGATTGGCCATGTTAAATTGCCCGTAGTGTCCTAAAAAGTAAGGTTAAGGGGGGGGGGGGTTGTTGGGTTATGGGTATAGGGTGGATACGTGGGTTTGAGTAGGGTGATCATTGCTCGGCACAACATTGAGGGCCGAAGGGCCTGTTCTGTGCTGTACTGTTCTATGTTCTATATGTCCAAGTCAGGATGGTGAATGACTTGAGGGGAGCCTCCAGATGGTGGTGTTCCCATGCACCTGCTGCCCTTGTCCTTCTAGCTGATTGCCCTTTACTGTGCCTAACCTATTCACAAAGCTCTCCAGGTTTTAGACCTTTTTAACCAGCACCTCAAAGAGCTCCCGTCTCATAAGACCATAAGACATAGGAACTGGAGTGGGCCATTCGGCCGTTCAAGCCTGCTCCACCATTCAATAGGATCATGGCTGATTCGACAAACCACCCCTCCATCCCCTACCTCCAACAGAACCCCCCCTTCCACCCCACTCGAAGACCCCTGTCTGAAAGCTGAAGAACTGCCCAGTGTCAGTCAGAGTCTTCCTCAAAAGCCAAGTACACTTCAAAAGGTTTGGAATCACTTGATAGCCTTTGAAATGTAAATCCTCCATTCAATTTAATCACATTGCATTAGCCAGTGATTGACTGCAAAATGCTTTCCGTTGTGAAAAACAGGAAGTGAAAGCACTCAGCTGCTTTTGATGTGGTGAGGAATTATCAATAATAGCAAGATTATTGATAAACATTGTGGTAAGCATCACAGCAGGGTAATGGGAAATTCAAGCGTGATGGGAAAGATAAATCAACAATCTACCAAGCAGCTGTCTCTGGAGTAATAAAACTGTCAATCACTGGTTCTGACACTTGTAACAGCTGCTGCTTTGAACATTTTTGACTGAGGCAGCAGATGATAGGAAAGGGTAAGTGAAAATGCATTGATTTTTAACACTGCTGCCTGGACTGCTCTGATGGGGAGTTCTCTGATGGGGGAGTTCTCTGATGGGGGAGTTCTCTGATGGGGGAGTTCTCTGATGGGGGAGTTCTCTGATGGGGTGTTCTCTGATGGGGGAGTTCTCTGCTGGGGGAGTTCTCTGCTGGGGGAGTTCTCTGCTGGGGGAGTTCTCTGCTGGGGGAGTTCTCTGCTGGGGGAGTTCTCTGCTGGGGGAGTTCTCTGATGGGGGGTTCTCTGCTGGGGGAGGTCTCTGCTGGGGGAGGTCTCTGCTGGGGGAGGTCTCTGCTGGGGAGGTCTCTGCTGGGGGAGGTCTCTGCTGGGGGAGGTCTCTGCTGGGGGAGGTCTCTGCTGGGGGAGGTCTCTGCTGGGGGAGGTCTCTGCTGGGGGAGGTCTCTGCTGGGGAGGTCTCTGCTGGGGAGGTCTCTGCTGGGGGAGGTCTCTGCTGGGGGAGGTCTCTGCTGGGGGAGATCTCTGCTGGGGGAGGTCTCTGCTGGGGGAGGTCTCTGCTGGGGAGTTCTCTGCTGGGGGAGTTCTCTGATGGGGAAGTTCTCTGATGGGGAAGTTCTCTGCTGGCGGAGGTCTCGGCTGGCGGAGGTCTCGGCTGGCGGAGGTCTCGGCTGGCGGAGGTCTCGGCTGGCGGAGGTCTCGGCTGGCGGAGGTCTCGGCTGGGGGAGGTCTCTGATGGCGGAGGTCTCTGATGGCGGAGGTCTCTGATGGCGGAGGTCTCTGCTGGGGGAGGTCTCTGCTGGGGGAGGTCTCTGCTGGGGGAGGTCTCTGCTGGGGGAGGTCTCTGCTGGGGGAGGTCTCTGCTGGGGGAGGTCTCTGCTGGGGGTCTCTGCCCCTTGTCTCTGATTGGGCTGTCTGATGGGGGATGCCTGATGGGGGTGTCTTTTGGGAGGGCTGATGGGGGATGTTGATGGGGAAGCTGGGGTGGGTGACCAGGTGGAGGGTCAGGACTTGCATTGTGGGGGAGAGGCGGGCCTTCCAATGGACTTTGAGGAGCACCTCTATTATGCACTGACCCCCTTGACCCACCGTGGGATCCACCACATTAGGGCCACTCTTGGGGAAAACGAGCACCAATTCACGTCCACATGAATCCCGGATGAGAGGGCTGAGCATCACAGGGGCTGGAGAATTGGGCCTTCAGGCCATTAACCGTAAATGGGTGCAACCGACCCATTTGCGTCAGCGGGGGGCATGTAGCCCGTTGGCACTGCCAGTTGGAGACCTAGGCATCGAAACGGTATTGGGGCCCGGCGCTGATCGTATTTTTCAGCTGACACTCCATTCCCCGCCAGATCGGGAAACTCCCAGTATCTTTCCTTAAATAAGGGGGTCAAAACTACTCTCAGTATTCCAGATGTGCTGTACCCAGTACCTCGTAGCAAGACTTCCCGACTCTTATACTCCAACCCCCTTGAAACAATGGCCAACATTCCATTCTGCTTCCTGATGACCTACTGACCAGTGTGTTAGCTTTCTGTGTTTTGTGTACAGGTACCCCCAAGTCAATTTGTGTTGTAGCTTTCTGCAGTTTCCCCCATTTAAATAATACTCTGTTCTTTTGTTCTCCCTTCCAAAATGAACAACTTCACATTTTCTCAACATTATCCTCAATTTGCCAACTTTCTGCCCACTTACCTAACCTATCAATGTCTCTTTGCAAACTGTTTGTATCCCTCTTCCAACCCTCCAGTTGCTTCCTACCTCCAAGTCATTGATATATATTGCGATGGCAATGATATTTAATTCCGCCCCCCGTATTCTTTAGTATTGATGGGAAATTTGAAGTATCTTCCACCGTGAAGACTGGTCCTTTCTGTCAACCAGAAAAACTGAGAAAGATTTGCTTCTTCTCCCCCAGAAGAATTTCCTATGCTCCTCTTTCTGTCTCTTTTTCTTTGCATACGTGGCCAATCGCTGGTCACCTTCAACCTTCTGCTCCTCTGGTCGTAGCTCTCCTTTGTGTCTGGCCACCCGACTTCCGTCTTGTTGGTACAGCTTCCAGGTTAAGGGTCGTCAGGTCAGATGGACTGGCGTTTCCTGTTATCCAAGAAAATTGCAATCGAACCCTTTACACTCGTCGCAAATTCTGATCAGTCCTTTTTCAAACACTCTTTGAAACAATTACAGGTTCCACTGTGCTTTGAAAGAAATTACAAAATTGTGCTGCTCCCAGACAAAGGTCAGCACACTTTCTATTCCTTCAGGTTGCGAATTGTTAGAATTGAATCGTGGGACCATAGAAGGTTCACAGCGCAGAAAGAGGCCTTTGTCTCCCCTTGTCTGCACTGATGGAAACGAGCCACCCAGCCTAATTGTTATCGGAGATTTTTGAAGTATCAGCTAATGGCTTTGTTTTTTCTCCTTATTGTTTCTCTTTTCCCTCTCTTTAGAGAATGTTTCCTGCATTTGATTTTTCTGTAACTCTGTTTTCTTCTCAGCGCTTTCTCTGTTTATTTCACAATCCTTTAATCATAGAATTTACAGTGCAGAAGGAGGCCATTCGGCCCATCGAGCCTGCACCAGCCCTTGGGAGAGAGCACCCTGCTTCAGGCCACACCTCTACCCTATCCCCGTAATGCAGTAATCCTACCTAAACTTTTTGGACACCGAGGGCAATTTATCATGGCCATTCCATCCAACCTGCACATCTTTGGACCTGTGGGAGGAAACCGGAGCACCCGGAGGAAAACCACGCAGACTCGGGGAGAACTTGCGGAGTCCGCACAGACAATGACCCAAGCCGGGAATCAAAGCCAGGTCCCTGGAGTGGTGAAGCAACAGTGCTAACCACTGTGCTGCTGTTTGGGGAATAAAAAGTTCCACACTTGGCCTCACCATCGGCTGAAGTCCCAGGCGCATGTTTGTCCTCGTTGCTTCATTGACAACTTCCGCTTCCATAAAGACGAGCTGCAGAAAAGGATTTTGGGCTGAATGATGGCAGGAAAACTCCAACTCACGACATACCCCCTGAGAGGCCACTCTCCAGCAAGATCTGGATGATCAATGTTTATAGCCGAGACTCAATGAGGAACTCTCACCTCTGATTAGTTAAAGGCAGCAAGGTAGATTATCCCCGCTTTGGTTCAGAGAATCCCCACAGTGCAGAAGGAGGCCATTCGGCCCATCGGGTCTGCTCCAACCCTTCGAAATAACACCCTACTTCGGCCCACAAACCCCACCCTATACCCGTAACCCCACCTAAGGGGCAATTTAGCATGGTCAATCCACCTCACCTGCACATCTTTGGACTGTGGGAGGAAACCGGAGCACCCGGAGGAAACCCACACAGACACGGGGAGAAAGTGCAGACTCCGCACAGACAGCGACCCAAGGTCAGAATTGAACCCGGGTCCCTGGCACTGTGAGGCAGCAGTGCCAACAATTGTGCCACCCTGATGCCCATGTGCCGCTGTTGTGGAGTTGAAAGAAAATACAAACATTTCTGGAAACAGTCCAAAGAGATAAATTGGCCATGATCAATGCATGGAGTTATGGGGATAGGGCGGGGGATTGTGGGCCTAGGTAGGGTTCTCATTTGGAGGGTCAGTGCAGGTGACTCGATGGGCTGAATGGCCTCCTTCTGCACTGTAGGCATTCTATGGATTTTATGTTAGTTTGAGCTGGTCATAAAGTTCTCAAACAAAGGGTCATGAACTCAAGTCCTCCTCCAGAGATTGAGTGCAGAATCCAGATTCTGAAGGGATTTCCCAGGATCAACACTGAAAGGTCGTTTCCCACTGGCTGAGGAATGTCGAACGTGGGTGCTCTGACTCGGAGTAAAAGGAGGACAATCATTTAGGGCTGAGGCGAGGAGAAATTTCTTCACTCAAAGGGTTGTGAATCTTCGGAGTTCTCCACCCCAGAGGGTTGTGGGAGCTCCACCGTTGAACACGTTTAAGGTTGGGACAGATGGAGTTGGTTTCTTGGGGAATTACGGGAAATGGGGAATGGGCGGGAAAGTGCAAATGAAACCGAAGAGCAGCCGTGATCGTACTGAATGGCGGAGCAGGCTCATCACGACCCATGGCGTCCCTACTCGTCATCCTCTTACTCCTGTTCCTAAGCCGGGCTGACAATCCAGTGCAGTGCTGAGGGAATGTTGCACTGTTGGAGGTGCTGTCTTTAAAACAAGGCCCTAAATGTCCTCTCGAGTGGATGAAAAAGTCCCCTTGGCATTAACATAGAACATACAGTGCAGAAAGAGGCCATTTGGCCCATTGAGTCTATACCGACCCACTTAAGCCCTCACTTCCACCCTATCCCCGTAACTCAATAACCCTCCCAACCTTTTTGGGCAATTTATCATGGCCAAGCCACCTAACCTGCACGTCTTTGGACTGTGGGAGGAAACCGGAGCACCCGGAGGAAACCCACGCAGACACGGAGAGAACGTGCAGACTCCGCGCAGACAGTGACCCAGCGGGGAATCGAACCTGGGACCCTGGCGCTGTGAAGCCACAGTGCTATCCACTTGTTCCACCGAGCTGCCCAAAAATTATTTCAAAGAGCTTCTCCCCAGTGAACTGGCCAGCATTTTAGACTTCAACCAGCGTTGCAAAAAATTAATTATCGGTTCATTATTTCATTGTGGGATCTGGCTGAACACGGCCAAGTCATGCTACAGTTGTATAGAAACTTGGTACGCCCGCACTTGGAATATTGCGCATAATTCTGGTCGCCACACTACCAGAAGGATGTGGAGGCTTTGGAGAGGGTGCAGAGGAGATTTACCAGGATGTTGCCTGGTCTGGAGGGTGTTAGCTATGTGGAGAGGCTGAATAGACTCGAACTGTTTTCATGAGAACAACGGAGGTTGAGGGGTAACCTGATAGAGGTCTACAAGATTATGAGGGGCATGGATAGAGTGAATGGGCAGGCACTCTTTCCCAGGGTGGAGGGATCAGTCACAAGGGGCATAGGTTTAAGGTCCATGGGGGCAAAGTTTAGAGGAGATGTGTGAGGCAGGTTTTTACACAGAGGGTGGTGAGTGCCTGGAACACGTTGCCAGGGGAGGTTGTGGAAGCCGATACATTAACGGCATTCAAAAGGTATCTTGACAAATACATGGATAGGGTGGGTACAGAGGGATACGGCACAAGGAAGTGGTAAGGGTTTTGGCCAAAGTTGGCATTATGACCGGTGTTGGCTTGGAGGGACGAAGGGCCTGTTCCTGTGCTGTATTGTTCTTTGTTCTTTTTGTTTGTTTGCCATGTTTCTGACATTACAACAGTGACTACAAGCATTGGCTATAATTCATTGTGATTTATTGGCTATAAACGCAAGACTTTATTTTCCTATTCCTGTACTCGTGACCAGCCCTGCCAGCCCTTCAACTCCAGGACTATGAATCGGCAAGCTGATTCTCTTACTCCGAGAGATGGCTACTCCTCCACTCCTCAATTATCTTCTTGGGCATCCTACTACCTCCACTGCTTGAATCGGCTCGGGGAATCAACGAGTGGAAGGAATTCCTTGTCAGGAGATAGATCAGGAATTCTTAATCCCAGCACAGAGCCGGCTACCGGAATTGTTAAGTATGGGCTTGGAGGCAGAACTGTCCGGGATGTAACATCAGGAAGAGTATTTGTCATTGAATCCCTACAGCGCAAAAGGAGGCCATTCAGCCCTTCGAGTCTGCACCGACGTTCCGAAAGAGCACCCTACCCAGGCCCAATCCGCCACCTTATCCCCGTAACCCCTCCTAGGGGCAATTTAGCATGGCCAATCCACCTAACCTGCACACCTTTCGACTGTGGGAGGAAACCCACACAGACACGGGGAGGACGTGCAAACTCCACGCAGGTAGTCGGAACGGAACCCGGGTCTCTGGTGCTGTGAGGCATCAGTGCTAACCACTGCGCCACCGTGCCTCCCTGTATGTGTCTCTGGAAAGAGGTAGGGACAAAACACAAAACTAACCCTGGCATGATCACCACACTATAAGAAGCATTTAGATGAGCACTTGAAACACCATAGCATAAAAGGCTACGGAATAAGTGCTGGAAATGGGACTAGAATAGATAGGTGCCTGCCGGCCAGCAATGACACGATGGGCTGAAGGGCCTCTTTTGTGCTGTAAAACTCTGTGATTAATGAAATCAGCCACAGAATTTTACTTTGATGCAAAACCTTGCTGTCATCTTACATGCTTGTTGAAGATGCGATTCCTGAACCGTACGCTTCTTTGCTGTTTAGCTCACAGGGCTAATCGCTGGCTTTGAAAGCAGACCAAGGCAAGCCAGCAGCACGGTTCAATTCCCGTAACAGCCTCCCCGAACAGGCGCCGGAATGTGGCGACTAGGGGCTTTTCACAGTAACTTCATTTGAAGCCTACTCGTGACAATAAGCGATTTTCAATTTTCATTAATAGAAAGAGTCATGAAAATCCATCCCAAAAAAGAGAACGGATTCAGGGGCAACTGAAATTATTAAGGCTGAGGCTGAGGGATTTCTGTCGCACAAGATTGTCAAGGGATGTAAATTGACGGTGGGTAAATGGGAGATAAGGCACAGATCTAAATGAAAGAAATTGGATTTTTATGTAGACCCATTCACAAGCTCAGCCCCAAAACTCTTCACAGCCTATTAAGCATATCGGAAACGTAGCCACTGCTATGATGTAGGAAATCGAATTAAATGGATGGCGCGAATATAGTTCGGGGCTGAATGGCCAGCTTGTGTTCCTGGATTAGTGAGAGGCGCTGAGACCCTTGTGATCATTGATCTCTGCAAGTGTGTTTGTGTATGAGGTGGGGACACTGAATGTCATGGAGCAGCATGCTCTCTGAGACACTCAAACAAATGCCATGATATTTATAACATGGAGATGCCGGCATTGGACTGGGGTGAGCACAGTAAGAAGTCTTACAACACCAGGTTAAAGTCCAACAGGTTTGTTTCAAACACTAGCTTTCGGAGCAGTGCTCCGAAAGCTAGTGTTTGAAACAAACCTGTTGGACTTTAACCTGGTGTTGTAAGACTTCTTACTATGATATTTGTAGTCAACTGAAAGTGTTCAAGGCCAAAGATTTATTTTCCCTGTGGGTTAATTGCTGCTCTGAGGATTGGGCATTGTTTTTTTTGTTGTTTTGCTTGTTGGCAGAACTGGACGCCGATGTCCTCCATTCTGTGGTGATATGCATTCCTGTAAATACACAAGGGGTTAGTGTAGATGCACTAGAACTAAATAAACACTAGAGGGAGCACCAGAGACATCATGACACACAGACATTCAACCAATAGGTCAGTAGAATAGGACACGACCAATGGGCAGTCAAGACACACGCAGAGGTGACACTACCACAAGGGGGCTACCCATATAAAAGGACAGGGCACACATGCTCTGTCTCTTTCCATAGGCGGCACTCAGAGACACAGGGGCAGATCAGGAAGCATCACACCCACCGCATGGCTTAGAGCAGACTGGTTAGTTAGATTGAGTTACTATAGCAAGATTAGCAGGAGAGTCAAACTCAAGTAGGAGAATTGTTAACTGTTCAATAAATGTGTTAAATCTATCTCCAAGTCTGAACCTTCCTTTGTCAGAGTATACATCAAGGAAGCAGCTTATTCTACATTAAGAAGCATAACACAACACACTCAACACGCAGTTCATCATAGATACCATAGAATTTATCATAGAATTTACAGTGCAGAAGGAGGCCATTCGGCCCATCGAGTCTGCACCGGCTCTTGGAAAGAACACCCTACCCAAGGTCAACATCTCAACCCTATCCCCATAACCCAGCAACCCCACCCAACACTAAGGGCAATTTTGGACACTAAGGGCAATTTATCATGGCCAATCCACCTAACCTGCACATCTTTGGACTGTGGGAGGAAACCGGAGCACCCGGAGGAAACCCACGCACACACGGGGAGGATGTGCAGACTCCGCACAGACAGTGACCCAAGCCGGAATCGAACCTGGGACCCTGGAGCTGTGAAGCAATTGTACTATCCACAAGGCTACCGTGCTGTATAAACCGTGCTGAACTGTATAAACCCAGAGTACAGAGCACATCAAGACCTGTCACATGTAACCAGTGCAGGCTTGGTTGTGTAACGTTTTACTCCCTCCCCGAATATCTCAACAACTAAATTGTTTTCTTCAAAGGCGACTTAGTGGGATAGTATGGAATGTCAGGGCTGCTTCCGCACATTAAATCAAACCACCTTTGCAGTAAATGATCACATGTTTCAAGCTGCAGGTGTCTGAGTCGTTTACAACACAAGTGGGGTGGTCTTTCGTAGGGTCGGTGCAGAGTCGATGGGCCGAGTGGCCTCCTTCTGTACTGTAGGGATTCTATGAAAAATATTCTTCCTGCTGCTATATCCTGGATAGTTGTTTTTGAAATTTAGAGTGCCCAACTATTTATTTTCCGATTTAAGGGGCAATTTAGCGTGGCCAATCCACCGAGCCTGCACAGCTTTGGGTTGTGGGGTGAGACCCATACAGACACAGGGAGAATGTGCAAACTCCACATGGACAGTGACCCGTGGCCAGGGTCGAACCCCGACCCTTGGCGCCGTGAGGAAGCAGTGCTAGCCACTGCGCCACCCTGCCGCCCGATATCGTGGACAGTTCTGCCGTGACGCCTATACTTAAAACTCCGGTAGCAGGCTGTGTTGAGAGAAAGAATTGCTCATCTACCTCCTGACAAGAATTTCCTCCCATTTGTTCTTTGTCTTGTGTCATGACGACATTTTGTCAAATCTCTCCCGAGCTCCCACCTATCACTGACCTTCTATTTTGCTCCACCCGTCCACTTCCTTCCTTCAATGTTATGAAACCCACTACAAGGATGTCACGGTGGCAGATAGATGGCACGGTGGCACAGTGGTTAGCTGCCTCACAGCGCCAGGGACCCAGGTTAGATTCCAGTGTCAGGTGACTCTCTGTGTGGAGTCTGCACACTCTCCCCGTGTCTCCGTGGTGGTTCCTTTTGGTTTCTTCCCACAGTCCAAAGATGTGCAGGTGAGGTGGATTGGCCATGCTAAATTGCATCTTGGTGAGTGAGGTGGGGTTACGGGGTTATGGAGATAGGAAGGGGACTTGGACCCACCTAGGTTGGGTTCTCTTTCGGAGGGGTTCATGCATATCCGATGGGCAGGGATTCAATGATTTCTCCCTCTCCAGCCCTGAAGAAGAGTTATGCTGACTCAAAACGTTAGCTCTGTTACTCTCTCCACAGATACTGACCAATCTGCTGAGTCCTTTCAGCATTTTCTGTTTTTATTTCCGATTTACACAATATTTTGATTTTATACCAGAATTTAATCCGACTCTCAGAACCCAAGTCTTTCTTCAAGCTTTTGGTCACCTACCTTTAAGGAGGGCTGGTTAGCTCAGTGGGCTAGACAGCTGGTGTGCGATGCAGAACAAGGCCAGCAGCGCGGGTTCAATTCCCGTACCAGCTGAGAATTCTGAATTCTCCCTCAGTGTAACCCGAACAGGCGCCAGAATGTGGCAACTAGGGGCTTTTCACAGTAACTTCATTGCAGTGTTAATGTAAACCTACTTGTGACAAAAGATTATTTACATTTACAAGTTCTCCTCATGTGGCTCAACATCAAATCAGTTTGGTAACTCTCCTGTGAATCGCCCTCCTTATAGTGTTAAAGGTGGTGTGTAAATGGAAGTTTCTGTTGTGGTAGTTATTTCTTTCATTAATACTTGGGATATGCTGGTCCATCCCCACTTGATCAAAGGTGGTGGTGAGCTGCTTTCTTGAACCAGTATAGCCCATGTGGTGTAGGTACACCCACAGTGCTGTTAGGAAGGGAGTTCTAGGATTTTGACCCAGCGACAGTGAACGAACGATGATATATTTCCAAGTCAGGACTGGAACTTGCGGGTGGTGCTGAACATTGTGCAGCCACCAGCAAACATTCCCACTTTTGACCTTGTGATGGAAGGAAATCATTAATGAAGCAGCTGGAGAGGGTTGGGCCTAGGGCACTACCCTGAGGAACTCCTGCAATGATATCCTGGGGCTGAGATGACTGACCTCCAACCACCACAACTATCTTCCTTTGTGGCAGGTATGACTCCAACCAGCCGAGAGATTTCACCCACATCCCACTGACTTCAACTTTCCCCCGTGGGGGGATCTTTGGTGCCACATTCAGTAAAATGTCATCTTGATGTCTGTGGCAAATCACTCTCTCCTGACCTCTGCAATACAGCTCTTGTTTGGGCAAAGGCTGTACTGATGGCTGGCACCAAGAGGCCCTGAAGGAACCCAAGCTGAGCAGGAGGAGCAGGTTTGTTGCTGAGTAGGTGTTGCTTGCGAGCACTTTCCATCACTTTGCTGATGAATCAGAGGAGACTTTTGGGTCAGTAATTGGCCGGGTTAGATTGGTCCTCCTTCAATTGTCTTCGATTACGCTGGGGCTCCTTGATGCCTCTCTCGCCTAAATGTTGCCCTGATGTCAATGTTCGTCACTCACAGGAATGTAATCAATTAATGATTGACAGCCAACCACATAAGGACAGGTCGCCATAGAATAAGGAGGTAGATTTCAAGGATAATACTAATCATTATTAGTGTCCCAAGTAGGCTTACATTAACACTGCAATGAAGTTACTGTGAAAAGCCCCTCGTCGCCACATTCCGGCGCCTGTTCGGGTAGACTGAGGGGGAATTCAGAACGTCCAATTTACCTAACAGCACGTCTTTCAGGACTTGTGGGAAGAAACCAGAGCACCCGCAGGAAACCCACGCAGACACGGGGAGAACGTGCAGACTCCGCACAGACAGTGACCCAAGCCGGGAATCGAACCTGGGACCCTGGTGCTGTGAAACAACAGTGCTAGCCACTGTGGTACCGTGCTGCCCATTTGTCTTGAAGGAGTTGTGAGGAAGGGAACCCGGAGTTTACAAGCCAAGACTAAAAGGCCAAAATCTGTCATTGTCGTACTGGTCACCTTAACAATATGAATAATTCAAAAAAGGTCTCCCAGGATATGTTTATTCTTTTCACGGGATATAGGCTTCACCGGCTAGGTCTGCATTTATTGCCCATCCTTAATCACTCTTGACGATCTGTTACAGACAGGCTGTGACCAGCACAGGGCATTTTCGTTAAAAGCTAAGGGCTCAGGATGAGTAAAACTCCATTTTTCGCTCACTTACCTCTGCTTCAGAATTCAAATACACCGTTCACAGGATCGATCGCTATTCGAACCACAGAGCCATTGAAAAGATACAGCACATTCTCTCCATCTTGCCCACGCCAACCCAAAGACACCCAGGTGCCCTTTGTGATCCCATCTTCCTGCGCACGGCCTATAGCCCAGCCGTTTACTGCACTTAAGGTGCAGGTCCAGATTCTTTACAAAAGAGTTTAAGGTCCCTGCCTCCACCACTAACTCAGGTTTCCAGATACCCACGACCCACTGTGTTCAAATGTTTTTCCTCATGTCCCCTCTAATCCCTCTGCCACTATTTTTATATCGTGGAGGCCATTTGGCCTGTCGAGCCTGCTCCGCCATTCATCACGATCATGGCCGAACATCCAACTCGATAGCCCAATTCTGCTTGCCTCCCATTTCCTTTAATCCCCTTCACCTCAAGTGCTATATCTAACTGCTTCTTGAAAACATTAGTGTTTTGGCCTCAACTACTTCCTGTGGTAACAAATTCCACAGGCTCACCACTCTCTAGGTGAAGGAATTTCTCATAGTCCTAAATGTCCTAAATGGTCTATCCTGTATCCTCAGACTGTGACCCCCTGTTTCTGGACACCCCCACCATCGGGAACATCCTTCCTGCATCTACCCTGTCCGGTCCTGTTAGAATTTTATAAGTTTCCACGCGGATCCCCCGCACCCGCATCATTCTTCTGAACTCTTTCTCTTCACACTGATTTGCCCTCGGGGCGTGGTGTGAGAAATGTTTTGTTTGTCTTTCCCGAGCTCAGCAGGAGGTAGTGACACAGTGTATGATTGTGTTGCTCGGTATAAAGCAGGTTTCCTCCATTCCAACAGTGACTAGATTTCTACACCTCATTGACTGTCAAAGACTTCAGGTCGTCCTTGACCCTGCACGAACGCATGTCTTCTTCCTTTCATTTTACCTCAACCGTAATGCCGGGGTGGAGCTCACTCGCTCTGCAGCAGCAGGGTTAATACTTGTAGTCAGCTGCACCCTGAGTTGCTTTCTGAGCTCTGTACACACCGTCCTGATTGACATCAGGTGCATTTAGTTAGCGTGTTGAACCGGTGGATCCTGCTCTCTGAATCAAATTGCAAAAACAGTCAAAGAAGGCGACATTTGGACCCTTGTCCGGAGAGTTGGTCAAAGGATTGGTTTTAAGGAGCATCTTAAAGGAGGAGAGAGAGGTCGAGAGTGTAGGGTCTCGGTAATGGAAAGCAAATGTTGGAGTGATGGAGATTGGGAGGGATAGGGGTATTGGAGAGGTGAGGGGCTGGAGGGGGTGACGGAGATGTTGGAGCATTAGATAACCAGGCCGTAGGGTAGAAAGGAAAGGCTAAAGTCACGCGCTCAGGACACAGCACTGCATTGGACTGAATCTGCAACTCACACTGCTGACTTGGAACACAGGAGTAGGCCATTCGGCCCTTTGAGCCCATCCATAACCCAAGACTGCTCTGGTGTGGGCTTTGCTGGAAAGGCTGACAATTATTGCCCATCCTGGTTGCCCTTGAGAAGGGCTCTCACTATGTAGACTTGCTTTCAGGTGTTGGGCTTGCGGCTACAGAAGCTTTAGGTTCATTCGTTGGAAGAATCATTGCACAGAGAAGTTTAAAGTGACATTTCGAGCAAAATGCGCCCTCGACCACTGCCAAGGGCTCAGGGAATAGATTCCGTCCAGACGTCAAAGGTCACCGCTGTTGACTTGACCGGTTACGTTCAGTCTCAAGTCCAGTTATGGCACAGGACAAATAGGTTGCATTATTAAACTAATCATGGCGTGCAGTCACAGAGCTGTTTCTCATTAGTTAGCATTTGCCTAGCTTTGCGCAGGAGAACGAATCTGGAAGCATTAGGAAGAAAGGGTTCTTTACTGCTTTTGCCCATTGCTCATCCCAGCAGCAGGCAAACCTTCCTCCTTTAATGTGACAGCTGGAAAAGCCCAGAGGCTGCGTGTGTGCCAATGATGTTTGGGGTGTGCCACGCTATTATACGTCTGTACAACAGCTCTGTAATTGGATTGAATTTCTCACACGCATAGACTGGTTATTACAAGCAATGCTTCACTTTCATGGCCGGATGCCAAGGCTGAGGCTAGGGCAAAATCAAAGGCGCAACCTCGCATCCTTATTCATACTTCCAGAAAGGTTGAACACCCTCTAACTCTGCTCTTCTCCCCTATTTCCTAGGGGCTTCTTCCACCGACTCGGAGGGCGAGAGAGATATGTTCAAGTCACGTGCCGGAACCATGCCTCAGTAAGTGTGCAGTACTCTAACAGCAAATGTGCATGAGTCCAATATTAAGTGTGTATGAGTCTCACAGCAAGTGTACATGCTTAAGAGATCAAGAGTGTAATTGGGCATCTGCCATTAGAGTTCAGATACTAAAGCACTTCCTGATGGTGGAACATGCAACATCAACACTCTTTGTACAGGAGCTTTTTTGTGGCGATATTCCACTTAGCGTAGACAAAGGGTGTTTGGTGCCAGGCACTGACTTGCAAGGTATTGAAGCTGGTTGAGGTAACAATACTCACCACTGTTGTCGTGAGTTAACTGTTGAGCTGTCGTGCTGTGCGACTGATCCTACTCGACTTTGGCAGCGTACGTTTGTCCCATTTTGAAGTAAATTTGCCACATTACCCGACTACTTTGAGTTTCAAAGGGTCAGGCAAACGCTTGTCTGAGGTTCTGTGCCTTGTATGTGTTCGGCGGAGTTCATTGTATGTTCATTGTATGGATAACCGATGAACGCAATCCCAGCAACAGATCGAATTGTCCAGAATATGTCTGTCTGTCTCTCTGTGGACGTACGGACCCATTCGGGTTGAGCAACAACCGCTGGGCCTTGCGACACACACATCACATGAAAAGAATAAAAATTACAATTTATGTGCATAATCTATCTGACCTGTGTTAGGAGAATGCATTCTTAATTGGCAGGCCGGTGTTGCTGTTGTCTATGCAATGTCCTAACGTGAGGAGAGGGAGGTGAGGGTCACAACAATACTACCCCTACACATACATCTTTAGCTCTGCATTTATCAGTCCATACAGGGTTCATCTGGGCAGCACGGTAGCACAGTGGATAGCACAATTGCTTCACAGCTCCAGGGTCCCAGGTTCGATTCCGGCTTGGGTCACTGTCTGTGCGGAGTCTGCACATCCCCCCCCCCCCCCCCCCAGTGTGTGCGTGGGTTTCCTCCGGGTGCTCCAGTTTCCTCCCACAGTCCAAAGATGTGCAGGTTAGGTGGATTGGCCAGGCTAAATTGCCCTTAGTGTCCAAAATTGCCCTTAGTGTTGGGTGGGCTTACTGGGTTATGGGGATAAGCTGGTGTTGACCCTGTGTAGGGTGCTCTTTCCAAGAGCCGGTGCAGACTCGATGGGCCGAATGGCCTCCTTCTGCACTGCAAATTCTATGATATCTTCAACAGTTGCGAGAGGGCACTTCACCAGCTTGAAATGTTTATTGTGATCTGTATTGCAGATATACATTTTTTAAAAATATAAATTCAGAGCACCCAATTCTTTTTTTTTTCCCCAATTAAGGGGCAATTTAGCCAATCCACCTCCCCTGCACATCTTTGGGTTGTGGGGGGTGAGGCCCACGCAGACACCGTGAGACTGTGCAAACTCCACACGGACAGTGACCCGGGGCCAGGATCGAACCCGGGTCCTCGGCGCCGTGAGGCAGCAGTGCTAACCACAGCGCCACCCTGCTGCCCTTCCTGCAGAGAAACGTAACCAACACATTGGCAAAGGGACAAAGGAGGTTCAGCAGGACAATCCTAAGGGTGAAGGACTTGAGTTATTTGGAGAAACGAGAGAAGCTGGGATCAACCCCCTTCTCGCAGGGAGGTTTGATAAAGGTTTTCAAAATCCACAGCGGGTTCCAATGGGGTAGAAAGGGAGAAACTATGTTCACCAGCAGAAGCGTGGTAACCAGAGGACACAGATTTAAGGTAACTGGCAAAAAAACAAATCCGAGGGAGATGAGGATCCAGTTATGTCTGGATTCTGCTGTCTGAAGAGCAGTGGAAGCGGATTCAAAATTAACTTTCAATAAATACTTGGGAAACGGAAGTACTTGAGGTCAGTGAGAAAAGAGCAGGGGGAGCGGGGCTCAATGAATCGTTTCTTTTAAGTGACAGCACGAGCAAGATGGGCTGAATGGCCTCCTAGTGTGCTATTCTCTGAAGCAATATTCTTAACAGTTATTTATTTACCTTTTTAAATGTATTTTCATTACAAACATATATCAAAACAGGTAACAGCGAATAAACACCCTGAACACATACTTACCAGCAATCAATTCTACAATCTGTACAGATTTTTTCCCCCTTTTTCACTGCCCCCCCCCCCCCCTGCGACTAACAGCTCCTCAAATAAAGTCACAAACACCCCCCCACTTCTCAAACCCCTGCATAGCCCGTTAACTCGTACTTCACCTTCATCTTCTCTAACCGCAGGAAGTCGTACAGATCACCCAACCATGCTGCTACCCCCGGTGGTGATGCCGACCGCCACTCCAGCAAAATTCTCTGCCGTGCAATCAGAGGGGCGAAGGCCACAACATCGGCCTTCCTCCTCTCCATGAGCTCCGGCTTCTCTGAAACCCCAAATATCGGCACCAATGGGTCCGGATCCACCTCCTCCACTATCCTGGCTAATACCGCCAACATTCCCACCCAGAGTCTTCCCAATTTTTGCAACCCCAAAACATGTTCCCGTGATTCGCTGGCCCCCGCCCACACCTCTCGCCCTTATCTGCTACCCCCTGAAAGAACCCACACATTCTCGCCCGAGTCATATGCACCCTGTGCACCACCTTAAACTGTATCAGGCTCTTCCTTGCACATGAGAAGGTCCTGTTTACCCTACGCAGTGCCTCACTCCATACTCCCCAATTGATCTCCCCTCCCAACTCCACCCCATTTCTCTTGAATCTTCACCACCCGCTCACCTCCCTGCTCCCCCAGCCACTCCTATATATCCCCAATTCTTCCCTCCCCTTCCACATCCGGAAGCAGCAGTCACTCCAGCAGTGTGTATCCTGGCAACCTAGGGAACCCCCTCCAGACCTTTTGCGCGAAGTCCCTAACCTGCAGATACCTGAACTCACTCCCTCTCGGCAGCTCTACCCTCTCTCTCAGCTCCTCCAAACTGGCAAACCCTTCCTCCAAATACAGATTCCTCATCTTGACCAGCCCCACTTCCCTCCACCTCCTGAATACACTATCCATCCCCCCCAGCTCAAACCCATGATTCTCACATAGCGGCATTAACACCCACATCCCTTCCATGCTAAAAGCTTCCTCAACTGATTCCATATCTTCACCGTGGACTGCACCACCGGACTCCCTGAATACCTACCTCAGGGCTGTTGGCAACACTGCCGTCACCATAGCCCTCAAACTAGCCCCCTTACAAGATTCCTCCTCCATCCTAACCCACTTTACCCTTCTCCTTCCCACCACCGCCCGCACCTTGTCCACATTCGCCGCCCAATAATAATGCAGCAAGTTGGGCAATGCCAACGCCCCCTGCTGCCTCTGTGCCAGGGTCCTCCCCACCCTAGAGTATCCAATTATTATTTTTTCCAATTAAGGGGCAACTTAGCGTGGCCAATCCACCTACCCTGCATATCTTTAGATTGTGGGGGGTGAAACCCACCCAGACCCGGGGAGAATGTGCAAACTCCACACAGACAGCGATCTAGGGCTAGGATTGAACCGGGGTCCTCAGCGGTGTGAGGCAGCAGTGCCAACCACTGCGCCACCATGCCGCCCATTCTTAGCAGTTATGTCAGCATCTGCTTAACTGCTGAGACTGATTCCAGAGATGGCGGGACTGTCATATGAGGAGAGATTGACTAGGTTAGGATTATTCTCGCTGGAGTTCAGAAGAGTGAGGGGGGGATCTCACAGAGACTTATAAAATTCTAACAGGACTAGACAGGGTAGATGCAGGGAAGATGTTCCCAATGGTGGGTGTGTCCAGAACCTCAGGTCACAGTCTGAGGATTCAGGGTAAACCATTTTGGACAGAGATAAGGAGACATTTCTTCACACAAAGAGTGGTGAGCCTGTGGAATTCATTACCACAGGAAGTAGTTGATGATAAAACTTTGAATATATTCAAGAGGCAGTTGGATGTAGCACTTGGGGAGAACGGGATCAAAGGCTATGGGGAGAAAGCAGGAATAGGCTATTGAGTTGGATGATCAGCCATGATTGTGAAGAATGGCGGAGCAGGCTCGAAGGGCCAAAAGGCCTCCTCATGCTCCTATCTTCTATGTATCTAACCATAGGTTTGCGCTGAACTGGAATTGGGATGAATCAGAAGTGCTGAAATGGTGCTCCACTGGCGCATTGCATCCTAGTACCGAACGACAGAGGGAGCCTCTCTTTCTTCAGGGCCCTCATAAACTGGTAAAACAGCTGCAGGGCAGCTCTCTCTTGTGTTACATTTGTAGAGATTGTGTTACTGAGTTGTTCATCAGTCTGGCGGGTCTTAACAAGTGGCTACAGAATTTGTCAGTGGCCCACCAACTTCAGTATGAGGTTTGCCGGCTGTTGTACACGCTTCCTGTATGGCACCTCACTGCTGAAGGTGTGAAATGGAGGTGAGCGACCTCTTCCCATGTCGCTGAACGCAGAATGTGTCGAAGTATCTCTCTTGGCATCACCGGCCCTGTCGTTGCCTTTTTCACAGATGGGCTGTGAATTTGGAGAACAGGCGAGGAATGTGGTGTTTGCCCTCAATTCTGTTTCAATTAAAAGAATATCAAATCAGTCTTTCCCCCTCAAAACCTCGGCAGTCCCTGTGGCCATGTGCAAACTGTTCTGTCACAGACTTTAAATTTTTACTCACGTATCGTCTTCAATAAACACAATGCATTTGAAAGCAATTCGCCTATTTGAGAACAATCGGAGGCAATTGAAACATCCAGGAGGTCTTCTGGCACAGGAGGGGGTATCCCGACCTCAGGCCCACAGGCCTCAGGTTCCAACACAATGCCAGGAATTGTGAGCCGCTGAAGGAGAGTTCATAACCCGGCCCTACGGGCTGATAATCACCTCAGGAATTCTTCCACCACTTCCTTCACTGTTCCGCGAAGGGTAACAGCGGGGGTATGAAGATGTGCCTCATAAGAAATTGAAACAGGTAAAATAGGATTGAAGAGCCGAAGAGGAAGTGAAAGGAGATGGGGAACGTGCAGAGAAATGGGATGTGAGTTAATAGCTCAATTGAGAATAAACACGGTGCTTCTTTTTGCAAGAGTTTGATTCAAGTCCTGAGGAGATGCTTTACTCCTTCAGCATTCCTCAAAAGGTAACACTTGGAAATAACTACTTACCTCTCGAGACATGGGGCTAGATTTTACGTACCCAACGTGGGGCGAACAGTGTCGTGCAGGTAGAACAGACGAATTAGGAGCAGATGTAGGCAGTTCAGTCCTTTGAGCCTGCTCTGCCATCCAATCAGATCATGGCTGATCTCGTCCTGGTCTCAATTCCACCTCCCCACCTGTTCCCCCAAATCCCTTTGACCCATTTTTGCCCTCAGAAGTATATCCATCTCATTCTTGAAACCATTTAATGACTCAGATACCATCGCACTATGGGGCTGCGAGTTCCACAAATTCACCACCCTCTGCGAGAAGTAGTTCCTCCTCATCTCAGTTCTGGTGGATATAGAGTCATGTGGGTCCCTCATGCGGGGCACCATTCCCATTCCCATCCCTTTTAATCGGGGACGGAAAGGCAACAGTTTTCGACCCTACACACAGCACTGCCAATCTTGCTGGCTCCACCGTGGAGGTGGACATTGTAGAAACGCTGCACTTTCCATGGAGTCGGGTCAGCCACTGAAGGTGACTTGGTTCACCACAGCTCGGAGGTGCCATGAATCAGGAGGGAACCCTAGTCTGGAGTTGGTAAATGAAAAAATGTTGACAAATTCATAAGTCATAATGCAATGCTCTACGATAGCTTAAATATGTTTTAGTGCAGTGATTAATACGAGGGCTTTCTTTTTAAAAGGTAAGTAACTATTAAATTGACCAGCATTGTGAAAGTTCAAAAGCGTTCAGAGAACATTATCCAATCCTCGGAACATAGGAACAGGAGTAGGCCATTCAGCCCCTCAAGCCTGTCCTGCCATTCAATGAGATCATGGCTGATCTGTGACCTCCCTCCATATACCTGCGTTTGGCCCATATCCCTTAGATTTTTGTTAAGCAAAATTCTACTTCAGATTTAAAATTAACAACTGTTCCAGCTTTGACTGCTGTGTGTGGGGGCGAGTTCCCAACCTCTACCACCCTTTGAGTGAAGAAGTTCTTCCTAACATCTCTCCTGAACATCCTAACATCTCTCCTCGGCAGCACGGTAGCATGGTGGTTAGCATAAATGCTTCACAGCTCCAGGGTCCCAGGTTCGATTCCCGGCTGGGTCACTGTCTGTGCGGAGTCTGCACGTCCTCCCCCTGTGTGCGTGGGTTTCCTCCGGGTGCTCCGGTTTCCTCCCACGGTCCAAAGATGTGCGGGTTAGGTGGATTGGCCATGCTAAATTGCCCGTAGTGTCCTAAAAAAGTAAGGTTAAGGGGGGGGGTTGTTGGGTTACGGGTATAGGGTGGATACGTGGGTTTGAGTAGGGTGATCATTGCTCGGCACAACATCGAGGGCCGAAGGGCCTGTTCTGTGCTGTACTGTTCTATGTTCTATGTTCTATGAACGGTCTGGCCCTAATGTTTAGACTATGCCTCCGAGTTTTAGAATCCCCAGCCAGTGGAAATAGTTTATCTTTATCTACCCTCTCTTTCCCTGTTAATATCTTGAATACTACAATCAGATCGCCCCTTAGCCTTCTTAATTCTAGAGAAAACAGGTCTAATTTGTATAATCTCTCCTCGTAACTCAACCTATGTAATCCAGGTATCATCTTTGTAAACCTACGTTGCACTCCCTCCAAGGCCAATATATCCTTCTGAAGGTGTGGTGCCGAGAACTGCTCACAGTGACTCGAAGTGGGGTCTAACCAGGGTTTTGGATAACTGCACCCTGTGTCTTTATACTCCAATCCTCTAGATATAAAGGCTGACATTCCATTAGCCTTTTTGATTATTTTCTGCACTTGATCCTGGCATTTTAAGGATCTATGCACCTGAACCCCCAAGTCTCTTTGGACAGTCACTATACCTAACCTCTTTCCATTTAGAAAGGACTCTGCTCTATCCTTTTTTGGTCCAAAATGGAAAAACTCAGACTTGCCTCTTCTGAATTGAACAGTCGCTGATTTTCAGATTTGACTGTGTCATTTATCATCCAATCTTTTAATTGAATGACAGGGTTTATGTTTGAACAGGTGGCTGAGTTCTTTCAAAGACTTCAAAGGTTTCACTGTATTCAGCTCGGGAGGTTTTGTTTATACAGCTAGACAGTGGAATCCCATTATGAATCCTTGGCTGAGCTCCAAACCCCACTAATGGATTCAGTTCAGCAGGGGTTTTTGACCCAGCTGTCAAGGGGACTGTGGGCTTATTTATTTTGACAGCTTAATAACCACTTAATGGGATTACGATTTTTGAAGTGGATTCTGCATGAGTGTTCATGTGCCATGACAGTTTTGGCCACTTAATAGGATAATGATTTATGAAGTGGCTTTTAATATCATGGAATCATGGTCAGGATAATTCAGATGGCCAGTGGTGACGCCCCTACCCCTGGATCATTAGCTCCAGGTTCAGGTCAATAGCCAGAAAGTGTTGGCCTTGGAAGGAGTGTTCGTAACATCATTCAGCAGGCTGATAATCAGCTCAGGAATCCTTCCACCACTTCCTCAAGAAATAAAAACTGTGCATGTAAGATATACGAAAAGAAAAATGACTTTGCCTCCATAGCTCTCTGAAGTAGAGAATTCCAAACATTCACCACCCTCTGAATGAAGAAATTCCTTCTCTTCTCTCAGTCCTAAATGTCCCTCTTATTGTGAGATTGTCTCCCCCTGGCTCTGGATCCCCCAACCAGGGGAACAACCCTTCTTATTGAGCCCTCTAAGAATTTTACATGTTTGAATGACATCACCTCTCATTTGTCTAAACTCGAGCCAATATAGTAAAAGAAAAGCAAAATACTGGGCATGCTGGAAATCTAAAAGAAAAGCTGGAAATGCTGGAAAAGCCCCAGCAGGTCTGGCAGTATTTGTGAAAAAAGAAACAGAGTTAACGATTCAATGGCAGCACGGTAGCATTGTGGATAGCACAATTGCTTCACAGCTCCAGGGTCCCAGGTTCAATTCCGGCTTGGGTCACTGTCTGTGCGGAGTCTGCATATCCTCCCCGTGTGTGCGTGGGTTTCCTCCGGGTGCTCCGGTTTCCTCCCACAGTCCAAAGATGTGCAGGTTAGGTGGATTGGCCATGATAAATTGTCGTTAGTGTCCAAAATTGCCCTTAGTGTTGGGTGTGGTTACTGGGTTATGGGGATAGGGTGGAGGTGTTGACCTTGGGTAGGGTGCTCTTTCCAAGAGCCGGTGGGGACTTGATGGGCCGAATGGCCCCCTTCTGCACTGTAAATTCTATGAAGTCCGTAACACTCTTCTTCAGAGCTTGGCCAAGTCTCCTCGATCTCTCCTCACGTGGTCACCGATCAAATGCTAGAATATGGGATTAGAATGGAGAGGTGCTTGATGGCCTGCGCAGACACGATGGGCCGAAGGGCCTCTTTCTGTGTTGTGTATGACAATCCCGCTATCCCTGGAATCACTCGAGTGAATCTTCACTGCACTCCCTCCAAGTATATCCTTCCTTAGATAATGGGAGTCCTTCATCCTACACAATGTATTTTCTGGCTGTACCAGTGTGGCTGACCTTTGACGTCTCCACTTGGATCATAAACAAGGTCATCGGAGCTGTGGTGATGTGCTTCACTGTAAATACACAAGGGGTTAATGTAAATGCACTACAACTAAGTAAACACTAGAGGGAGCACTGGAGATGTCATGACATGCAGACATACAGCTAATGAACACATTGAATTGGACATGACCAATGGGCAATCAAGAAACCCAGAGGTGACACTACCACAAGGGGGCAACCCATATAAAAGGACAGGCCACACATGCTCTGTCTCTTTCCACAGGCGACACTTAGAGAGGACAGGGGCAGATCAGAAGCATCACACCCACCACGTGGCTTAGAGCAGACTAGTTAGACTGAGTTACTATAGCAAGATTAGCAGGAGAGTCAAATTCATAGAGAACTGTGCTAATGGTTCAATAAATCACATTGAACTCACTTCAACATCTGGAGTATCTTTTGGTCAAAGCTGCATCGAGTTGCAGCCTGTGTTATCCCAGAGTATGTAACCTAGAGAATGTCCCTATAAAGAACCAACTTGTACATGGTACCGATGAGTCACCGGTACAAACAACCTATTCCATTCATCAACATGAAAATCCATCTGCCACCATTTAGTGGTTCATCTGCTCAGTTGATCTCTCTCTCTCTCAATAACTATTACCACATCACAAAGCTTGGTATTAAAAATAGACAGTACCTCCGAATATAGAAAACACCACCTCATGGAGTTAAAGAGGCGAATAGCATGAATGTATTTAAGGAGAAGCCAGGTAAATACATGAGGGCGGAAGAATGAGAAGGATTTGTTGATGGTGTGCGATGAAAATGGACGGAAGAAGTTGCTGGTGGGACATAAACACTGGCTTTTGGTTGTGAGCTCTATGTCATTCCATATAATTATTAGTAGAAACAGAAACAGGCCTTTCAGCCTCTTCTGCCATTTACTTAGATCACGGCAGAGCTGTTTCTTACTTTCATCTAGCTCTCCATCCACCGGACATGTTATAGCTGTTAATGAAATAGGTATTAAAAGCAGATCTCTTCTATTACTCCTCCTAAAGGCCCCAAAAGAAGAGCACTTCAGTGTCCCTGACGATAGGAGCCCATCATTCAAAGGGAGCAGCAGGTGCCAATGAAGTGCAGCAGGTTCGCTCGACGTTGGTTCAATCCATCTCCATCCCAGCCCCACAGGTACAGTCAGTAATAGAGCAAACAGCAGCCAATGAAAACAGTCTTTGCATGTGTCTGCCTGACGACTAGTGATTGTTGTGAGTTTTCACCAGCCTGCAAAAATATATTTATGTATGAATAAATGAATATATATAAATGTATACATATGTGTGTGTGTCAGCTGTGGCTCAGGAGTGGCTACAATGGCATGAGCATTTAATCTAGCTGACACTGAGGGGGGAGTGCTGCATTGTTAGAGGGGCTGCCTTTCAGATGAAATTTTATATCGAAACCCCGCTTGGGCACTTGCGAAAGGTCCCAAGTCAATATTTCAAAGAAGAGCTCAGGAGGTCTCCCCAGTGTTCATCCCTCAATCAACATCGCCAGGAGAAAGATTCTCTGGTCATTGATCATGTTCATTGCTGTTTATGGAATTGCCGTGTGCCGATTGGCTCCACTTCAACCATTGGTTACAATGCACTTTGAGGCTGCCAGTTGACTTCACATGTCTGGGTGACCAAAGGATGTCAACTGAGGTTGCGGATGATGCAATGAAAATCCCGCCCACAGTTATGGCTGCATTTGACGATTTATCCATGAGGCAATGGTGTAGTGCTATTGTCACTGGACTAGTAATCCAGAGACCCAGAGTAATGCTCTGGAAACCTGTGTTCAAATCCCACTAGGGCCGATGGTGGAAATCAGTAAAAAGAAATCTGGAAATAAAAGCCTAATGATGACCACAAAGCCTTTGTTAATTGTCATAAAAAGCTATCTGATTCACAAAAGTCCTTCAGGGAAGGAAATCTGCCATCCTTACCTGGTCTGGCCTACATGTGACTGCAGATCCGCAGCAATGTGGTTATAGAACATAGAACAATACAGCACAGAACAGGCCCTTCGGCCCTCGATGTTGTGCCGAGCAATGATCACCCTACTCAAACTCACGTATCCACCCTATACCCGTAACCCAACAATCCCCCCTTAACCTTACACTATGGGCAATTTAGCATGGCCAATCCACCTAACCCGCACATCTTTGGACTGTGGGAGGAAACCGGAGCACCCGGAGGAAACCCACGCACACACGGGGAGGACGTGCAGACTCCGCACAGACAGTGACCCAGCCGGGAATCAAACCTGGGACCCTGGAGCTGTGAAGCATTTATGCTAACCACCATGCTACCGTGCTGCCCCTTAAAAATCTTAAAAATGCCAGGCAGCACGGTGGAGCAGTGGTAGTACTGCTACCTCACGGTGCCGAGGTCCCAGGTTCGATCCCGACTCTGGGTCACTGTCCGTGTGGCATTTGCACATCCTCCCTGTGTTTGGGTGGGTTTCGCCCCCACAACCCAAAAATGTGCAGGCTAGGTGGATTGGCCACACTAAATTGCCCCTTAATTGGAAAAAATGAATTGGGTATTCTAAATTTTTTGTTTAAATGCCCTCAGGGATGGGTAATAAATGTATACCAGCGAAGCCCATATCCCATGAACAAAAAAGAAAATCTCAACAGGTAGCTCAAAATGCGATGCAGTCGCCCAAATCTAAAATGTTTATGTTTGTCATCTTCCCTTGAACTTCATCCACTGTCATCGTGTACAGCAAGGCCCTGCAAGCCACAAATGAGATCCATGACCATCAATCTGTATATTGATGGAGGACTGATTCAGGGAGGGATCTTTTTCCATCCATCTGAACCAACCTGGGTTCAGTGCAAGATCCAAAGGAGGTGGCACTTTTGATAGTACAACACCATCAATGTCACATTTCAGTGTTAGTCTAGACTTGGGAGTCTTTAAGAGATATCTATGAATCTGCTTCCACCACCCTGTCAGGCAGTGAATTCCAGATCAATGCAACTCACCCCTGTGGTGATATGCATCACTGTAGATACACAAGGGGTTAATGTAAGTACACGTAGACTAGGTAGACACGAGGGAGCACCAGAGACATGACACACACACACTCAACTGGGACCATGCCTTGTTATGCTCTTGGCGTAGCACAAGCTGCTTCCTTGATGTTCACTCTGACAAAGGAAGGTTCAGACGTGGAGATAAATTCAACAGGTTTATTAAACTATTTACAATTCTCCTACTCGGATTCGCCTCTACTGTTAATCCTTCTATAGCTACTCAGACTGACGAACCAGTCTGCTACAATCCACGTGGTGGGTGTGATGTTGAATCAACCCTGTGTCTGTACTCACTGAGCGTCTACACTGGAAAGAGGAAGATCGTGTGTGCTGTGTCCTTATATATGGGTTGGTGTAATGCCCCCCTGTGGTAGTGTCACCTCTGTGTGTATCGTGAATGCCCATTGGTCGTGTCCTATCTTGCCGACCTATTGATTGAGTGTCTATGTGTCACGTCTCTGGTGCTCCCTCTAGTGTCTAGCTAGTCTACGTGTACTTACATTAACACCTTGTGTATCTACAGTGATGCATATCACCACAACCCCGTTAAAAAAACATTCTCCTTACTTCCTCCCTGGTTACTTTGAAAATTATCTCAAATTTTGTGCCCTCTGGTCACTGTCTCCTGTGGCGGTGGAAACACGTTCCAGTTATTTGTCCTATTGCCCCCGCCCTCCTCGATACATTGTGCTAAATCTTCCCGCAACCTTCTCAACTCTGAGAGAACAACCACAGCTTCTCTCTTCTCCCCAGGTAAGCGAAGCCCCTCACTCTATTCTGGGGGACGCACTTTCAGAAAGATGTGAAGGAGCTTTGAGAGCGTTCAGAAAAGATTTACGAGGACATTTCCAGAGACGGGAAACTTCGGTTCCGTGGATCGAGTGGAGGAGCTGGGATTATTCCCCATTGGGAGGAGAAGGTTCGGGAGGAGATTTGATCGGGCTGTTCAAAATCACGAGGGGATTGGGCAGGGTGGGGAGAAACTGTTCCCATTGGTGGAAGGATTGAGAACGAGAGGGCGCAGATTTAAAGTAATTGGTAAAAGGAGGAGCGGTGGCTCTTTCGTCACAGAAAAATGTATAGAGCCAGTGTTCAGTGCTGACCTCTCCCCTCATCCTTGGGGCACTGAAGAGATACCAAAATTACAATATAAAGGGTCTCTTCGAATCACGTGTTTCTGTCTTGTCATCAACTACAAAACTATGAGGGGCATTGACAGAGTGGATAGTCAGAGGCTTTTTCCCAGGGTAGAGGGGCCATTTACTAGGGGGCATAGGTTTAAGGTGCGAGGGGCAAGGTTTAGAGGAGATGTACGAGGCAAGTTTTTTACACAGAGGGTAGTGCTGGAAGCAGGGACGATAGTGACGTTTAAGGGGCATCTTGCCAAATACATGAATAGGATGGGAATCGAGGGATACGGACCCCGGAAGGGTAGAAGATTTTAGTTTAGACGGGCAGCATGGTCGGCGCAGGCTTGGAGGGCCGAAGGGCCTGTTCCTGTGCTGTACTTTTCTTTGCTCTTTGTTTGAACTAGGATTACTGACATTGGACTCTGTCATAGGTTAAACCATAGGCTGAAAATGAGGGGCCCAGTGCTGTCACAGCCTTTCAGTCTATCAAGCATTACGTGCAAAAGAAATTCCAACAGGTGCTGGGGTTGCTACAGATTCCTGGTCGGGAATGATGCAGCTTATAACCCACTGGCCCCTTTGCCACAGAACCTGTTCAGTTGGGTGGCCTTTAAGTGAGCTGCTTTGCCTTGTAACATGACTATCTGTTTATGACCCATCATTAAGTTGTTTACAGTGAAGACATGTCTTGCTCTTAAGTGGCTTGCATCCTAACATGTAGTTAGCAAACCGAGGGAGTAACAATGCCTAACCACCCTGCTTGTAGACGTTATTCTTGCTTACTGGTTTATGTGAATAACGAGAGCAAGTGGCAGCGTTGGCTGCTATCAGAACGTTGAGAGTTATTTCTAGTTCAACAGCTTGAAATTGGCAAACGCTTTGTCTTAATTCCTGTCTGTCTTTCTTTTTTAAATTGAAGATCCAGAGTCCAACTCCTTCCCTTCCGGTCGACGATGGAGTCTCGCCACCTGTGTTTACAAAGGTCAGCCTTTTGCCATCCATTTCGGTCAGAAGAAAGCAAACCCCTGTCAAGTTATCTGATTTTTGTCTCAGTCGTTCAAGGGGGAACCGTTTTAAGCCAACGGGGGGGGGTTGTTTTTAACCAGGGTGACAGGGGTCAGGAAGGAAGGAGGGCCCTAGACAGGCCGCTTGCTCAACTGCAATTAATTGGAGGAGGGTGCAACAAAATGGTGCGGTGAACTCCACTCACCCGTACCTCACCCTACTTTGCAGCGTTTGATCAGACAGCGTGACCTGATCAAGAGAGTGGGCAAAAATATGGCAGGTGGAGCACAACGTCGGAAGATGTGAACTTGTCCACCTTGGCAGGAAGAATAAAAACAGCATTAAGTTATTCAAATGGAGAGAAATTTCAGAACTCGGTGGTACAGAGGGACTTGGGCATCCTGGTACGAGAATCACAAAAGGTTTAGAGTGCAGGTACAGCAAGTCATTGGGAAAACAAATGAAATATTGTCGTTCATTGAAAGGGGAATAGAATGAAAGTCGGGATAGTTTTCCTGCAGCTATACAGGGTGTTGGTGGGGCCACAACGGGAGTACTGTGTGAAGGTTTGGTCTTCGTATTGAGGTAAAGACAAAATTGATTTAGAATTAAAGGGTCATGTGACTGATACCCGGGATGGGGCGGGGTTATTTAATGAGGAGAGGTTGGGCGGACTGGGCCTGCACCCATTGGAGTTTAGAAGATTGAGAGGTGATCTTATTGAGACATATAAGATCCTGAGAAATTGGACAGACTGGGGTTGTTTACCTTGAGGCTGGGGGGGCCTGAAAGGGTGGCGGAGGCAGAGCCCCTCATGGCATTTAGGAAGTATTTCAGTGTGCACTTGGCGATTCCAAGGCATACAATGGGCCAAGTGCTGGAAATTGGAAATAGAATAGTTAGGTGGTTGTTTTTGACTGGCACAGAGGCCATGGGCCGAAGGGTCTTTCCTGTGCTGTAGACCTCTATGAATCTATGAGGGGACTTGCGGGGTGGGTTTCTGCCCCGGGGTGGGTTTCTGCACCCCCCCCCCCCCCCCCCCCCCCGCCCGTGTGAGAGGGGCCAAGGTTGAGGGACACAGCCTGAAAAATGTGCGGTTATCCAATTACGGAGGGAAGTTGATTTTCTCTCAGAGGATCGTGAGTCTTTGGAACTCCAAAGAACAGCAAAGGCAGGGCGTTTGGATATTTTAAAAGCAGAGTCAGATGTCACAAGGGAGTCAAAAGTTATCGGGGGGTCGGCGGGAATGTGGAGTTGGTGTGGGGGGGGGGGAGGGGGCTGCAATCAGGTCAGCCATGGTCTTGTTGAATGGCGTAGCAGGCTCGCGTGATTGAACGGCCTACCTCTGCCCCTGACTCCTTTGTTCACTTGGATGATCTAATGTGATAGCACCTGAGCAGAAGGAAGGGAAACAAACATTAAAAAATGAATATAGAGAAGATAAAAATTAAACAAAATGAATATCAACAACGTGCAAGGAAAAACATCAGGAGAGAAAAAGAATGGTGACATTTTTCCTCATTGAAAGGATATGGGTGCCACTGGTGAGGGCAACATTTATTGCCCACCCCTAATTTCCCTTGGGAAGAGCGGACACAACCAGTTGGTTTGCCAGCCCATTTCAGAGCCACATGCGGACCAGGCTGGGTAAGGATGTCAGATTTCCTTCCCTTAAGGGCATTAGTGAACCAGATGAGTATTTACGACAATTCAGATTTTAGTCGAATTCAAATTCCACCATCTGCCAACCGAGGGAGTACCGCTGCCTAACCACCCTGCTTGTAGACATTATTCTTGCTTACTGGTTTATGTGAATAACGAGAGCAAGTGGCAGCGTTGGCTGCTATCAGAACGTTGAGAGTTATTTCTAGTTCAACAGCTTGAAATTGGCAAACGCTTTGTCTTAATTCCTGTCTGTCTTTCTTTTTTAAATTGAAGATCCAGAGTCCAACTCCTTCCCTTCCGGTCGACGATGGAGTCTCGCCACCTGTGTTTACAAAGGTCAGCCTTTTGCCATCCATTTCGGTCAGAAAAAAGCAAACCCCTGTCAAGTTATCTGATTTTTGTCTCAGTCGTTCAAGGGGGAACCGTTTTAAGCCAACGGGGGGGTTGTTTTTAACCAGGGTGACAGGGGTCAGGAAGGAAGGAGGGCCCTCGACAGGCCGCTTGCTCAACTGCAATTAATTGGAGGAGGGTGCAACAAAATGGTGCGGTGAACTCCACTCACCCGTACCTCGCCCTACTTTGCAGCGTTTGATCAGGCAGCGTGACCTGATCAAGAGAGTGGGCAAAAATATGGCAGGTATGACAATTCAGATTTTAGTCAAATTCAAATTCCACCATCTGCCAAGACGGGATTCGAACCCAGACCCCCAGAGCCTGAAACTGGGTCTCTGGATTCTAGTCCAGCGACAATGCCACTCACCCAGTGCCTCCCTGTGTGGGACTTGAGCTCAGTTCTCTGGAAAGATGGAAGGAGTGCGAGAAAGGATACTAAAGATCAAAATAATAATAATAAATAAGAACTTTGATGCGACCATCAATTCACTCGAAGACCCGTGTCGAAGTAAACAGTGGTTTTAATCAACTTACAACTTTGCCTGCTTGCGACTGGTACAATACTGAAGGTGGTCCCGCAGGTCAGCTGCTCTTATACTTCCTATAAGGGGCGGAGTCCGTACATGCTCCACATCTCCCCCTGTGGGTGAAGCCATATAATGGCCCATAGATGGAGCCCACAGGGTTAATAACTTGGTATAACGTAATACAGTATACTGATGAATTAACAGCATTTATACATTCACCACACACTTATTGTCACAAGTAGGCTTCAATGAAGTTACTGTGAAAAGCCCCGATTCGCCACATTCCGGCGCCTATTCGGGGAGGTCGAAAAGTGCAGTCACTGGCGTGATGTAAGATTTAGACGAAATCAGGCCTTGGGGGTGATGAGCACAAGCTCGGTACCAAAGTGGGGAAAGATACTGGATATAATATTGGCAACATCAGTGTTCCAGAGGCTATTTTCCGGGAACACTAAGGCGATCTTTTATTTCTAGCTCCTATAAGAGTACAGATGTTTTTTATAAACACTGGGGCATCTGTTAATGACTGTTCTAACAGGAAGCCAGTCTCTGCAGGTCAATGTTTTGAAGTCACAGGCATTTCAGAAAACCTAAGAGAAATCGAGCTGGAGAAGACAGACTTCACAAAGCCCACATGCTTCTGCAGAATTGGTCTGGTAACACTAACAATGCCACCATTGTTTTCAGGTTGAATTCCACGGTGGGGTGTCAGTTCCTGCCTTGGCACGCTGCCCTGTACCTTTCACTGTCACATAATGTGGTTTCTTTCTTTGTTACTTCGCTCAGCCCCCACGCTCATTTCATCATCCTGGGACCATCCCACTTGCTTGGGTCTGAAACGTTCATTTTGCCTGGGCCTTTCCCCAGTTTCTAATCCTGTCAAATTGACTGCCTGTTTCACACACAGATCACTGCCAATTCCCATCAATTCTCCATTATTTTTAGAAGTTTGGATCAGCAATTAATTTTGATTCCCTGCCACAACCACCTCCCACCCACCCCAAATCCCTCTCTCTCCACCCACCTCTTTAAGTATAGGTCTAGCTCCCTCCAATGAACAAGATGTGAAGGGAGATGAAGAGCGTTCCAGTTTTTTAATCCTATTTGGCCAAAGCAATGGGGGACAAAGTTGGACATTATCGCACCCGTTTCCGGGCGGGATACTGGGGCACGGAGGCAATACCCTCTCAATACCCCCTCAAAAGGGCTGGTTTAGCACACTGGGCTAAATCGCTGGATTTTAAAGCAGACCAAGCAGGCCAGCAGCACGGTTCGATTCCCGTACCAGCCTCCCCGAACAGGCGCCGGAATGTGGCGACTAGGGGCTTTTCACAGTAACTTCATTGAAGCCTACTCGTGACAATAAGCGATTTTCATTTCATTTTTTTTTCATTTTAATCCCAAACAAGTCAGAAGTGCATCTGCTGCTATTTTGGTTGTTAGGTTCTGGAGGTGCCCATGACATCAAGATAGAAAACAAGATGCAAAGCCAATAAAACTGGCCAATGGACCCAGCAAAGCCCCTTGGACTCCTGGCTCGATCCCCATTAGCCCCTCGCTGACCACTACCCCTTCCTTGCATCTGCAACCTCCTCCAGCTCTTTAGTCCTCCGAGATCTCCAGGCTCCTCCAAATCCACTCTCTTCTGCGACCCCCCCCACCCTCCCCCACCCACCCCCATGCCTTCAGCTATACAGACACTAAACTCTGGAATTCCTTCCCGGAATTCTTTCCTCTAGTTTTCTCTGCTGATTTAAGACCACCCTATCGAGCCGACCTCTGTGACTAAGCTTCTAGCTATCTACCTCCTTCTTAGGTTTTCTGACAAATTTTGTTTGTTGCAGCCCCTGTGAGGCACCTTGGGACATTTTGCTGCATTCTAGGCGCCTTCTAAATGCAAGTGAGGATAACGATGCCTGAGACTTCACCTGAGTTTTTCAGGCCAGCAGTCAGTTCTCGCTTTGCCGAGAGTAGTGAAGCCTAAAATGAGTTTCCCCCTCATGAGTCCAGGACGTCTTACTGCAGGGTATCGGTGAGACCTCATCAACCTGGGTGTTACCAGCGATCAGAAACTGAACTGGACTAGCCATATTAATACTGTGGCTACCAGGGCAGGTCAAAGGCTAGGAATCTTGCAGAGAGTAATTCGCCTCCTGATCCCCCAAAACCTGCCCACCAACTGCAAAGCACAAGTCAGGAGTGTGCAGGAATACTCTCCACTTGCCTGGGTGAGTGCAGCTCCAACAACACTCGAGAAGCTCGACACCATCCAGGACAAAGCAGCCCCCTTGATTAGCACCCCTTCCACAAACATTGAGACCCACCACCACCGACGGACAGTGGCAGCCGTGTGTACCATCTACAAGATGCACTGCAGTAACTCACCAAGGCTCCTTAGACAGCTCCTTCCAAACCCAAGACCACTACCATATAGGAGGACAAGAGCAGCAGATACCTGGGAACCCCACCACCTGGAGGTTCCCCTCCAAGTCACTCACTATCCTCACTTGGAAATATATCGGCGTCCTTCACCTATCACTGGGGAAAAATCCTGGAGCTCCCTCCCTAACTGCACAGTGGGGGTACCTACACCTCAGAGTATCTGGGGATTGGAAATATGCTGACCTACCCACCGATGCACACATCCCGTAAATGGATTTTTTTTTTTAAAAACACCCGGAGTATTTTGTGCCGTTTTGGTCTCCTTATCGAAAAAAATATATACTTGCCACTGAGGGAGTGCAGTGAAAGTCCCTGGGATGGCCCGTTTGTTATATGAGGAGAAATTAGATCGCATAGGCCTCTATTCACAGCAATCTAGAATAATGAGGGGGAACGTCATTGAAATGGCTCAGATTCTGATCGGACTGATCAAACTGCAAGCAGAGACATTGTTTCCTCCGGCTGGGGTGGTGGGGGGTGGGCGGGGGGGGTCGAGAACAAGAGGTCATGTTCTCAAGATGTGGGGTAAGCCATTTTCATATTTCATCTGGAGATGAGGAGAAATTTCTAATAAGTTGTAATAGGAGCAGTAAAGTGGACGATAAAGGTAACACTTGTCTCACTTTAGGTCTTACAAGACATCTCTGCGTCCGAGGGTCAGGTGGTGGTGCTGGAATGTCGAGTAAAGGGGACCCCGCCGGTTAAAATTCACTGGCTCAGACAAGGAACAGAGATTGAAGACTCTCCTGACTTCCGAATCCTTCAGAAAAGTAATGCACATCATTAAACATCTCGCAGCCTGGGGCCTCCACTGGGTTCAGTTGGTTTCCTCAGCAGCATTCTCCCAAAGCGGCACAGCAGATCGTGGAATTTTAAACGCAAACCACGGGCTGGATTCTCCAGTCGGCGACGCCGAAATCGCGTTCGGCGAACGGCAGGAGAATCCAAGTTCCCGACAGAATCGGGGGATGGCGCCGCTTTGGCGATGCTCGGCCCCCTCCAAAGCGCCACGTATCAACGGCCTCAGGACATTGCCTGAGGCCCCCCCCCCCCCCCCCCCCCGATGCTCCCGCCAGACTGGACGCAGTCCAGCGCTGCCACAGTCAGAGGAGGGCTGATCTGCGGGCAGGGGGGTACTTTTTTTGGGCTGTGTGGACTGTAGGGGGAGGGTGGTCCTGGGCGCATGACCCGGCCGAAGGGGGGGGGCTATTGGGCGGGCCGGGTCCGCGAGCAGCGTCCGCCATGTAGCGGCCAGGGACCCGGCAATTCTCCGGACCGTATCGACAGCCAGAGCCAGGTGCTCTATGCTACCACCATGCTATCCCCCAGCAAAATGGGGATTCGGTGGCCGTTTTGCACCGGTTATTTTCTGGCATAAAACGCCACAGTTCCCAGGCCGCCGTGGGGACATAGCCCCAGAATTGGAGAATCCAGCCCCACGTTTCCACGAGCTTTCATGTTAGCTTTTTTAAAAAAAAATCCCTCTGCCCAAAGTTGGCACCGCTGGCTATTCTGATCGCTGCCCCAAATCGAATGCGTCACTGTGGCAAGTTTCTGCCTCGGTTTGCGGGCCACTGGAGCAAGCTCTAAAAATGTAGCTTTTTTAGTCACAAGGACACAGGCAGGAACATTTTAAATGCTTCTGAATGTAATTATTTTAATGTACTAAGAAACCGACTACTGTGCGCCAGTAGACCGAGCAATGCTTCTGCATCGTTTGTCAAAGTCATCTCCAAAGTAGAAATCCTGCACTCGAGTATTGAGCAATTGTCTTTGAGCAAGTATATGAGCTAACATTGTGATTTTTCTGTTCCATGTAACCTGGTCCTGATTTGTCGCTCAGAGCCTCGATCAGCCGTGGAGCCTGGTAAGATTCTTCAGCAGTGCTAATCCTTAATGGAGCAGAATGCGTGCGCGTTCATGTTGTCTGCCTATTCGCTTCAGGTGGCGAGATCGCCTCTCGAGTTTCTTCTCTCTGATAAATAACTGCCAAAGTTCAGCAAAGTTGGGATGCTTTAGTTGGATGTTTGCGGACATAAAGCAAACTTCAAATCGCATTTAACCCACCAGGAACCTGCCAGGAAACCGGAGCACCCAGAGGAAACCCACGCAAACACGGGGAGAATGTGCAAACTCCACACGGACAGTGACCCAGAGCCAGGATCGAACCTGGGACCTCAGCACCGTGAAGCAACAGGGCTAACCCACTGCGCCACCATGCTGCCCCTAATAATAATAATAATACAGCTAGTATCGGTATAATAAATAGGGGAGAAGTTAGAGTATGAGAGAAAGCTAGCCAGCAATATAAAACTGATTTTAAAAAGTCAGAGTTTCTTCAAGTATTTAAACAGGAAGTGTATGCAAGGCAAGTGTTGATCCTCGAGAAAGTGAGTTTGGGAAATTCTTAATGGAAAACAAGGAGATGAAGGAAACATTGCACTGTAGAAGGATTAAAGCATTCCCATTGTTACTTGAAACTCAAGAAGTGAAAGGGAAGGAGTGTAAAACAATCACCGTCACTAGGGAAAAGACGCTGGAAAAACTATTGGACCTAAAACAGCGACAAGTCCCCAGGACCGGATGGCTTGCATCCTAGGGCCTTAAAATTAATGGTTGCAGAGACGGTAAAGGATCTTCTGAAGTTTCTTAGATGCTAGAAAAGTGTCAGCGGATTGGAAAATAGAAAATGTAACACCTTTATTCAAGAATTGAGGGACCCAGAATGCAGGAAGCCTTTAGGTCAGTAAGCTGAACATCTGTATCGGGAAAATTCCGAGAATCCATTATTCAAATGGTTTTCGGAGGATACTTGGAAGTGCTGGTAAAATTCAGTAGGTCTGGCAGCATATGTGGAAAGAGGAACAGAATTAATGTTTTGAATCCCAAATGGACTCCTTTTCAGAATGTCAGTGCAACTGTCCAGGGCCTTGGTGAGACCACATCTGGAATACTGTGTACAGTTCTGGTCTCCCTATTTGAAAAATAATGTAATTGTTTTAGAAACAGTTCAGAGCAGGTCACTTGACTCAATCCTAGTTTTAAAGGCTTACTTATGAAGAAAGGCTGAACTGATTTGGCATAAACCCATAGAATCATAGAATTTACAGTGCAGAAGGAGGCCACTTGGCCCATCGAGTCTACACTGGCTCTTGAAAAGAGCATCCTACCCAAGCCCACACCTTCCCCACCCTATCCCCATAACCCAGTAGCCCCACCCAACATTTGAGGGCAATTTGGACAGTAAGGGCAATTTAGCATGGCCAATCCACCTAACCAGCACGTCTTTGGACTGTGGGAGGAAACCGGAGCACCCGGAGGAAACCCACGCAGACACGGGGAGAACGTGCAGACTCCGCACAGACAGTGACCCAGCGGGGAATCGAACCTGGGACCCTGGAATTGTGACGCAAATGTGCTGACCACTATGCTACCGTGCTGTTTAGAAAATGAAAGGTTATTTTATTGAAACGTGCAGGGTCATGAGCGGACTTGAAGGGGTGGATACCAGGATGTTTCCACTTGTGATGGGGCTAGAACTGAGGGACACAGTTTGAAACTAAGCAGTCTCCCTTTTAAGGTGGGGATGAGGTATTTTTTTCCTCCGAGTGTCGTTATTCTGGAGAATTCTCCACCCCAGAGAGCAGTAGATGGGTCATTGAATATATTCAAAGCTGAGTTGGACAGACATTTGATAGACAAAGGTAGTCAATTGTTATGGGGGTGGGGTGGGAGGGGAAACAGGAACGTGGAATTGGGACTGCAGTCAGATAGGCCAAGATCTTGTGGAATGGCGGATCAGGCTCGGAGGACCAAATGGCCTACTCTGCTCCTAGGTTTTATATCTCCATGTTCCAGTGGGTGATGTAGTTTCTTTATCCGTTCCTGGAATGTAGATTTTTCTGGCAAGGCCAGTGTTTGTTACCTATCTTTAACTGCCCTTGAGAAGTTGTTTTTTAGCCGCCTTCTTGAACCACTGCAGATCATGTGGTGTAGATACACCAACAGCGCTGTTAGGGAGAGGGGTACAGGTCTTTGAATCCAGTGAGGGTGAAGGAACAGCGATACAGTTCCAAGTAAGGGTGATGTGCTACTTGGAGGTAAAGTTGCTGGTGGTGGTGTTCCCATGTATCCCCTGTCCTCGCGTTTCTTTGTCATACCCGGTGCTGAGGTCAATGCCGGATGGTCCGGCCGGTTTTAGGTTTGTTGCCTCTTGCCGCGGTTCAGTGCAATGGAGTGATTTGCTGGGCCATTTCCATGGGATGTTTTGAGGCAACTGGATTGCTGAGGGTCCGGAGGCACGTAAAGGCCATCTGGGTTCTGGCTGACGTACAAAGGAGAGGAAATCGGAGCAGAAGGAGACCATTTGGCCTCTCCAGCCTGCTTCGTCATTCAATAAGATCATGACTCCAACTTAAACCCCACCTTCCCACTATAGCTCATGATTCCAGCATCGTGGGTATACTCACACCAGTGATTAAAGGATGTAACTCGCCACCGCCTTCTCATCACCTAACCCAGATGCATCCAGAGCCCTCTGAAGAAGTAAATTTAAAAGATTCACACCTCCCTGAGTGAAGACATGCCTCGTCATCCCAGTCCAAAATGGCCACCCCCTTATCCTGAATCTATGACCCTTGGTTCTTGCCATTCCAGCCAAAAGAAACATTTTCTCAGTATTTACCCTGTCAACCTCTCCTAAAAATGTACATCTTTGAGAGTTTCCCCCCCCCCATTCTCCTGGGCTCCAGAGAGCACTCGTCACGCGAGGCTAGAACGCACCATTTGCGTACAAATGACCTGGCATTCGAAATAATATATTATTGATGCATCAGGTGGTATTCAGGCTTATTTTGTAAAACCCGGTGAGCTTCCTTGTTGAATGGCAGCACGGTCGCACAAGTGGATAGCACTGTGGCTTCACAGCGCCAGGGTCCCAGGTTCAATTCCCCGCTGGGTCACTGTCAGTGCGGAGTCTGCACGTTCTCCCCGTGTCTGCGTGGGTTTCCTCCGGGTGCTCCGGTTTCCTCCCACAGTCCAATGACGTGCAGATTAGGTGGACTGGCCGTGATAAATTGCCCTCAGTGACCAAAAAAAAGGTTAGGAAGGGGGTTATTGGGTTATGAGGATAGGGTGGAAGTGAGGGCTTAAGTGGGTCGGTGCAGACTCGATGGGCCGAATGGCCTCCTTCTGCACTGTATGTTGTTTGTTCTGATGTGCCGGTAAAATGTCCAATGAGCTGGAATCCCACCTGTGAGCAGCACGTCGTGTCAGAGTTATGAGGAAGTCGTACAGAAATACAATTGTCTTGATTCTTTCAGAGGAAGAAATCTGCAGCCTGGTGATCGCTGAAACCTTTGCGGAAGATGTCGGAAGGTTTACTTGCACAGCTACCAATCTCGCAGGCACCATATCGTGTAGTGCCCAGCTTACCCTGTGCCCAGGTAGGCTAACGACGTGAGGGATTTGGGGTGAGGGGCAGAGGGTGAAATGAAATGAATGAATGAAAACCGCTTATTGTCACAAGTAGACTTCAGTGAAGTTACTGTGAAAAGCCCCTAGACGCCACATTTCGGCGCCTGTTCGGGGAGGCTGGTGCGGGAACCGAACTGTGCTGCTGTCCTGCCCGGTCTGCTCTAAAAGCCAGCGACTTAGCCCAGTGTGCTAAACCAGCCCCTGGTAAATGCCACACCTTCTTTAATGTAATGGAAACCTGTTCTTGTTGAATGGTTTTAGGCTTGGGATTTCTTGTGAATGCCAATGAAGTGATACAGAAAATTGAGGGGTGGCTCAATTGGGGTGTTTAAAATGATAAAACAGGTGTTCACCAACAGAATCTATTACCTTGGATGAGAAAAAACCAGAAGGGTTGGAATCAAGCCATCAATCTAAATATTTTCTACATATCTCTCCAAACGTCTGTCTGTTTCTGTCTGGTGCTGGTTTAGCTCAGTGGGCTAGACAGCTAGTTTGTGATGAAATGAAATGAATGAAATGAAAATCGCTTATTGTCACGAGTAGGCTTCAATGAAGTTACTGTGAAAAGCCCCTAGTCGCCACATTCCGGCGCCTGTTCGGGGAGGCTGGTACGGGAATGCAGAACAAGGCCAGCAGCGCGGGTTCAATTCCCGTACCAGCTGAGAATTTTGAATTCTCCCTCTGTGTACTGTGGCGACTGGGGGGCTTTTCACAGTAACGTCATTGCAATGTTAATGTAAGTCTACTTGTGACAATAACGGTTATTGATTATTTATTTTTATTTCTTAAAACATATGTCTGTCCATTGATGTGCATGTCGGTATTTCTATATATATTTTTATCTCTCTATACGTCTGTCTGTCCATCTATCTCTATGCTTTTACACAGACTAATCAATTTTACCAAGGCAAGGTGAGAAATAAATTTCTTGCCGATTCAGACGTGGCAGCCAAGCTCTGATCCAAGCTGATTCACGGGTTGCCCTCTGTCTGGGTCCATTGCCGGCTCTCCGACACCTCCCAACACAAGTTACAAACCTGCTCCGACTCCAAAGAAAGGAAAGGCAACGCTGCCATTTCTCCGTCACCTCATTGTGTTGTCACAGCGTCGTAAAGTGCCTCAACCCCGTTGAGCTACGTTGGACTTTGCAAGGATTCCAAGGTTTTTGGGGCAGTGATCCCCAATCATGAGACCCAGTCTTATGCCTGACTGACTGACTGAGTGTAGGAACTCATAGAATTATCATAGGATTATCATAGAATTTACAGTGCAGAAGGAGGCCATTCGGCCCATCGAGTCTGCACCGGCTCTTGGAAAGAGCACCCTACCCAAGGTCAACACCTCCCCCTATCTCAATAACCCAGTAACCCCACCCAACACTGAGGGCAATTTTGGACACTAAGGGCAATTTAGAATGGCCAATCCACCTAACCTGCACATCTTTGGACTGTGGGAGGAAACCGGAGCACCCGGAGGAAACCCACGCACACACGGGGAGGATGTGCAGACTCCGCACAGACAGTGACCCAAGCCGGAATCGAACCTGGGGCCCTGGAGCTGTGAAGCCATTGTGCTATCCACAATGCTACCGTGCTGCCCCAAACTGAGCCAAGAGGAATTCAATTCAGCCGACAGACTCTCCTAATGCACCGTCCACCAATACTGACAGACCCCCTTTCTCGCAGATGCTCCTCATGCTCCTATTGCCACTGGACTAGTAATCCAGAGACCCAGGGTAATCGTCTGGGGACCTGGGTTCGAATCCCGCCGCGGCAGATGGTGAAATTTGAATTCAATAAAAAGTAACAATAATCTTTAGTAGGCTTACATTATCACTGCAGTGAAGTTACTGTGAAAATTCCCCCCCGTCGCCACACTCCGGCACCTGTTCGGGTACGCAGAGGGAGAATTCAGAATGTCCGATTCATCTAACAAACACGTCTTTCGGGACATGTGGAAGGAAACCGGAGCACCCGGAGGAAACCCACGCAGATGGGTAGAATGTGCAGAGTCTGCACAGACAGTGACCCAAGCCGAGAATTGAACCCGGGCCCCTGGCGCAGTGAAGCAACAGTGCTAACCACTGTGTTACCGTGCTGCCCTGGAATTCTGGAAATCATAAATTCAAAGTCTAATGATGACCGTTGTTGATTGTTGCAAACACCCATCTGGTTGATTAATGCCCTTCAGGGAAGGAAATCTGCCATCCTTACCTGGACTGGCTGACATGTGACTCCAGACCCACAGCAATGTTGTTGACTCTTAAAGTGCCGCGCAGTTTACGAGCAATTAGGGATGGGCAACAAATGCTGGCCTTGCCTGCAATGTCCACATCCCACAAAAGAATAAAGGAAAAAAAATAATAGTTTTATTCATTCTTTCTCCATACAATGGACCTACAATCAAATGTGTGCGTATATAGCTGATATAACCCCCAATTTCAGTCCTGGCCCGATATAACACAATGTGGATAGGAGGTATCTCGGGCACAATCCTGATTTTTGAGCCAGGTTCTTCGAGAATTCACTGGGTCCTTCCAAGAATATCAGCATCTTATCTTGGAGGAAACAGTTGGGATAAGAGCATTCCTTCACTCAGGACTATAATTCATGTGTAGCGAACAACAGTCGCGGAAAAACATCTCAAAGCTGTGCTGATCCGAGGTGTCTGCAGTTCAGGCATTCCCAGGATTCCCTCCTCATCCTTTTTTTGCCACTTCCCCCAACCAAAATAGTTTGGAAGAATATTGGGCAATTTGTCATGGTTCCCTTGGCAACTCAGTAGCACAGTGGTTAGCACTGCTGCCTCACAGCGCCAGGGGCCCGGGTTCGATTTCGGCCTCGGGTGACTGTCTTGTGTGGAGTTTGCTCGTTCTCCTCCTGTCGGCGTGGGTTTCCCCCGGGTGCTCTGGTTTCCTCTCACAGTCCTTAGATGTGCAGATCGGGTGGAAAGCCATGCTAAATTGCCCCTTCATGTCTAAAGATGCGAAGGTTCACTGGGGTTATGGAGGCAGGGCGGGGGAGTGGGCCTAGGTGGGGGTGCTCTCTCAGAGCAGGGGGTGGGGGCAGACTCGATGGGCCGAATGGCCTCCTCCTGCACTCGCGGGATTCTATGACTTGAACAGTTATTGCTCACTGTGGAAATCCTGTTTACCTGGCCGGGAGTGGCTGCCTCTGGTTGCCCATTACTGCTGATCACAAAAGAGTTAAGGAGAGACTTTCGTTCCATCATATTCCGGGGGGGGGGGGGGGGGGGGGGCGGGGGGGGGGGGGCAAAAAAGAGCTTGGGCAAGCGGACAGGCAAAGCAACATATTATATTCTTGGGAAACCCTCTATATGAGAAATCGATGTGCACAGAGCAGGATTGAGGGGCCGAATGGCCATCTTCCCATCCTCTATTCCCCTCACTCGGTGCCTACGTTCCACTGTGAGACAGCAGACAGTTGCAGACCTCGTGTTGCTGCGGTGTAGCAGATTCCAGGAGAATTTCAGGATTACCTGTGGAATGCCAAAGCAAACTCTTTGAACTATCGTTCTGGTGCAAACTATCTTCAATTATTTTGTTAATACATGCAAGTGGGAGTACTCTTACACTGAAAGTATTTCCCGTAGACTTGCTGCGTCCCCTTTTAATGGGCGACTACCAGGGGAACATCTCTACCGAACAGGTTTTTTTTTGTTGTAACAAGGAGCACCTGCAATGTTCAGCTGAAATATTTTTCCTGGGAGCAGGCCCACGCAACATGCCTGTGTGAAAATCCAGGTGTCCTTATGACGAAGGAATGTGGTAACTATCTTAGTATTATAGAGCAACAAGTGATATAAGGCCATGAGACATAGGAGCAGTATTAGGCCATTCGCCCATCATATCTGCTCCGCCATTCAATCATGGCTGATATTTTTCTCATCCCCATTCTCCTGCCTTCTCCCCATAATCCCTGATCCTCTTATTAATCAAGAACCTATCTATCTCTGTCTGAAAGACACTCAGTGATTTGACCTCCACAGCCTTCTGCGGCAAAGGGTTCCACAGATTCACCACCCTCTGGCTGAAGAAATTCCTCCTCGTCTCTGTTTTAAAGGATCATCCCTTTAGTCTGAGATGGAGTTACCCTCTGGTGATAGTTTTTCCTACAAGTGGAAACATCCTCTCCACATCCGCTCTATCCAGGCCTCTCGGTATCCTGTAAGTTTCAATAAGATCCCCCCCCCCTCATCCTTCTAAACTCCAATGAGTGCAGACCCAGCGTCCTCAACCACTCCTCATATGACAAGCTCTTCATTCCAGGGGTCATTCTTGTGAACCTCCTCGGGACCCTTTCCAAGGCCAGCACATCCTTCCTTAGATACGGGGCCCAAAACTGCTCACAATACTCCAAATGGGGTCTGACCAGAGCCTGATACAGCCTCAGAAGTACATCCCTGGTCTTGTATTCCAGCCCTCTCGACATGAATACTAAAATTGCATTTGCCTTCCTAACAGCTGACTGAACCTGCACGTTAACCTTAAGAGAATCTTGACCTCGGACTCCTGAAACCCTTTGTGGCTTCTGATTTCATAAGGCTTTAGAAAATAATCTATGCCTCCATTCTTCCTACCAGAGTGCATAACCTTACACTTTGCCACATTATTTTCCATCTGCCACTTCTTTGCCCACTCTCCTGCCTGTCCAAGTCCTTCTGCAGCCCCCCTGCTTCCTCAATACTATCTGTCCCTCCATCAATCTTTGTATCATGTGCAAACTTAGCAACAGTGCCTTAGGGGCTGGTTTAGCTCACAAAGCTAAATCGCTGGCTTTTAAAGCAGACCAAGCAGGCCAGCAGCACGGTTCGATTCCCGTACCAGCCTCCCCGGACAGGCACCGGAATGTGGCGACTAGGGGCTTTTCACAGTAACTTCATTTGAAGCCTACTCGTGACAATAAGCGATTTTCATTTCATTTTCATTTCAGTTCCTTCTTCCAGATCATTAATGTACATTGTGAAAGGTTGTGGTCCCAGCACAGACCCCTGAGGCACACCACTAGTCACCAGCTGCCATCTTGAAAAAGACCCCTTTATGCCCGCTCTCTGCCTTCTGCCAGTCAGCCAATCCTCTATCCATGCCAGGATCTTACCCTGAACACCATGGGCTCTTATAACATGAAAGGCAGCAAAGAATGGCTAAAAGAGCAGGAAGGAGGGAGAAATTAGAGCACGAGAGAAAGCTAGCTGGAGGTAGAGGCCGGGATTCTCCGTTGCAAGTCCGCCCCACTACCGCTGCGAGCGAGTCAGAGAATCAGGCGCTCGGCCAAATCTCCCGTTCACCGCAGTGGGACTGGAGAAATCCGCTGCTGTGAACGGTCGGAGAATCCCGCTCATAAAACCAACAGCAAGAGTTTCTACAGCTATTTAAAAAGGAAAACAGTAAGTAGGGGGCATCAATCAACCAGAGAGAGAGAGTGTGGGGAATTAATGGAAAATAAGCAAATGGTGGATGAATTAGACAGATACTTACTGCCTTTACTGCAGAGAATAGTGAGAATTGTGAATTGTGAATCAGGAGGTGAAAGGGAGGAATTGAAAACAATTACAATCACCAGGGAAAGGGTACTGCGACAATCATTCAAACGAAAATCGGCAAATTCCCCAGGTCCCAATGGGCTTCATCCTGGGGTCTTCACAGAAGTGACTGCTGAGAAAGTTGATGCCTTGGTTTTAATTTTCCAAAATTCCTTTGATTCTGGAAAGGTCCCATCAGATCGGAAAATGGCGACTGTGACTCTTTTCTTCAAGAAAGGAGGGAGACAGAAAGCAGGAAACTGTGGAACAAGTAGCTTAATATCTGTCAGATGGAAAGTACTGGAATCTATTATTAAGGAGGTTATGATAGGGCACTGAGAACATCTCAATGCAGTAAAGCAGTTAACATGGTTTTAGAAAAGGGAAATCATGTGTTACTAATTTATTAGAGTTTGTGGATAAAGGGGAACCTGTAGATGTGGTGTGCTTAGATTTCCAGAAGGCATTTGACAAGGCATCACATCAAATCAGAGCTCACCGGGTAACGTATTCTCATAAATAAAGGATTAGTTAGGTAACAGGAAGCTAAGAGTATGCATAAATGGGGCAATGTAATGAGTGAAGTGCCACAGGGATTAGTGCTCGGGCCTCAGCTATTTACAACTTATTTAATGACTTGCATGAAGAGACCAAATGTATAGTCGCTAAATTGGTTGACGGCACAAAGTTAGATAGGCAAGTAACTTGTGAGGAAGACGTAAAGGATCTGCAAAGAGACATAAACAAGCTATGTGAGTGGGCCAAAATCTGGCAGATGGTGTATAATGAGGCAAATCCATCTAACTCCACTCTCTGTCTGTCTCTCTCTGCAGGAAAGGAAGTTACTTCAAACAATGGGATTGGTTCTGTCGATAATCTTAGCCCGCTGCCTCAGACTGAAATTAGTTTGTTAGAATTGCCTGTGAAGACCACGGTTGATCCTGTTCAGGTGAACAGTTTTGAGATCAAACCCAATGTAGCCGCCTTCCAGCTGCAACTCAATGCCGTAGAGAAGATACCCAATGGTAACTCCCCCAGCCATCAAATGAATGGACCAAACCGAGGGCAGCTCACGCAGTCTGTGGCCACACTACCCTCTCCAGCAAAGGAGCCACCGCCTCTGGCCACGAAGCCCAAACTGTAAGTACTCCAACCTCTTCATTCAGATTTCATTCTTCCTATGTTTTGAGTAGAAGATCCTTGGCTTGCGGACTCTCATATGGTGTTTTTGCGTCACTCGTGCTTCAATATAAAAGTCCTCTCGGCGTCCTATGCACAGTTCTAGTTTACATGCAATCAAAAGCACACTGAGGCGTTGGGGTAGATGCAGAGCAGTTTCAAAAGGATGATAGCAGAACTGAGAACTGGGCGGGTCAGTAAATTTGCTGATGACACCAAGATTGGTGGAGTAGTGGATGAGGTGGAGGGCTGTTGTCAGCTGCAAAGAGACATTGATAGGATGCAGAGCTGGCCCGAAAAATGGCAGATGGAGTTTAACCCTGATAAGTGCGAGGTGATTCATTTTGGTCGTACAAATTTGAATGCGGATTACAGGGTCAACGGCAGGGTTCTGAGGAATATGGAGGAACAGAGAGACCTTGGGGTTCATGTCCACAGATCTCCGAAGGTTGCCACTCAAGTGGATAGAGCCGTGAAGAAGGCTGACAGCGTGTTAGCGTTTATTAACAGGTGGCTTGAGTTTAAGAGCTGCGGGGTTATGCTGCAACTATACATGACCCTGGTGAGACCACATTTGGAGTATTGTGTGCAGTTCTGGTCACCTCATTATAGGAAGGATGTGGAAGCATTGGAAAGGGTGCAAAGGAGATTTGCCTGGATTGGAGGGTAGGTCTTCTGAGGAAAGGTTGAGGGAGCTAGGGCTTTTCTCTTTGGAGCGAAGGAGGATGAGAGGCGACTTAATAGAGGTTTATAAGATGATGAGGGGGATAGATAGAGTGGACGTTCAGAGACTATTTCCTTCGGTGGATGTAGCTGTTACAAGGGGGCATAACTATAAGATTCAGGGTGGGAGATATAGGAGGGATGTCCGAGGTAGGTTCTTTACTCAGAGAATGGTTAGGCTGTGGAATGGACTGCCTGCTGTGATAGTGGAAGCGGACACTTTAGGAACTTTCAAGAGGTTATTGTATAGGCACATGGAGCACTTGACGGAGTTGGATAGCTTGATCTTGGTTTCGGACAATGCTCGGCACAACATTGAGGGCCGAAGGGCCTGTTCTGTGCTGTACTGTTCTATGTTCTATGCTTCACCATGACAGGCCGGGACTCTTTACAGCTGAAAGAAAGAAGGCTATGGGGTGACCTGACCGAGTTCCTTCAGACTGTGAAAACTTTGAAAGTGCGCATTTGGGGGTTGGCCCCCGTTATTGGCGGGTGGGAATGGCGGAGGGGGGGTGACGGGATTCTCCGACCCCCCCTGCCAGGTCGGAGAATCCCTGGAGGGCAGCCTAAATCCCGCCCCGACGCCGGCTGCAGTATTCTCCAGCGCCGGTTTGCGGACGGGGGCAGGATTCACGCCACGCCGGTCGGGGGCCGTTGGCAGCGGCTCCCCTGGCAATTCTCCGGGCCCCGATTGGCCGAGCGGCCGCCTGGTTTCTAGCCAGTCCCGCCGGCGTGGATTGGACATGGTCCCACACAGCGGGACCGAGCTGTAGAAGTTGAGATTAGTGGACGTGTTGCATGGTCAATTAGGCTGATTGAGGGTGAAAGTTATGGCCAGGAATTAATCGAAGAAGTCTGGCCATAAGCATTTTACGATATAGATGATGATCAAATCGAGGTTGTGGCTAACATCAAAACGCCATAAGATCCTTTCACAAGCCAAAAGATGCTGGAATCAGCTAAAAGCCAGGATTCGCTGAAGCCCGTTCAATTGGTGTCTGTTTGGGGTGACCTTTCACCTCACAAGGTAATGGTTTGCACTGTGGTGGTCAACTCTGTTCAATTAAGCACGATGGAGAGTGTTTGCAGATTCCACCGGGGAGGTGGGGTGAAGGGTCCACAGCAGCGAGAAGGCCAAGACTTGTCCTTTCCCTTGTTGTTTTATTTAATTCGGCCACGTCAACATGATCTGGCTCGTTAATTGTTCCATGTGACTTGCCTGCACGTCAGCTACCAATTTAACTGCTCCTCCACTCTGAAATAGTTGCATTTATTCAAAGTGAGGTGATCAGTAGCAAGGTATGTTCATTTGGCAACAGTGCAATAAACTCCATTGAATGATCCATCTAAGTGTGTGTGTGTGTAATTCTGTTGTGTGTGTGATTCTGTTGTGTATGTGTGTGAGAGATTGTGTGTGAGCACATGTGAGTTTGAGGGCGTGTGAGAGAACGTGTGTTTGTGTGTGTGCGTGCACGTATGTTTGAGCTTTCAGCATGTGTGTGGGCATGTGTGTGTTTTTGCTCACATGTTAATGTGCGTGTGCATGCGAGTGTGCAAGTCTGTGAGTGCAAATGTGCGTGTGCTTTCATGTGAGCATATGTGTGGGCATGTATATGTAAGCGTGGGTGAGTTCCTGCTCACATGTTAGTGTGTGCGTGCTTATCTCTACTTCTCAGTCCCACACACTGGAAACATGTGAGGAGGGGAAACTCAATTTTAAAAAATGCTTTGACATTTGAACAACACTGATTTCATCCCTCGGGACTATTTATGCTGGACATCTATGAGCCTCGTGATCAAACAACCATTGTCTGTCCTCACTGCTTATCGCCTGACTACAGGGTAAATGGAAACAGGCCAGTAGACTGATGTTATCAGATATTTTGTTAAGTCCTGGCATGGCCGGATATTCAAGAGCAGTTTAAGCAATGTGAGCATAAATCAAAGTCACAAACCTCAAACAAGACATCAGTAATACATTTCTACGGCACCTTACATAATCTCTGGACATCTCTAAATCTCCTTGTGACCATGAGAGTACATGTGAAATGCCTTCACTTTTGACAACTTTTTGAACATCGGGTAGCAGCCAATTTGTGTTCAGCAAGATCCCCCCCCCCCCCCCCCTCCCCCCCCAAAGGCAGTGAAATAAATGGGCAGGTAATCTGGTTTTATGTTACATCAGGTGAGGGATCAATTTTAGCCATGATGTTGGTTAGAACTCTGCTGGTTTTGAGAGTGCAGACAGTGCCTCAGTTTAGCAACTCATAGAGTCCAGCATTCCCTCAGTACTGCCCGCCTCTCAAACGGGGAGTGAAGCCCACAGCCTTCTGACTCGGGACGGATATTGTCACTCCAGGAGCTACATCTGATACATTAGCCAATCCCTTGGATTAAGCTGCCAAAAAAGAGGAACCCAATTTTAGCTCTCAACTCCCAACCCCCTGCTTTTTTTTCTTCAGTCAAGAATTCGATTGATGGCTGGTTACTGCGAAGGATGCAGATGCTGCAGATGACACGAAGGTCGGTGGAGTTGTGGATAGTGCTGAAGGATGTTTGCAGGTTACAGAGGGACATAGATAAGCTGCAGAGCTGGGCTGAGAGGTGGCAGATGGAGTTTAATGCGGAAAAGTGCGAGGTGGTTCACTTTGGAAGGAGTAACAGGAATGCAGAGTACTGGGCTAATGGCAAGATTCTTGGTAGTGTAGATGAACAGAGAGATCTCGGCATCCAGGTACATAAATCCCTGAAAGTTGCCACCCAGGTTAATAGGGCTGTTAAGAAGGCATATGGTGTGCTAGCCTTTATAAGCAGGGGGATTGAGTTTCGGAACCACAAGGTCATGCTGCAGCTGTACATAACTCTGGTGCGGCCGCTCCTGGACTACTGCGTGCAGTTCTGGTCACCACATTATAGGAAGGATGTGGAAGCTTTGGAAAGGGTTCAGACGAGATTTACTAGGATGTTGCCTGGTATGGAGGGAAGGTCTTACGAGGAAAGGCTGAGGGACTTGAGGTTGTTTTCGTTAGAGAGGAGAAGGCTGAGAGGTGACTTAATAGAGACATATAAGATAGTCAGAGGGTTAGATAGGGTGGACAGTGAGAGTCTTTTTCCTCGGATGGTGATGACCAACACAAGAGGACATAGCTTTAAATTGAGGGGTGGTAGATATAGAACAGATGTCAGAGGCAGTTTCTTTATTCAGAGAGTAGTAGGGGTGTGGAACGCCCTGCCTGCAACAATAGTAGACTCGCCAAATTTAAGGGCATTTAAGTGGTCACTGGATAGACATATGGATGAAAATGGAATAGTGTAGGTCAGATAGGCTTCAGATGGTTTCACGGGTCGGCACAACATCGAGGGCCGAAGGGCCCGTACTGCGCTGTAATGTTCTATGTTCTATGAGCCCTCGCTGCATTCCCTCAAGAGTTAATCCATCTTTTCGCCTCACAATTACTAAAAAGCTGGTTGGAGTGGACGAGATAATGTGGGAATGGGCTACGGATTGCTGAAAGTCCTTTCTGGGAACCTTGACAAAGACCCAACCTTACTTACATTTTAATCTGCGGAATCAGAATTATTTTGAATAAAAATATTAGGTTTCCACGAAGGAACCTCGCAGGTGTGCCAATTACATATTTGCGGCCTGCCACGCCTCTGGATTTTTCTTCGGGCCTTATTGTTTTGTAGCCTGGATGGAATGAGCCACCGGTGTGATTGACCCTCGCTCCAGCTGAGGTGTTTTGGCAATGTTGTCCACTGCATTCGACATTAGCCACATTTGGCGCATCGGGAATTAGCACAATTGCTTCACAGCTCCAGCGTCCCAGGTTCGATCCCGGCTTGGGTCACTGTCTGTTGGTCATTCTCCCCGGGTGCTCCGGTTTCCTCCCACAGTCCAAAGATGTGCAGGTTAGGTGGATTGGCCATGATAAATTACCCTTGGTGTCCAAAATTGCCCTTAGTGTTGGGCAGGGTAACTGGGTTATGGGGATAGGGTGGGGCGGTGGGCTTGGGTAGGGTGCTCTTTCCAAGAGCCGGTGCAGACTCGATGGGCCGAATGGCCTCCTTCGGCACTGTAAATTCTATGAACAATGCATTTCTGATTGTTAAAAGAGCGATGGGCATAATCATTTGGGCGTGTCATCTCAACGCCCAGGTTGGTAGGGGATCAATGTGAACTTCCACCTCGCCCTGCGTTTGTTGGTAAAACGGTAAGACAAAAAGCAGAGTGTGCAAGGGTTTTTGTTTTTTCGCTGGTTGTGAGTGATTTACAACCTTAGCTACCGAATTCCTGGAAGAATTTCTGAAGAATTTGCTGTAACCAGGGGCAGTGGTTGTTTTGCGAGGGCTCCCTCCATAGATGACCCTTCATTTTACTATGCAACAATATTAAACACTTCCTACTGAATCTAGTATGTCATGGTGCAGTGGGTAGTGTCCAGGCTTCAACCCCAGAAACTCTGGCTTCAAGTCCCACCTTCGGACTTGATGGCCAAAGAAGGTGAGTTCGTATTGTGGCCACACAGGGTTGAGCCTGCAAGTCCTTCCAACCCACGCCAAAGGCAGGTCAGAGTGAGGGAGATCCCTGGTTTTGGCCATGACGATGAACAAAACCTGTTGCCCAAATAGAAAACTAGTGTCATCTCTGGCACGTGGTTCCGAAATGTAAAATATGCAGCAGACTTTGTCTGTCGAAAACGTTCTAAAACTTTGGGCCAAATGGCCTCGTTCTGTGCCAAATCATTCTATCATTTTGTTTAAACAACATTGAACGATTGTGAAAGATTTATTAATGCTGATGGCCTGTCAGATATTAGATTGGTAAGCATCCGGGCAGGGGCAATGTGATAACTTCCGGGGTAACGTTTCAGGTTGATGACTGTTCATCAGAGTTTGTGTTGAGACAATGCTGAAATTGAAATCTAGCCTTGTATAATACCTGAGCAGTCAAGTAATACTAAAGATATGAATTTCATCCTGTCATTCTTCTACCTTGCAGCAGCTTGTGAGGGGAAGAACGGGGCGGCACAGTGGTTAGTAGTGGGGCCTCGCAGCTCCAGGGACCCGGGTTCGATTCCGGCCTCGGGGGACTGTCTGTGTGGAGTTTGCACGTTCTTCCCGTGTGTGCGTTTCCTCCGGGTGCTCCGGTTTCCTCCCACAGTCCAAAGATGTGCACGTTAGGTGGGGCTATGGGGATAGGGCGGGGGAGCGGGCCTCGGTAGGCTCGGTGAAGACTCGCTGGACCGAATGGCTTCCTTCTGCACTGCAGGGAATCTATGGGGCGCGATTCTCCGCTGCCCAGGCAGGGTGGGGGAATCGCGGGAGGGCCGCTCTGGCACCCCCCGCGATTCTGCCACCCCCCCCCCCAAAATGGCGTGTCGCATTTTGCGACACGCCGCTCGGAGAATCGCGGGTCGCCGTTTTTCACGGCGACCCGCGATACTTCGGCCTGGATGGGCCAAGCGGCCTGCCGTTCCCGACCTGTTCACGCCGGCGGCAACCACACCTGGCGGCAACCACACCTGGTGGGCACCGATCGCGGGACCATGCCATCCTTGGCACGGCCGTGGTGCGGCCGTGCCAATCGGTGGAATGGTTGTGCAGAACGGCACTTTGCGGCCGTTTTCACGAACTGGTATAGCAGGTGTATTCAAATTCGTTAAAACGGCCGTAAAGGCCTTGGAAATCGGCCCATCGGCCAGGGGAGAATCGCTGCTCGCCGTAAAAAAACGGCGAGCAGCGATTCGTGTCAGGGGGCGGGCGTGGGCCGGGGGTGGAGAATAGCGGGAGGGTGTCGGACCAGCGTCGCCGTAATGATTTGCGCCGCCCGCTATTCTCCGCCCCGTCGTGAGTGCGGAGAATCGCGCCCATGGAATTCCTTGCCCAGTGAAGCAGTTGAGGCTCCTCAATTAAATGTTTTTAAGGTAAAAATAGATAGAATAAAGGGATTAAGGGTTATGGTGTTCAGGCCGGAAAGTGGAGCTGAGTCCACAAAAGATCAGCCATGATCTCGTTGAATGGTGGAGCAGGCTCGAGGGGCCAGATGGCCTACTCCTGCTCCTAGTTCTTATGTTCTTATCTGAATGGCTTTGATAAAGGGTCATCTGGACCTGCTGAGATTTTCCAGCATTTTTTCTTTTGGTGCCAACTTATCCTGGAATAAAACCTGGAATGGAAAGCCAATCTCATTGGTTCTGCGTGAGCCTTTTCTATTCAAACCCCCCTTACTCACCCCTCCTCCAGGGCTCCCAATCCCCAAAAGAAAGAAGGTTAGGTGGGGTCATTCTGTTTGGAAACGCTTTACGAATACATTTAAGCGGCCCCAGCAGAACGAGATCCAAGATTTAATTTTGATTGATGTTGCACTCGTGGATGTCGGAAGATTTGTGGACCCATGCCAAAGGATCCGTTTACAAACATAGAACAGCCGCAGTAAAAGTTCTTATTATGTTCGCAATGGACAACAGAGGCCTGAAAGCTAGGCCCGGGTACAAGTACCTTAAAACTAAACCCGTGTACACGCACCTTAAAAACTAGGGCTGTGTACAAATTACTGCCGTGTACAAGGACTTAAAACTGCAGCTGTGTGTAAATAACATAAAATGGATTGGGTTTGTTTATTGTCATGCATACCAAAGTAGAGTGAAAAGTATTTTTCTGCGAACAGCTCAACAGATCATTAAATACATCAAAAGAAAAGAAAATACATAATAGGGCAACACAAGGTATACAATGTAACGACATAAACACCGGCATCAGGTGAAGCATACAGGGGTGTAGTGTTAATGAGGTCAGTCCATAAGAGGGTCATTTAGGAGTCTGGTGACAGTGGGGAAGAAGCTGCTTTTGAGTCTGTTCGTGCATGTTCTCAGACTTCTGTATCTCCTGCCCGATGGAAGAAATTGGAAGAGTGGGTAAGCCGGGTGGGAGGGATCCTTGATTATGCTGCCCGCTTTCCCCAGGCAGCAGGAGGTGTAGATGGAGTCAATGGATGGGAAGTAGGTTTGTGTGATGGACTGGGCTGTGTTCACGACTCTCTGAAGTTTCTTGCAGTCTTGGGCCGAGCAGTTGCCATACCAGGCTGGGATGCAGCCAGATAGGATGCTTTCTATGGTGCATCTGTAAAAGTTGGAATGAGTTAATGTGGACATGCCGAATTTCCGTAGTTTCCTAAGGAAGCTGTTGCGCTTTCTTGGTGGTAGCATCAACGTGGGTGAACCAGGGCAGATTTTTGGAGATATGGGCCCCGAGGAATTTGAAGCTGCTAACCATCGCCACCTCGGCCCCGTTGATGCTGACAGGGGTGTGCACAGTACTTTGTTTCTTGAAGTCAATGACCAGCTCTTTAGTTTTGCTGGCATTGAGGGAGAGATTGTTGTCGCTGAACCACTCCACGGGGTTCTCTATCTCCCTCCTGTATTCTGATTCGTCGTTATTCGAGATCCGGCCCACTATGGTCATATCGTCAGCAAACTTGGATGGAATTGGAACCAAATTTTGCCCCGCAGTCGTGTGTGTACAGGGAGTATAGTAGGAGGCTAAGTACGCAGCTTTGCGAGGCCCCAGTATTGAGGACTATTGGGGAGGAGGTGTTGTTGTTTATTATTACCGATTGTAATCTGTGGGTCAGAAAGTCGAGGATCCAGTTGCAAAGGGAGGAGCCAAGTCCTAGGTTTTGGAGCTTTGATATGAGTTTGGCTGGGATTATGGTGTTGAAGGCGGAGCTGTAGTCAATAAATAGGACTCTGACGTAGGAGTCCTTATTGTCGAGATGCTCTCGGGATGAGTGTAGGGCCAGGGAGATGGTGTCTGCTGTGGTCCAATTGCGGCGATATGCAAATTGCAGTGGATCAAGGCGTTCCGGGAGTATGGAGGTGATGTGCCTCATGACCAACCTCTGGAAGCATTTCATTATGATTGAAGTCAGGGCCACCGGACGGTAGTCATTGAGGCACGTTGCCTGCTTCTTCTTTGGCACCGGTATGATGGTGGTCTTCTTGAAGCAGTTGGGGACCTCGGAGCGGAGTAGGGACAGGTTGAAGATGTCCGCGAACATCTCTGCCCGCTGGACCGCGCAGGCTCTTGAGTGCACGACCAGGGATCCCCTCCGGGCCCGTCACCTTCCGTGGGTTCACTTTCAGGAAGGCTGTTCTGACTTCGGAAGCTGTGATGGTGGGTATGGGTGAGTTATGGGCTGCTGGGACACTCTACAGCGGATTCATGGTTTCCTGCTGGAACCGGGCAGAGAATGCATTAAGTTCATCGGGGAGGGGTGCGCTGCTGCCGGAGATACTGCTCGGCTACGCTTGGTAGCCCGTTATGTTGTTTAGGTTTTGAAACAACCGCCGAGAGTCTGTAACGCTGGTCTGTGACTCTAGCTTGGTTTGATACTCTCTCTTGGCATCTCGGATGGCATTGCGGAGGCTTTGTGATGCAACAGGCCCGCTCCCGTAGGCTAAATCGGGATGTCGCCGTAGCGTGGCAAGAAACCATTATCACCACTTGAGCCTTATTTCCATACAATTAATGAGAGCCACCACATATCCAGTAGCCTCCCATGATTCATGGGCAGCACGGTAGCCTTGTGGATAGCACAATTGCTTCACAGCTCCAGGGTCCCAGGTTCGATTCTGGCTTGGGTCACTGTCTGTGCGGAGTCTGCACTACCTCCCCGTGTGTGCGTGGGTTTCCTCCGGGTGCTCCGGTTTCCTCCCACAGTCCAAAGATGTGCGGGTTAGGTGGATTGGCCATGATAAATTGCCCTTGGTGTCCAAAATTGCCCTTAATGTTGGGTGGGGTTACTGAGTAATGGGGATAGGGTGGAGGTGTTGACCTTGGATAGGGGGTAGGGTTCTCTTTCCAAGAGCCGGTGCAGCCTCGATGGGCCAAATGGCCTCCTTCTGCACTGTAAATTCTATGTAAAATCTATGTAAAAATGGGCCTTCCCAGAAAGTGGTCACGTTGGCACACATTAGTGCGCCTTTTGAAAACCGTGAAACTGGCAGCAGGGCTTCAGCTGAGAGCCGAAGAGGTGAGTAGCCATCTTTGCTCACAGACAAAGAGCCTCAGGAGAGCTGGTGGCCACAGTGGCCATTCCATGGGACAGGTCCAGGATGGCACTCAGCGCCCCCTCCTCCCAGAGGGCCCTGGGGTTCACCTCGGGACGGAGGGCACCTGGTTCGAGCCCCCTGCTGCCCCTGCATCATCTGGCTCTGCCAGCCCTGGCGGCTCCCCAATATCTACACCAAGGTGTGGACGCCCTTGGAGGTACTCCTCAGTGATTGGGACATGTTCTGCAGCGCCTCAGCAATGCAGACCTGCGACTGGGACAAACTCTGCCATGCCCTGGCCATTCCCAACTGAGACCGGGACATGTCCCAGACAACCACATCACGGTCAACCTGGTACTGGGTCACGTCCCCTAGTGAGTCGGACATTCGACCAAGAACCTCAGCCATGGCCGTCACCGACTGCACCATGCCTTGGACACCTTCACTCATGCTGCCAACATCGTGCACCAGGCTCTTCACTGCGGTCGCCACCCTAGCAGTGTTGGCCTCAGTGCCCCCGCGCTGCCGGCGACATATCCTGCGCCTGGAGCCTCTGTGACTCCTCCAAGCGGCTATGGGCCTGCTGGAGTGAAGCTGACATCAGCCGCAACCTAAACAGCTCCATCAGCCCCGGATAACACACTTCCAGAGGCTCGGCATCAGGCTGGCACCCAGCTGCGACCTGGGATCCAGCAGCCCTCTGACTGCTGTCTCACCTGGGGGGGGTCCTGCCTGCACCTGATCTGCATCATCATCACCCGATTGTGCCCCAGAAGCCTGACCACTTAACATTTCCCACTGAGGTGTGTGTATCTACCCGAGTGGAGGGCGGGGATAACAGCTGTGACGCACTGACTGTGACATCCTCGGCGCTCTCCTCCGAGGTGTTGTCCTGGGAGGCAGGGGAGGGGGTAATCCTGCATGAACCAGCGCCGTCGGCTGGAGGACCTGTGGGAGAATGGACATGTGACAATAAGAACTCGCGTGACAGGTCCTCCGGGTGGGGCCCGGTGGATCCTCACCTCTGTGGCAGCCGCCAACCTCCACATTGGTGACTCTCTGTCCTCGGCCATCCCCCCTCACCTCCAGGGCCCGTTCCTCGAAGGAGGTAAGGATTCCTATGTCTAGCACCCCTCCGGCAGTCTGGACCCTCTCCCGCTGATTTTGGGAGGGTTTTGCCTGTGGAGACACAGGGAAGACATCATTAGCCACACGCGTGGCTCACAGTTGTGGAGGGGGATGTGAAGGAAAGGTTGGGTGGGGGGGGCGGATGAAGGGAGGTGAAGGGAGGGTTGAGGGTGTGGATGCTCGGGTGGAGGCGGAAAGGTCTTTGAATGGGGGTGGGGTGGCATTGGTGTCAATTCACCCGTGTGCCTGGTGTAGACCATTGACCTTCTTACGACACTGGAGGCCATCCTCCTGGTCAGACTGCTCTAGCTCATGGCCTCACCACCTCATCCCAGGCAGCACTGGGTGCCCTGTGGCTCACCCTTTGGGACCCCTGGGGGAACAGGACATCCCTCTTGGCCTCCACCTCATCAAGGAGCCTCCCAGGCGTGGGGCTGGCTGTGTAAGTGCCGTTTAAACTGCTCGACACTGTTAGCGAGGGGATGGGGGTGATGCTGGCGAGCGCGGCCCCTCTGCGAATCAGCTGGCGAGCCTTCATTTACGGCCTGTGAGACCTTGTGAAGTGGACCAATTAATGTTGAATAGCGTTGCCGGCCTCGCTGGGCCGAGCACCGGGAAACTCGCAGCAGAAGTAACAGCGTTGTTGTCATGGGTGACTTCAACTTCCCCAATTATGACTGGAACCTCCTAGTGCAAATGGTTTGGATGGAGCAGATATTGTCAGGTGTGTACAGGAAGGATTCCTGACTCAATATGTAGATAGGCCGACTAGTGGAGAAGCCATATTGGACTTTGGTGCTCGGCAATGAACCAGGCCAGGTGTCAGATGTCTCGGTGGGAGAGCATTTCAGTGACAGTGACCACAACTCCTTGACCTTTACCATAGTCATGGAGAGGGATAGGAACACACAGTATGGGAAGGTATTTAATTGGGGGAGGGGAAATTATACTGCTATTAGACAGGAGCTGAGGAGCATAAAGTGGGAACAATTGTTCTCAGGGAAATGCACAACAGTAAATGTGGGGGTTGTTTAAGGAGCACTTGCTGCGAGTGCTGGATAGTTTTGTCCCACTGAGACGAGGAAGGAATGGTGAGGTGAAGGAGCCTTGGGTGACAAGAGAAGTGGAGCTTCTAGTCAAGAGGAAGAAGGAAGCTTATGTAAGGATGAGGAAGCAAGGATCTGACTCGGCTCTAGCGGGTTACAAGGTAGCCAGGAAGGAACTCAAAAATGGACTGAGGAGAGCTAGAAGGGGGCATGAGAAAGCCCTGGCGGATAGGATGAGGGGAAACCCCAAGGCATTCTACACTTCTGTGAGAAATAAGAGGATGATCAGAATGAGAGTAGGGCCGATCAGGGCTAGTGGAGGGAACTTGTGCCTAGAGTCTGAGGAGATGGGGGAGGCCCTAAGTGAATATTTTGCTTCAGTATTCACTGGAGAAAGGGACCTTGTTGCTCATGTGAACAGTGTGAACCAGGTTAATAGACTCGAACAGGTTGATATTAAGAAGGAGGATGTGCTGGAAATTTTGAAAAGCATCAGGGTAGATAAATCCCCTGGACCTGACAGGATATACCCAAGGTTACTACGGGAAGCGAGGGAGGAGATTGCTGCACTGTTGGGGATGATCTTTGCGTCCTCGCTCTCGACTGGAGTAGTACCGGATGATTGGAGGGCAAATGTTGCTCTCCTGTTCAAGAAAGGGAATAGGGAAATCCCTAGGAATTACAGACCCATCAGTCTTGTGGTGAGCAAAATATTGTAAAGGATTCTGAGAAATAGGATTTATGATTATTTAGAAAAACACAGTTTGATTAAAGATAGTCAGCATGGTTTTGTCAGGGGCAGGTCATGCCTCACAAGCCTCACTGAATTCTTTGAGGCTGTGACGAGACACATTGATGAAGGCCGGGCAGTGGATGTGGTGTATATGGATTTCAGTAAGGCATTTGATAAGGTTCCCCATGGTAGGCTCATTCAGAAAGTTAGGGGGCATGGGATACAAGGAAATGTGGCTGTCTGGATACAGAATTGGCTGGCCAAAAGACAGCGAGTGGTAGTGGATGGAAAGTATTCCGTCTGGAGGTCAGTGACCAGTGGTGTCCCGCAAGGATCTGTTCTGGGACCTCTGCTCTTTGTGGTTTTTATAAATGGCTTGGATGAGGAAGTGGAAGGGTGGGTTTGTAAGTTTGCCGATGACAGAAAGGTTGGGGGAGTTGTTGAGGGTTGTTGCAGGTTACAACAGGACATTGACAGGATGCAGAGCTGGGCTGAGAAGTGGCAGATAGAGTTCAACCTTGATAAATGTGAAGTGATTCATTTTGGAAGGTCGAGTTTGAATGCTGAATATAGGGTTAAAGGCAGGATTCTTGGAAGTGTGGAGGAACAGAGGGATCTTAGGGTCCACACACATAGATCCCTCAAAGTTGCCACTCAGGTTGATAGGGTTGTTAAGAAGGCGTATGGTGTGTTGGCTTTCATTAACAGGGGGATTGTGGTGGTATGGATATGAGCTCTGCCATTGGTGCAGAGCACTGGCTCCCCATTGGCTCTGGTTGGTCATGTGCCTCTCGTCCGATTGGTTGGGACTAGTCATGTGACTGCTCTCCAATTGGTCGAGAGGCAAGTAGGCCCCACCTCCGAGGTGGGGTATAAGTACCCAGCATTCCTGGCGGTCGGCCTTACTCTGCAGTCGACCACCAGGCTAACAACTAGCTGATTAAAGCCACAGTTCGGATCCTAATTGTGTCTTGAGTCAAATTGATGGTGCATCAGGGATTGAGTTTAAGAGCCGTGAGGTTTTTGCTGCAGCTTTATAAAACCCTAGTTAGACCACACTTTGAATATTGTGTCCAGTTCTGGTCGCCTCATTATAGGAAGGATGTGGATGCCTTGGAGAATATTTACCAGGATGCTGCCTGGACTGGAGGGCATGTCTTATGAAGAAATGCTAAGTGAGCTAGGGCATTTCTCACTGGAGCAAAGAAGGCAGAGAGCTGACTTGATAGAGGTGTACACGGTGATGAGAGGCATGGATAGAGACTTTTCCAAAAGGGTGGAAATGGCTGTCACGAAGGGAAATCATTTTAAGGTGATTGGAGGAAAGTACAGGGAAGATGTCAGAGGTAGGTTCTTTACACAAAGAGTGGTGAGTGTGAGGAATGCACTGCCAGCAGAGGTGGTGGAGTCTGAGTCATTAGGGACATTTAAGCGACTCTTAGACACCTGGACAGCAGTAAATTGCAGGGGTGTAGGTTAGGTTGATCTTAGATTAGGATAAATGGTTGGCACAACATTGTGGGCTGAAGGGCCTGTACTGTGCTGTACTGTTCCATGTTCTATATTCTAATTCCCACTTGATATCAACTTTGAAATCTATCCGGATAATTGCACCCATGCTATCCAGGTTGGTTGTAAATAGCTGCCTGATGTTTGTCGTCCAGGACTTCTGTTTCACATTCTGCTGGTCCTCGCGATTTCCCCCTAAACTCCCTCTCCCGCTTTCCATGCAAAGTTTACGTTGACCTTTCCAAACACTTCTGTTTAATTTATGGCCAGTGTGTATGATGGGAGATGTATACAACCCATCAGCACACATACACACTCAAGCCTACACACGCTCACGCACACTGTTGCCCAGGGCTTTAGTTCAGGCACTTAACTCTGGTTGTAAATGTACTCTGTCAACTCGCGAATGAGTTGTGTCTTTGGACGGAAGACCACGATTATTTTAAACAAAAGCAAAGCTCCAAATGGTGTGGGTTTCCAGCAGTGGGTTGGCTTGGAGCGCTGGCCATGCAGTATTTGCTGCAAAGCTGGAGTCCGTGAACAAAGATGTGCGCGTTAGGTGTATTGGCCTTGCTAAATTGCCACTTAGTGTCCAGAAATGTGCAGGTTAGGTTATGGGGATATGGGGATGGCGTGGGTGGGGGGCGTGCATCTGGGTAGGTTGCTCTTTCGGGGGGGTCAATGCAGACCCGATGGTCTGAATGGCCTCCATCTGCACTGCAGTGATTCCATGATTCTGAGCAAGGCTCTCCCAGGTTTTGACGTCTCTGCTGCATTTCTTGAAGTGAGCCTTCAGGGTGTCTTTGAAGCACTTCCTTTGTCCTCCTCTAGTCCGGCAGCCTTCCTTCAGCTGGGTGAAGAAGATCTGCTTTGGCAGTTGGTTCTCTAACATCCTAAGCACATGGCCGGCCCAGTGAAGTTGGTTTTGGATTATCATGGCCTCAACGCTGGTTCTCTTGGCTCCTTCAAGGACACTGATGTTGCTATGCCTGTCTTCCCAGATGATGTGAAGTATCCATCTTAGCCAGCACTGATGGTACCTCTCCAGGACCTTGAGGTAGCGCCTGTAGGTAGTCCTGGTTTCTGAGCTGGAGAGAAGAGTTGGAAAGATGACTGCCTTATGCATGAGGATCTGTAATACCCTCTTGAATGCCTCGATTGAACCTGCCTCCACCACACCTCCAAGCAGTGGATTCCAGACCGGAACCACTTGTTGTGTGAAGACGTTTTTTCTCCCATCACATTTCATCACAAGTTTCCACTTATTCCTTGGAGCTACCTTCTATAATTCAGTGTCCTTCAATTACAACTGATTATCCTGTGGATAGAAAGACTTCTAGTGCACTAGGACATCCAAAATCACTTTGCAGCCATTTCATAAAATTCTTTCACGGGATTCCTGTAATGTGCCTTTAAGGGATAGCAGCATGATGTCACCAGAAGGGAAGTGTGTCATGCGAGCCAGCCTTAGTTTCACTTTTGCTTTTGAGCAGAGCGTGCACACACAGCTCTGCTGCTGGTGACTTCAAGCACTCGGCCTATGTAAAAAAAACTGTTGCCATGGGCCAAGTCAAAGTAAATGACCTCACAAGGTGTTCACCCAATCTCTGATGAGTGATTGGTACTAATATCATTATAACAACATAACATGGTGCTCGGCAATGGTCAGCAACCTGGCAGCAAGATTGAATACAGGTACGACAGGATGAAAAACCTTCGATCGTGCTAATGCGATGAGATAATCCTTAACGTGCTGTTCACACTGTGTTGCTGGCTGGGTCAACATTTACTGTCCATCCCTAATTGACGTTGCGAAGGTGGTGATGAGCTGTCTTCTTGAACCCCTGCAGCCCCAGAGGTGCAGATACACAGTGCTGTTAAGGAGGGACTTACAGCGAAGGAACAGCCGATATATTTCCAAGTCAGGGTGGTGAGTGACCTTAAGGGGAACCTCCAGGTGGTGGGGTTCCCAGGTATCTGCTGCCCTTGTCCTTGAAGGTGGCAGCAGTCACAGATTTGGAAGGGTTTCAACCAGGAGGAATGCAGCAGCCAGGTTATTCAGAGCAAGCTCCCACAAATAGAGTTTGATGATGAATATTTTTTGATGATGTTGTCTGAGGGATGAACACTGCTCCTCCCACTCATCTTCAAAAATAGTGACATACGACCTTTTGCTTCTGTTTAATGTCACACAGGACGGGCTTATACAACTTTTTTTTTAAATTTAGTGATACATCCGAAAGCTGTGTTACAATAACTTGTATTTATATGGCGCCTCTGACATAGTAAAAGGTCCCAAGGTGTTACCTTGGGAGTGTTATCAAACAAAACATGACACCAAGCTAAGCGAGGCAGTATTAGGACAAGTGATCAGGAACCTGGTCAAAGAGGAATTTTTTAAGGAGGAAAGAGAGTTCCAGAGATGGAGAGGTTTCAGGTTGGGAATTCCAGGCCCTCGGTAGTTGCAGGCACAGCCGGTTGAACGGCAACCAGGAGATCGGGGCGAATAGTTGGGAGAAAGTGATCAAAAGCTATGGTCAAAAGGGTCAATCCTGAGTGGAAAATTGCATAATTTCTTTGTTCGATCGTGGGCACCACTGGCAAGGCCCTTATTTTCTTGCCCATCCCGAATTGCCCTTGAACTGAGTGGCTCACTTGGCAATTTCATCAAAAGTCAACCACATTGCTGTGGGTTTGGAGTCACACGTAGGCCAGACCAGGGAAGGATGGCAGATTTCCTTCCCGAAAGGACCAGATTGTTCTTTTTTAAACAACCGGCTATGATATCTGGCATGGTTCCCATTACTGAGAGGAGCTTTTTTTTTATAGTCCAGATTTATTCATTGAATTTGAATCCCACCAGCTGCCTTAGTGGGATTTGAACCCCTGTCCCGAGAGCATTAGCCTGGGCCTTCGGATTACGAGTGCTGTGATATTATTTTCTTTTTCAATATATGTTTTCCAATTAAGGGGCAATTTTGCGTGGCCAGTCCACTTACCCTGCACATCATTGGGTCGTGGGGATGAGACCCACACAAACACGGGGAGAATGTGCAAACTCCACACAGGCAGTGACCCAGGGCCAGGATCGAACCGGGGTCCTCAGCGCCGTGAGGCAGCAGTGCTAACCACTGCGCCATCATGCCGCCCCACCTCCTGTGATATGACTACTACGCTACTAAGGTTGAAGTGGTTTAGGACGAGAATCCTGTGGTTGTCGTCTGTGATGATCAAAGAATACCTACAGTGCAGAAGGTGACCTTTCGGCCCATCGTGGACCACCGACCCTCCGAAATAGCACCCCACCCAGGCCCACTCCCCCACCTTATCCCTGTAACTCCACCTAATTCTGGATGTTAAGGGGCAATTTAGCATGACCAATCCACCTAACCTGCACATCTTTGGATTGTGGGAGGAAACCGGAGCACCAGGAGGAAACAGCTGGGAGAACGTGCAAACTGCACACAGACGGTCACCTGAGGCCAGAATTGAACCCAGGTCCCTGGAGCTGTGAGGCAGCAGTGTACCACAGTGTACCATTGTACCACCGTACCGTCCATTAGGCCTAGAATCAGTGAGGGATGACTGGGGTTAGAGAGAAATAAATAGAAAGCCAAAGTCAGAAGAACAGACAATATATGAGCTGGAACGTTAGGACTGGACAGGGTTAGGAACATAGGGACAGGAATGGACCATTCAGCCCATTAAGCCTGCTTTCCCATTCAATATGATCATGGCTGATCATCCACTTCCGATGCCATGGAAACAGCCGACTCGTCTCTGCTGGGGTCTTACCAGAGGTGGGAGAGGCCTTAGGCAGCCTGCCCACCCTTGGCCAAACTGAGGCCCTTGAAGTGGAAAGTTGTCAATGTAGTGACTGTTTTTAAAAGCTTTTAGTTACACTTTCTATTGTCACCATAGAGCATGCAGGTGTACGGCGGGTGAATGAGCATGGAAGCACCATAGCTTGACTTGGGGACCATGAGAAGCCGTAGGGTTAGATGGAGGGCGTGCCTTGGGAGGAGGTCATATAGGGTGGGTGGGGTCATGAAGAAAGAGCACCTTTTGAACTTGCCTTCCAAAGGTTTGGACTGTGGGAGGAAACCGGAGCACCCGGAGGAAAGCCACGCAGACACGGGGAAAACGTGCAGACTCCACACAGACATTGACCCAAGCCGGGAATCGAACCTGGGACCCTGGAGCTGCAAAGCAACGGTGCTAACCACTGTGCTACCATGCTGCCCATTGTTATGAAAACTGGCAGGACTGAAAAATGGAGAGAGGCTCAACAACGTCGCATTGTCATGTGTTTTGTGTTTTCAAGCAAATTTGTGACCTATCTGCAGAGTGACACAACGATACAGAGAAATTGGCAGCCTGTGTGGCTCAGTAACTTGCCTTTATTGCGCCTTTAATGCAGTTTAAAAAGTCCCAAAGGCAGTCCAGGTTCAAAAAAATACTGTTCTTTATTAAATGTTTGAGATTTGCTCTCAAGCTTTATGCAATGTGGCCGGCTTTCCAAGCACTAACGAACCATCCGCAAACCAGCACAGAAGGTCAGAACTGTACTCTGCAATCAGCGAAAAATGCAAATGGCTCAATGAGCTTCCTGCTGTCGCTGGGTGTGAATAACTTTCACCTCACTGTGACACCATCAGGATGCTGGGCCCAGCCCGCTCCGCCCAGCCAAGGTTAGTGAACACGCACTCACCCCTGACGTGTCATCGCGATTATCATTCCCGACAAGATTATTCCCATCACTCCTGAGTGGAGGCCAGTAAGGGGGGGGGGGGGGGGGGGGGGGTTGGGCGATGGTCCCTTCACCACCCCCACTTAAAAACAAAGAGAAATCATGCCCTTCAGGTCAGTATTGAGCTGAGCCTTTGAACGGGAGCCTTAACTTGAGGTCATCCAAATATCGACTGTCCGTATTCCTGCCTTACTCCAAGTCCCAGTTATCCATCCCCCTCTGCCCGCTGATCTAAGCTTGTTCCTGGTCAAGCAAAGCCCTCGATTTTAAATCCATCACCGTGGACTCACCCCTCCTTATCTCTGCCATTTATTTCGGCCCTGCAGCCCTCCAAAATATTTGTGCATTGTGTCTCCATGTTGAACACTAGTGCAAAGTGTCTTGGACCACATTAAACATCCTGTTTTTTAAAAAAAAAAACAAGGTTATCATCTACTATTTAGTCTCATTACTTTTTTAAAATTAATTTCACAAAGGTCCAAGCCCAGGACCTGGATCTGGGAGCTACATTTACAGGTCCCGCTGATGAGCTGTTCGTTCCTTTGGCCGCAGGAAAATACTTTTCACTGTACTTCGGTACGTGTACTTCCCGCGCCAGCCTCCCCGAACCGGCGCTGGAATGTGGCGACTAGGGGCTTTTCACAGTAACTTCATTTGAAGCCTACTTGTGACAATAAGTGATTTTTATTTTCATTTCATGTGACAATAAATCAATCAATCAATCAATATAATTCACTGAGCCGCAGTTGGGCGAGTGTCCGCTCTCTCACCATGGGAATCCGTATTCCAAGAAGTACACAGGGAGATCAGTAAGCGATCCTGATGGTCTAGTGGTTAGGATTCAACGCTTTCATCACCGTCGGCCCCGGGTCAATTACCGGTCGGGGAATGTCTCTTCCATTTTGGTAGGTTTACCAGAAGGATGTGGATGCTTTGGAGAGGGTGCAGAGGAGGCTAACCAGGATGTTGCCTGGTCTGGAGGGTGTCAGCTATGTGGAGAGGCTGAATAGACTTGGACTGTTTTCATTAGAAAGATGGAGGTTGAGGGGTGACCTGATAGAGAGGTCTCCAAGATTATGAGGGGCATGGATAGAGTGGATGGGCAGGCACTCTTTCCCAGGGTGGAGGGGTCAGTCACCAGGGGGCATAGGTTTAAGGTCCATGGGCAAAGTTTAGAGGAGATGTGTGAGGCAGGTTTTTTACACAGAGGGTGGTGAGTGCCTGGAACGCGTTGCCAAGGGAGATTGTGGCAGCAGATACATTAACGGCGTTCAAAAGGCATCTTGACAAACACATGGATAGGATGGGTATAGAGGGATACGGCACAAGGAAGTGCTGAAGGTTTTGGCAAAGGTTGGTATCGTGACCGGTACAGGCTTGGAGGGCCGAAGGGCCTGTTCCTGTGTTGTACTGTTCTTTGTTTTTTGATCCCATGTGGTCCTCATGAGTGTTATCACTGTCTGAATGGGTGGTAGAGGTCACACCTCAACTTATTTAAAAGGTGTCTGGATTGGCACCTGAAGTGCGGTAACCCGCGGGGCCATGGAACAAATGGTAGAAAGTGGGATCCAGTTGGGTGACTCCTTTTTCCACCGGAGCAGACACGATGGGCCGAGTGGCCTCTCTCTCTCGCTGTGCTGTAAACTTTATCTGATTCTATGATTTACCCCACACGCTGTGTGGAAGAAATGCTTCCTGATTTGACTGCGAAAATGCTTGCTTCTAATTTTGTGGGCATTTCCCATCATTCTGGACTTCCCTTCTTTTGTGACCGCCCAAGTAAATCGCTTTACGAGTTTGATATTTCACACATCCAGGGAAAACGACAACCTGCATTTCTTGACATAGTTAAATATCACGAGACACTTCACAGCAGTGTTATCAAACTTTGACACTGAGCCGTAAGTCGAGATATGTGGTGATTGTCCCTTTAAGGGCAACACAGCAGAGTAAGGGTCACCTGGGTTGGGGGACCAATTGGGACTGGGAGTGGGTGATCATCCCAGGAAGAGGAGTGCTCTCTTAGGCAGGGGAAATGTAGGAGACTAGGTTGCTGTGTGGCTGTACAGTTATGCTTATTAATAAATCCTTTTGTGTTATCAATGAAGTCTGCGAAAGCGCAATGTTTGGGCAGGTGACCAAACGTTTAGACAAAGTGACAGGAATTAAGGAGTCTGGGCAAAGAGGAGCGAGAGTTGAAGAGGGTTTATGGGGGGGGCAGTCTATAGCTCCAGGCACAGCTAAAGGCATGACTAAAGGATGCCAACCCCACCAGATTGGCCCAGAGTCTCTAGATACTGAAGATATCTGCTGCAACTATACATGACCCTGGTGAGACCACATTTGGAGTACTGTGTGCAGTTCTGGTCACCTCACGATGTGGATGTGGAAGCATTGGAAAGGGTGCAAAGGAGATTTGCCAGGATGCTGCCTGGTTTGCAGGATAGGTCTTATGAGGAAAGGTTGAGGGAGCTAGGGCTTTTCTCCTTAGAGCGTAGGGGCTGGTTTAGCACAGGGCTAAATCGCTGGCTTTGAAAGCAGACCAAGGCAGGCCAGCAGCACGGTTCAATTCCCGTACCAGCCTCCCCGAACAGGTGCCGCAATGTGGCGACTAGGGGCTTTTCACAGTAACTTCATTTGAAGCCGACTTGTGACAATAAGCGATTTTCTTTTCATTTCATTTCAGGAGGATGAGAGGCGACTTAATAGAGGTTTATAAGATGATGAGTGGGATAGATAGAGTGGACGTTCAGAGACTATTTCCTCGGGTGGATGTAGCTGTTACAGGGGGGCATAACTATAAGTTTCAGGGTGGGAGATACATAGAACATAGAACGATACAGCGCAGTACAGGCCCTTCGGCCCTCGATGTTGCACCGACATGGAAAAAATCTAAAGGCCATCTAACCTACACTATGCCCTTATCATCCATATGCTTATCCAATAAATTTTTAAATTCCCTCAATGTTGGCGAGTTCACTACTGTTGCAGTAGTGAACTCGAGGAGGGATGTCCGAGGTAAGTTCTTTACTCAGAGAGTGGGTAGGGCGTGGAATGGACTACCTGCTGTGATAGTGGAGTCGGACACTTTAGGAACTTTCAAGCGGTTATTGGATAGGCACATGGAGCACACCACAATGAGGGGGAGTTGGATAGCTTGATAGGTTTCGGACAATGCTCGGCACAACATCGAGGGCCGAAGGGCCTGTTCGGTGCTGTACTGTTCTATGTTCTATGTTCTATCCATCTCCAGATCTGGCTGTTTGCAACACTGAAGAAAAATCATCAGGACATTAAAAAGAAAACTGGATTTTTTAATTTGTAATTTTCTTTGACACTGCTCTTTACCTCTGTATACAAAAATATTGAAAATGGGAGGGGGGGAAGGCTACTTTTTTTGCTATTAGTTCATGGGCATCACTGGCTGGGTCAGCATATCTGAGGGCAATGAAGGGTTAACCATGTTGCTGTGGAGTTACATGTAGGCCAGACCAGGTAAGGATGGCAGATTTCCTTCCCAGGAGGACATTAGTGAACCAGATGCGTTTTTAACAACAATCGACAATGGTTTCATGGTCATCATTAGGACTTTTAATTTTAGATTTGTATTGAACTCGAATTTCACCATCTGCCACGGTGGCATTTGAACCTGGGTCCCCAGGGCATTACTCTGGGTCTCTGGATTACTAGTCTAGCGACAATATTGTTGCCTTTTTTTACCTACTGTAAATAAGGTCGTCAGTAAGGTTGCCCTTCTTTCTTTGGATATCGATATAATATTGCTCAGAGTCGCCAGGTATCAATGACCACCACAAGGTTCAACCGGGTATGGATCAAAGAGCCAAACACCAGTTAGTTAGTTCAAGGTTGAGGGTACTTTATTTACACACACAATTAATCATGCAACATAGATACCACTAGTTAAACTACACCTATCAACTATGACAACCTGTACTTAACTTCAGGCACCCGGCTTAGGTCAGAGGCACAGTGGCCTTTGTTCTGATCTGGATCTATCGGGTCTGTAGAAGTAACTGCTGCTCAGCTGGGCTCATCCGTCTGGTAGGGGGCGTTGAACTTGAATTTGCTTCTGGTGGTGCTACAATTTGAAGTAGACGTTGCCGGAGCGCCAGGTCCAAGAGAGGGCGAACACAAGGTGGTCTCTCTCTTTATCCTTGGGGAGTTTCCCACTCTTTTGGGCGGTCCTTCAGTTTGGACCCCCTTAATTGGGTAATTCTTGATCACTGTATTTGATTTGAGCCAATAAAGGGGCGGGTGCCTCGATGGCTGGGCGTGTCCTAAGCAGTGATTGATCCTGTTGTTGATGCTTCCTGGGTATAGGGAGTGGCGCCGAAATGTCTGGGATTGTCTCGGTTGCTCAAGTATCAGTCTTTTGTCTTACGGAGATGGGCCATCAAAATGCTAATCGGTTTGGGGGTTTCGATGCTGCCAGGATTCTTTGCTCACAAATATACATTCAGGCTCTGAGCCTGCCTGAACCTTACATTGTCCATTTTTCCCATTATGTTTTGCGACCGTCCATGTTCCTTATTGTAAGTGGCCAACCCAAATGGCTACAATACCACGACACAACTGTCTCCCCGGCTTACGGTTAAGCATCATTTAATTGGGGAATGAGTCTTTTTGCTTTCCAATTGGCTTGGGAAGGCAGTGCGCCACTAGACTGGATGTGTTGGCCAGGTAATGGCTGGAGGTGAGCAGCTAAAGAGTTAGGTTTTGCGTGTCGCAAAGGAGGAGAGAGAAATACAGAGGCAAAGAGCTATAGGGAGTGTAGTAATCCACGGGAGGCAGGAGTTCCGTCACCACACCAATATTTATTTACAATAACGGTATTACAGGAGCAGCTACAAACAGTGCTGCTAGCAGTCCAGTCAACTTAAGACTGCTCACAAAGCCTACACAGGTGATTATCTGGGCCCCCTCAATGAGCTATCATTGAGGGAGCTCATACTCCAATTGGCCAACCAATAAAGCCAATTGGAGTTCATTACAGGGAGTGAACTCAAGGGATTGCAGCCTAGGTAGCTAAAGGCAGGATTGGCAGTGATAGAATGATGAAAATCAGGGATGTGCGAGGCCAGAATTTGCTGACCGTAGAGATCCTGGAGGGCTATTGGTCCTTGCATCGATCGTGCGGTGTTACAGAGGCTGTTTAACACAGAGCTAAATCGCTGGCTTTGAAAGCAGACCAAGCTGGCCAGCAGCACGGTTCGATTCCTGTAACAGCCTCCCCGAACAGGCACCGGAATGTGGCGACTAGGGGCTTTTCACAGTAACTTCATTGAAGCCTACTCGTGACAATAAGCGATTTTCAATTTACGCAAAGCCATCTCAGAAATGAAGTTCACAGCAAGATGTCACCATGTCCAGCTCATGAAGCGAAGCACCATTAATTGTGCTTTCTCTCAATGGCCAAGTGTTTGTTTATCTATCTGACATACAGGGTCTGCATGACTCAATGAATGCCACTGAGAAGCCACTGAGACTGGCTCCTTGTGCAATGCGTTAATCTGCCATTCTGCTTACACAGAGGCCAGAAACTGACCACATCTGTCTTCCCTCTGTAGTCTGGCTCGAGTGCTGTCGTTGGCTGGGACTATCTGACCTGAAATATTGGCTCAACATCAGGAGGATTAGTTTCCACAGTGGTGTAATACTGATAGAGTTAGACCAATGATGGGAAATCTGCGGCCCAGGGGCCACATGCGGCCCACCTGCGTTCCGAGTGCGGCCCAATGAGACATTTTGTTGACCATTGCCCATGCGCAGATTTGCCAAGTTCCACTGATATCCGTCCGTGTAGTTATTTTCACAGTAACGTCATTGCACAGTTAATGTAAGCCTATTTGTGACAATAAAGATGATTATTTTATCATTATTTCATTATTATTATTTTATCCTGCTTGAAGGACTAAAGCGATAAATACAGTAAGGACGAGTAAAGTGAGGTGAATTCTGATTGTTCACAACACTGACTGTGAGAGCCGTGTGCTCTCTCTGCGTCCAAAGTCTAAATATTTACTTTCTTTTTACCATTCGAAGCTGATGACAATTCTATTAATTTATAAATGAAAAACGAAAATCGCTTATTGTCACGAGTAGGCTTCAAATTAAGTTACTGTGAAAAGCCCCTAGTCGCCACATTCCGGCGCCTATTCAGGAAGGCTGTTACGGGAATCGAACCGTGCTGCTGGCCTGCCTTGGTCTGCTTTCAATGCCAGCGATTTAGCCCTGTGCTAAACAGCCCCTGAAATGATGAAGCATTTTCAATAACTAGTTATGAAACAGTGGGCATGTATTAAATGCATTTAATTTTATTCATGGGGCATGGTTAGTGATCTTGTGTTTCAATCTTGCGGCCCACTCACCAGCCTAGGTTGTCCATCATCACCGAGTTACAAGTTAGATAGAGTCGGCTGGGAGACAGCTGGCGTGACACGTGGGCCGGGATTCTCTGACCCCGCGCCAGGTTGGAGAATCCCCGGTGGGGAACGAGAATCGCGCCACGCCAGCTCGCCGATTCTCCGGCGCCGATTTTCGGGCGCCCTCGGGATCGCCGCTGCACTGGTCGGGGACCTGACAATCGAGGACCGTTGACGTCGGAGTGGTTTGCACCGCTTTTCATGCCGGCGTCAGAACTTGGCCGCGATTGGAGAATCCCGGCCAAGAACACAAGGGTAGAACCGTTGGCTGAACGGCCTGTTTCCATGCTGTAGAATTGATGTAACAATATTTGTGGAGTTCATCAGCCCCAGCTTTCCTAACTTTTCACAACTCAGTCTCAGATATAAATCTGAGTATTACTGTGATCTGTCTTTCACAAACTCTGGAACAGAAACAACTGCTTGGCTGTATTTACGAAATGTATAATAATCCGTTTGGATTGGGCAATAAATCATTTGTCCTTTTGTCCACATTCTGAGTTATGACTCACTGTTTTCCTCTTGCTAAGAAGTCACAGTGAATTCTTTTGTGGGTGAGTTCAGGAAAAGGAATATTGATACAGGGGAAAATGCCATGTAATCTTTAATTATAATGCCAACTTCAGGCACTCCCAGGTAGAAAGGCAGAGAGAGGCTTGAATTTATGTTGAGTCTTTCAGAACCTCGGGGTTTTCCAAAGGTTTCCATTGCCAGTGAAGAACTTTTGAAGTGTAGTCACTGTTCTACTGCAGGAAATTTGGCAGCCATGTTTGTGCACAGCAAGCTGTAGTTGAAGTGGTTCGACAATTGAAAACCAGTGGAGGGAAGTGGTGATGAGATAGACCTGGGAGGGGCTGCCGTCAGCATACTTGTGGAAACTGATGTTTGTTTTCTTATGGTCTCACTAAAGGGAGACATATAGATGAAAAACATAGAAAATAGGTGCAGGAGTGGGCTATTTGGCCCTTTGAGCCTGCACCACCATTCAATATGATCATAGCTGATGATGCAAATTCAGTATCCCACTCCCGCTCTCTCTCCATACCCCTTGATCCCTTTAGCCGCAAGGGCCACGTCCAGCTCCCACTTGACTATATCCAACAAACTGGCCCCAACAGCTTTCTGTGGTAGAGAATTCCACAAGTTCACAACTCGCTGAGGGAAGAAGTTCTTCCCCATCTCAGTCCTGAATGGCTTACCCCTTATTCTTAGGCTATGACCCCTAGTTTTGGACGTTCCCGACATCAGGAACAGTTTTCCCACATCTAGGGCGCGATTCTCCGCTCCCCACGCCGGGTGGGAGAATCGCGGGAGGACCCCCTGACAAATTCCGCGCCCCCCCCTTGCGACCCCCGGCACGGAAGAATCGCCGCTCGCTGTCTTTCACGGCGAACGCCGATTCTCCGACCCAGATGGGCCACGCGGCTTGCTGTTCGCGACCGTTTCACAATGGCGGCAAACACACCTGGTCGCTGCCGTCGTTAAACGGGAGTGAGAAGCCCGTTTGGGGCTTGTAGGGGACCTGGTGGGGAATGAGCACCACGACTGTGCTCGGGAGGGGACAGGCCCGCGATCGGTGCCCACCGATCGTCGGGCCGGCGTCCAAATCGGACGCACTATTTCCCCTCCGCCGCCCCGCAAGATCAAGCTGCCACGTCTTGCGGGGCGGCTGAGGGGAAAGACGGCCACCGCGCATGCGCGGGTTCGTGCCGTCAGCGTCATGACGTCAGCCGCGCATGCGCGGGTTGGAGCCGGCCAACCTGCGCATGCGTGGCTGATGTCATTAGGCGCGCCAGCCGTGTCATTCTTGGCACGACGACCCAGCGGCCGAGAGTTACGGAGCGCCGCTCCTAGCCCCGCCGGGAGGGGAGAATAGGGGGCGTGGAGCGGCCTTTCGAGGCCGTCGTGAAACTCGGCCGAGTTCACGACGGCCCTCCCAGTTTTTCCCGGGAGCAGAGAATTCCGCCCCTAGTCTATCCAGTCCCATCAGACTTTTTTGTTTCTCTTAGATCCCCTCTCATTCTTCTGAACTCCAGTGAGTACAAGCCCAGTCGATCCAATCTTTCTTCATATGTCAGTCCTGCCATCCTGGGAATTAGTCTGGTGAACCTTCGCTGGACACCCTCAATAGCAAGAATGTTCTTCCTCAAACTCGGAGACCCAAACTGCACACAATACTCAATATGTGGCCTCACCAAGGTCCTGTATAACTGCAGCTAGCCATCCATACTCCGATACTCAAATCCTCTCTCTATGAAGGCCACCATGCCATTAGCTTCCCTCACTGCCTGTTGTACCTGCATGCCAACCTTCAACGACTGTTCCACCGTGATACCCAGGTCTTGCTGCACTTCCCCTTTTCCTAAACTGCCACCATTCAGATAATAATCTGCCTTCCTGTTTTTGCCACCAAAGTGGATAACTTCACATTTACCCACATAACATTGCATTTGCCAAGTATTTGCCCGCTCAGCCAGCCTGGCCAGGTCACCCTGCGGCTTCTTTACATCCTCCTCACAGCACACACTGCCACCCAGCTTAGTGCCGTCTGCAAATTTGGAGATATTGCATGATATTCCTTAGTCCAAATTATTAATATTGTGAACATCTGGGGTCCCAGCATTGAACCCTGCGGTACCCACTAGTCACTGCCTGCCACTCTGAAAACGACCCGTTTATTCCCACTCTCTGCTTCCTGTCTGCCAACCAGTTCTCTATCCACGTCAATACATTTAATAATAATCTTTATTGTCACAAGTAGGCTTACATTTACACTGCAATGAAGTTACTGTGAAAAGCCCCTAGTCACCACATTCCGGCGCCTGTTCGGGTACACAGAGGGCGAATTCAGAATGTCCAATTCACCTGACAGTTACCCCCAATATCATGAACTTTAATTTTGCTCACTAATCTCGTGTGAGACCTTGTCAAAAGCCTTTTGAAAGTCCAGATACACAACATCCACTAGTTCACCCTTGTCCACTTTACTGGTCACATCATCAAAAAATTCCAGAAGATATGACAAGCATGATTTCCCTTACGGGAATCCATGCTGACTTGGACCATTCCTGTCCCCACTTTCCAAATGCTCAGTTATTTCATCCTTAATAATTGACTCCAGCATTTTCCCCAACACCAATATCAGGCCAACTGGTCTATAATTCCCCGTTTTCTCTCTCCCTCCTTTTTTAAAAAGTAGGGTTACATTAGCTACTCTCCAATCCATTGGAACACTTCCAGGATCTATAGGATGCTGGAAAATGATCACCAATGCATCCACTATTTCTAGGGCCACTTCCCTAAGTACTCTGGGATGCAGAGCATCAGGCCCTGGGGACGCATTGGGTTTTAATCCCGTCAAGTTCCCAATACAATTTCCTGACTAATAAGGATTTCCTTCAGTTCCTACTTCATGTTAGACCCTCTGCCCCCTAATATTTCCAGAAGGTTATTTGTGTCCTCCTGAGTGAAGACAAGATCCGAAGTAATTGTTCGAGTGGTCTGCCATCTCTTTGTTGCCCATTATGAATTCACCTGATTCTAACTGTCAGGGACCTACATTTGTCTTCACCCGTCTTTTTCTCTTCACGTATCTATCGTTTTGCAGTCAGTTTTTATGTTTTGTGCAAGCTTACTCTCGTATTCTATTTCCCCTTCCAAATTAAACCCTTTGTCCTCTGCTGAATTTTACATTTCTACCAACTTTTTCTGGCCAATTTATGTGCCTCCTCTTTGGCTTTAACACTATCCCTGATTTCCCTTGTTAGCTATGGTTGAGCCACCTTCCCCGTCTTACTCTGATAATAATAATCTTTATTATGGTCTCAAGTAGGCTTACATTAACACTGCAATGAAGTTACTGTGAAAATCCCCTAGTCGCCACACTCCGACGCCTGTTTGGGTACCCAGAGGGAGAATTCAGAATGTCCAATTCACCTATCAAGCACGTCTCTTGGGACTTGTGGGAGGAAAGCGGGAGGAAAGGTTTTGGAGGAGGATGGTGTCGCTCGTCCATGTCAAAGACCAGGTTACAGGTCGGGAAGGACAATGAGGGATACTTTGTCACTCTCACAGTGACATTGGATGCCACTGGTGACTCTACTTATAGCTGCTTCAGCCCATCTCACATCACATCACGGCTGGTTTAGCACAGTGGGCTAAGACAGCTGGCTTGTCATGCAAAAGAAGACCAGCAGCGCGGGTTCAATTCCCATTCCAGCCTCCCCGAACAGGCGCCGGAATGTGGCGACTAGGGGCTTTTAACAGTAACTTCATTGAAGCCTACTTGTGACAATAAGCGATTATTATTATTATTATTATTATTCTCTCTCTACTTTCTCACCTCCTGCCCTCACTGAGCTCTGCTTGTCCATGAGACCCATCTCCTGATCACCTGACTGTATTCCCATTAAACTGTTGATCACCCAGCTCCCTTTCCTGGTCCCCATTTTAAGTGACATCGTTAGCATTTCTCTCTCCTCAGCTATTGCCCCTCTCCCCTTTAAATCTGCCATCTTCGCTCCACTCCTAATAAAATCAACCCTTGACCTCACTATTCATGAAGACACCCTCCCCAACCTCCCTTTCCTCTCCAAAGCCGCTGATCATGTTGTCACCTCCCAAGTCTATGGCCATCTTTCCCAGAACTCCATGTTTGAATCCCTTCCATCAGATGGGGCAGAGTGAGGGGGAGAATCTCAGAGGAAGTTTGACCTGGTGGCCCAGGAGAAGGGATGAAAGCAGCTGAACAGAGTCTCCATCGTAGTGACAAAGGGTCGCGTAAGCGCCTTCAGCCTATCTGTCTGAGAACGTCTTTCCTTGACCAGAGCAAGCTAATTAAACCCGGGCCATGGATAGATTCCCCAAGAACTGGATGTGTGCAGCACTCAGTATCACTCAGTGCGCCCACTGTAGAAAAGCGTTTCTAATGGCACAATCTCAGAATGGTGTACAGCACAGAGAGAGGCAATTCAGCCTGTCCTTTCAGTGCTGGCTCTCTCGGTGAACAATACACCAGGTGCCAGGCCCGACTGTAACCCTGCACATCCTTCACTTTCAGATAATAATCCAATACCCTCTTGAGGGCCTCGATTGGCCTTCACCAGACCCTCAGGCAGCGCGTCCCGCTCGCCGTGTTAAAAGTTTTCTCCCCGAAGAACAAAGAATAGTGCAGCACAGGAACAGGCCCTTCGGCCCTCCAAGCCTGCGTCGATCACGTATCCTATCTAGACCAACCGCCTGTATCCTTCTATACCCTGTCTGTTCATGTGCCTATCCAGATAAGTCTTAAATGTTGCTAACGTATCTGCCTCAACCACCTCACTTGGCTGTGCATTCCAGGCCACCACCACCCTCTGTGTAAAAAAAAACCTCCCCGGCACATCTCCGCTGAACCTTTCCCCCCTCACCTTGAACTTGTGCCCCCTTGTAACTGTCATTTCCACCCTGGGAAAAAGCCTCCAACTGTTCACCCTATCTGTACCCCAAATAATTTTATAAACTTCTATCAGATCGCCCCTCAGCCTCCGTCTCTCTGGGAAGAACAATCCCAGTTTATTCAATCTCTCCTCATAGCTAATACCCTCCATACCAGGCAACATCCTGGTCAACCTTTTCTGTACTCTCTCCAAAGCCTCCACGTCCTTCTGGTAGTGAGGTGACCAGAATTGCACACAGTATTCCAAATGTGGCCTAACCAATGTTCTATATAATTGTTAAATAATTTTCGAGCTTTTATACTCGATACCCCATCCCATGAAGGCAAGCATGCCATATGCTTTCTTTACCACTATTTTCACCTGTGCGGCCACTATTAAGGATCTGTGGACCTGCACACCCAGATCTCTCTGTGTCTCTATGCTCCTGATGGATCTGCCATTTATTTTATAGCTCCCACCTGAATTGGATCTACCAAAATGCATCACCTCGCATTTGTCCAGGTGAAATTCCATCTGCCATTTCTCTGCTCAATTTTGCAGCCTACCTCTGCACCCGAATCTCTCCATTGCTCCATTTGCCCCAATTCCATCAAACCTTCAGATCTATAATGGGAATGATCAGTAACTGAGATAGGAAACCAAACATGGGCAAGGGGGCCCTGTTCCTGGTCGGCCCCTGAACAGGTTTGCCACGCGTGTTCAAGTTATTAAAAGATTCTCAGCACTCATTTGAATTAGTGCCACCTTTATGGAATGAATAAGCACCTGACGATTGCAGCTCGGGAAAGCATAGTCTGCATTCTCTATCTATAATAACCACTCAAAAGCAGTTTCAGTGCATGGACAGTTCATGTTTGATATCAAAACAGAAGCAGCTGTGGTTTGTGGTGAGGATTGTTGTCTTGAGGGTGGGATGTCGCCCAATTGAGCTACAGCAAAAGCGAGGAGAGAAAAGTGGACTGCGCTTGATGCAGTGTAGCGAGAGACAGGCTTCCAACACTTGATGAGATGCAACACGATTTTATTTAACATCTAAACTATTATACATGTTCAACTGTGGGTTGACACTATGCTGACTTGACTGGAGACCTGATGCTCGCCTGACCAGACTTACTCGCTACCGCGTGGTGTTTGAACTGGCTAGCTCACGAGCTCTGACTGTCTCAGAGGCTGGGTCCCGAGAGAGAGCGGGAAAACTGGTGCCCTCTGGCTTTATAGTGGTTGTGTTCTGTCTGGTGATAGGCTGCTCTGTTCTGTGTGCTTACAGGCCATCCTGTGTGTCAATCACTGCCTGTCTGCACTCCATTATATACATAGATGTATATTATGACAGTTAGCGCTGCTGCCTCACAGCGCCAGGGACCCGGGTTCGATTCCAGCCTTGGGTGACTCTCTCTGTGGAGTCTGCACGTTCTCCACGCGTCTGTGTGGGTTTCCTCCGGGTGCTCCGGATTCCTTCCACAGTCCAAAGATGGGCAGGTTAGGTGGATTGGCCATGTTAAATTTGTCCTAGGTGGAATTACAGGGATGGTGTAGGGTTTGGGCCTAGGTAGGGTCCTCTTTCAGAGGGTCGGTGTAGACTCAAGTTTCAAGTCCAGATGACCCTTTGTCAAAGCTTTGACAAAGGATCGTCTGGACTCGAAACGTTAGCTCCTTTCTCTCCCTACAGATGCTGCCAGACCTGCTGAGATTTTCCAGCATTTTCTCTTTGGTTTCAGATTCCAGCATCCGCAGTAATTTGCTTTTATTATTATTATTATTATTATTATTATTATCAATTAACACAAGAATTTTGTTTTTGCTTTGAAGTTGTCTGATAATCACCACAGAACTGTAAATATACTTAATTGTAGCTAGGTAGTATAGTGAATAAGTCACACTTGTAGGAATGCACGCTTTACAAGTGGAGGGGACTGTAACTTTAATTCTTCAAGCGTCCCCACAAAGAATCTAACCAAATGTGTTTGAAGGATCCGTTACTGTACAGGTCTTCTAAGTGCGGATAAACTATAAAACTGTTGTTGCTTCCATAAACTCTGCACCTGGGTTTGAGAATGCCTTATAAAGAGGTGCTCGTCTTCATTATTTTCCATTAACTGGAACATCGCCACGGAGAGTATTGCACTTAAAGGTACACTGCCTTTTGCTTTCAACTTTCACCATGTTTGAGGGAGCAGAGTTCAGACCCGCTCAGGTGCTCCGTGAACTGTAACCTCTGATCAGCTTTAACTGAAAGAGCGCGGCACCAAGTGCTCTGTTCCTCCTCCTCCTGTGCTCCCAGTGCCAGTACTGAAGGAACGCTGCACCATCAGAGATACTGGGCTGGATTCTTTGTCGGCGGGATCCACCATTTCGACGGCAGCACACGCCCGCCCAGCGGGTTTCCCGACGGCATGGGGGTGCCGCAATGGGAAATCCCATTGGCCGACTGCTGGGACGGCAAATCCCGCTGCCGGGGGGGGGGGGGGGGGGGGGGTGCACCGCCCCGGAGAACGGGTGCATCGGGACGAAATTCCTGCTGCTCTGGGAAATATTAATCTTTGAACCAGCATCGTTTAAAACAAAAAGCAGGCTGGCTGACCGTCGTTGTTTGTGGAAATTTGCTGTGCGCAAATTGACTGCTGTGTTGAAATAATGACGAAGCTTTTATTGGTTTGAAAGTGCTTTGGGAGGCACTGAGGTGAGGGAATACACACAGCAAATATAAGTCTATCTTTTCTCAGAGAACGTTCTTTCTAGCTTTTGGTCGCTCATTCACAGGATGTTTGGGGACAATTGCAAGGTCAACATTTATTGCAATTTTCCAATTTTCATTTTGAAGAGTAATTTATTTCTATTCATGGAGGTATCGCAGACACGCAGGTTGGCATTTTTTCACACATGATGGTAACTGTCACGTACTCAGTCCCAAAGGTGGCAAATTTGAAATTGGGCCACCAATCAACTCAATATTCCTTCAGTCCTGCGGCGAGATGTACTGTCAGTTCTGAGGTACTGATTAAGCTGACAGGGTAACGGGAGGTCTGTCTGTGTTGTGTATTGACCAGGCCTGTGCAGATCATTACAATATGGCATTTTCAGTACTTGACTAATATTATAACAGGCTTCACCTTTAAGTTATTAATTCCCAATAACATTCTAGTAAAAGCTGGAGTTTGTTTTCACTCTCCCAAAGTCTGTCTTTCATTTGGAGAATTTTTTTTTCTTCTTCTGGGTTGAGGGAGGTCTTGCGATGTTCAAAGGCAATTCTAAAGGCTCCTAAATGATAGTGTCTCTAAATCATAATGTTTCAGAATGACCATGGGCGGGATTCTGCGAAAACCGGTGGGGCGGGCAACTCCGGCGCGAAGGAGTGGCGTGAACCACTCCGGCGTCAGGCCGCCCCGAAGGTGCGGCGGAGTGGTTTGGGGCTTGGCGCCACGCCAACCTGCACCGAAGGGCCTCGGCCAGCCAGCGCGAGTTGGCGCTGCACATTGTTTAACTTTAGGTGCTTATCCAATTCCCCTTCAAAAGCACCAATTGAGTTTACCTCCACCACACTCGGAGGGAGAGGATTGCAGATCCAAACAGCTCACTGTGGAAAATCGCTATTCCTTATGTTGCTGTTGATTATTTTGCCAATCATCTTGTCCCCCAGTTATCAACCAATCTGCAGCTTCCCCCTTTTTCTCTCTGTCCAAACCCCCCCTGATTCTGACCACCTCTATCAAATCTCCACTCAACCTTCTCACTTATAAGGACAACAACCCCTGCGTCCCCAATCGTTTTTTCTTTCGTTCATGGGATGTGGGTATCGTTGGCTGTGCCAGCATTTATTGCCCATTCCTAATTGCCCTTGAGGTGGCAGTTAAGTGTCAACTATTCACTAGAGAGAGGGACCTTGTTGCCCATGAGAACAGCATGAACCAGGTTAATAGACTCAAACAGGTTAATATTAAGAAGGAGGATGTGCTGGAAATTTTGAAAAGCATCAGGGTAGATAAATACCCTGTGCCAGATGGGATATACCCAAGGTTACTACGGGAAGCGAGGAAGGAGATTGCTCCGCCATTGGCGATGATCTTGGCATCCTCACTCTCCGCTGGAGTAATACCGGATGATTGGAGGGAGGTGAATGTTGTTCCCCTGTTCAAGAAAATGGAATAGGGAAATCCCTGGGAATTACAGACCAGTCAGTCTTACGTCTGTGGTGAGCAAAATACTGGAAAGGATTCTGAGAGATAGGATTTATGATTATTTAGAGCAACATAGTTTGATTAAAGATAGTCACCATGGCTTTGTGAGGGGCAGGTCATGCCTCACAGGCCTCATTGAATTCTTTGAGGATGTGACGAGACATATTGGATGTCTCTTTAAGGATGTGACGAGCTTTCGGAGCGCAGCTCCTTCCTCAGGTGAAATGAGGAGTTCACCTGAGGAAGGAGCAGTGCTCCGAAAGCTCGTGTTTGAAACAAACCTGTTGGACTTTAACCTGGTGTTGTAAGACTTCTTACTGTGCTCACCCCAGTCCAACGCCGGCATCTCCACATCATCCTTCCTACAGTGTGTGATGTGTTATGTACTCTGGGATAACACAGGATGCAGCTTTAACCAAAAGATACTCCAGACCTTGAAGTTAGTTCAATCTGATTTATTGAACCAGTAGCACAGTTAGCACAGTTCTCTATGAGTTTGACTCTCTGCTAATCTAAGTATGGTTACTCTGTCTGACTGAACCAGACCAGCTCTTAGCCTCGTGCTGGAGGTGTGATACTGTACATACACCCTGACTCACTCTGGAGATGGTCATCAGTGGAAAGACGCGGAGTGTGAGTGCCTCGTGCCTTTTACAGTGAGATACCACCCCTGAGTGTCCTGCCTGCTCATTGGTCATGTCCTGTTCTCTGTGTTCATTAGCTGCCTGTCTGTGCCTGTCTGTATATCATTATCTGCATGTCTGCATATCAGGACAGTGTGGTGTCCGGAATTGGGTACGAGACTTCAGTTGGTTTTAGTGATTCATAACTCCCTTGCTTTTATACTCTGTGTCCGTATTTAGAAAGCCCGCAGTCCTGTATGCCTTACTGACTCCTTTCTCAACCCGCGCTGCCAACTTCAATGATTTGTGTACTGGTATTTCCAAATCCCTCTGCCCCTGCACCCCCTTCAGAATTGCACCTTTGTGTATTTTATTTTATATTACCTCTCCTCATTCCTAACGAAATGAATCACTTCACTGCGTTAAATTTTATCTGCCATGTGTCCACCTATTCCCACAGCCACCGGTGGCAATTCTTCCAGATTTTGAGTCCACTGCAACCTTTGAAACTGTCCCGTGTACACCCATGGTCCGAAGTCATTCCCGTGCACAAGAAGAGCAGGGCATAGGGATTTTGTCAAGAGTGGAGCCTTCCAAGTCGAACCAGGCCGAGCTTTTCCCCCTCGGCCTACACTGATTCTGTGGGCGGGATTCTCCGGCGCCACCTGCTGGCGGGAGCTTCCGGTCCCACCGGAGGCGTCCTTGGGGCAAGCAGGCCACGCGAAACAACGCGGACATCGGCGAGACCAGAAGATCCCGCCGGCGAACAATGGCGAGCTGCCTCCGCTGCCGGAAATCTCACCGCGGCGGGTGCGGAGGAGGGGGGGGGGGGGGGGGAGGGGTGGGATGGGGGCAGAAAATCCCACCCTGTGGGTTTTAACTCAGGCCACAGGTGGCAAAGGAAGCTTCCCTGCAAAAGAATTGACAAGAGAACCAAGAGGGGGACGTCGCGAGCGGCTGGTGAAGGGAATTATTTTATGCCGCGACTTATGATGATCTGGAATGAGCTGACTGGAAGACCGATTCAAACATTCAAAGGGGGTGAACAACAACTTGCCTTTCTCCTGGGTAAAAATGACCCCCAGGTAAACTTGCCCAAACAAAAGCAAGGCTGCCAACCCTCCAGGCTTGGCCCGGAGTCTCCTGGAATTGAAAATCGATCCCCAGGGTGCAACCCCGGAGGAAATACAAAAAAGATTACTTTTGTTTGACATTTTCTTTGAACGCTTCTCCTTGCCAGACATAAAAATATCGAAAACGCGGGGAGGGAAAGGCTGCTTATCTGTCCCTCTCCTTGCTTCCCAATGGGAAGGCCGTGCGTCACAAGGGTGGATGTGTTGGCCGACTAATGGCTGGAGGATGGGAGCAAGTCATGTGATCAAACCTCCAGGAATGCATTTAATCTCAGTTGGCAAAGCTGGAGTCTTAGCATTGGCTGAGGTCCTTGTTTCAAGAACAGTTTTTTTTTAGCTGACGGTATGTCTGGGGTTAGGGGGGAGTGGTTTGGGATATGGGGTAAGGATTCTTTTTTATTTGTAATTCATTAATTCCCAGGATGTGACAGTCCCCAGCTGGCAATCCGCAATCATCCCGGAGGTGGCAGTGATGGGCGTTCGGACCATAGAATGATATACAGTAGCATGGAAGGGGGGCCATTTGGCCCCACCATCTCTACGTTGGCCCTGTGGTAGACTTGTCCAATTATTCTTCAGAGCCTCTGCACCAGAGGGCATTTCAGAGTCAACCACATTGGTGTTGGACTGGACCCACATGCCAGGGTGAAGACAGTAAGCAGTCCTTCTCCAGGAGGCACAAGTGAACCTGCTGGGAGTTTTTTTACAAAAGTCTGACAGCTTCGTGGCCACTTCTTTTCTATCCAAAACCAGTGTTTGATCTCCAGATATTTTTTTTCCGCCGCGGTCTGGAACAGCAATTAAGCCTGAGTGACAGCCGTTTAAGAGGTGTGCTGCACATTGGATAGTTTGAACACGGGAGGAAATTGAGTGTCAAAATGGACTCTGCTCCAGCCCTGCATCAAATACACACCAGTTGCCAACGGTTACCTCATGCTAAATGCTGCTTCAGTTTATCACCCATAATGAGATTTGAAAAGGTAAATATACAAATGGTTGAGATGCAAATGGCATCATTGTGAAGTGCCGCACAAGCGCTAGTTTCTTGTACAATAAATCTAGGCTTCTGCGCTGATTTATAAGGTGGGCCGGTGGAAGCGAGAGAGTTTGCCCTCCGTTTGGAGAGTTGGTGCAAAGCTTCCACTGAGCCGCGCCCACTTGAGGGGCTGCAGCTTGCACCCCTGTTAAATGTTTTCACTTGAGGGCCGGCCGTCAGCTCAGAATGCTTTATGGCCTCTGTTTCTCACACTGACTGCCAAGGAACACACGTGGAAAATCGTTCTGCAGACGTTTCAACATATCTGTAGTTTCAAATGAGTTCAGATGGCGTTCTTGTCAAAAAAAGAATAAAGGAAAAAATTTGCGGGTGTGATTGCAAAGGCAGTGACGGGCGTTCAAACCATAGAATGATATACAGTAGCATGGAAGGAGGCCATTTGGCCCACCATCTCTATGTTGGCTCGGATGTAGAGTTGTCCAATTATTCCAGACGGGTTTCCTGTTCCCGAATAGCTTAGTGCCCCTCCAAAGATGCGGAGTGACTGCTATCCCGCCTGTAGATTGGTGACAGGGATCTGCGCAGCAGATCATTCAATCAGCCAAGCTCCAGTAAAAGCTGCCATTAAAGTGAGTGACAATACCTCTCGTGCTAATTCAGGATGAATGGGGGAGGTGGTGACAGAGTGGTATTGCTCGCGGGCCAGAGACCCGGGGTTGAAATCCCGCCATGGGAAATGGCAACGCTTGAATTCAATTTTTTTTAAAAATCTGGTATTCAGGCCGATTGTTGGAAAGACTCATCGGGTTCGCGAATGCCCTTCAGAGATGGAAATCTGTAGTCCTTAACTGATCTGGCCAAATGTGACTCCCAACCCGCAGCCATATGGCTGACTCTGAAGGCTCCCCGTCCAAGGGTAATTAGGGGATGGGCAATAAATGCTGGCCCAGCCCAGCGACGCCCACATCCCATATGATGCACAATCAATGGACACGAAACATAGATAAAAGTCCGTGCGATAGGCTTCAATACGCAAGAAGCGACCCGGCAGCAGACGTACAGAAGAATGGCTGACTGCCGAGGAACACGGGTTCTTATACCCCGCCTCGTAGGCGGAACTACCTTCCTCTCAGCCAATCGGCTGAGAGGCACATGACATACCTGGGCCAATGGGCAGCGAGTCCTCTGCACCAATGGCAGCTCACACTCCCAGGTACCTTAATACCCCTAGTCATACTACCACACCATAAATGAATTTTTAAAAGCTTAATGTCCGAGAAAGAGAAGCCATGTTGATGGAGTGTTCATTCAGATGGTTAATTAGTGTTTGCCATTTGGTTGTCACCACCTGAGCTCGAGAGTCTGTTTCAACTGTAACCTGGAATTTGGGATTTTTAATTTATTCATGAGTGTGGCATCCCTGCTAATGCCAGCATTTATTGTCCCTCCTTGCCCTTGCGAAGCCGCCTTGCAAACCATGTGGTGTAGGTAGACCCACGGTGCTGTTAGGAAGGGAGTTCCAGGATTTTGATCCACCGACAGTGAAGGAACGGTGGAATATTTCCAAATCATGATGGCGATGATTAAGGGGCACTGCCAGACGATGCTCCCATGTGTGTCCTTCTAGGTGGTAGAGGTCGCAGGTCTGGAAGCTGCTGAGGAAGGAGCCCTGGCGAGTTGCTGCGGTGCATCTTGTCGATGGTGCACGCTGCTGCCAGTTTGCACCGGTGCTGGAGGGAGTGGATGTTGGAGTTGGTGTATGAGGCATTGGTCTGCTTGGCCCTGGATGGCGCTGAGCTTCCTGAGTGTTGTTGGAGCTGTGCTCAATCCAGGCAAGTGGAGAGTATTCCATCACACTCCTGACTTGTAGATGACCAGAGTGGTTCAGTTTGACGTGGGATTATTGGATTGAAACATAAAATCCTCATTCTGGTGGCAGGAGATGTATTCCTGGCCCTGGCTCCATCGTCAAGCAAGTCTGTTTTTAAATCGTGGCTTATAGTTGCAAGCTGAAGTACTAATGTGAATGACTGCCTGTTATAGGCCTGGTTTTCCTGAGGACTGCCTCCTCCCTCCGGGCCATACAATCTTGCAGTAACTGCAACAGGCAAAGATGTTGGGCCTGTCAGTGTGATGGGGACTCATTGCCCGAATGGTAAAGGCCAGTGTAATGAACTCCAATTGGCTTTATTGGTTGGCCAATTGGAGTATGAGCTCCCTCAATGATAGCTCATTGAGGGGGCCCATATAAGCACCTGTGTAGGCTTTGTGAGCCAGTCTTAAATTGACTGGACTGCTAGCAGCACTGTTTGTAGCTGCTCCTGTAATATCGTTATTGTAAATAAATATTGGTGTGGTGACGGAACTCCTGCCTCCCGTGGATTACTACAGCCAGAAACACTGGTCACAATTATTGAAAAGTACTTGGATGTGGACTTGGAGGTGCTACAAGACAAGGGCTGGAAAGTGGGATTAGACTGGGTAGCTCGTCTTTGGCTGTCAGAGACACAATGGGCTGAATGGCCTACTGCGGCGGGTGTGTTTACGATTACCAATATGACGGGAGGCATGTCACTTCGAGGTTGTAAAATGGGTGTCACGGGGGCCTGGTTTCTAAGGTTGTCAGGGTGCAGATAGAACCACTGCCGCGCTGAGGTCTAACGTTCTCCCGTCATGCGCGTCAGATTGAGCAGCGCGACACTTTGAGCACCCACGCCCTCCGTTTTGGTTTCCCCGACTTGCTGGTGCCGCCATTTCTTTCACACAAAGTGCTGAAAATTTGTGGGGGTAGAGGGGGGGAACCGTGTTTTTTTAATGATCTGATTGCGACGGATATATGCATGAAGCAGGCCCCTCCCCCCCCCCCCCCCCCCCTACTGATTTACAGTTGCTCTGTGCTGTAGAGGACTGGGGCCAGCTGCTTTTCATTAGACTTGCTCGTTTTCATTCATCATCCATCAAATTATCCTGTTTTCCACAGAATTAAGTTATTTTTGAGGCAGGTTTTTGACTGGCTTGCCCAACTCGCTGGATGAGTAACGTAATGAGGCATTTTATCGCAAAGGCGGAACTCTGATCCCTTCCCATCGCTTGCGCCGGGATAAAGAAAAGAATGGGCAAGAGTTTTATTTTTGAGGGATTCTTGCAGTTCTCCCTCAAAGCGTCTTGTTTCTTTCCCAGGCACCCGTTCTCCACAGTATCTTGGTCGCGTGACGATGATTATATAGGTCAGTGAAAAAGGGGATACGAAGGTGGGGGGGGTGGATAACACTTGGGGGGGGGGGGGGGTGACTTTGGAAAGGGTTATATTTATTTCTTTGGATGTGGGCGTCGCTGGCAAGGCCAGCATTTGTTGCCCATCCCTAGTTACCCTTGAACTGAGGAGCTTGCCAGGCCATTTCAATCTGAGGTCATGTAGGCCCCAGATCAGGTAAGGACAGCAGATGTAGGGCATTTAGTGAACCAGGTGAGTTTTTACAGAAATCGGTGATGGTCACCATTACTGGGACTGATTTTCAATTCCAAATGTAATCATTGAATTTCAATTTCACCAGCTGCCGTGGTGGAATTTGAACCAGCGTCGACAGACCATTAGCCTGGGCCTCTGGATTAGTAATCCTGCCCACTCTGCCACCGTCTACCCTATGCGACCTTGGGAGGGGGGCATGTGACCATGGGAAATAGTACATGACTGACGGAGGGGGGATGTGACCTTGACAGGGGATAGATGACTGTGGGGGGAGGTATATTAGAACACAAGGCAAACAGACACAGGAGCAGAATTAGGCCACTTGGCCCATCAGGTCTTCTCCGCCATTCAATCATGGCTGATATGTTCTCATCCTTATTCTCCTGCCTTCTCCCCATAACCCTTGATTCCCTTATTGATGAAGAATCTATCTATGTCTTGAAGGCAGAGTTGATTTGGGAAAGGATATGTGGGTTTTGGGTGGAGGAGGTAGCAATGATTCCCTTTCAGTCCTGATCCAGTCCCATACCCCAGTTTTCTTTCTCTGTCATTGTGTCAGATGTGCGACACTCCCACCTCTGTGTTGGAAGATTGTGGGCGGGATTCTCCATCGGTGGGATCCTCTGCTTCACCGGCAGCGCACTCACCCCCCCCCCCCCTCTGGATTTCCCGACGGCACAGGGGTAGCCACAATGGGAAACCCAATTGATCTAGGTTCGCTCCCATGTGCCAGCAGGATAGAAATGGGCCTTAATTGAAATTTGCATTGACTTACCAGGCCGGGCACCATATTCAAGAGGGCATTAGATGATTATCTGGATGGAAGCAATGTGCAGGGGTATGGGGAAAAGACGCTAAGTCATTATGTTCATTTGGCGAGCCAGTACAGATACGATGGGCCGAATGGCCTCCTTGTGTGCCGTAACAATTCTGTGATCCTGCCTCTCGGTATTTCAAAAGGACTTTATTATCTGTGAAGCATTTTTTGCATGATCTGAGTGTGAATGGTAATAAGTGCAAGTATAAATGTACCACTACAAGTCTATCCTTCGCAAATACCTTCCATCAAATCGCCTTAACCACAGACTCCAATCACACCGCACCCCCCTGCCGACCCACATCTACCACTCCATCTCTCGCTCCCTCCCCCCCCCCCCCCCCCCCTCCCCCCTCCTCCACTGACTCATCAAGGAACCCAACGATACACATCAATGTTGGAAAGCTTTGCTGGGAAAGTTGATCTAATCTCTGCCCTTCAGTTTTGGCGTGCCGCCATTAGTATATTTAAGGATCTGATTGTAACTGGATAATGCTTCTTCCACCTGCGTGTAATGTTGCCCTCCTGTTTATTTATGGTTGCATAGCGCAGCTGAAGGTCCTGTGCTGGGCAGCACCAGCCGCCTCGCTCGGCTCTTGGATGGCAGAAGGAGGCCATTCAGCCCATCGTGTCAGCACCGGCTCTCTGAATGAGCAATTCACTTAGTACCATTCTCCCGCCTTCTCCCCGTGACCTTGCACATCCTTCCTGTTCAGGTAACAGTCTGATTACCCCCTTGAATAACTCTGTTTAACCTACCCTTCAGACAGTGCATTCCAGGCCTGTGCCACAAGCTGCCTGGAAAAGATGTTTCTCGAATCGCTTTTGCTTCTTTTGCCAATTATTTCAAATCTGTGCCATCTCGTTGTCGATCCTTCCACAAACAGGAGCAGTTTCTGTCTACCTACTCTGCTGAGCCGTCCTGAATATCTCTCTGAAATCTCCTCTCAGCCTCCTTTTCCCAAGGGAAACAGTCCTACCTTCTATCTATCTTCATAACTCAAGTTCCTTATCCCGGGAACCATTTCATTAATTTTTTCCACGCTCTCTATAATGCTTTCACATCTTACCTAAAGTGTGGCGCCTGGAACTGGACGTAATACTGGCGATGAGGCTGAATAGTGTCTTCAACAAATTCAATATAACCCTCTAATCTTCCCCACAACCCAAAGATGTGCAGGCTAGGTGAATTGGACACGCTAAATTGCCCCTTAATTAGAAAAAGAAAATTGGGTACTCTAAAGTTATTTTTTTTAAAATAACCTCCCTAATCTTGCACTCCACGCCCTATTGATTAAGCCTTGGAGAGTGAGTGCTTTACGAACTGCTCTCTCAACCTGTCCCGTCACCATCAATAGACGCTCCAGTCCCGCCTGCTCCTGTGCTCCGTTTCGAGTATACCCCTTTGTTTTATTCTAGCCAGAATTTTCTGCTGGAGAATCCCACCACCAGCAAACGGTGCGCCGCCGAGAGACAGGCGCCTGGGGGACCGGAGAATCCCGCCTACTGCCTCTCCGAGTTCTTCCCATCAAAATGAATCACTCCACCTGTTTCCACATTGACCTTCAGGTGCCACCTGTCCAACGTGTTTACAAATGGTATCTAAAAGTGCTTTGTGTGCCACGATTGACTTTAACATGATGTGCTTTGGTGCACACGTTCCTATTTACAGAGCAAGATGCCATGCTACACGCATGTTGAGACCCTGCTGGAGGGGGTGTTGACCGCGCCATTGTGAGAACTCCTTTTTCCTTTATTAGTGTCATGGGAGGCTTACCATTCACATCAAAATACAAGCACGAATTGTCTTTCGCGGCCTCGGGATGTCCCAACTTGTTTGGCACCGCCGCTGTATTGTGGGAGCCAAATTGCACACAGACAACTCGCACAAAGAGCGATGTGACAATGTCCATAGAATGTGTTGTTGTCATGGTGCTGGTGGGAGAAAGATTGACCAGTCCAGTGGCCAAAAGCCCACTTCTAGTCTTCAAAATGGCGCCATGGAGACCTTTTGTGTCCAGCTGAGATGTCTTCATGCCCCCCCAGTCAGACGGCAAGGTACCGTCCGTCAGACGGCAAGGCCCCCTCAGTCAGACGGCAAGGCCCCCCCCCCAGTCAGAAGGCAAGGTACCGTCCGTCAGACGGCAAGGCCCCCTCGGTCAGACGGCAAGGCCCCTCGGTCAGGCGGCAAGGCCCCGTCAGTCAGACGGCAAGGCCCCGTCAGTCAGACGGCAAGGCCCCCTCGGTCAGACGGCAAGGCCCCCTCGGTCAGACGGCAAGGCCCCGTCCGTCAGACGGCAAGGCCCCCTCGGTCAGACGGCAAGGCCCCGTCCGTCAGACGGCAAGGCCCCCTCAGTCAGACGGCAAGGCCCCGTCCGTCAGACGGCAAGGCCCCCTCAGTCAGACGGCAAGGCCCCCTCGGTCAGACGGCAAGGCCCCTCAGTCAGACGGCAAGGCCCCTTCAGTCAGACGGCAAGGCCCCCTCAGTCAGACAGCAAGGCCCCCTCGGTCAGGCGGCAAGGCCCCGTCCGTCAGACGGCAAGGCCCCCTCAGTCAGAGGGCAAGGCCCCTCAGTCAGACAGCAAGGCCCCCTCAGTCAGAGGGCAAGGCCCCTCAGTCAGACAGCAAGGCCCCTTCCGTCAGACGGCAAAGCCCCCCTCAGTCAGACAGCAAGGCCCCCCCCCAGTCAGACGGCAAAGCCCCGCTCAGTCAGACAGCAAGGCCCCCCCCCAGTCAGACGGCAAGGCCCCCTCTGTCAGACGGCAAGGCCCCCTCGGTCAGACGGCAAGGCAGCACTCACCCTGCCTGCGCTGACACTGGATTCTGCGTTCATGTGCTCTGGAGTGATATTTCAGCCCACAACCTCGGAGGCAACAATGCTTCCTGCTGCGCCACGATGAAGCAGGGCTTCAGTTTAACACATCAACCAAAGTTGGCACATCCAAACAGTTCAGCAGCCACAGTGCTGGCCTGTGTTATAGGAAGCTGTACGGGCTGTCGATGGACATAAGCATTTAGGCAGGGCTAGCCTGTGCCATCAGGGGCATCCCTTTGGAAGGGGCACCAGATCTCCGCCAAGAAAGCTCAATGCCTTGGACATCAGACAAAGAGACATTTCTTGACCCAGACAGTGGTGAGCCTGTGGAAAGCAGTTGAGTCCGAAACATTGTGGCCAGAATTCTTGGGCCATTGAGATTCCCTGGGCGCGATTCTCCGATCGCGGGACAGAGTGTCCGCACCGCCGTGAACGTCATCGCATTTCATGCGAAACGGGCCCGGGCACTAGCGGTTCTGTCCCCCTCCACGGCGCTGGAGCGGTTCATGCCACTCCAGCCTCACTTCCTGGCGCGCTCTGCGGTTGGTGCCAACCCGCGCATGCACAGTGGTGACGTGCCAACCTGCACATGCGCGGTGGCTTTACGGGACGCGTGGCCCCGGCGCAACATGGCGCGGGGGTTCTGGGGGCAGGCGCGCAACAAAGTAGGCCCGGGGAGTGGTGGGTGGGTGGGGGGGGTGGGGGGGGGGGGGGGAAGAGGCCGGCCTGCCAATCGGTGGGCCCCAATCGCGGGCCAGACCCCATTGGAGGCCCTCCCCGGGGAGGCCCGACCCTTCACGCAGAGTTCCCGCCGACAGCGACCAGGAGTGGACGGCGCACAGCCGCTCTGCCCATCCAGGCCAGAGAATCGGTGGCCCGGCCTCACACAGCGGCCCGCGACCAGCGCCGCGCTGGCGTAAGTGGCGCCGAATCTCCGCACCTCGGAGAATCACGCGCCGGCGTCGGGGGGCATGGCGCGGTTGTGGCTCATGCCCTGCGCAGGGCTGGGAGAATCACGCCCCCTGTACCCACTGCATGCGGGCTTCACGGCTGCGTGGGGTGGCTTCAATGGCAAATCCCATTGTCAAGCAGCGGGAACAGAGTCCTGCTAGCACCGAATGGCGGCAAAACGCGGCAAGGGGAACCAGAGATTCCAGCGCCGTATGTTTTCATGAAGCAGTTAGATATAGCTCTTGGAGTGAAAGGGATTAAAGGATATGGGGGGAGGTGGGGGGGGGGGGGGGAAGGTGGGAACAGGCTATTGAGTTGGATGATCAGCCCGTGACCATAACGAATGGCGGCGGTGGCTCGAAGGGCCGAATGGCCTCCTCCAGCCCCTATTTTCTACGTTTCCATTAGCAACTGATCTTGTGGCTGACTGAATCAGCTGACTGTCACGCTTCCCGACCTCATACCCGCCGTGTCACCTTGCCAGCGATGTAATCAGGACTGCAGCTGAGATTAAGCTGCGTATAAAAGATTAACCCAGCCTGTTCATGTTTGAGGATCATTGATGAAGTATTTCAAGTGCGATGGGTGGAATGTTATTGAAATGGTTTAGTATTGTCAAACTAATTCTTTGGGAATACACAAGGCTGATGTTGGAACCAAGAATAGTCCTGTGAATAAACCGTCCGAGCCAGCCAAATTCCTTCACGATTGTTTTCTGCAGTTGGTTGCTAAAACAAGTTCAGTGCACTGCATGTTTTTCGACAGACTTTTAAGAGATGCACTGGCCTGATCCAAATGTGGATGTTTTCGGTTCATTTCTTTTCAAGTCCTTGTCTTGTTTGCTTGAATAATTGCATTTGGGAGAAAGCAGTGCTAATTCCTCACTGATTGGGGTTTTTTATTGCTGTGGGCCGAGAACAAAATGAATTCTATTTATGGCATCATATCTTTTCTCCTCACTCTCGGCTACAGAGACCAGCAACCCCCTCCCCTCCCCCAAACCCCCCAGCCTCCACCCCCCCCCCCACTACCACCTCGTACCGTGAACCAATTTAACCAACCTGAATAATCAGCATTGGTGTCAGGTCAAGTATAAATTGAGTCGGATGCATAGTGAAGCTCCCTTTGCTGTTTTCCAATAATGTGTATTCCCTCAAAGAGCAAAAAACATTACAGCACAGGAGCAACCCTTCGGCCCACCAGGTCTGCGCCGATCCAGAATCCTTATTTAGACCTATTACTTATTGCCCAAACAATCTGCATTCCTCCATTCCCCGCCCGTTCAAGCGTCCATTAAGATACATCTTAAACGTTGCTATGGTGCCTGTCTCCACCACCTCCACTGGCAACACATTCCAGGCACCCACCACCCTCTGCCTGAAAACATTACCCGCACAGCTCCCCGAAACTTTCCCCCTCTCACCTTTAACCTATGCGCCCTTGTAATTGAGTCTTTCCCCTGGGAAAAACTTCTGACTATTCACCCTCGTCTCTCCCTCCTTGTAATTTTGTGGACCTCAGTCAGGTCTCCCCTCAGCCTCCGTCTTTCCAATGGAAACAATCCGAGTTTATTCAACCTCTCCTCATCGCAAACACCCCCCAGACCAGGCAACATCCTGATAAACTTTCTTTTCATTCTCTCCAAAGCATCCATGTCCTTCTGGTAGCCCGGCGACCAGCACTGCATGCGATATTCCAAATGTGGCCCAACTCAAATTCAGAAAGGGTCCCCTTCTGTTACACCAGTGTGCCTCGTCCATTTTGCGCGCTAGCTTTCCTTGTGATCCCTCAGAGAGATTTGCCAGACTCTGGGTGGGTAGGTTTTGTACCTCCGGCAGTTCAGCACGCCCTCGGTACTGCACTGTTACATCAGCTCTGGGTGAATGCGCACAAGTCTGTGCAGGAAAGAGCATTAATCTTTGACATTGTGGCTTTGAGATAAGTGTGTCCACTGAGCCAACATTGTCAGGTAACTATCAGAAGACACATGCTCCACCAGAGAAATGTTGTGGGCACAAGAAAGTCCAATTATAGCAATTATACATCTAGCTCCTGTGTACCTTTGCTCAATCGGCAGCAAACGCACCACTGACGTAGAAGGTTGTGTGATCAAATCCCACTCCAGAGGTGGTGGACGGGATTCTCCCAGGTCTGGGCCGGGCCGGAGAAGCCCCGCGACCAGGCCATGCTGCCCTGGTGCCGGTCGAGGGCCACTCTACGCAGCCGGCCCGCTGATTCTCCAGCCCGGATGGGCCGAGCAGCCGTGAAACAAAGAACGAGTCCCGTCGGTGCCATTCTAACCTGTTCTCAGCCGGCGGGAACTCAGCGTGGAAGGGTCGGGGGGGCCTGTGGGTGGAGAGGGGGGGTCCAACCCCGGCGGGGGTGGGGGGCCTGGCCCGTGATCAGGGCCCACCGATCAGCGGGCCGGCCTCTCTGACTGGGGGCCTCCTTTCCTACGCGCCGGCCCCTGTAGCCCTGCGCCATGTTACGTCGGGGCCGGCGTGTTGAAGGAGGCCCCTGCGCACGTGTGTGTTGGTGCCGGCGCCACTGCGCATGCGTGGATCCCGCGGCGCACAGTTCGCGCCGGGATTGCCAGCTGGAGCGGCGCGAACCGCTCTAGCGCCGTGCTGGCCCCCTGTAAGGGTCAGAATTAGTCCTGGCAGCGGCCCTTTCAAGCCGTCATGAATCCCGCCCGGGATGTAACAGGGGTAAGAGAGCAATCATGGGGGACTTTAACCTTCATACGGACAAAGCAAACCAAATTCGCATTAATAGTCTGGAGGATGAGTTGACGGAATGCATTCAAGGTAGTTTTCTTGGTCGATATGTAAGGCAACAAACTAAACAACAGATTATTTTAGATCTCGCATTGTCCAGTGAAACAGTGTAAATGCACAAGATGGCATTCAATGCAGAAAAGTGAGAGGGGATTCATTTCAATAAGAACATAATAATAATCTTTATTATTATCACAAGTATGCTTACATTAACAAGAGACGCTATAGAATAATGCTAAAACTCTAAAAGGGATTCAGCAGCAGAGGGACCTGGGTGTATATGTACATAGATCATTGAAGGTGGCAGGACAGAGGGAAGAGAGCAGATGATAAAGCAGATAGTGTCCTGGGCTTTATTAATAGCGGCAAAGAATACAAGAGCAAGGAGATTTTGCTGAACTTACACAGGACACTGGTTAGACTAGTTAGCTGGAATATTGTGCACAGTTCTGGGCGCCACATTGTAGGAAGGATGTGAACACATCGGAAAGAGCGCAGACGAGGTTCAAGAGAATGGTTCCAGGGATGAGAAATTTCAGGATTTAAAGCGATTTGCAAAAGAAGCAACTGTGATGTGAGAAAAAGCTTTTTCACACAGCGCGTGGTGAGGATCTGGAATGCACGGCCTGGAAGTGTGATGGAGGCAGGTTCAATCGAGGCATCCAAGAGAGGGTTGGATGAGGGTTGGATGATTATTTAAATAGAAACAATGTGCAGGGTTATGAAGAAAAGGCAGGAGAATGGCACTAAGTCAAAATGCTCATTTGGAGAGACGGTGCAGACACGATGGGCCGAGTGACCTCTTTCTGCACCGTAACAATTCTGTGATTCTGAACAACCTGGCATTAAACGAGCCACTGTGGAAGAATACTCATAATGTGATAAAGTTTTATATTGAGTTTGACAGTGATTCAGTTAAGCATTAAAATGAGGGGCGGGATTCTCCAATCCCGCGGCAGAGTGTCCACGCCATCGTAAACGCCGTTTCGTTTTATGACGGCGTGAATGGGCCGCTCCCAGGACTAATACTGGCCCCTACAGTGGCCAGTGCACCGCGGGAGCCGCGCATGCACAGTGTCACCGGCGCCAACGAGCACATGCGCAGTGGTTCCTTCAACGCGCCGGCCCCGACGCAACATGGCGCAGGACAACAGGGGGCGGCGCTTAGCAAAGGAGGCCGCCAGCCACAGAGGACGGCCCGCCGATCAGTGGGCCCCGATCGCGGGGCAGGCCACATCAGAGGCCCCCCTCCTCCCGGTTCGGATTCGGAGAATCGGCAGGCTGGCCACGTAGAGCAGCCTGTGACCGGCGCCGGGCGTGGCACGCTGGCGGGTATCCCCCGGCCCGGCCCAGGGCTGGGAGAATCCCGCCCAAGGTTTTTAATCTGAGCAAAGTAGATAATGGGGGTAAATTGACAAAGGTAGATTGGGAAACAAGATTAGTGTATGTGGCGGTACGTAAGAAAGGGCAAGCATTTAAAGAATTCATCCATAATTGTTCCATGATTATGTAGTTCCTTCATGTATGGATTGACATTGGCTGGGTAGATGCTGAGAGGTTGTTCCCCCTGGGTTTGGAGAGTTATGGGACGGGATTCTCCGACCCGCCGGCCCCCGTTCTCCGACCCGCCGCGCCCCTGCTGCCAGCGGGATTCTCCGTTCCCACAGCCGGCCAGTGGGGTTCCCCATTGTGGCCCATCCCACGCCGTCGGGAAACGCACGGGCGTGGGGTGCGCAGCTGGAAAACCGGAGGATCGCGCCGACGGAGAATCCCGCAGCAGAACTGTGGGTCACAGACTCAGGATAGGAGCCATTGAGGACTCAGATGAGGAGCAATTCATTCACTCAGAGGGTGGCGAGTCTTTAGAATTGAGGGTTTTGGATGTTCAGTCACCCAGTATATTCTGGGCTGGAATGGACTCTGCAACTGAATGGTGGAACATTCAGGTGCCTGTTAGAAGGGAGAATTCAGAATATCCAATTCACCTAACCTGCTCATCTTTGGACTGTGGGAGGAAACCGGAGCACCCGGAGGAAACCCATGCACACATGGGGAGGATGTGTAGACTCCGCACAGACAGTGACCCAAGCCGGGAATCGAACCTGGGACTCTGGCGCTGTGAAGTTAATTGGAAACTGGGGAAAAAAAACTGGGGACTAAATTTATTTTTTTTTAAAAGCCAAACCTACATATTTAACTGAGAATTTTAATCTGTTAAACTGGTTCATGCCCAGTGAGATGACGTCTGCTGGAAGGGCCGGGAACATCAGAAACATCATTCGCCGCAAATCCTGTTTTGTGCCTCTCCCCAGAATTTGCCCGGCATAGCGGGGTTTACCCCGGGCGCAATACAGCCGGAGAATCATCCCCAGTGCTTCAGTGACCTTGCGGCCGGACCGGTTAAGATTTCTTCCAGCTTCTTTCCTTGTTCCCATTTCGGATTTCCCACATCGGCTGTACCTTTGTTACTGTCCTGAAGGAGGTGACCTGGTTGTTTATCTCATTGCTGCTCGTGGGAGCTTGCTGTGTGTAACAATTTGGTTGCCAGGTTTCCGACATTACAACAGTGACTGCACTTCAAAAGGACTCCCATCAGCTGTAAAGAGTCCCAGGGCTTTGAAGGTCACTATTAAACACGGGGGGGTTCTTTTATCTTAATGAGGATCATAACTGAGTCCAGTCCTGTCCTTACACACTATCCATATTCACATACTTTCCAGTCAGCGGTACCAATGAGTGAATCGGTTTTCCTCAGGCAAGTTGGTTGTTGCACACCAATCTCTTTCCAGCTGAGATCGGATAATTTAACACAGATTGGAGTTTGGTAACGGACACATTTGATCCTTTAGGCCACCGGGGGAGCCTAATGTGCCTTGATTTTTTTTAACATTTTCATCTCTGTTTTCCATCCCCTCCAGACTTTTTCCCTCGTCTATCTCTGTAACCACCCCCAGTCCCGCAACCCTCAGATATCCCTGTGCTCCTTTGCCTTTTACGTGCCCCGAATGTTCGTTGCTGGCCCATTGGCAGGAACGACTTTGCCTACCTCAGCCCGAAGCTCTAGGCTTCCCTCTCTAAATATCTCTATCTTTCCCTCCTCAGAAACATGTTCCTTATCACCTGGCTCGGTGTAAAGATTTGTCTGCCAGTGCTCCTGTGAAGCAGCTTGGGATGCTTTACCGCAGGTGCTATATAAATGCAAGTTACTGTTGTTGAGTCAAAAGGATATCTTCACCTTTGCCTCTCCAGTTGCACCTCTAGCCATCTCCTAAGCTACATTTAATCCAAGGGCTGAGACTGAGTGAAAAATAATCACGAGGTGGGATAATGTCCAGAGGTTGTCACCCAAACAGTGGGTGACAACCTCTGGACAGCAGCCTCCTGATTGGCTCCCTTCGTGTCCACCATCCAATTAAGGAAGATGGGTGGGTTGAAGAGTCTGCAGGGTCCATTCAGCAGGTCTGCAGCCTTGGGAGGATGGCTGCACCATTGGCAGAGGTGGGCATTGCAGCTACCAAGGTGGGGACCGTGAGACCACCTCTGCCTGATAAGCAAACATAAGGCCTGGGATTTTCCCTTCTGGGGACTAAGTCCCCACAGCGGCGGGAAAACCGACGCCAACCACTCCAACAGCCCCCGAAAGTAAGGAATTCTCCGAATTCCTTTCAGGGCCTAGTTGGATGGCGGAGGAGTTGGCGCCGCTCCAGCGAGTTTGCGCATGCGCGGAACGGGCGGCATGATCTCGCGCATGCGCGGACCGGGCTGCCGTATTTCCGCGCATGCATGGGAGTTCTCTTCTCCGCGCCAGCCCCCGGGCAATATGGCGGAGCCCTACAGGGGTCCGGTGCGGAGGAACGAAGTGCCCCCACGGAACAAGCCCGCCCGCAGATCGGTGGGCCCCGATTCCCCCCCACCACCCCCGTGGGGTCAGATCCCCCGCAACCCCCCCCCGCACCCTCCCCCGAGGACCGCCCCCGCATACTCACCTGCCAGGTCCCACCATGCGTGAGGTGAGTAATTTACACCGGCGGGACTGGGCAAAACTGAATGGCCGCTCGGCCCATCGGGGCCCGGAGCATCGCCAGGGGGGCCGCTGTCATTGGCCCCCGACCGGGGTGGCGGGAATCCTGCTGCCGCCCAGAAAACGGCTCCAGACAATAGGGCAGCTGGCATCCGGGCAGCAGAGCAGGATTTGCGCCTCCCCCCCCCCCCCCCCCCCCCCGCCAACCGGGGATTCTCCGACCCGGCGGGGGTCAGAGAATCTCGGCCATGATATAGGGGCAGAATTAGGCCCTTCAAACCTGCTACGCCATTCGATTGGATCATGAATGATCTGTTTGTGTTTCAAGCTCCACATTCCCTCTACCCACGATAGCCTTTGATTTCCTTGCCTGACAAGAATCCGTCTACTTCCATTTCGAGGTGCCCTCATAATGGGCAAACCCACTCTGCCTGCCCCCCCCCCCCCACAAACGATGGTCTCTGGCCACACACGTAACCCTTTGAATCAAATGGATATTGGGGAATGGGTGCTGAAAAAGACTTTGGGGGCCGCCTCGAGGCCCCTGCTAGACTCTGACCCTCACGTTGAGCCCAGCTGACAGCTCCCAACTTTCATGATACAAAATAGCTGCCCGCTGCTGCTGGGCGGGCGACTGCTGCCTTTGAGAAACATCCCCACTTCTGACCTCACAATGGGTCATTGATGGAGCAGCTGAAGATGGCTTGGCCCAGGACACTACGCTGAGGAACTCCTAAAGAGATGTCCCGGAGGTGAGGTCACTGACCTCCAACCACCGCAACCATCTTCCTTTGTGCCAGGTATGACTCCAACCAGCGGAGAGTTTCCCCCCTGATTCCCATTGACTCCAGTTTAGCTGGGGCTCCTTGATGCCAAGGGCAGTCACACTCTCCCCTTCATTCTTGAGTTCAATGTTCAATGGACAGCTGAGGCTGCATCGAGGCCAGGAGTTGAATGGCCTTGGCGGAACCCAAGCTGGGTGCCAGTGAACTGGTTAGTGCTGAGATTCTGACTTCTCATTGCTGTGTGCAAGACGTTCTTCTGAGATGTGCCCAACATACACACAATAGACCTGGTTTTATTCCCAGGGGCCTCCCGGTAGCATTGTGGACAGCACAATCGCTTCACAGCTCCAGGGTCCCATGTTCAATTCCGGCTTGGGTCACGGTCTGTGCGGAGTCTGCACGTTCTCCCCGTGTGTGCTTGGGTTTCCTCCGGGTACTCCGGTTTCCTCCCACAGACCAAAGATGTGCAGGTTAGGTTGATTGGCCATGATAAATTGCCCTTAGTGTCCAAAATTGCCCTTAGTGTTGGGTGGGGTTATTGGGTTATGGGGATAGGATGGAGGTGTTGACCTTGGGTAGGGTGCTCTTGCCAAGAGCTGGGGCAGACTCGATGGGCCGAATGGCCTCCTTCTGCACTGTAAATTCTATCATCCCCTCATCCATTTTTTAAAAATTTCTACATCAATACAGCTGCTCAATTATTTCTATTCTTTCACGGGATCTGGCCATCGGTGGGCAGGATCAGCGTTTGTTCCCCATCCCTACTGACCCTTGCTTGACCATTTCAGTGGGCAGTTAAAAGTCAACCATGTTGCTCTGGGTCTGGAATCACGTGTAGGCCACATTGGGCAGATTTCCTTCCCTAAAATGGTATGAGCAAACCAGGTGGGTTTTTACACCAAACTGCGATGATTGCCTTGCCCCCCCCCCCGTCACTGAGGCTCGCTGTCCGTTCCAGAATTATTCATTGAATTTAAACTCCGCCAATCCACGGTGGCGGTTTTGAACCCGTGTCCGCCGACCATTAACTGGGCGTCTGGATTGCTCGGTCAGTGACATTACCACTTCGTCACTGTGTCCCCGTATGTTAGCCCAAAGTGGGGGAATCTGACTTTAGTAAGTAAGGGAATCGAGGGTTCTGGGGGTAAGGCAGGAGAGTGGAGTTGAGGGTGATTATATCAGATCAGTGATCTCATCGAATGGTGGTGCAGATTAGATGGGCCGAATAGCCTACGTCTGCTCCATTGGGCACATTTTAATGGAAAAGAAACAGAGTCCCGTATTGGGCGCCGGACTGTCCCCGCTATTAAACAGAACGCTACTTCGTTTTGGGTCTTGGCAAGGAAAGACCCACCAAGGTTGCGGCTCATTTCCTGCCAGTGCAGGAGGAGATCGAAAGGTGCCCCAATCGCTGGACCCCCCCATTGCAGCCTCCAAACCCCCCCCCCCCCCCCCCCCGCCAACTCCCCAACATACCAATTAGGGGGTCCTTGTGGCCACCCACCCCCCCCCCGTAACCCAACTTCATAAGGGCAGCGTGCCACCAGTCCCAAACCCCGGCATGGGCAAGATGCCACCTGAGCACCTGCCCAGAGCCTGACCACCCGGGGGTCCCAGAGAGCCTGGGAAACCGGAGCACCCGGAGGAAACCCACGCAGGCACGGGGAGAACGTGCAGACTCCGCACAGACAGTGACCCAAGCCGGGAATCGAACCTGGGGACCCTGGAGCTGTGGAGCAACGGTGCTAACCACTGTGCTACCATGCTGCCCCTGTGAGAACAAGTACTCACTTGAATATGCAAATCTGGATCGGGCCATTGTAGGGGAGATCCCGATCACGACGCCTCGCGAGACCTCGTTAGCTTTCACAAGGCGTAAGGAGCGCCGTCAATGTTGTGAGAAGTCTCTCGAGAGGAGGCTGTTCGATCACGCCCTACGTCTAATGACTTGATAGTCTTGAGTCCAATTGTGCTGTCTCTCACAATGGCAGCTGAGCGTGGGATAATGCTCTTGTACACAGGTCAGCGTGCAGGTCTCATCATAGTCAAACGGTCACTTGAGAATTGAAGAATGGCAGGAATAGCTTCTCTGAGGGCTTGTTGGAGAAGGCAATGCTTTCTCACGGGCAGTGATGGGCAGAGAAAAGTGGATAAGGAGTTGAAGATGCTTTGCCATGGAGAGGCCTGAGGCGGGGGAGTTAACTTTGCAATACTCTGGTAAATAAACTGACAGGCAGGGCTGGAAGGGATGTGATTGTTTCCAAGGCAATAAAATGATGCAAAGGCAAGTGGAGCGCTATTCAGGTCCAGCATTTGGGAGTCAATGGCCAGTGGTGACGGGTGGGATTGTTCATAAGAGGGGCGACCCACCTTTTGGGGAAAGGGATGGGGGAGGGCATATGCCTGGATGTAAAAGGAGAGGGAAGAAAAGCTTTGCTTCTTGTGTGTAATTTTTAACAAGGAGGAAGGGAGGGAAGTGTACAGTCGGATGGTTCTGAGAGACGTGGCCCCATGCCAAATGGGCACTGATTTGACTGCTGTTTGCTTGAAGCCAGTCATTAGTGAGCTCTCACATACTTGGGGGTTAGCAATGTCCTGTAAATATACATCAGTGGAGATGATAAATTGTCCAAGCTTTTGCTGACAACAGGAGAAAAAGACCCTTTCCTTAAACTTCCACAGCCTTTGTTCTTCACCGTCCGAACATAAAACGTCTTGCCGACAAGATTAATACAGATTACGTGTGATTAAGAAAGACGTGGAGTGGGGGGGGGAGGCTCTAATTTGCGGTTTGGATCCAAACCCAACTCAGTCACGCAAAGAAGACGAGACGGCCAGGCAAGACTTTGCTGCAAAAGTTCTGGCGAGAGCTCATCAACCTGATTTATTTTCCTGAAAGAATAAGCAGACTTCCTCCCGTCTCTTGAGGGCCCATGAGTAGAATGAGAAAACCCTTCCCTTTCAGGAGGAATAGGAGGGGACCATTCAGCCCCTTGAACCTGTTCCACCATTCAGTTAGATCATCATTGATCGGTATCTTCATCCAGCTCCTCGCCATGCTTCTGTAACCCTTGAAACCCTTAAAAAAAAATCTACCAACCTCTGTTTTCAATTTTATTTCACCGAGCAACTTTCTTTTAAACCGAGAGTCACTCTCCTTTCAAGGGGGAAAGGGCCCGATTCTGGCAGAGTTCTGCCAACTCAGGAAATTTTTTAAAACGGCAGGCAGGACACGGATGTGGAAGTACTGCCTCATTTCCAGCAGGAGGCGAGGGAGGGAGGGCTAGGAATGAAATGAAAAAATTAAATGAAATTCGCTTATTGTCACGAGTAGGCTTCAATGAAGTTACTGTGAAAAGCCCCTAGTCGCCACATTCCGGCGCCTGTTCGGGGAGGCTGGTACGGAAATTGAACCGTGCTGCTGGCCTGCCTTGGTCTGCTTTCAAAGCCAACGATTTAGCCCTGTGCTAAACCAACCCCTTGAATCCCACCAGGACATGAATCACACAGGCAGGAAAGCCCAATTCAGCGGGACCATTTGAAGTTAGTGCTGATTTTAAACTTTCCAAGGGAGTGTGGGAGCCACAAATTTATGAAGGAGGTTTAAACGCTCACGAAGGGCAGATAAGGTTGATTGACATGATCTTGAATTATTTAAATCCACAGTCCTTTAAAAATGAAGCAAAAACCAGGTTGAAGCTTGTAAAAAAGCAGGGGCAGGATTCTCCGACCCCCCCACCGGGTCGGAGAATCGGCAGGGGGGGGCGGCGTGAATCCCGCCCCACCACTCTGACGCTGGCTGCTGAATTCTCCGGCGCCCCGGGGGTCGCGCCACACCGGTCGGGGGCCGTTGGCAGTGGCTCTCCCCCCCCCCCCCCCCCCCCAGCGATTCTCCGGGCCCCAGTGAGCCGAGCGACCGCCCGTTTTTGTCCGATCCCGCCAGCGTGGATTAGACAAGGTCCATACCGGCGGGACCTGGCTTTGAGGGCGGCTTGTGGAGTCCTCGGAGGGGGGGGGGGGGGGGGGGTGGGGCGCAGGGGGATCCGGTACCTGGGTGGGCCCCCACGGTGACCTGGCCTGCGATCGGGGCCCACCGATCTGCGGGCGGGCCTGTGCCGTGGAGGCACTCTTTCCCTCCGCGCCGGCCTCTGTAAGGCTCCGCTAAGGCCAGCACAGAGAAGAAACCCCCTGCACATGCGTCGGAATCACGGCAGCGGTTCTGCGCATGCGCCACAACACGCTGGCACTCCTGCGCATGTACCAACTCATGCCAGCTGGCAGAGGCCCTTCGGCGCTGGTTGACGCGGCGCCAACCACTCCAGCACTGGCCTAGCCCCCGGAAGTGCAGAGGATTCCGCACCTTCCGGGCGGCCCGACGCTGGAGTGGTTCACGCCACTCTTTGACACCGGTACGGCCCGCGCGGTTGCGGGGGAATCCTGTCCCAGATATGTGCTGCAGGTGCATATTGATTGACAGGCCAGTTGGTGTTGCTTCGAACATATCATTGCCTATCTGTTCCTGCAGTTTCCATAGATCTCATTGTTGTGATTTCCCAACGGTTGGATTACAGTTGAACCCATTAAGAATGCTTTGCTGAGGTTCAAAGTTCCAAAACTATTCATTTTAACAAAGGGTGGAATTCATATTTTGATTGACAGTTTTAAAAGGTTATTGAAGGATTAGATATCTTCAATGGAGTTAGTAAATAGATGTTTGTTTGTTTTTGCAACGGATTGACCACTTGAGAGGATTCAAATCTTTCGAATGGGTTCATGAATGAGAGTTTTTCTCCGTGTCAATTGTGGACGAGTGGGCGCTCTCTCAGCTTGTTACAAGTTTTATATTTTTCATGTCTACATTGTTCCTGAGGCCTGCTCAGAGTGGATAAGGGTGAATAACTAGCAGTGATGTGGGAGCATGTGTGGGCATGGAGGAATCATTTTGGTTTATTCTTTCATGGGACGTGAGCATCACTGGCAAGACTAAAATGTGTTTCCCATCCTTAATACCCTTTGAGAAGGTGGTGTTGAGCCATCTTCCTGAACTGCTGCAGTCCAGTGGTGTAGGTACATCCGCAGTGCTGTTAGAGAGGGTGTTCCAGGGTTTTGACCCAGAGACAGGGACAGGACGGAGATATTTTTCCAAATCAGGATGGTGTGTGGCTTGGAGGCGAACTTCCAGATCGTGGTGTTTCCATGCATTTCCGTCTAGTCCTCCGAGCTGGTAGAGTTACGAGGAGGCATGGAGTCATGGAAGTAGCAGGGACGGATATGGGGTGCGAGAAGGTGGCATGGAGGCATGAGGGGGCATGACAGTTGGTTGGGAGGAGGGGTGAAAGCTAATGGGCCGAACAGCCTGATGCACGATCAATTGCACAAAGACAAGAGTTGAATGCAACTGAGGCTTTATTACACTAAGATGTGTGGCCTCCTACAGCAGCTGGAGAAATGGCTGCTGTACGGGGGGCACACATATTTATACTCTGCCTATTGGGCAGAACCAGCAGGCAGGGACTACCCCCATACCTGTAGTACAGGGCCTTACCATACATACCCTAATATATACAGCAGTGGTTACTACAACACAGCCTTTTATAAAACGGAGCCTAAATCTCAGAGATTTGAAGTAGGCCTTCTAAACAGCCTGCCTTGGCACACCCCTGTCCCTGTGGCTGGCTCTGAACTGCCTCCGGAGGTCGCAGACCTGACTCCATCCCACCTCCATCTCCACGAGATGGAATATAGCAGATGTGGACCCCTTCAAAGTGAGCCCCCTCCTTCCTCAATGGCAAGAATCCAGCCAGACGTGCTTCTTGACATCACCCCTGAATAGCCCAGCTCAAACTTTATACCCTCTTGTTCGGCACAGTCCCACCGAAACAAATGGTTTTCCTCTCTCTACCCTATCAAATTCTTTCATTGCCTTAACAAACTCAATTGGATCATTCCTTAATTTTCTACACTAAAGCCTCGTCTGAAACACCTCCACCTATCCTCATTAATTAGTCCTTTTAACCCCAGTATACTTGACTGATCTTCTATCCCTTTAAATTCCAGCCCAGTCTGAGACAATGGCCAACATTCCTCTGGTCTCATTAATAAGCAAATGCTCTCACCTGAGAAACTCAGCCACCTGTGGGCCATCTGTTGGGTATCTGACCAAAGTGCCTCTTCCTCCTGTGTGGGCCTGATGCGACGTGGTACTGGACACCGGGGCTGAGATTGACCCAACCCATATGTGGTTTAATATTCACATGCACAAAATGTTTAAGATGACAGGACCAGAAACTGATTTCAAAGAAAGCATATTGGGTCCTGGGATCCAGCAGATCTGCGACTGCTGTCTCGCCTGAGGGTTCCTGCCCCCACCTGAAGTGCATCGGCGACATTGCGATGCTCACCAGATTGTGCCCCAGAAGCCTGTCTACTAACGTTGCCCCCCGAGGTGTGTGTACCTGTGCTGGTGGAGGGCGGGGATGACAGCTGTGACCCATTGACTGTGGCATCCTCGGAGCTCTCCTCCGAGGTGTTCCCATGGGAGGCAGGGGAGGGACGGCCCGGGATGGGCCGGCGCTGTCAGCTGGAGGACCTGCAGGAGAATGGACACGTGGTCAGTGGGAAGGATGGGTTAGTCTCTATGGCAATAACAACTCCCGTTTGACAGGTCCTCCGGGTGGGGCCCGGTGGATCCTCACCTCTGCGGTTCGATTCGGTTCGAATCGCTTATCGTCACGAGTAGGCTTCAATTTAGTTACTGTGAAAAGCCCCTAGTCGCCACATTCCACCGCCTGTTCGGGGAGGCTGGTACGGGAAGCGAACCGTGCTGCTGGCCTGCTTGGTCTGCTTTAAAAGCCAGCGATTTAGCCGAGTGAGCTAAACCAGGCCACGATCTCCGTGTTGGTGGCCGCTCTGTCCTTAGCCATCCCCGTTCCGCGAAGGTGGTGAAAATTCTTATGTCCCACACCCCTCCGCCAGTCTGGGCCCCCTCCCGGTGTTTGTGGGCGAGCTTCTACTGTGGAGACACAGGGAGGGAGCACGTGCGGTCCACTTTGGTGGAGGGGGTGAGGGCTGGGGCGAAGGGAGGGTTGGGGTGAAGGGAGGGGGATGAAGGGTGAGGGGTGAAGGATGGATTGGAGGGGCAAATAGAGGGTTTGGGGGCTGGTCGCGCCAGGGGCAGGGGGTTTTGGAGAGGGGGTGTCAACTCACCCGCGTTGCCACCAACGGTGCAGGTCGTTGACCTTCTTGCGACACTGGAGGCCAGTCCACCCGTGGGACCTCCTTAAGTGGACCAATTAACATTGAAGTGCATTGCCGGCCTCGCTGGGCCGAGTGCCGGGAAGCTCGCGGCAGTTCCCGCTCGCTACCACACTTCGGAATCTTTCCGGACAATCGTGCCCAATATTTGTTTGTCAATACCACTTTTAAGCAGTTTGCAAAGTTTTACTATGTTAAAGGCGCTGTACAAATGCAGGGGTTTGTGTTTTTTTTTTGTTGCTGTCCTCCGAAGGAAACAAACTATAACAGAGGAACAAAGAACCGCTTCGAAAATTAAATGTGTGTCCACTGCGCACCCCAGCCTCTCCCAGTCGCGGAATGTCTCGAGTGTACCAGGCGACGTCGTGTGCGCCACCCTCCTCCCAGGGCCACCCAGGCCTGCCTGCGAGTGACAGAATGCCAATCTAACCACCTACCCACAGGCCACGTCCAGCCGGAGCCTGTAGGTGGCCACCTTTGCCAAGCTCCGGGACAGACCCCAGGAGGGGTGGCGCTGGGTCGAAGCCGCGTCTGTCGGGTTTCTGGCAGCCATGCTATCTAACCGTGAGCGAAGGAAGGAAGACCACACACACACACACACACACACACACACACACACACAGCACACAGCACCGCAGAATTCACCAGTTCAGGCGCCTGCTGTGTTCGTTCATACTCCCCCGGAGGAAGGTTTTGCAGACACTGTTTAAATGGCAACAGTGATATCTGTTTCTGTCGAATGCAGCCCCGGGCAGCTGTCACTGTGATTCATTCCTTCGAATGCTCTCCATGAGCTGTCTCAATTTGTGGAAGTTTTTCAACATTATGTCTGCAGTCTGCCGGTCCTCCAACGTCACATTGGCCCAATTACCAGACAGCACAACAAGGGGAGAAGAAGAGAACGTATTTGCATTTCTGTCACACCTTTCACAAAGTCAGGACCATAGTTTTGTTTTGTGGTCATTGAAGTGTAACCACAGTAGGAAACGCAGCAGCCGAATGTGTGCACAGCAAGCTCCCACACACAGCATTGTGACAATGACCAGATGATTTGGCCTTGGCCATGTTGGCTGAGAGATAAATATTGGCCAGGGCAGAGGGGTCAACTCTATGCTCTTCTTCAACATCTGTGCCTTGGAGATGGCACGGTGGCGCAGTGGTTAGCACTGCTGCCTCACGGCGCCGAGGACCCGGGTTCGATCCCGGCCCCGGGTCACTGTCCGTGTGGAGTTTGCACATTCTCCCCGTGTCTGCGTGGGTCTCACTCCTTCAACCCAAAAAGATGTGGGTGGATTGGCCACGCTAAATTGCCCCTTAATTGGAAACATTTTTTTAAAAAAGAAAAAAGCAAATCACGAGTTGGAATCATTTGTGTCCACCTGACAGGGCCGACGGGACTCAGTTTAATGTTTCCATCGATGCACCACTCCCTCCCTCTATACTTCACTGGGTGAGCCTTGAGTGAGACTTGAACCCACATCCTCAACAGAGCAGGACGATTTCTGATTTCGTCCAGTTGTCCCTTGGAGCAGACTTGCGTCGGCCTCACTGGGTTGGAAAGGAAAAAGGACTACTGGGAATGTGAGGCCTATGCATGCATTGGCGCTTGTCTGTGTGCTGTGTGCAGTTGCGCTTGCTTGTGTCTCTGTGTTCATATGTTTGTGTGTGAATCCCCCTGTGTGCATGAGAGAAGTTTGAATTTGATGTTCATAGAATCCCCACAGTGCAGAAGGTGGCCATTTGGCCCATCGAGCCTGCACCGACCCTCCGAAAGAATACCCTCCCGAGGCCCATTCCCCCACCCTATCTCCGTAACCCCACCTCACCTGAACCTATTTGAACACAAAGGGGCAATTTAGCATGGCCAATCCACCTAACCCACCTTTGGACTGAGGGAGGAAACCGGAGCACCCGGAGGAAATTCACGCAGACACGGGGAGAACATGCAAACTTCACACTGGCAGTCACCCAAGGTCTGAGTTGAACCCAGGTCCCGGGCGCTGTGAGGCCGCTGTGCTAACCACCGTGCCAGCGCGCCAGCGTCTTTTGATTTGAAAAGACACGACACAAATGCAAATACATCTGTTTGAAATTATTGCTGCACGCGCTCTTTCCCATGTCTATGAGGCAACTCATTTCTTCCACTTACAGAGAAAAACTTATGGTCAGTAAATAACACGTTGGGCTGCAGCATATGAGTAATCTGGGACATGGCAGTGGTTGAGTGTCGCGTGCTTGGCAGGAATAGCTGACCTTGGGCTTATGGTTCCTCAGGGCTGCCCACTGTTCGGGTTTTCCTCGTCAGAGGGCACAGGTCTGAACGAAGCAAGGGCGAAGGGAGGCAAAACCTTTCCATGAAGCGAGTGGTCAGGACCTGGAATGCGCTGCCTGAGAGTGTGGTGGAGACGGGTTCAATCGAGGCACTCGAGAGGGAATTGGATCATTATCTGAAAGGGGAGAATGTGCATGGCTACGGGGAGAAGACAGTGAATTGGCACTGGTGGCATTCTCCATCAGAAGAGCCGGCACAGAAACAGTGGCTCCAGTGGCCTCCTCCTGTGCTGTAACCATTCTATGAACCCATATCTGGGTCTCTTGTAGACAATTTGATGGAGATCTGTTGCTGTGACAAGTCAACAAGATGGTGCTGGTGGCTTCCCATGGCTACAAGGATGGTGAACTGGATGGACCTTGGCCTCCCCGAACAGGCGCCGGAATGTGGCGACTAGGGGCTTTTCACAGTAACTTCATTAAAGCCTACTCGTGACAATAAGCGATTTTCATTTCATTTCATTTCATTTTGACTAGCGATTCCCGATCTACTCTTTGATGTTTCCTTAACAAACATAACTTACCGCAGCACGGTAGCATTGTGGATAGCACAATCGCTTCACAGCTCCAGGGTCCCAGGTTCGATTCCGGCTTGGGTCACTGTTTGTGCAGAGTCTGCACATCCTCCCCGTGTCTGCGTGGGTTTCCTCCGGGTGCTCCGGTTTTCTCCCACAGTCCAAAGATGTGCAGGTTAGGTGGACTGGCCATGATAAATTTCCCTTAGTGTCCAAAATTGCCCTTAGTGTTGGGTGGGGTTACTGGGTTATGGGGATAGGGTGGAGTTGTTGACCTTGGGTCGGGTGCTCTTTCCAAGAGCCGGTGCAGACTCGATGGGCTGAATGGCCTCCTTCTGCACTGTAAATTCTATGATTCTATGATGTGGACTGGGTGTTAGCCTGACTCAGGAAACCATTGGATAAAGTGGATGGGGTCGCTAGTTCCACTCCACTTGCCCCTCTGGATGTTAGCCGTTGTATTCAGAGGCCACGGAGCTTCCACTCTGTCTCACCAGGGATGTCAAGAGTGGGGTTCAAACCCATAACCTGCTGACTGAACCAAATGTCTCTCCAATCTTCTCAAGAATTGGGATCTGGATATTGAATTCATGTTTTTAAATTGAAACGTTTCAGTTTATTGTTTTCTTCAATGGGAAGAACTTGCATTAATTACCTTGCACCTTATCCTTTGCCTTGGAATTGTCATAATATCCACTCATGTATATCATGAGCTGCAGACAGGCAGTGATTGACACACAGGATAACCAATGAACACACACGACACAGAACAACCAATCACCAGACAGGACACCACCACCATAAAGCCCACAGGGCATTAAGGCTCTCTCTCTCTCTCTCACAGGACACGGCTAGGGAGATAGTCGCAGTGCACAGGCCAATGCACATCATCACCATGTGATAGAGAGCTAGCCTGGTCAAGCCAGTAGGAGGCTATCAGTTAGGTTAAGAGAGTGTCAACCCACAGCAGATTATGTACAGCAATCAAAAGGTTCAATAAAACAGTGTAGGACCATCTCCTGCGTCGGAAGCCTGTTTCTCGTTTTACTGCATCCAGTTGCAGTCGATGTTAGACCAACACAGATAACACATCAGGAAATAGCAGATTCAGGTGTAATATGATCAACCTTCAGACGTAGCAATGTACAGTCTGATTATTCCCACTTGCACTGGAAATCAATCTCAATAGATGTGTGATGAAGTAAAACACTCTGAAGGCTGCTTAAGGTCCTTGATTCCAATTCTCTTCCCACACCTAGATGTGAGGTGGTTAAGTTAAGGAAAACAAATCTGTTCCCTGAAATTGTGACCTTTCTCTGGACCGGCAAAATAGTGGCAGCATTGACCGCTCGTGCGTCCACACACATTGCCCCCAGTCCCGAATAACGCCCCCCTCTGCCCGCCGTTCGGACCTCCCCCGACTGTGGTGGCCCCGGACTGAGCCCGCAGGTGCCTCACAAGGATCCCGGGCGGTGGGACCATGTTAGAACCACGGCGTCAGGAATCCGGCCGGTCGGGGACAGATCATCGTGGGGTGGGCCTCGGGCAATGGCCTGAGGTGGTGGATATTCGGCTCAGCGTACTCCACAAGTAAGCCAATTTTCAGAGGGGGGGGGGGGGGGGGGGGGGGGGGGCCGAGAATTTGAAAACCGGCACCACTTCCGATTTCACCGCCAAAACGGATTCTCCGTCCTGTCGCCAAGCGCCCCGTCGCCGAATGTGATATCGGCGTCGGGGGGGTGGTGGAGGGTCCAGCACCCCGTCTCTCACAGACTTGAGTGCAAAATTGCATAAGGATAATCGCGATCTGCAGGGGAGGGATAGTGGCCGGGATTCTCCGCCCGTTGCCACACAGCGACCAGAAATTCCCGCCTGAGGTCATGGTCCGCGACCTGCCTGTGGCGATCTTGCGGTGGGTGGGACGGAAGAACCCACGTGATCAGCGCAGTGAATGCGTTCAAGTTGAAAATGGGCCTGTGGTCCACCCAGTTTAAGGAACAAAATTACTGAGCACTTCGCAAATCTGGAGAAAATCCAACAACAGATCAAGCGGAAAGTGTTCCCTCCAAACAAATGCTGTGACCACCCGAACAAATTGGAGAAGGAAATTCAACCGACGATTTAAGGAGTTAGAAAAGATGGAAGTCAAGATGGAAGACATCACTGGGATGAATTCTCCGCTTCCCCAGCCACCCCACGCTGCCGGAAAAACTGCGGGGGGCGCACTGCCGTCAGGCCGGAGAATCCCACGATGAAGAATACAGCCCCGTATGTTTGTCTCAAATCCTTTCCTTAAAGTGGACATCAGAGAACTGACAGCACAATTTTAGCAGGTGTTTGAACAAAGCAGTGGACGTGACCTGGACATCATCACCATGCAAAATAACATGGAGCTGAAAGTTAGGTCAAGGGACAAAGACTTTTGGGGGCTTGTAAACAGAAAGGAGTACCCCCTTCTGACATCCTGTGCACTCGAGGTGGAGGCCTACTGTGGTTCCACATATTTCATTGGGATGGCCTTTTCCCAGGTGAAAATCCAAAGTACCATAGAATAGAACTGAAGAATCACTTCAATGCAGAAGGACGCCATTCGACCCATCGAGTCTGCACTGACCGTCTGAAAGAGTGCCCTACCGAGGCTCACTCCCCCACCCTATCCCTGTAGCCCACCTAACCTGCAAATCCCTATACACTAAAGGGCAAATTAGAATGGCCAATCCACTTAACCTGCACATTTTTAGACTGTGGGAGGAAACCAAAGCACCCGGAGGAAACTCACGCAGACACGGGGAGAAAGTACACACTCCACACAGACAGCAACCCAGGGCCAGAATTGAACTTGGATCTCTGGCCCTGTGAGGCAGCAGTGCTAAGCACTGTCATCGGGTCCAAGTATCGCATTCGTCTCACAGATGCCCATCTGATGGACTGTATGAGACTGGCCATCTTAGACTACGATCCAGACTTCACAGCAGTCACAGATAGTGTGCAAGCACAGGTGTCACACTAAGAATAATTATTATGCATCGCGAACGTTTCGGGGTTTTAGTAAAGCCGAATTTGTAAGAGCAGATCTTCTGCTGCATTAAGATTCTAAAAGTGATCTTGTGCTTAAAAAGCTTGGGGATCACTGATCGAACCCTATCCTTCTATTTCTTTCTCCCTCATGTAAGTACCTAACGTCCTCTTAAATGCATCAATGCTATCCACCTGAACAAATGTGGAACATGCTTCCACATTCTGACCTCTCGCTGGCTAAAGCAATTTCTCCTGAATTTTCTATTGTATTTATTACTGACGACTTTATATTCATGGCCTCTAGTTTTGACCTCTGCCACACAAGTGGAAACATCTTCTCCATTTCTGCCCCATAAAACCGCTTCATAGTTTTAAGCACCTCTATTAGGCCGCCCCTCAATCTTTACTTTCCTCGTTCAGTCTTTCCTAATAGTCAGAACCTTTCAGTTCTGGTATCATCATCGTAAATCTTTTTTGCCCTTTTTTCCAGTGCCTCCATATCCTTTTTGTATTATTCACTTGAGGATTGAACCCACACGCTGTGTAAAGACGGATAACTAAAAGCACTATATCATTCATATAAAATTCCTGCGTCTGCTGCTTCAATGAAGTTTTTAACCCTCCCTTACTGTGAATGTTAAATAGCAGCCAATGTAAAATTCGTTTTTCTCAAAACAAAATACTTCTCTTAAAAAATGTGATTAATTCCCATCTGCAACAGTTTCACATCAAAATCACAGAGCTTGGGGTTTTTCTGGGTATTTTAAAGTCAGCAATGAACCAGGATTGCAACCAGTGTTAAAATAGTATCATTAGCAAAAATATAAGCCATTCAATCAACTCAACAAATATGGGTGTGTGTTTGTGCATTTGTGTGTCTGCGTTAGTGTGTGTCTGTTCATGTGTGTGCATTTGTGCGTGTGTGCATTAGTGTGTGTAACTGCTCATGTGTCTGTGTACATTTGTGTGTATGTTAGTGTGTGTGTCTATTCATGTGTCTGTGTGCATTTGTGTGTGTGTGCGTTAGTGTGTCTGTTCAAGTGTGTGTGCATTAGTGTGTGTGTCTGCTTGTGTGTGTGCATTTGTGTGTGCATTAGTGCATTTGTTCGTGTGTGTGTGTGCGCGCGTTAGTGTGTGTGTCTGTTCATGTGTGTGTGTTTGTGTATGTACATTTGTGTGTGGGTGAGTGTGCATTAGTGTGTGTGTCTGTTCATGTGTTTGTGTATGTGCATTTGTGTGTCTATCAGTGTTTGTGTCTGTCTGTGTGTGTGCATTTGTGTGTGTGTGTGTGTGTGTGTAAAATGTACTTTTCAGAGGAACCACTTTTGTAATGGAAGTGGAACCTGCGGGCATTTTATTGCACCTCCAGATCCTACAGATTGCAATGACATGAATGGTTTGTTTTTTGCTGGATCTAGTAGTTGGCCAGACATCGAGTGGGGTGCATGGTCCTCTATTCAAATAAAAGAAAGATGTTGCTATTACGTATGTAGACAAGGCCGTGTCTGTCCTCTCAGGTATACATAAACACCGCATGGTCTAGTGGAGCATGGGAGTTCTTCCCGGTGTCCTGAGCAATATTTAGCCCTCAGTCACGAACACCAAAACAGATTATCTGGCCCACCATCACAATGCTGTTTGTGGGAGCTTGCTGTGAGCAAATTGACTGCCGTGTTTCCGACATTACAACATTGACTACACTTCAAAAAGTACTTAATTGGCTGTAAAGTGGCCTGGGACAATTATGAGGTTGACAAGGGCATAATATAAATGCGCATCTATTTTTGTATTTCACAGCCAGAGGCACTTGAAAGCCAACAATTTTCGATTGTAGTCAGCGTTGTAATATAGGGAAACAGTTTTCCAAATTGACAGCAATTACTATTACACATTGCTCATTTTTCATGATAAACTTCACTTATTCGACCTGGACCTCCTGTCAAAAACCTTGTGAGAAAGTTGAATCCAACTCCATCTAGTTCCCCCCCCCCATTGGATACTTTCTTCCCTCCGGGAAATTGGATTGAAATATCACTGTTTACGATCTTGAACTGTCCGCTGCAGCCTTTAGGCAAAGCAGTCCAGTTTACTGATGCTCGTTCTGATGGGAGAGGTTTACTCTTATTATGCACACAGCCTGCAGCACATTGCTGCCGTCTGACGGACAGTGCTGTGGGTTCGCCAATTCGAGCGAATGAGTGTCTTCATCCGCTTTCAGAGGAGATGTTAAACCAAGGGCCCCTCCCCCCCCCCCCCCCCCCCCCCCGCAAAAGAAAGAAAAACTTAAATTTATATTCACGACCACCTGCAATCTCAAGGCACTTCACAGAATTGTTACGGTGCAGAAGGAGGCCATTTGGCCCGTCGTGTCTGTACTAGCTCACCAAATGAGCACCATGACGCAGCGCCATTCCCCTCCCTCTTCCCTGTACCCCTTCACTTTGCTCCTATTGGAAGAATCATCTCGAATGCCTCGATCGAACCTGCCTCCACCACACGTCTAGGCCGTGCATTCCGGACCCCAGCCGCTTGCTGTGTGAAAGAGAGGTTTTTTTTTTCTCACCACGCATTTGCTTCTTTTGCAAATCACTTTAAAGCTGTGACCTCTCTTTCTTGATCCTTTCACAAGTGGGAGCAGTCCCCCCCCCCCCCCCCCCCCCACCCTCTCGTCTGTCCAGCCCCCTCGTGATTTTGATCATCTCTATCAAACCTCCTCTTATTCTTCTTCTCCACCAGGAGAACAGTGCCAACCTCTCCAATCCATCCTCATAACTGAAGTTTCTCACCCCGGAACCATTCTGTAAACCTCATCCGCACCCTCTCTCCAATGTGTTCTCATCCTCCCTTTAATGTGGATCCCAGAACTGTACACAATATTCCAGATGAGGTCGAACTAGTGTCTTATATAAATTCAGCGCCAGCTCCTTGCTCTTGTACACTGTGCCCTTATCAATAACGTCCAGAATACCACATGCACATACACAGCAAAGTCTCTCTGCTCCTGCACCATTTTATGGTTTAATTTATATTGGCTCTGCATGGTCTTCCTACAAAAATGCATCACCCCACACTTCCCAGCTTTGAACTTCATCTGCCATCCATCTGCCCACTCCACCCACTTGTCCATGTCCTTTTCCAGCTCTACACGGTCCCCTTCACAGTTTTCAATTCTTCCAAGTTTCATATCTTTAAACCTAATCAGATGTCGTCACTGTTGTAGTGCAGGATACATGGAAATCTATTGCACACAGCAAACTTGGCAAACAAAAATGTGACATTGACCAGTCTGCCCCCCCATCCACCACCTTAAATGTTCTCTCCCTCCACCACCGACACACTGCGGCAGCCGTGTGTACCGTCTACCAGACGCACTGCAGCAACTCACCAATGCGTCATCGACAGGGGAAAGCTGTGCAAATTTACATTAAGAAAAGAAAAAAGAAAAAAAAAGAAAAAAGAAAAATAAAAAGTGGGTTTCCTCCGGGTGCTCCGGTTTCCTCCCACAGTCCAAAGATGTGCAGGTTAGGTGGATTGGCCATGATAACTTGCCCTTAGTGTCCAAAATTGCCCTTAGTGTTGGGTGGGGTTACTGGGTTATGGGGATAGGGTGGACGCGTTGACCTTGGGTAGGGTGCTCTTTCCAAGAGCCGGTGCAGACTCGATGGGCCGAATGGCCTCCTTCTGCACTGTAAATTCTATGAATTCTATTCTATGACAGCACCTTCCTAACCACGACCTCTACCACCCAGAAGGACAAGGACAGCAGGAACAAGGGAAGACCACCTTCTGTAAGTTTCCCCCTTCAAGACACTCACCATCTACCAAGCTGTTGCTTCACTGATGCTGCATCCAACCCCAAGTTTGAAAATCTCCCCCGTTTTGATTCTGGGCACTGCTGTTGGTCAGCACAACATAACCTTTCCACCCTTCTCCCACCCATTCATTGGCAAGGATGGAAAACTGGCTGTCAGACCTAAACAAAGAGTAGGAATAAATGGATCTTCTCCTGAATAGCTGACAGTGACTTGTACTGCACCACGGGGATGGGTATTGGAACCTCAGCTAGTTACAGTACATATTTGTGGTGAATGTAACTTAGTAATTCACACTGTATTTACCAATACCATTGTAAGCGCAGTAGCATTATCCGACCACTAGGGGGAGTAGCTCTGGGAATGCTCAGGAGTTTGTATAGGGCTCCACCCTTGGCTCCGCCCATGACTCCTCCCCCGGACTGCTGTATAAATACCCTTGTCCAGAGCCAGCCTGCAGTTCATTGAGAGTTCAACGGGTAACAGGCTGGCTCTGTAGTAAGTAGATTAAAACCACTGTTCATATCTTAAAGCACGTGTCTAGTGAATTGATGGTTCTATCAATATTAATGATTTTGATGAGGGAACTAAATGTAATATATTATACATGACTAAATGAAGATGATACAAAGCTGGTTGGGAGGGTGAGCTGTGAGGAGGATGCATAAATGCTTCAGTGGACAATTTGAGTGAGTGGGCAAATGCATGGCAGTATAATGTTGATAAATGTGAGGTTATCCACTTTGGAAGCACAAACAAGAAAGGTAGATTATTATCTGAGTGGCTGTAGATTAAGAGAGGGGAATATGCAATGAGACCTGGGTGTCCTCATACACCAGTTGCTGAAGGTAAGCATGCAGGTACAGCAGGCAGTAAAGAAGGCTCATGGTATGTTGCCCTTCATTGCGAGAGGATTCGAGTACAGGAGCAGGGATGTCTTGCTGCAATTATACAGGGCCTCAGTGAGGCCACACCTGGAGTATTGTGTGCAGTTTTGGACTCCTTATCTGAGGAAGTGTGGTGGTATGGATATGAGCACTGCCATTGGTGCAGAGCACTGGCTTCCCATTGGCTCTGGCTGATCATGTGCCTCTCGTCCGATTGGTTGGGACTAGTCATGTGACTGCTCTCCAATTGGTCAAGAGGCAAGTAGGCCCCGCCTCTGAGGCGGGATATAAGTACCCAGAGTTCCCGGCGGTCGGCCATTCTCTGTAGTCGACCACTGGGCTAACAACTAGCCGATTAAAGCCACAGTTCGGATCCTAAATGTGTCTCGAGTCGAATTGACGGTACATCAGGAAGGATATTCCTGCTATGGAGGGAGTGCAGAGGAGGTTTACCAGGCTGATTTCTGGGATGGCGGAACTGATGTAAGAGGGAGTTTGCGTCGGTTAGGATTGTATTTACTGGAGTTCAGAAGAATGAGGCGAGATCTCACGGAATTCTAACAGGACTGGACAGGGTAGATGCAGGAAGGATGTTCCCGATGGTGGGTCTGTCTAGAACCAGGAAACAGTCTAAGGATACGGGGTAGACCATTTAGGACTGAGGTTTAAAAAATCATGGGTGGGATTCTCCCGTACCCGGCGGGGTGGGGGATCCCGGCAGGATGGAGTGAACCACTCTGGCGTCGGGCCGCCCCAAATCCTCCGCACCTTCAGGGGCTAGGCCTGCCCCGGAGTGGTTGGCGCCTGCCGGCCGGCGGGATAGGGGCCTGGCGCCACGCCAACCGGCACTGAAGGGCCTCCGCCAGCCGGCGCGAGTCGGTGCATGCGCGGGAGCGCCAGCGCATGCTGGCATCATCCCCGTGCATGCGCACATAAAGTCACTTCTGCACCGGGAATGGTGGATGACCATGGCCTCCAGTGCAGAAGAAATAGAGTGCCCCCACGCCACAGGCGTGGTGGACCCCGACCGCGGGCCAGGCCACCATGGGGGCACCTCCCGGGGCCAGGTCCCCCCGCGGCCCCCCAAGAACCCCGGAGCCTGCCCATGCCACCAGGTGCCGTCGGTAAGGGACCAACTCCAATTTACGCTGGCGGGACCGGCATAGAACGGGCGGGACTTCGGCCCACCGCGAGCTGGAGAATCCAGAGAGACCCGGAGGCCCATTGAGTCGCGCCGGATCCCGCCGTTCTCCGAGGCGGGCGGCGCGAGTCACGTCACGCCGGTTTTTGGGGGGTGGGAGAATTGGGAGGACGGCAGGGGCGGGATTCACGCAGATCCCCGCCGATTCTCCTACCTGGCGGGGGAGTCGAAGCGTCTCGCCCCATTTCTTCACCGAGAGAGTGGTGAGCCTGTGGAATTCACTAGCACCGAAAGCAGTTGAGACCTAAATAATAATAATCTTTATTGTCACAAGTCGGCGTACATTAACGCTGCAATGAAGTTACTGTGAACAGCCCCTAGTCACCACATTCTAGCGCCTGTTCAGGTACACAGAGGGAGAATTCAGAATGTCCAATTTACCTGACAGCACGTCTTTCGGGACTTGTGGGAGGAAACCAGAGCACCCGGAGGAAACCCACGCAGACACAGGGAGAACGTGCAAACTCCATGATGTACCATCAATTGAACACGAGACGAGTTGCTGAACAAAAGTATGGCTTTAATCTACTAGATGTTAGCCCTGCGGTCGATTACAGTAGAAGGACGACCGCCGGGCATTCTGGGTATTTATACCCCGCCCTGGAGGCGGGGTTAACTCAGCCTCTCGACCAATCGAGGAGCCGTCACATGACTGGCCTCAACCAACCGGTCGAGAGGTACATGACCGACCAGGGCCAATGGTAAGCCGGTGTTCTGCACCAATGGCAGGCAGCTATGCTAATCATACCACCACACTCCACACAAAGAGTGACCCAAGCCGGAAATCAAACCTGGGACCCTGGAGCTGTGAAGCATTTTACGCTTTCAAGAAGCAGTTAGATATCGCACTTGGGGCGAAGGGGATCAAGGGATATGGGGGGAAGGCAGGAACAGGCTATTGAGTTGGAGGATCGCCCATGATCATGAGGAAAGGCAGTGCCGAATGGCCCCCTCCTGCTGCTATTTTCTATTGTCCATGACAGTTGATGATGCTGCATGCATGCACACCTGGAAGCAATGTAACCACAACAGCATTTTGAAGCCTAACAGGCCGCCCGTGTGAGGATGGTTAAATATCGTTCTGGTGGAATAGGAGGATCTGGGGAAGAATTAGAAGCTTTTTTAACTGCTTTCAGTTGAAGAGGTCAAATCATCAGAACCTCTCCCTGGTATTACAGCGTTGTAACTCTCTCCATTATTCAAGACCTATTACCCATTTTTTTAATTGAGTGGTTTAGATGGAGGAAACAGATTAATCATGTCCTGTCATGTTCCTGCCTAGGCAGCCCTTCAAAATCTAACCTTTCGTCTTTCAACTACTGCCTCAGTGTCTCTTGCTCCATCTGTACATTATGTTGTTGAGAGGTGGTTAGTCAATTCAGGGACTATACCTATACAGAGGATGCAGGAGATGCTGTAACTTCCATCTATCTTCTCACTTGAAAGATCAGCCAGGAGAGAAATATTTTATTATTTCGCAGAATATGGGTGTCGCTGGGCTGGGCCAGCCATCGTTGCCCATCCCTAATTGCCCTTGAACTGAGTGGTTTGCCATTTCGGAAGGTAGTTAAGAGTCAGCCATGTTGCTGTGGGTCTGGAGGCACATGTAGGCCAGACCGGGTAAGGGCGGCAGATTTCCTTCCCTAAAGGACATTAGTGAACCCAGATGGGTTTTTACGACCATCGACAATGCTTTTGTGGTCACCTTTAGACTTTTAATTGCAGATTTTTATAATTGAATCTGCCGTGGTGGGATTTGAGTCACGGCCCCCAGAACATTACCCTGGTGGTTAGTAAAGGTTAACAGTGGGGATCAAGGGTTATGGGGAGAAGGCAGGAGATTGGGGATGAGAAACATATCAGCCATGATTGAAAGGTGGAGCAGATTCGATGGGCCGAGTGGCCTAATTCTGCTCCTGTGTCTTATGGTCTCTAGATTATCAGTTCAGCGGCAATACCACTTGGCCACCACCTCCCCTAAATTTGGAATAGTCAAGTTTGGGCTTAAAAAGACATGCATGAAGCTTTTAATAGCAGATGAGCTGTGACAGGGGTGGAGTCGGACAATGTTATGGAGATGGAAATAGGTGGGCCTGGGCAGCGGGCGGAGAATCCAGTTTCCAGCATGGAATCGGCATGGTTCCCCGATTCTGCGGGCCCCGAGAAGCGGCGTACCCCGAGAGCACGCCGCGCCGTGTATCGCCTACCTGCAGCCATTGCTGGAGGCTCGCTCCGTCATTCCCACCCCAGACCGGCCGAAGTCCCGACAGCATAGATCTAACATGGTCCTACCGGTTGGAATACTAGCGTGGCGGCTGCGGACTCAGTCCGCGGCCGCCATGGTCGGGGGCGGGCCAATCGGCAATACGGCACCATGCTCATTTTGGGCGGGCGGTCAGGATCAGGCGCGCAGCCGATCGGGGCACTATTGGTAAAGTCCAGTTCCGAGGTCCGAGTCCGTCATGGAGCACAATGCAGCCGCTGGAGGCCGCCATCGTGCGCATGCGCGGCCTCTGACCCTGAAGTGCGGGGGCCCGTACCTGCTGCTAATTTCACGATGGTTCACTGCTCGCCCCCTGCAGGGCTATGAATATGTGACCCTTTCACACCAGTTTTTCTGGCGTGAAAGGCCACGGTTTTCACGACGGCTTGGGGACAGAGTCCCTAAAAAAATGACTATCTGATTAGTCCCACACCCCTCCACTAAGTGTTTATCAAATTGCTTTTTGAGGTTGACTGTTGAATTTGTTTCCACCACCCTTTCAAGCAACGCGCTAAATATCATAACAACTCGGATTCAAATGAGAAAAAAATTCTCCTCTTCATCCCGCTGGCTTCGATCCGAGACTTCTGGCCCCTTGCCACTGGGATCAGTTTGAAAAGGGAGAACTCTAGCTATCGGGAAAGTGCAAGGGGAGTGGAACTAATTGAATAGGTTTTGCAATGAGGCGCAAACAGATCAAATAGCCTCCTTCTCCGCCGCGTAATTCAATATTGATGCAAAGTGAGAAAGATTTGCAGCTTCCCTCCACTTTCCCCATTTGTTTTACAGCCAGGCACATTGCAACGCAGCTCATTTCTTCCCAAACTGCAAATATGACCTTTGCCACACTCTAGGCAATTAAACATGTTAAACGGCGTGACACACCGATCGGGATTAAAACATCGGAATTTAGGGAACGGCAGCTGATTGGGGATTTTACGTCCCTCTTTGTTTTTCAAACGTCCAGTCGGGGCGAGACGTAGGAGGGGAGAGAAAGGCAGAAAAGAGGAAAACAGGTCACGGTCCGCAAAAAGGAAAGGCGCTCCTTAAATGGGCAGGAGCGTTGTTTAAAATCGGATTATGTTTGGGGGGGGAAAAAAACAACAAAGGAGGCTGAGTCAGGCTGACCTGCCGGTGCCAGACTTTGGGGGATTGTCCAGAATGTTTGAACAAAACTGTTTCAGCCGGCTACCAAATAAGGAGTTGATCCAGAGCCTTTCAGAATAGTAGTAATTCCACACAAACCACTCTGCATTAAACACAGATCCAACTGTTCCCAGCAATGCTGGGAGTCTTAACATTGTGTGACTTGATGGATTAATATCCCTCACGTTGGTGTGGTGCGGGAGGGGGGAGGAGGGCTTGACCTTATTTCCTTCCCTCACCTTTCGCTAGGTTTTCTCTGATTTCTCCCCAGGGAATTTAAGAAACTTTTTTGAGTCATTTAATTGCTTTATGACATCGTAGTTACAACACAGAAACAAGTCACTGGGCATTGCTGGCCCTGATTCCAGTCGAGTTTGCCTCCTTCCACTTTGCTTCATCTAAATCAGTCGACATATCCATCTGTTCCTTTCTCCTTGGTGTCTTCATCCAGCGTCCCCTTAAATGCATGTGGGGGCTGGTTTAGCTCTGTTGGCTGGATGGCTGGTTCGTCATGCGGAGAGAGGCCATGAGCGCGGGTTCAATTCCCGTACCGGCTGAGGTTATTTATGAAGGCCCTGCCTTCTCAACCCTGCCCCTCGCCTGAGGTGTAGCAATCGACAGGTTAAATCACCGCCAGTCAGCTCACCCCCCCTCAAAGGGGAAAGCAGCCTATGGTCATCTGGAACTATGGTGACTTTTATTTACTTACCTTAAATGCTTCCCCACCCCTTCAATTTGGGCAGCACAGTAGCACACGTGGCTAGCATTGTGGCTTCACAGCGCCAGAGTCCTAGGTTCGATTCCCCACTGGGTCACTGTCTGTGGAGCCTGCAAGTCCTCCCTGTGTCTGCGTGGGTTTCCTCCAGGTGCTCCGGTTTCCTCTCACAGTCCAAAGACGTGCAGGTTAGGTGGATTGGCCAAGCTAAATTGCCCCCCAGTGTCCAAAAAGGTTAGGAGGAGTTATTAGGTTATGGGGATAGGGTGGAAGCGAGGGCTTAAGTGGGTCAGTGCAGACTCGATGGGCCGAATGGCCTCCTTCTGCACTGTATGTTCTCTGTTCTCATTGATGGCTGTGATATGCAAGTTCCACTTTCCCACCAATCTCTTCAGATTGTGACTGGGGTCGGTACAGGTTCAACATTCCCTGGATGAGGGGTCAGCCAGTTATGAGTGAGGTGAGGAGAACTACATTCGCTCAGAGTTATGAACGTCTGGAATTCCCCACAGAGCCTGTGGCTGGTCAGTCACAAGGCAGACGTTGATGGATCTTCGGGCACTATGGGACAAGAGGGGTGTAAAGGAAGGCGGAGGTGGGGGTCAAAGATCAGCCATGATCTTTTTTTAATGGTGGGGCATGCTCGAAGGGCCCGAAGGCCGACCCCAGCTTCTAATTCTTATGTTGCCATGGATGTATGGACTGACTATTCCTTATTTAGTGACACTGGTTTAGGTCGCCCACGACAAGTTAGGTGAACGAAGTGACATCAGTGGAAATCGAAGATACTTAAGCAAAAATGCCGTCTTTTGAAAGTGGAGCAGTTGGCAATCCAGTAAGAAATAAAGCAAAGGAAACTTATCAGATTCAACCAGAATATTATTACTCGTATTTATACAACAGCCCAGCACCTCCAGCGTCCACCATTCAAAGGAGAACAAAGAACAAAGAAAAATTACAGCACAGGAACAGGCCCTTCGGCCCTCCAAGCCTGCACCGATCCAGATCATCTATCTAAACCTGTCGCCTATTTTCTAAGGATCTGTATCCCTCTGCTCCTTGCCCATTCATGTATCTGTCTAGATACGTCTTAAATGATGCTATCGTGCCCACCTCTACCAGCAATGCTTTCCAGGCACCCACCACCCTCTGCGTAAAGAACTTTCCACGCACATCTCCCTTAAACTTTTCCCCTCTCACCTTGAACTCGTGACCCCTAGTAATTGAGTCCCCCACTCTGGGGGAAAAAAGCTTCTTGCTATCCACCCTGTTTACACCTCTCATGATTTTGTAGACCTCAATCAGGTCCCCCCTCAACCTCCGTCTTTCTAATGAAAATAATCCTAATCTACTCAACCTCTCTTCATAGCTAGCGCCCTCCATACCAGGCAACATCCTGGTGAACCTCCTCTGCACCTTCTCCAAATCATCCACATCCTTTTGGTAATGTGGCGACCAGAACTGTACGCAGTATTCCAACTGTGGGCGAAAAAAAGTCTTGTACAACTGTAACATGACCTGCCAACTCAAGTACTCAATTCATGGAACCAGATGGCCTGGTTCTGTGCTGGCTGGCTGCAATTGTTCACCAATTCCTTGGGCTTTCACCCATTCTATAGCTGCCAATTTAAATGTAAATGAACCTTGGACCTTAAGCAATGCCTTTCTTTGATTGGACGCCCGGACGATTGAAGGAACGGTATAAAGTGCAAACTGTTAATAATTGGCGTGTCAATCTCAGCTGAAGGTGAATCTAATTATAGGGTTAAACCCTCGGGCAGGCCCCGAGCAACGTACTCTCCACCTTTCCAGACCTACATTCTGTACCTGGCAGGTACAGCAGCTTTGGCCATGTTACTGCACTCAGTGCCCACAAACTGGGTGCCCAGGCTTCACCTGGGCCGCAGAGAGGAAAGGAAGAAAGGCCTTCCACTTCCAGCCGAGCCTTTCACTCCCCGAGCGCAAAGCAAAACCTTTTAACATCAATAAGACCATAAGACATAGAAGCAGAATTAGGCCACTCGGCCCATCCAGTAATGTATTTCTGAAGCTGAGATGCTGTTGTCATGTCCAGAAACACAGCGGGCAACTTTGGGCACAGCAAGATCCCACAATGTAGTGTCAACAAGGTCATCTGTTTCGCAATGATGTTGATGAGGGGCACATATTGGCCAATGCCCAAATCAGTGAAGACACAACAGATGATTGGCAGCATTGCACCCTGAGCGAATTATTGATATCGCTGTCACGATGGGGACAGCACGGTAGCATAGTGTTAGTACAATTGCTTCACAGCTCCAGGGTCCCAGGTTCGAATCCCGGCTTGGGTCACTGTCTGTGCGGAGTCTGCACGTTCTCCCCGTGTGTGCGTGGGTTTCCTCCGGGTGCTCCGGTTTCCTCCCACAGTCCAAAGATGTGTAGATTAGGTGGGTTGGCCGTGATAAATTGCCCCTAGTGTCCAAAATTGCCCTTAGTGTTGGGTGGGGTTATTGGGTTATGGGGATAGGGTGGAGGTGTGCGGTTGGGAGGGCGTTCTTTCCAACAGCCGGTGCAGACAAGATGGGCCGAATGGCCGCCTTCTGCACGGTAAATTCTATGAATCTATGTATGATATCTGATCCAGCCAAACTGCACCTGCGACATCAGAATTATTAGGCTATTTAGATATATTTGCTTGAATCTGTAACGAATACTGGCTAATTCAGGATATAATCGTATTTATTATCGACCCATTAGCCCCATAAGCTCAGCTGCCTGCATTCTAACTCACACCGAGTCCCCCTCACCTATCACCCCTGTGCTCACTGGCCTACACGGACTCCCATCCAATCACCCCTCCATTTTACAATTCTCACCCTAGTTTTCCAATCTCATCCACAGCCTCGCCTCTCCCTGCCCCGTAACCAACGCCAGCCCGACAGGCCTCCCAGGTTTTCTGCGCTTCCCTACTCCCGATTTCGTCCACATCCCCAACTTCCATCGCCCTGCTGGCATCGGCCGTGCTTTCTGCTGTCTGGATCCTTAAAATCCTGAGTTCCCTGCTTAAACCTCTCCACCTCTCCACCCCTCCCTCTCTCTCTCTCTCTCTCTCTCTCTCTCCCCTCATCATCCTTTCGGACACTCTTTGACCAAGGTTCTGCTGACCTCTTATGTCATTTGTGTGACACATTGGGCAGCACGGTAGCACAGTGGTTAGCACAATTGCTTCACAGCTTCAGGGTCCCAGGTTCAATTCCCGGCTTGGGTCACTGTGCGGAGTCTGCATGTTCTCCCCGTGTCTGCGTGGGTTTCCTCCGGGTGCTCCGGTTTTCTCCCTCAAGTCCCGAAAGACGTGCTTGTTAGGTGAATAGGACATTCTGAATTCTCCCTCAGTGTACCCGAACAGGCGCCAGAGTGTGTGGCGACTAGGGGCTTTTCACAGTAACTTCATTGCAGTGTTAATGCCAGCCTACTTGTGACAATAAATATTATTTTTATTATTTTATTATTATTGTTTGATAGCGCTCCTGTTTCACTCCATACAATGTGCTACACAAATGCAAGTTGTTGTTGCATTTGGTGGCTTTCTGATGCTTACTGTGGCCTCTTTTCAGCCCAGTGGATCAGACATTTGAAACGAAATGAAAATCACTTATTGTCACAAGTAGGCTTCAAATGAAGTTACTGTGAAAAGCCCCGAGTCGCCACATTCCGGCGCCTGTTCGGAGAGGCCGGTCCGGGAATCTCTCTCCGATGTCGGTATATCACTCGAGGGGCACTTGCTGCAATGGTTCACGCGTGTCGACCCGAGGGGTCACCCAACGACACCCTCAGTGGTCCACAAGGTCAACCTGAAGGTGCGCTGACTGCCCAAAGTAACGAAAGATTCACTTCCGCTATTAAGCGGACGGTTATCATCCACGTTGAAATGATTTCAAGCCGGGGAGAACAGGGGGGCGTGGGGGAGAGAGGGGGGTTGATTGAAAGGCAATGGTGTTAACCTGCCACTTGTCATTATGAAAATGAAAATCGCTTATTGTCACGAGTAGGCTTCAATGAAGTTACTGTGAAAAGCCCCTAGTCGCCACATTCCGGCGCCTGTCCGGGGAGGCTGGTACGGGAATCGAACCGTGCTGCTGGCCTGCTTGGTCTGCTTTAAAAGCCAGCGATTTAGCCCAGTGAGCTAAACCAGCCTCTTAGCTGCGAGGTTACAGGCTGAATGATCCTTGATTGTCAATAATTAGATGTGGTGAAAGAGCGGGACTTTGTGCAGAGCTGAGGCACTTTTATTTTGAAGTGATTGGCTGGGCTCCGGCTGCAGAATCACTGAGTCATGAAGCGGAATTCTGTCATTCTCTGACTAGTCTGTATATATTGTTGGATAACTGCTGGATTTGCTGCATTTGGCTTACATGTCTCAGTACTGCTGTGCTTTATTCTTACAACATCCTTTTGTGTGTGTGTCTGTGAGGGCATATAAGAGTTCTATTGAAGAGGAGGTGGAGGTAAGGAGCTGCGTTCTATTGAGACCATTTCACTTTCAGCCTTTATATATTTCTCTGGCAGCTGTAATACTCCATAGAGATGGGAGGTTTCTGGTTAAGGTCCCCCGGTGTAATGATGATGGGATTTTCCACATGCTTATCATAGTGTTAGCTCCTGAAGTCACTGCAGAGTGGTGGCGATCTGATAGCTGTGATTAGAAAATACGGGAGGCACTCATGTGGGTCACACAGAGCCATAGGCTGGTGAGAATAGATATGTTGCTGTTAAAGGTGTGCCCTCCCATTGGCAGGGCTAACACCCTGCCATGTCAAGATGTGAGGCATCCTGTCTGGAAGTCAGTTCACCCCATCCAAGATCGGTCTCAAGCTTAGTCTCCTCTGAAGACTTGAGATGCCCGCCGAAGACTTGAGGTGCCCTCTAAAGACTTACCTGGTGAAGTTGGTTATGTGTGTATATGTACAGTGTATGGGTAAATGTGACCCTCTTGGTCTTCTGCACAGGGACGCACTTCCGTAAGTAGCTGAAGAGACATGGCTACCAAATGTTTACACTCCCAACCCTGCAAGGGTGTCCTGCAGTCTCCAGGAATTAAATAATTAACCTGGACATTGCTGTAAGTAATTCTGGGACTATAATCAAGTGGGGCGAAGAAAACAAACTTGAATTTATATGGTGCCTGTCACGACCACCGGATATCTCAAAGCACTTCACAACTTACCCTAAATCTGTCATATAAATCAAGCTGCCGTATAAATCCTGCTAGGCGGGATTCTCCGCTGCCCGACGCCGAAATTGGGAACACCGATCGGGCGGAGGATAGCTACCGACGCGGAAATGGCGGCAGGCGCCGGTTTGGCACGGGTTGCGATGCTCCGCCCCTTCCAAATCGGCGCAGTGCGCGGCGCGTAGTTGCAACCGCGTCCGCATCTCATTATCGGGCCCGCCCACGATGCTCCGCCTCCGATGGGCGGAGTTCCCGACGGCGCGGGCCACATGTGGTCTCGACAATCGTGAACCTGGTGTGGTGGCGTACGGAGAGTGTCCTGCACCGCCATACTTCTCCGACAGTCGTGCCGCTGGCCGGCGGGGGGGGGGGGGGGGGGGGGGGGGGCTTCTGCCAGGGCTGGGGGGAGTAGTGAGCGGGTGGCCAGAAGGTGGGCTGTGGGTTCGGGGTGGACGGGTTGCGCGGTCCAGCACAAGCGGCGCCATTTTTCCTGGCGCGATCGGTGCGTGCGTGGGGGGGTGTCGGCGTGCGCGGCTGCAGCTTGTCATAAGCCCTGCGTGTGCCAAGCACGGAGTCAGCGATTCACCCACCGCTTTTCATGTGATCCGCGGGTGCTTCACGCGGCGCCGGTGCTAGCCCCTCACCAGTAACGGAATCGGGGCGGGTGTGACGACGACTTTTGCATCGTGGAACTCCACGGATCCTCCGGTGGGGTCAGCCCTTAATACGCCGGAGCGGAGAAACCCGCCCGTTGTTTTTACACATACTCACCGCATATGTTCGACACCTGCCCCACAATCCCCAACCCTTTTCGCCATGACATGCTAGATTCACATTGCTCCCCCCACGAGTGCATGTTTTCCTTATCTGTACCTTATAACCTAGCACAAGGGATCAAACCGGTGACTCAGGCTGTGTTGTGAAGGAGCGCGGGAGTTCAAGACACACCCACTCTTCGCTTCAGAAGCAGACGGCATTTCAAAATGACGAGCACCCTCACCCAGGCCAGGCGAGCAGTTCACTTTTACACTCTGTGTATAAGTCGACTCCAGTTTTTGGAGGGATTTTTTTCGAGGCTACAAAGGTCGACCTATATGCCGACATCTATGGTAAGTACAAGTACCTATTGAAGTGTGGTAGCTGCTGTTATGTAGGAACACTCAGAAGTAGTGTAATGGAGGGTATTTATACAAAAAGGATTTTCTTCCCATTTCCTTTCACCTTGAGCTGACCACTTTCTTGGTACTGGGGAAGGGGGAGGCTCGAACGTGACGAAACCTGCAGGAATACATCTAACCTGAGCTGGCAACCTGATGCGCGATCAATAACCACTGAAACAAAGCAGTAGTCCGAATTGAAGGCTTTAAACTACAAGATGTTTCCCCAGCAGCTTGAGTACAGAAAGAACGATGGCTGCTGGGACACACGGGTTCTTATACTCCGTCTCATTGGGCGGAGCCTTCCTCTTGACCAATGAGAAAGCAACACTTGGGCCAATGAGCAGAGAGCCTCCTCCACCAATAGTAGCTCACACTCCCAGGTACCGTAGTACCTCTAGTCGTACTACCACACAACCTTATCTCTCCCCGTGCCTCCAACAGCTCAAACAGCCCAGCTTTGCAAAGCACAGAAACGGACCCAATTCAACCGAACTGAGCTGCAGCAGAAGTAGAAACCGAAAACGCTGGGGGAAAGAGATGATGCTGAGGGAAAACTTCTATCACCTAGAGAGTGGTCGGCCGGTGGAATTCACCACCACAAAAATCAGTTGAGGCTAAAACATGGTTTGCAAGAAGCAGTTAGATATGGCACTTGTGGTGAAGAGGGTTCAAAGGATATGGTGTGGGAGGAGGGGGGTGGGAGGAGAGGTGGGCTCAGGCTATTGAGCTGAATGATCAACCACGGTCATCATGAATGGCAGTGAAGGCTCGAAGGGCCGAATGGCCTCCCCCGCTCCTATTTTCTATGTTTCTACGGAACACAGCAGGTCTGGCAGTGGGTGGGATTTACCGATTGATGCACAATCAATGGACAGGATACGTAGATGAAGTCCGAACGAAAGGCTTTAATTAGCAAGAAGTGAACCCGGCAGCAGACATACAGGAGAATGGCTGGCTGCCGGGGAACACGGGTTCTTATACCCTGCCTCGTAGGCGGAGCTACCTTCCTCTTAGCCAATCGGGCTAAGAGACACACGATACCTGGGCAAATGGGCAGCGAGTCCTCTGCACCAATGGCAGCTCACACTCCAGGTACCGTAATACCCCTAGTCATACTACCACACCAACCAGCAAGTTTTTCGACAGTGGAGGTGGCCCGCCAGCGGGATTTACTGGTCCCGCCCTTGTCAGTGGGATTTCCCGTTGACTGCACCCCCCCTCCCCCCTCCCCCATCGCCGGGAAACTGGCTTGAGACCAAAATATCCCGCTGACCTGAACAGCTGGTAAATCCTGTCCGTTGACTCTGTTTCTCTCTCCATAGAGGCTGCCCGGCCTGCTGAGTATTTCCCGCACTTCCAGTTTTTGTTTGAGGTTTCCAGCGCCTGCAATATTTTCCTCTTGTATTTGTTGTCTCTCTGGCTTGTCGGATATGTCCCCCCCCCCCACCCCCCCCCCCCCCCCCCCCCAAGCTCTCTTTTTACCTCACCCTGATAGATGAAGGATGTCCAGGGATGTGAGGTTTGGGTGGGATTATGCGGTTGCAAGGATAGGGTGATGGAGGGGGGGCCTAGTTGGGTGTTCTTTCGGAGGGTCGATGGGCCGAATGGCCTCCTTCTGCACTGCAGGAATTCTACGACAATCTACGTGCACTGCAGTTTCAGATCTCAACGGAGATGAAGTCAGTGGCACAGGGTGACCTGCACGCTCCCAGTACGGGAGTGAAGGCACGTCTCCAAAAGAGGGGCGATGGAGCTGGAAGTCCGGGCTCCTCGGGGCGCGAGTGAACAAGCCTCTGGCCTGCGTGTCGAGGCCAACCCTCCACACTAGTCCTTTTGTGTCCTCGGACAGTTCTCTTTTTGTGGGATCTGTTCGGTCATGTTTTGGTTTTGTTTTGCCTTCCTTTCCAAAAGCTCCTTTCCCTGAATGAACCGCACCAAACGTCATCATTTAGTCTTGAGAGAGGAAATGAGCCCCAGACCCTTTACTATGGAGGTTATAGAATTGTGGTGCAGTAAAGATTGGCAACCGTACAAGACAAGCAACATGCCTCTTTCCCAGAAGACTGCTGGCATTGTCATGGCAGCAGACAAGGTAGAATTCTTTTTTTTAACAGAAGTAATAAGGCGGGGGGGGGGGGGCGAATGCGACCATCCTTGATTCACAATCGCAGTTTTGGTCCAGTATAAATTCTGGTGGAGAAGCATTTAAAGTACGAAGGGAGAGAGGGGGGGCGGGGTGGTGAACTGTGCAGAGTTAACATATGTTTGAGGGGCTTTGTTTAAGCTCCTGCCTTTCCTTTGAGTACATCTTTACACTATGTGATTTTTTTTTTTAAAAGACAAAGGCTGAAGTTATTTTGCTTGTCGTTCGGTGTTTCATTTTTGGCCGATCTTCCACGTAGCTCACAGTTCGATCACTGAACCAAGTCCCAGTTGTTACTCCGACATTCAGCTGGGAATCAATTCTGTAATACAAGCGGCTGGATTCTCCGTTTCAGCGGCTAAGTGCCGGCTTGAACGGAGAATTTGCGGGAGGTTGACGACGGAAAAATCGGCGACAAGCGATTCCGGGACTGGTGAGGGGCTAGCAGCGGCGGTGGGTTAAACTCCCGGCTCCCGCGTCGGGAATGGCCGGAGAATGGCCGGATCTCTGGCTGCGCATGAGCACAGCTGACGACCTGCAGCGGTCGCGCCGTACAACATGGCGCAGACCCGACCTGTCATCCGCAACCCTGCAGGACACCACCTGGCCACCCCCCCCCCCCCCACCTGTCCCCCCCCCAGCCCTGGCGGAAGCCCCCCCACCCCGGCCAGCGGCACGGAACCCGGCTGAGTGTGGCGGCGTTGGACACAGTCTGCAGCCGCCAACACCGGATTCCCGACGGCTGAGACCACACGTGTCCCGCGCGGTGGGGAACCCGGCCCATTGGCATGAGGGCCGGCTGATGACACGCGAACAACGTTGCAGCGGCACGCGACGTGATGACGCCATTCCAGAGGGGGCGGAGCATGGCTGACCGGCGCTGGCCCCGTTTTGGGCATCTGAGTCGAATCTCCCCCCGATCGCCGATTATGATAATATGGACATCGGGCAACGGAAAAGCCCGCCCAAGATTCTTTTTCTCATCCTTTTCCATCCAAACCCCACGCCCCCTCCTCTCCGCATGACCGAATATCTCTTGACATGCGATGGTTAATAACGTGAGCAGTGAATTTGTATGAAGGACATGAGAAGAATTTTGGCACCATTCCTTTGCTCTTGCCCCCCCACCCCCCATCCTAACTTCCAAAACACAACAAGAGTCAATTCCCCGAACATTTTCATGGCGCGAAGTAAAGGTTTATTTGTTACTGCATGGAATTCAAAAGGAAAAATAGGGACTTGCATTTGTCTAGCACCGTTCGTGACCACTGGATGTCCCAAAGGACTTTGCAGCCGGCCAATTACTTTTGAAGTGCAAACGTGGGGTGGGGTTTACCGACCAGTCCGTCAGCGGGATCTACCGGCCCTGCCGTTGTCGACGGGATTTCCTGGGTGCGCTGGCCTGCGCCCAGAATTTCCCACTGGCCTGATCAACCGGGGAATCACGCCCATGGTTGTAAAGGGAGAAGCACATCAGCCAATTTGCACACAGCAAGCTCCCACAAACAGCAACCTGACAATGATCAGATCATTTGTTTTTAGTGATGTTGGTGAAAGAATAAGGCAGGGTCTCGGGTTCAGTTCTCGGTGACTGTGTGGAGTCTGCACGTTTCACCCGTGTCTGCGTGGGGTTCCTCCGGGTGCTCCGGTTTCCTCCCACAGTCCAAAGATGTGCGGGTTAGGTGGCGTTACTGAGAAAGGACAGGGGAGTGAGTCTAGGTAGGGTGCTCTTTCGGAGGGTCGGTGCAGACTTGATGGGCCGAATGGCCTCCTTCTGCACTGTAGGGATTCCATAATTCTTGAAATGTGGGTCAAGGTTCCGAGGATAGTCCCCGCGTTCTTCTTGAAAAGAGTGGGTGGGATTTTCCAGCCCCGCCCACCCCAGGGTCACCCAATCCGGACGAAGGTCAATGGACTTTTGGCTGGGTCACAGAATATCTCACAGCAGGTCCCACCATGACGGGTACTGGAAAATCACATCCCAGGTGGGATTTGAACCCATAATCTTCTGAGTAACAGACGAGAGAGCTACCCACTGAGCCACAATTGAAACCTACAGTAATAAGGAATGTTAACCCTCACTTGAAAGTCATGGGACGGAATTCTCCGCAAGGCCCGACGTCGTTGTGAAACCTGGAGAGGTTCACGACGGCGTCGGAAGCCTCTCCCGGCCCCCTATTCTCCCCTACCCGGGGGGATAGGCGGGCCGTACCGGGAAACTCGGCCGCGGAGCCTTGTCCCTGGCTTCAAGGCCCGGCGCGCCAAGAATGGCGCCGCGGCGGAGCCTAATGACGTCAGCACCACATGCGCGGGTTGGACAGCTCAAACCCGCGCATGCGCGGTTGCCGTCTTTCTCCTCAGCCGCCCCGCAAGACGCGGTGGTGGTGGTGCTCGATCCCCGATCCGCCCCCCCTAGGCCCCACACTCACCTGGCGCACCATGTTCACGACGGCAGCGATCAGGTGTGGTTGCCGCCGTCGTGAACAGGTCAGGAACGGCAGGCCGCTCGGCCCATGCAGCCCGGGGAATCGCGGGCCGCCGTGAAAAACGGCGGACCGCGTTTCTCCGAGCGGCGTGTCGGAAAACCGGACACGCCTTTTTGGGGGGGGGGGGGTGGGAGAATAGCGGGAGGTGCGGGAGCGGACCTCCCGCTATTCTCCCACCCATCGTAGTTGCGGAGAATCACGGCCGGGATGTTGAATCAATATATACAGAAACTGCAAAGCTATCTGCACTGTGCTGCACTGTGTTCTGGAATCCCTCTCAAGAATGTTCTGGAATCCCTCTCAAGAAAAAAGAGTGCAGACAGTAACTGGACCACAGTGCACCACTGAGATTCTTTCGTTCCAGGGTTCACTCCAGGAACCTGAGAGCACTGTCCAGAATTGAGTGCAGTGCTGAGCGGGTGCTGCACAGTCTGAGGTGCTGTCTTTTGGATGAGTCATTAAAATTGACGCTCCATCTGCCTTCATAGAATCATAAAATCATAGAATTTACAGTGCAGAAGGAGGCCATTCGGCCCATCGAGTCTGCACCGGCCCTTGGAAAGAGAACCCCCATGCCTCCACCCTATCCCTGTAGCCCAGTAACCCCACTTAATCTTTTTGAACACTAAGGGGCAATTTAGCATGGCCAATCCACTTAATCCGCACATCCTTCTCGGGTGAAAACGAAAGATCCCATGGCAGCTCTGTTTTTTTTTAAATGAGCAAGCGGGATCTTCCCAACATCCTGCCCAATACTTTGCCCACAACCGACATCACTAAAACACTGATGATCTGATCATTGTCGCATCGCTGCCTGTGGGAGCCAGCTATGCGCAAATTGGCTGCCGCGTTTCCTACATAATAATAATCTTTATTGTGACAAGTAGGCTGACATTAACACTGCAGTGAAGTTACTGTGAAAAGCCCCGAGTCGCCACATTTCGGCACCTGTTCAGGGACACGGAGGGAGAATTTAGAATGTCCAATTCACCGAACAGCACGTCTTTCGGGATTTGTGGGAGGAAGGCGGAGCAGCCGGAGGAAACCCACGCAGACACTGGGAGAACATGCAGACTCCGCAGGCAGTGACCCAAGCAGGAATCGAACCTGGGACCCAGGTGCTGTGAAGCAACAGCACTAACCACTGTGTTGCCGTGCTGCCCATTACAACAGTGCTGCCCATTACATTACAACAGTGATGGCATATCGAAAGCTGTAAGACGCCCTGGGACATTCTGAGTTTGTTCGAGACATTCCATAAACGCTGGATTTCTTTTCAAAACCATAAAATTGAAATGTAAACTTTGTCCCACACACAGCAGTGGGATGGGTGGCTGGCTGATCCATTTATGGTGGTTATGGTTAAGCACTGGATATTGGACAGGGCACCAATAGTCATTCTTAACTAAGGTGGACAGAGGAAGTGAGAAACAGGGACTCATTCAGAAATTGAATCACTCCTGTCCAGGGTGGCACAGTGGTTGGCACTGCTGCCTCACAGCGCCAGGGAACCCGGTTCGATTCCGGCCTTGTCTATGTGGAGTTTGCACGTTCTCCCCGTCTCTGCGTGGGTTGCCTCCGGGTGCTCCGGTTTCCTCCCCACAGTCCAAAGATGTGCAGGTTAGGTGGGTTGGCCGTGCTAAATTGCTCCCCGATGAGCAGGTTAGGTTACGGGGATTGGGCGGGGTGGTTGGCCTAGCTTGGCTGCTCTTGCAGAGGGTCGATGGGCCAAATGGTCTCCTTCTGCACTGTAGGTATTCTATGTTCTGGCTTGCTCAATGTTACAATCTACACCATTCTCCCTCAAGACAGGTAAAACAATATGTATTTAGTAGTGAATGGAAGCATTTTCCAATGTCTTTAAGCATTTTTGAAATTTTCCCAGCTCTTTTTTTTTTTAAATTTAGATTACCCAATTATTTTTTCCAATTAAGGGGCAATTTAGTGTGGCCAATCCACCTACTCTGCACATTTTTGGGTTGTGGGGGTGAAACCCACCCAGACACAGGGAGAATGTGCAAACTCCACACGGACAGTGACCCAGAGCCGGGATCGAACCTGGGACCTCAGCGCCATGAGGCGGTTGTGCTAACCACTAGGCCACCGTGCTGCCCATTTTCCCAGCTCTTGATCCTTCTCTCCCATTCTCTTTCTCTCATTTCTCCTTTCCCCCCACTCCCACCACCTCACTCTCCTTCCCTCCCCTCCTTGCTGCCTCTTCTTTGTCTCGTCGTGTCCTCTGTAGATCCACACCGACACACCAATTAGGAGCAGGATTAGGCCCGCACTATGTCCTCCAAGCAGCTTTTTGAACGTCGCTTACTTTGAAGTGTTTCTGGAAATTTGGAGAGTTTGTGAGGAGGTGGCAAATAAAGAGAACAAGCAGCTACATCCATGTACTGGTCTCTGTGCAACTTCAGAAGAGCCAGCTCCATTCGCACAGGGGGAGCAGGTTTAAAAAAAAAATGTATTCTTTCATGGGCTGAGGTTGTCGCTGGGCTGGGCCGCCATTTGTTGCCCATCCCTAATTGCCCTTGAACTGAGTGGCTTGAGAGGCCATTTCGGGGTGGGGGGGGGGGAGGCAGTAAGAGTCAACCACATCCCTGTGGGTGTGGAGTCGCTCATAGGCCAGACATGATGTGGAGATGCCGGCGTTGGACTGGGGTGATCACAGTAAGAAGTCTTACACCACCAGGTTAAAGTCCAACAGGTTTGTTTCAAACACGAGCTTTCGGAGCACTGCTCCTTCACCGGGTGAAGGCAGGGTAAGGAAAGCAGATTTCCTTCCCATTAGTGAAGCAGATGGGTGTTTTGCAACAATTGATGATGGTTTCACGATCGTCATTACCAAAGCTAGCTTTATTTTCCAAGATGATTAACTGAATTTAAGTTTCGTCGACTGCTGTGGTGGGGTTTGAACCCGGCTCCCTAGAGCATTAACCCGGGTCTCTGGATTACTAGCCCAGTGACAATACCACTATGCCACCATTCCCCCTTACCTACTATTTGATTGCCATCAAAAGATGACTGGATGACCTTACATTTGATCCTGGTATTAATTGACATGATGTCCCTGATGGCAAGGCAGCACTACCGAAGCTGTCATTCAGTGAACAGCATTCTTGCCTCTGAACCATGAGCTCAAGTCCCATTCCATTGACTTGACGATACAGCCTTGAGCTGTACTCCGGGACTGCTGCACTGTCAGAGGTACCGTCTTCCGTGTGAGATCTTAAACAGAATTTGCGCCCTCTCAGATTCCCACAGCTGCACTATCGCATGGGAGCCGTGGCCAATCGGCATCATGATTAACCGTCCACTGATATTTATGGGAGCTTGCTGTGCATGGATTGACTGCTGCACTCGACGCATTGTAACATGGACTGCACTTCGAAATTGCTTTGTTGCCTGTAATGTGCTTTGAGACGTCTTACGCTTATGAAAGGTTCTTCATTAATGGTGGAGGGGGGGTCAGTGGTTATGGGGAGAAGGCAGGGGAATGGGGATGAGAAACATAACAGCCATGATTGAATGGTGGAGCAGACTCGATGGGCCGAATGGCCTAGTTCTGTTCCTATGTCTTATGGTTCATATGATGCAAGTCTTTCCTTGGCTTTACTGGGAGGCCTCCAGTTCTGTGTTCAGATGTTGATCTTGTTCTGGCAGTAGTCGAGATGATATGAGCGGGGTCTCTCTTTCCTTTGGGTTAGGGAGAAAGCCGAAGAAATAAATCAGCCAAGAATTTCCCTCCCTGATTGCTGTCAGCCTCTGGAAATGAAGGAAATCCTGATAAAATCAGGATCGAGCGGTGCCTTGTGTGGTTAAATAGTCTTCTCTGGACGATGATACAGAGACTGGCGACAGAGAGCGAGCATCAGTCTGCTGGAGGTCATGGCGGCAAATCCCAGCCTACAGGGGAGGGCGGGGAGGAGTTGGGAGGGTATAGAATAGAAGCATACATGATACGAGGGAGCCATGCAGCCCATCATCCCTGTGCCAGCTCTTTTGAAAACGTTATCCAATTTATCCCACGCCCACTGTTCTTTCTCCATAGCTCCGCAATTTTTTTTTTGGGAATATTTATCCAATTATATTTTGGAAGTTCCGATTGCACCTGCTTCCACCATCCTTCCGCCCAGTGCATTCCACGTCATCGTCACTTGTTGGGCCTTTTTTTTTTTAGAAAAGAAAATCTCCTCATCTCCCCTCCTCTTTCTTTTGTGATCGCCTTGAGCCCATGTTGTCTGGTCTCCGGCACTCTTGCTGAATGGTGAGGTTTTTAGAAGAAAGCATGCTTTGTAAGCTGCAAGTGGTTGATGTTAGCCCACAATCATTTAGCTTGTTCAAATGACTTCCCTTCAATCACAGATCATTTACAGATCATTCGCAATCTCACGGAATAGTGGAGCAGGCTTGAGTTCCAATGACCTACCCCTATGTAGAATTGCAATCTGTTACTTCTACGTTCTGGGGATCCGAACCTTCCTCTTGGTTGTACGTATGGGTACTGATGGACTTTAATGGTAGTTTGCTCTATTGTCTTGGAGACAGCTGGTGTTCAGTAGAAGCTAGAAACTGTTTGGTGTGGGGAGACGACGGCGTGCAGGATTTGTCCAGACTTATCAGTTCAAGCAGTCATTGTCACATCAACAAAGGAACAAGGGGCTCGATTCTCCCAGCCCCGCGCCGGGCCGGAGAATCGTCGCAACCGCGCCACGCAGCCCCGACACCGGCGCGCAATTCTCCGAGATGCAGAGAATCGGCGCCATTTGCGCTGGTCCATTTGGCGGGCCGCTGTACGAGGCCGGGTCGCCAATTCTCCGGCACGGATAGGGCGGGCGGCCGCGCGGAAAAAACAGAGTCCCGTTGACGCCGTCCGCACCAGGTCGCTGCCGGCGGGAAGGGTGGGGGAGGGGGTCTCCGTCCCCTGGGGTCTGGCCTGCGATCGGGGCCCACCAATTGGCAGGCCCCGCTCTTTTCCGCTCCCCCTCCCGGGCCTACTTTGTTGCGCATCCAGCCCCAGAACCCCCACGCCATGTTGCGTCGGGGCCGGCGCATTCCGTAAAGCCACCGCGCATGCGTGCGTTGGCGCATCAACTCTGCGCATGCGTGCGTTGGCGCATCAACTCTGCGCATGCGCGGGTTGGCACCGCCCCCAGTGTGCGCCAGAATGTGAGGCTGGAGCGGCGTGAACCGCTCCAGCGCCGTGCTGGCCCCCTGTGGGGGACTGAATCGCTAGTGCCCGGGCCCGTTTCGCGCCGTCGTGAGAATCGCGCCCAAGGAGTCGGCCATTTCTACCCTCAAACCTATTCCACCATTCAGTGCGATCATGGCTGAACTCCGGCCTAAGCTCCCTAAACCCGCTTGGCCATTCAGGCCTTTGGTTTAAGAAATCTATCCATCCCGGTTTGAAAGTTAACAATTGATCTAGTAACAGTTGCCATCTGAAGAAGAGAGTTTGGCGACAGATTAATCAACACGGACAGATGGATGTGGACAGAATAGTTTTCAGACTGTTTGGCGATCATGTCATAATCTTTATAATAATCTTTATTGTCACAAGTAGGCTTACATTAAGACTGCAAGGAAGTTACTGTTAAAAGCCCCTAGTCGCCACACTCCGACGCCTGTTCAGGTCCACGGAGAGAAATTCAGAATGCCCACTTCACCTAACAAGCACGTGTTTCGGGACTTGTGGGAGGAAACCAAAGCACCCGGAGGAAACCCACGCAGACTCCGGGTGAACGGGCAGACTCCGCACAGTGACCCAAGCCGGGAATCGAACCTGGGACCCTGGGTCACTGTCTGTGTCGAGTCTGCACTGATCGAGTAAGGGATTTGACCAGTTGGTGACCACTCCTGGGTTCAAGGCTTCTGTGAGGCCTTTGAGTGGTAGGAGAAAATCTTGGAAGAAAGACAGCAATGAGGGGGATCCATTTGCGAACAACCTCCACAAGTTGGTCCTGTAAGATGAGATGTATTTGGTGAAGCAGCTGTTGCTGAATTAATAACCAATAAACTATGCTTTCCAAACTAGTGGTTTATGTGGCTGCACTAAAACCTTTAATCTTTTGAATATTTAGACAGTGATGCTGTTATGTTATTGTTTATATGGCATTCCCCAGTTCAGTGGTGGAATAGGCTTGGAATGTATAAAAGCAGTAAAGATCATTATGGTTCACTCAGCTGGTCCCCCACCAAAAAAAACATATTGCTCAATCACTTCAAAGACCTCTCCAAAATATGCAAATTTGCTGAACGGCCCCAGAGTCATTTTTGAAGTCTGATTCTGTCCTGGGATGTGGGCGTTGCTGGTCTGGGCCTGCGTTTGATCCCCATCCCTATTTGCCCTTGAACTGAGTGCTTTGCTGGGCCATCTCAGAGGGGCAGTTGAGCGTCAACCACGTTGCTGTGGGCCTGGAGTCACGTGTAGGCCAGACAGGGTAAGGACGGCGCCACATCGAGGGCCGAAGGGCCCGTACTGCGCTGTAGTGTTCTATGTTCTATGTTCTATTTCCTTCCCTCAAGGACATTGGTGAACCAGGTGGGTTCTCACGTCTCATTGTTTCACGGGCACCGTAGCTGAGACCAGCTTCTCAATTCCAGATTTAATGAATTGACTTTAAAATCGCACTAGTTACCGTGGTGGGATTTGAACCGTGTACCCAGAGCATCAGCCTGGGCCTCTGGTATTGCTACTCCAGTTGCATAGCCGCCATGCACCTATTTCCCCCTCACAGCAATTAAAGACGGGCAGTAATTAAAGAGGCCACTCAGCCCATCGAAGGTGTGTGTGTGTGTGTGTGCGTTTGTGATTTTCCCTTGCTTCGGGATGCCGGAAGGAGAGTTTCTTTGCACTGAGTTGTTGTGACTTACACAACACCATTCGTGCAAGGATGGTGGATGTAGATTCGATAATAGCGTCCAAAGGGGAGTTCGATAACTACTTGAGAATGAGCAAATTTGTTTGGTTCTGAAGAATGAGCACAGTGTGTGACACCAGTTGAACAATTATTTCAAAAGAGCCCTGCATACGGTAGCACAGTGGTTAGCACTGTTGCTTCACAGCGCCAGGGTCCCAGGTTCGATTCCCGGCTCGGGTCACTGTCTGTGCGGAGTCTGCACGTTTTCCCCGTGTCTGCGTGGGTTTCCTCCGGGTGCTCCGGTTTCCTCCCACAAATCCCGAAAGACGTGCTGTTAAGTAATTTGGACATTCTGAGTTCTCCCTCTGTGTACCTGAGGGGGACTGGTTTAGCACACTGGGCTAAATAGCTGGCTTTTAAAGCAGACCAAGGCAGGCCAGCAGCGCGGGTTCAATACCCGTACCAGCCTCCCCGAACAGGCGCCGGAATGTGGCGACGAGGGGCTTTTCACAGTAACTTCATTGCAGTGTTAATGTGAGCCTACTTGTGACACCGATAAAGATTATTATTACACCACTGACCAGCCTCCTGCTGTATTGTATGATCGTATGTGCTGGACTTTCAGCTCCCACCGGGGATCGGAGGTGGGCGGGAGCTAAAAACGCCCCATCAGCCGGCCTGCTGATTTCCCAGCTCCACCCTGCCTCGGGGTTATTTCTGCACAGGCAGGATCAGGGTCAGCATGGCTACCTGCCAGCAGGCAACAGTTAGCCACGGATCAGTAAGGACCTAATTTCGGCCAATTGATGGTCATTGACTGGAATCTTTAGTCAGCCTTTGGGAGGGGAGAGCTTTCTGTGGGGGGTGGGGGGGGGGGGGAGGGGGGGTCGGTGTAGGGGGGTGGGGGCAGCAAACCAGGCAGGCCTAGAAACCTTACCTGACTGCCTGGGTTCATGAGAATTCACCAGCCACCCTGTAGAGGGCTCCCCCTTCCCCCACTCCCACCCCACGACAATCATTCCCTGGCCGCAAAAGCCATTTATGAAATGCTATCACGAAATCGGAGCGATGGTGCCTCCATGTTGAACCACCCTCTCTCTTTTATTTACCCACCTTGCTCCCTTGAGGCTGGAAGGCCTCTGAGTGGCCGCCAAGCTACGGGGACGAGCTGCCAAATGGGTCTCCAGGCCAATTGAATAAGCAACCTCCTTGTCAATCACAAGGGCTGATTGTTCCGCCCATGAGGGCAGGTTCGGCAACGCGAACCAGCCCCCATCTCTGTTTTTGGCACCTGGAGGGAAGATCCTGCCCCGCGAGTTGAGTGCAGGCAAGGCCTTTAGCTGACCTAACTGCCTTGCGTTCACTGGGACATGCTATCAACGCACTTTTGGTAATCAGGTGGAAATTTATTCTTGCCCTATGTGGCTTGCCTGTGGAGAATATCCATTTGGGGAAAGATATGAGTGATGGGGTTCTCTCCCCATCGAAGTGGGCTTCTTTCGGACAGGAGTAAGAGTGTTGTCAACTTGGATCATCTCTCCTCAGTCAGAAACGTGGATCCAAGCAGCACTATAGATTGTGCATCATGTGGGCTGATACTTCACCGGAGCAGTGAGGATAACTGGGTTGCTGGGCTTTTTTTTGCTACTCATGGGCTGTGGGTGTCATTGGCTAGGCCAGCATGTGTTGCCCATTCCTAATTTCCCTTGAGAAGGTGGTGGTGAGCTGCTTTCTTGAACCACTGCAGTCTATGTGGTGTCGGTACACCACACAGGTATATACGTACGGGGCTGTTCGGGAGAGAGTTCCAGGATGTAGACCCAGAGACGGAGGAGGAACGGGGCTATATTTCCAAATCTGGGTTTGGAAGTTGCTGCCTAAGGAGCCTTGGTAATTTCCTGCAGTGCCTCTTGTAGGATCCCTGCAGTGCAGGAAGAGGCCATTCTGCCCATCGAGTCTGCACCAACCCTCCGAAGGAACCCCCAACCTAGGCCCACTCCCCCCACCCTATCCCCGTAACCCTACCTCAGCTGATGGACATGCAGTCAGTGGGAGGGATGGGTCAGTCAGTAAGGTAATAACAACTCACTTTTGACAGGTCCTCTTGGTGGGGCCCATTGGTTCCTCACCTCTGCAGCATGTGCCAACCTCCGAGTGGGTGACAGCCCTGTCCTCGGCCACCCCAATCACCTCCAGGGCCCATTCCTCGAAGGAGGTGAGGATTCTTAAGTCCGGCACCACGCCGTCAGTCTGGGCCCTCTCCTGGTGATTTTAGGCGAGATTTTCCTGAGGAGATACAGAGAGGAGATCGTTAACCACACGCATTGTTTACAGTGGTGGGAGGGGGGCTGTGAAGGAAGGGTTTAGGGGGGTTGAAGGAAGAGAGGGAGTGAAGGACGGGTTGGGAGGTTGAAGGGAGAGGGGGTGGAGGGAGGGTTGGGGGTCGAATGGAGAGTTGGGGGGGGTGGATGCTCATGTGGAGTCGGAAAGGTCTCGGCTGGGATTGGATTGGATTGTTTATTGTCACGTGTACCGAAGTACAGTGAAAAGTATTTGTCTGCGAGCAGCTCAACAGATCATTAAGTACATCGGAAGAAAAGGGAATAAAAGAAAATACATAATAGGGCAACACAAGGTATACAATGTAACTACATAAGCACCGCCATTGGGTGAAACGTACAGGGTGTAGTGTTAATCATATCAGTCCATAAGAGGATCATTTAGGAGTCTGGTAACAGCGGGGAAGAACCTGTTTTTGAGTCTGTTTGTGCCTGTTCTCAGATTTCTGTATCTCCTGCCTGATGGAAGCCTTCATTTGGGGGGGGGAGGGGAGCCACTGGTCTGTATTTACTCACCCATGGGCAGCACGGTAGCATAGTGGATAGCACAATTGCTACACAGCTCCAGGGTCCCAAGTTCGATTCCCGGCTTGGGTCACTGTCTGTGCGGAGTCTGCATGTTCTCCCCGCGTGTGCGTGGGTTTCCTCCGGGTCCTCCGGTTTCTTCCCACAGTCCAAAGACATGCAGGTTAGGTGGATTGGCCATGATAAATTGCCCTTCCTGTCCAAAATTGCCCTTAGTGTTGGGTGGGGTTTCTGGGTTATTGGGATAGGGTGGAGGTGTGGGCTTGGGTAGGGTGCTCTTTCCAAGAGCCGGTACAGACTCGATGGGTGGAATGGCCTCCTTCTGCACTGTAAATTCTCTGATTCTGTGTGATTCACCCAGTGGCCACAGCAGCTTTAACCTGGTGTTGTAAGACTGTCTTACTGAGCTCACCCCGTCCAACGCCGGCATCTCCGCATCATTGAAGAGAATCGGCAGTGGCTTCATAGCCGCCATTAAATTTTTAATTCCAGATTTTATTGGGCCACCTGCTGTGGTGGGGTTCGAACTCGGATCCCGAGAGCATTACACAGGGTCTCTGGATAACTACTAGTTCAGTGGCAGTGCCACGGTGCCACCCCCTACAAAGTGTGAAACCCAGATCCTTTTTTGGCAATTCCGTGTGATGCAAAAGGATTCCGAAACCCTGCCAAAAGGAAAGAACCCTTTCCTGGCCTACATCCCTCCCCTACCAGGCATCAACAGCAGCACGAATGAACTAAAGAACAAAGAAACGTACAGCACAGGACTGTTCCTTCGGCCCTCCACGCCTGCGCCGACCATGCTGCCCATCTAAATTAAACTCTTCTCCACTTCCTGGGTCCGTATCCCTCTATTCCCATCCTATTCAAGTATTTGTCAAGATGCCCCTTAAATGTCACTATCGTTCCTGCTTCCACCACATCCTCCGGCAGCGAGTTCCAGGCACCCACTACCGTCTGTGTAAAAAAACTTGCCTCGTACATCTCCTCTAAACCTTGCCCCTCGCACCTTAAACCTATGCCCCCTAGTAATTGACCCCTCTACCCCTGGAAAAAGCCTCTGACCATCCACTCTGTCTGTGCCCCTCATAATTTTGCAGACCTCTATCAGGTCGCCCCTCAACCTCCGTCGTTCCAGTGAGAACAAACCGAGTTTATTCAACCGCTCCTCATAGCTAATGCCCTCCATACCAGGCAACATCCTGGTAAATCTCTTCTGCACCCTCTCTAAAGCCTCCACATCCTTCTGGTAGTGTGGGTACCAGAATTGAACACTGTACTCCAAGTGTGGCCTAACTAAGGTTCTATACAGCCGCAACATGAATTGCCAATATACAGCTGCAACATCACTTACTAAACCAGTCATTCTCCACAGTTTCGCTTTGTGGGATCTTGCTGTGCACAGAATGGTTGCTTTATTTGTTGCTCACAAAAAATAAATGGATGTTGTAGGTGCTTTGAGATATGTGATGAGGCACTAAGCAACTGTTTGTTTTGTTTTCTTGAAGAAAATCAGTGAGAAAATGTGTTTTTATAAAGGGTTCGGGAGATGTCCATCATTTGTACAAGTTTCCCTGTCTGTTTATTGAGCTTTCCTGTGCTGCACAGGCAAGCCGTTGCCTTGCCTGAATTCTGGGAATTCTGGCTACACTCTATTTTCCTGGATCAAATTTCGGCAGATATCACAAGAATGACTATTCTGTTTTCGGCTGTTTGCACTAAATTTAGCAACACCAGGATTACTGAAAAAGGAGATTAACTGGCATTGGAAGATGTTTTGCAACAAGGATATAATTCAGGGCTTACTGCTGTTTTCCTTTCATTTTTTTTTTTACTGAATAGATTCTTGTAAATAAGTCGCACGGATCCCAGAATGGAAGTCTTTTTTTCTCCTTAATTCCTCTGTTTTCCCTTTTTCTGTCAACTTGTGGGGCACGATTTAGAGGAAATGAAGGAGAGTGCCGTGTCGAGCACGATTAACCGGCGCTGGCACGCTGAGGAAGACATCGCTATCTAACGAGACGCTGTTTTATTTCTGGGCCTGGGAAGGGTGCATCCCACCGAGGCTGCACTTAGTCCCGTTACCTGCACTGAGCGGTTCTGCTCGAGAGGACAGGGAGAAATCCGGGCGCCATTTTTAACTCCGCAAAGCAACCCTGGACCTCCCCAATGCCCCAACGCACCTAGAAGTAAATAATTGAGACGCCCCCACCCCTCCCCTTGATGGGCCGAGCGGCTGCGCGGAAATGACAGAGTCCCGCCGGCGCCGTTCACACCTGCTCGCAGCCGACGGGAACTCTGCGTGTAGGGTCGGGCGGCGGCCTGTGGGGCGGGGAAAAGCGCTCCAATGGGGTCTGTCCCGCGATGGGGGCCCACCGATCGGCGGGCCGGCCTCTCCAGGCCCGGCCCTACTTTATTATGTGGCCGGCCCCTGAACCCCCATTCCATGTTGCGTCGGGGCCGGCGCATTGAGGAAGTCCCCCACGCATTTACGGGTTGGTGCGGCCCAACTGTGCATGCGCAGGTTAGCGCGGAGCCCGGTTGGCGCCAGGAAGAGAGGCTGGATCGGCGTGAACCCTACCTAACCTTTTTAGGAGACTAAAGACAATTTAGCATAGCCAATCCACCTAACCTGCATGTCTTTGAACTCAAAGGACGTGTTGATGGGTTGAGCAGGTAGGGTGGGAATAGATTCATGCGGAGCACAGTGTACAAACCCCCATGATCAAATAGCCAGTCTCTGTGTCCCACCTGTTATGTAACATTTCATCAGAAAGGTACCGGCACTTTATCCTGTGCTGAACTGGAGTCTCTGCCCAAGAAAATAAAGCGGGCCTCGTTCTATGGTGTTCAAGCGAAGAACTTGGGCGATCCACAACAATCTCCTTCCGGTTCAAGGGAACATGGGAGCAATTCGAATATGGCTGATGTGCGGGTTAGGTGGATTGGCCATGCTAAATTGCCCTCAGTGTCTAAAAAAGGTTAGGTGGGGTTACGGGGATAGGATGGAAAGGTGGGCTTAAGTGGGTTGCTCTTTCCAAGGGCCGGACCTGACTCGATTGGCTGAATGGTCTCCTTCTGCACTGTAAATTCTATGATTCTATGATCCCATTTTGCATGTTGGTGGTGTAGGGTACGATGGAGGGTCCTCAACATGAGGACAATACACCACATCATAGAATTTAGAATCATAGAATTTACAGTGCAGAAGGAGGCCATTCAGCCCATCGAGTCTGCAAGGACTGGGCGGTGGTCACACTTACACTTACTGTTGCAGAGAGAGGCATCTGCAGCAGACAAGTTACTGAGTTTGAAGTCAAGTACGTTTTTCCTCTTGTTTGTTCCCCAGCCAGAATACATTCTGTGCCCTCGCCACCCTCCCAGTGGTGTTCTGACTCATCAGCTGAGAGGTACGAGGATGGTAATGAGCAAGATGTTTCCTTGTCCATGTTTGGCTTGATGCCATTTGACTTTGGCAGTGAATGTTGAGAACTCCCAGGGCAACACCTTCCTGACCATATACCGCTGTGCTAAAACTGAGTGGTTTTTACGAGTCACCCACATTGCTGTCGGCCATCCCTGCATTTGTAGCCCTGACCGGGTCAGGACGGCAGATTTTCATCGTTAACCTGTTTTTAAGAGAATCGTAGTAAGAAGTCTTACAACACCAGGTTAAAGTCCAACATGTTTGTTTCAAACACTAGCTCCTTCCTCACTGCTCCTACCTCTTCATTCACCTGAGGAAGGAGCAGCGCTCCGAAAGCTAGTGTTTGAAAGGAACATGTTGGACTTTAACCTGGTGTTGTAAGACTTCTTACTGTGCTCACCCCTGTCCAACGCCGGCATCTCCACATCATTGAAGAGAATCGGCAGTGGCTTCATAGCCGCCATTCCAGCAAAGAACTTGGGTGAAGCACAACAAAATCCTTCTGGTTCAAGGGAACATTGGAGCAATTCGAATATGGCTGATCGATAGGCCAGATTTTTCACATGGCAGCCTTTCCTGGTTGGTGGGGAACGCGGCCCCATTCATCACAGTGGCCCCACAGCCCTTTTACGCTCCAAGGTAGAAGTCCCACCTCCGAGAGCTGATTGGAAGGCAGTATCGTAGTCCAGGCCAGCAGCAGTGGCCAATCAGTGCCCGGTTTCTAAGTCCCTGTGCCTGACATGTCTGGTGGGGGTGCAGCGGGGTGGCGGGGGCGCATGGTGGAGACAGAACAATAGACCCAGGGGCAATGAGGAGAGGGAGTTAGTGGTCTTAATAGAGGAGGACGGGCCGCAGACAAATGGATCCCCCGTAGGGGGCAGACCTCTGTGTGGAATAGAGGGCCTTCCCCAATGTGGTGAGATAACCACTGTAGTTATGTGTACTGCAGTAGGGGGATGTATGCCTGTACCTGTAATACAGGTTCCTCCGGTCAGCCCCTGCCGGCTAGCTCCGCCCACAGGGAGCTTATGTATAAATGTATGAGAGCTGCTCAGAACCTCAGTCTACAGTTGCGGATGGAGGGACAACATCGTACAGCAATAAAGCCTCTATTGTACTAGTCTCTCGGCTTTGAGTATAATTGTTAGCGCCACACCCATCCTGCCCGAGACTCGAGCAGAGCTTTCTCCCAGGATTTTCGCCCCTATCCCCTCCCCCCTCCAGCCCTGAGCCCCTCCCCTCTCCAGCCCTGAGCCCCTCCCCCCTCCAGCCCTGAGCCCCTCACAATTCAGGCCACCTGGGCCATTAAGGGGCCACTAATTGGCCATTTAAGGGCTTCATCTGGGGCCGGTGGGCAGGCGAGCTCCCTCATTCTCTGTTCAGTTCCGGTGAGGTGGGTGATATGTGGAAGGACAATGGAAGGTTCATCCTGGGAATTTTACGCCAGATGCTCCCCCCAATACCAGTATTGTTGGTGGCGGAGGTGGGAGGGAGGGACTTGGACCCCACATCTGACCCGGTTGAAAACTCGACCCGTTCAGCCTAGTTGGTAAACCTGAACTTAAAAATACATTTGACTAGGGTTCTAAAAAAAGTATGAAAGGGCCATAATGATAATACTACAGTGCCAACTGTTCTTGTTTGTCTCTGGGAGAGTGTTGACTTTAAAAAAAGATGTTGAGCAACATTTCATTGAAACCAAGCGTTTTCAAATGGCGGATGTTGATTTAGTTATTGCTTATCCTGCCCACAGATAGAGGACGAATAAGATTATCTGCTGTAGCCCATAACTCTGACAGCTTCATCGGCAGATAAAGCAAATTTGATCTTTTCAACAGTGGGAAGGCATCACTTTATAAATGAGGGGTGTTGAGGGAAGGAGTCTCTTTATAAATGAGTGGTGTTGAGGGAAGGAGTCTCTTTATAAATGAGTGGTGTTGAGGGAAGGAGACTTTTTATAAATGAGTGGTGTTGAGGGAAGGAGACTCTTTATAAATGAGTGGAGTGTTGAGGGAAGGAGACTCTTTATAAATGAGTGGTGTTGAGGGAAGGAGGCTCTTTATAAATGAGTGGTGTTGAGGGAAGGAGTCCCTTTATAAATGACTAGTGCCATGTTGTTATGGTGTAGGGTGACGGAGGTGAGGCAGGCGGGAGAGTGTGAGGGAACCTCAAAATGGAGGTGATCCCCTCGGGATTGTAAATCATTTTTTTAATCCCTCACGGCTGTCCAACTGTTGGTGAGGAGGGTAGGTCCCTCAGCAGGGTGGGCATCTTTGGCCTTCATGTTGCTGCCAGCCCGTGCTGTGGTGGGGAGGATGTCGATGACCCACCCCGCCGTCCTGCTGCCAGGGGGCCAATGCCAATTCAATTCTGGGTTGTGGGCGCAGGGAGCTGTTGACCCAATAACGAGCGTCGTTGGCAGCCTCTGCTGCCGTGAACCTGCCTCCGTCAAGACCGCTCGGAGGTGGGAACACATTCGGTCGCTGCGCTAGAACGTAATTTTCCTCCACCCTCCCTCCACTGTGTTAGTATCTGGTAGATTCTGTTGATGGACGTTAAACAGTTTAAGGTGATATGGTGAAACGGTGATGGGTATTGATTAGTTAATTCCACTCGGATGTGTATGTAAAGAGTCAGTTAGCACGGGGGGGGTTGGCGTTGGAGTGGAGACGTTAGCTCTGTGGCAAGCAATAAACACTCTCCCCCAAGTCTCTGTGTCTTCGTGATCAACCACGTTTAGGAATTTCACTGACGCCGGAGACCGGGAAAATCCAGACCTCTTAAATCTCTTATTTGACTTAAAATAAAGACTGATAATTATACAGTGTCCAAAATTGTGCAGGTTAGGTGGATTGGCCATGCTAAATTGTTCCTTAGTGTTCAGGGGTGTGCAGGTTAGGTGGATTGGCCATGCTGAGTTGCCCCTTGTTGTCCAGGGATGTGCAGGTTAGGTGGATTGGCCATGCTAAGTTGTTCCTTAGTGTCCAGGGGTGTGCAGGTTAGGTGGATTGGCCATGCTGAGTTGCCCCTTGTTGTCCAGGGATGTGCAGGTTAGGTGGATTGGCCATGCTAAATTGTTCCTTAGTGTCCAGGGATGTGCAGGTTAGGTGGATTGGCCATGCTAAATTGTTCCTTAGTGTCCAGGGATGTGCAGGTTAGGTGGGGATATGGGCTTACGGGATAGGGAGTGGGCCTAGGTAGAGTGCTCTTTCAGAGGGTCGGTGCAGACTCGACGGACCGAATGGCCACGTTCTACTCCGCAGGGATTCTATGATTCACAACCCCCCGGTCCTCTCAAAGCACCTTCCAGGCAAGGAAGTGCTTTTTGAGATGCGGTCACTGCTGTAACCGAGGACGGCAGTGCAGCCTGTTTCCGTGCACGGTAAGCTCCCACAAACAGCTATTTGCGATGACTGGACAATTGTTACTGGCGATCATGGAAGAGGAGGACGTATTGGCCCAGGATGGTGAGGAGAACCGACTTCTCCTCTTCAAAATGGTGGCCCTGGGGATCTGCTGCATGCACCGATGGGGACATGGGCCTAATGCCTCCCCCCCCCCCCCCCCCCCCCCACCCCAAGATACCTCCAGCCGTGCACCGCTATTCAAACTTTTATTTCAGAAAAGCTTAACTTCTCATGTTCCCCCTTCTGATGAGCAAATCAGGACGGTGGGCAGGGCTGACGACTGCTGGTGCCTATATTGAGACTATTTATCCGTTTCTCAGTGATACTCCATCTACGGCTCCTTACAGGGTCAATGCTGCTGCCTGGCAGTCTCCCTCCTACAGTTATGTTTCATGTTCTTGCTCTGTAACCCATCAACTGCCATCTTTCAAATGAAATATACGCCTACTTTCCCCACATAACAAAGAGGAAGCCTTCACCCCCCCCCCCCCCCCCCCCCCCGGCTTTAGGAAGAAATCTGAAGTGGAAAACGGTGTGTGCGTTTTGAGACGGTTCCACGACTCAAATGAAGATTTATTTCCCTCAGAACTGTTCCATTTCAATGGACCCGCTCAAATGCGCATTGAAACTCCAGCCTTTACAATGTCCCTTTCAGCGTTCAGATGATTGATGGTGGGGATAGAAGGAAATACTTGACTGAGCGAGTTTTTTTCCCCTCCAAGTTCTCTCAGAACAATAATGAAAGGAACGAGCTCCTTCGCCTCCTCCATCCCACCCTGTCGACTCTCCCCTCGAGCTCCCTCTGACACGTTTCCTCTTTCCCCCCGTCTCAGTAAGTCGAGTTCTTGTTCAGGAATTTAGCTTCAAGCTCGTAAAATTCGCGTACGGATTAGGAGCAGGAGTAGGCCATTCGGCCCCTCGAGCCTGCTCTGCCAGTCGATATGATCATGGCTGAGCTGATTGCTGACCCCCAACTCTTCATTCCACCTACCCAGCATGAGGTTCGGGGTCTGAGGTGGTAAGAGTGACGAGGAGGGGGAGGGTGTTGGTGGTGAGTTGGGGAGGGGTGGGGTTGGGGGAGCGGAATCCATTTTGGGCAGAAAAGACAGAGGCCTGCATGTCACGATGCTCCGCTGGCAGGTCTGAAAGCCAGGGGCGGCAGGGTGGCACAGTGGTTAGCACTGCTGCCTCACAACGCCAAGGGCCTGCGTTCAATTCCAGCCTCGGGTGACTGTCTGTTTGGAGTTTGCACTTTCTCCCTGTGTCTGCGTGGGTTTCCTCCGGGCGCTCCGGTTTCCTCCCACAGTCCAAGGGCAGAATTCTCCGCAAGGCACGGCGCCTTTGTGAAACCCGGAGAGGTTCTCGACGGCGTCGGAGGCCGCTCCTGGCCCCCTATTCTCCCCCCACCCGGGGGGCTAGGAGGGCCGTGCCTTAAATCTCGGCCGCTGGGCCTTGTCGCTGGCATCAAGGCCCGGCGCCCCGAGAATGACGCGGCCGGTGCGCCTAATGACGTCAGCCGCGCCTGCGCAGGTTGGCCGGCTCCAACCCGCGCACGCGCGGCTGACGTCACGACGGATGACGGCTCAAACCCACGCATGCGCGGGCCGCGATTCTCCGAGCGGCGTGTCGCAAAACGCGACACGCCATTTGGGGGGGGGCGGGAGAATCGCGGGGGGGGTGCCGGAGCGCCCCTCCCGCGATTCTCCCACCCGGCCTGGGCAGCGGAGAATCGCACCCCAAAGATGTGTAGGTTAGGGGGATTGGCCACGCTACAATTGCCCCTCCTGATGAGGATGTTCTTTAAGACGGTTGGTGTGGTCTCGATGGGCCGAATGGTCTCCTTAAGGGATTCTATGAGTATTCATAAAATGCAGCGCATGAGCTTCCCATCGCCTACCAGGCCTCCTGACCTGCCTCCCATTTTACTCGGGCTGGTGGAGCTGTTAAGCAACCTGCCCACAGGAAATTCAAGGTCCTTAAGTGGCCAATTAGAGGCGGATGCGGCGATCCATTTAAATCCCTGCAGACGTCAGCTTGATTGGGAGATTCGGCAGCGGGAGAGGCCAGAAACTCCCCCTCCTTATCTGAACAGGAAGAATATGCAGGGCTACTGGAGGAAGGCCAAGGACTGGGCACGGGGTTAATTGATCCATCAGAGAGACAGTGCCGATATGACGGGCCGAATGGCCTCCTTCGATGCTGTAACCCTCTGTGATTCTCCGAGGTGGTGACCATGAAATGACTGGATTGTCATTACTGAGCCATCCTTTCAGAGAAGGAGATCTCTCATCCTCGCCCACTCTGGTTGATATTTTCCACGGCAATGTGGTTGGCACTTTACAGCAAGTTAGTTTAATCCCGACTGGGGAATGGCAATGGATGCTGCTTGTGCCAGTGATGCCCTGGATCCAGGGATGAATTAGAAAACGTTTTCTGTCAGTACGACAAAGAAAGAAAATATTGGACCGCCCTGACATCAGGATGTTGCAAACAGCCACATCCCAATGAAGTGAGGTCATTGTTGTAATGCACCAATGGTTGCTCAAAAGTCCCCCAAATCCTTGCAAAGGAAATGGTATTTTCTGAGACCAGAGGCCAATCCTTCCCCTGGGTGCAGAAGCGCGATTCGCTGGGCGCAAGACCGCACCGCCATTAATTTTGGAGAAATGTTTTCCTCTGCATTCCCGAGCCCGCACCATTTCCCACTGGGCTTTCTCTGCGGATCAGGAATGCCTGGTGCGCCGAGTTTGAGATACCCGGTGGGGGAAATTCCAATTCGATCCCACCGGTGGGCGGGATTCACCGCAATCGGCGATTTGGCCCGATGCCAGCGCCAAGAACGGCGCGAACCACTCCGGCATCGGGCCAACCGGAAGTTGCGGAATTCTCCACACTTCCGGTTGCTCGGCCAGTGCCGGAGGGGTTGGCGCCGTGCCAACTGGCGCCGAAGGGATTGCGTGAGTTAACGCATGCGCAGAACCACCGGGGTGGTTTAGCGCATGCGCAGACCAGCTGGCATATTCTGGCGCATGCGCAGGGGGGTGTCTTCTCTCCGCCGGCCGTGGCGGAGCCGTATGGGGGCCGGCGCGGAAGGAAGGAGTGCCCCGATGGCACAGGCCCGCCCGCAGATCGGTCGGCCCCAATCGCGGGCCAGGCCACTGTGGGGGCCCTCCTGGGGCCAGATCCCAGCGCCTCCCGAGGACCGCACCAGCCGGCGGGACTGGCCAGAAACCAACGGTCGCTCGGCCCATTGGGGCCCGGTGAATTGCCGGGGGGGAGGGGGGGGGGTATGCCAGTGGCTCCCGACCGGTGTGGCGTGATCCCCGCCCCCGCCCGAAAACCGGCGCCGGAGAATACGGAAGGCAGTTTTTGTGGGCGCAGTGGTATTGGACTAGTATTCCAGGATGTGGAGATGCCGGTGTTGGACTGGGGTGAGCACAGTAAGATGTCTTACAACACCAGGTTAAAGTCCAACAGGTTTGTTTCAAACACGAGCTTTCGGAGCACTGCTCCTTCACCGGGTGAGTCAGAGACCGAGGATAATCCCCTGGGGACACAGGTTCGAATCCCACCAGTTTGATGGAATTTAAATAAAAACATTTGGAATTAAAAGTCTAATGATGGCCATGAAACCATTGTCGAATGTCGTAAAAACCTATCTGGTTCACTAATGTCATGTAGGAAAGGGCCTTGCAGGAAACCTACCTGCCGTCCTTACCTGACCTAACGTGTATGTGACTCCAGACCCATAGCAATATGGTTGCCTCTGAAATGGTCTGGCAGGCCACTCAGTTCTTTTCAAAGAAAACAAGTAATGAAACTGAGGATAATAGTAAACCCTATCAACTCTGCAAAACTTTCCTTGTTAGGGCGACATGGTGGCACAGTGTTTAGCACTGTTACCTCACAGCTCCAGGGTCCCGGGTTCAGTTCCGGCCTCAGGTGACTGTCTGCGGGGAGTTTGCACTTTCTCTCCGGGCCTGCGTGGGTTTCCTCCGAGTGCTCCAGTTTCCTCCCACAGTCCAAAGATGTGCAGGTTAGGTGGATTGGCCATTCTAAATTGCCCCTTAGTGTCCACATAAGGTTCGGTAGGATTACTGGGTTACGTGGTTGTGGTGGTATGATTTGCATAGCTGCCTGCCATTGGTGCAGAACACCGGCTTACCATTGGCCCTGGTCGGTCATGTGCCTCTCGACCGATTGGTTAAGACCAGTCATGTGACGGCTCTCCGATTGGTCGAGAGGCTGAGTTAACCACGCCTCCATACCGAGGTATAAATAGTCAGAACACCCGGCGGTCGTCCATTTTTATTGTAGTCGACCGCAGGGCTAAGTTCTAGCTCATTAAAGCCTAGCTTTTGTATAGCAACTCGTCTCTCGTGCAATTGATGGCTCACCAGTGGTTAGGGTGGAAGCGGGGATTAAGTAGTATGCTCTTCCCAAGGGCCGGTGCCGACTTGATGGGCCGAATTGCCTCCTTCTGCATTGTGAATTCTATGTAAATTCTCCATGTCTGTGTGGGTCTCACCCCCACAACACAAAGATGTGCCTGGTCGGCGGATTGACCATGCTAAATTGCCCCTTGATGGGGAAAAAAAATGAATTGGGTCCTTTAAATTAAAAAAAAACCCTTTGCGAACATCTGGGCTTTGTGCCAAAGTTGGGACAGCTTTCCCACAGACTAGTTGAGCAACAGCCTGACATAGTCATACTCACAGATTCATGCCTTACAGACAATGTCCCAGACACCACTGTCACAATTCCAGTGTGTCCTGTCTCACCGGCAGGACAGAACCAGCAGAGGTAACGGTACAGCGGTATACAGTCAGGAGGGAATTGCCCCGGGTGTCCTCAACATCGACTCCAGACCCCCAAGAAGTCTCATTGCACCAGGTCAACCATAAGCAAGGAGACCTCCTGCTGATTACCACGGAGCGAACACCATCAGCTGATGAATCAGTACTCCTCCATGTTGAACACCACTTGGAGGAAGCACTGAGGGCGGCAAGGGTGCAGAATGTACTCTGGTAGGAAGCTTCAATGTCCATCACTAAGAGTGGCTCAGTAATACCACCATAGACCGAGCTGGCCAGCCCCTCAAGGACAGAGCTGCTCGACTGGGATTGCAGCAGGTGGTGAGGGAACCAACAAGAGGGAAAAACTACTTGACCTCATCCTCACCAACCTGCCTGCTGCAGATGCACCTGTCCATCGGAAAGAGTGACCACAGTCCTTCGAAGACAAAGTCCCATCTTCATATTGAGGATACCCTCCATCATGTTGTGTGGCACTACCACCCTGCTAAATGGGATAGAGTTCGAACAGATCGAGCAGCTCAAGACTCCATGAGGCTCGATGGGGAATCAGCAGCAGACGAATTGCATTCAACCACAATCTGCAACCTCATGGCCCGGCATATCCCCCACTCTACCATTCCCACCAAGCCAGGGGGTCAACCCTGGTTCAATGAATAATGCAGGACAGCATGCCAGGAGCAACACCAGGCAGACCGAAAAATGAGATGTCGACTTGGTGAAACTACAACACAGGAGTACTTGGGTGCCAAACAGCATGAGCGCAAGTAATAGACTAGAGCTAAGCGATTGCACAATGAATGCACCAGTCTAAGCTCTGCAGTCCTCCCACATCCAGTTGTGAATGGTGGCGGACAATTAACAACTCACTGGAGGAAGAAGCTCCACAAATATCCCCATCCTCAATGATGGAGGAACCCAGCGCATCAGTGCAAAAGACAAGGCTGAGGCATTGGCAATAATCTTCAGCCAGAAGTGCCGAGTGGATGATCCATCTCGATCTCCTCCGGAGGTCCCCAGCATCACAGATGTCCGTCTTCAGCCAATAAGATTCACTCCTCGCGATATCAAGAAATGACTGAAGGCACTGGATACTGCAAAGGCTATCGGCCCTGATAATATTCCGGCATTAGTACTGAAGGAGTGAGCTCCAGAACTTGCCATACCCCTGGCCAAGCTGCTCCAGTACAGTCACAACACTGGCATCTACCCGGCAATGTGGAAAATTACCCGGGTGTGTGCTGCACGCAAGAAACAAAATCCAACCCAGCCAATTACCGCCCTTTCAGTCTACTCTCCATCATCAGCAAAGTGATGGAAGGATTCATCTACAGTGCTATCAAGCGGCACTTACTCAGCAATAACCTGCTCACGGACGCTCAGTTTGGGTTCCGCCAGGGTCACTCAGCTCCTGATCTCCATTACAGCCTTGGTTCAGACATGATCAAAAGAGCTGAACTCCAGAAGTGAGTTGTGAGTTACTGCCTTTGACATCAAGGCAGCATTTGACTGGGTATGGCATCAAGGAGCCCTGGCAAAGTGGGGGAAATCTTTCCGCAGGTTGGAATCATACCTGGCACAAAGGAAGATGGTTGTGATGGTTGGAGGTCAATCATCTCAGCTCCAGGACATCACTGCAGGAGTTCCTCAGGGTAGTGTCTCAGGCACAATCACCCTCAGCTGCTTCATCGATGACCTTCCTTCCATCATAAAGTCAGATGTGAGGATGTTCGTTGATGACTGCACAATGTTCAGCACCATTCATGCCTCCTCAGATATTCCTCAGATGAAGCAGTCCATCTCCAAATGCAGCAAGACCTGGACAATATCCTGGCTTGGGCTGAGAAGTGGCAAGTTACATTCATGTCACACAAATGCTATCTCCTAAAAGAGAGGATCTAACCGTCATCACTTGACATTCAGTCATCGAATCATGAGATTTACAGTGCAGAAGGAGGCCACTTGGCCCATCAAGTCCGCACTGGCTCCTGGAAAGAGCACCCTGCTCAAGCCCACGCCTCCACCCTGTCCCCACAACCCAGCAACCCCACCCAATCTTTTGGACACTAAGGGGCAATTTGTCATGGCCAATCCACCTAACCTGCGCATCTTTGGACTGTGGGAGGAAACCAGAGCACCCGGAAGAAACCCACGCAGACACGGATAGAACGTGCAGACTCCACACAGACAGTGACCCAAGCCGGGAATAGAACCTGGGACTCTAGAGCTGTGAAACATCAGTGCTAACCACTGTGCTACTGGGCCGCCATTGCCATTTAGCAATAGTACAACCATTGCTAAATTTCCCACTATCAACATCCTGGAGGGCAAAATTGAACAGAAACTGAACTGGACTAGCCACATAAATACTGTGGCAACCCGGTCAGGTCAAGGCTAGGAATCCTGCAGTGGGTATCTCACCTGACCCCCCCCCCCCCCCCCCCCCCCCCCAAAGCCTGTCCACCATCTACAAGGCACAAGTCAGGAGTGTGATGGAATACTCTGCATTTGCCTGGATGAGTGCAGCTCCAACAACACTCGAGGAGCTCGACACCATCCAAGACGAAGCAGCCCCGCTTGATTGCTCCCCCTTCCACAAACATTTAATCTCCCCACCCCCGATGAACAGTGGCAGCCGTGTGTACAGTCTACAAGATGCACTGCAGTAACTCACCAAGGTTCCTGAGGCAGCACCTTCCAAACCCACGAACACTACCATCTAGAAGGACAAGAGCAGCAGATACCTGGAAACATAGAACATAGAACACTACAGCGCAGTACGGGCCCTTTGGCCCTCGATGTTGCGCCGACCTGTGAAACCATCTGAAGCCTATCTGACCTACACTATTCCATTTTCATCCATATGTCTATCCAGTGACCACTTAAATGCCCTTAAAGTTGGCGAGTCTACTATTGTTGCAGGCAGGGCGTTCCACACCCCAACTACTCTCTCAGTAAAGAAACTGCCTCTGACATCTGTCCTATATCTATCACCCCTCAATTTAAAGCTATGTCCCCTCGTGTTGGTCATCACCATCCGAGGAAAAAGACTCTCACTGTCCAGCCTATCTAACCCTCTGACTATCTTGTATGTCTCTATTAAGTCACCTCTCAACCTTCTCCTCTCTAACGAAAACAACCTCAATTCCCTGAGCCTTTCCTCGTAAGACCTTTCCTCCATACCAGGCAACATCCTAGTAAATCTCCTCTGAACCCTTTCCAAAGCTTCCACATCCTTCCTATAATGTGGTGACCAGAACTGCACGCAGTACTCCAGGTGCGGCCGCACCAGAGTTATGTACAGCTGCAGCATGACCTTGTGGTTCCAAAACTCAATCCCCCTGCTTATAAAGGCTAGCACACCATATGCCTTCTTAACAGCCCTATTAACCTGGGTGGCAACTTTCAGGGATTTATGTACCTGGATGCCGAGATCTCTCTGTTCATCTACACTACCAAGAATCTTGCCATTAGCCCAGTACTCTGCATTCCTGTTACTCCTTCCAAAGTGAACCACCTCACACTTTTCCGCATTAAACTCCATCTGCCACCTCTCAGCCCAGCTCTGCAGCTTATCTATGTCCCTCTGTATCCTATAACATCCTTCAGCACTATCCACAACTCCACCGACCTTCGTGTCATCTGCAAATTTACTAACACATCCTTCTACACCCTCTTCCAGGTCATTTATAAAAATGACAAACAGCAGCGGCCCCAAAACAGATCCTTGCGGTACACCACTAGTAACTGAACTCCAGGATGAACATTTGCCATCAACCACCACCCTTTGTCTTCTTTCAGCTAGCCAATTACTGATCCAAACCGCTAAATCACCTTCAATTCCATACTTCCTTATTTTCTGCAATAGCCTACCGTGGGGAACCTTATCAAACGCCTTACTGAAATCCATATACACCACATCAACAGCTTTACCCTGACCCACCTGTTTGGTCACCTTCTCAAAAAACTCAATAAGGTTTGTGAGGCATGACCTACCCTTCACAAAACCGTGTTGACTATCGCTAATCAACTTGTTCTTTTCAAGATGATTATAAACCCTATCTCTTATAACCTTTTCCAACATTTTACCCACAACCGAAGTAAGGCTCACAGGTCTATAATTACCAGGGTTGTCTCTACTCCCCTTCTTGAACAAGGGGACAACATTTGCTATCCTCCAGTCTTCCGGCACTATTCCTGTCGACAAAGACGACATAAAGATCAAGGACAAAGGCTCTGCAATCTCCTCCAAGTCACTCACCATCCTAACTTGGAAAATCTATCGCTGTTCCTTCACTGTCGTTGGGTCAAGATCCAGGAACTTCCCCCCCCCCCCAAACAGCACAGTGGGTGTACCTACACCTCGGGGAGTGCAGCGGTTCATGGAGACCGTGAACGTGTACCGTTTGGGTTTCTCAAGCCTGGATGAAATTTCAGCCCGAGGGGTGTTTATCCCAATGTCCAGTATGGCAGCAGTGTCTGAGAATCTGGATCCGAAATCCTCCTTCACTGGATGCTGCACTGTGGGTTGTGAAAAGTGCATGATGATGGTTTATTTTGTACTTGGATGAAAAATCGCATTCCATTACTCCGTACAACACAATGGCCTTGTGAATGATTTATCTTGCCAAATTTAATTTGAGGATAGTGACCTGCTTTGGTAATGAGCATGTTATCCTATTCATGTTGGAAGTGCTTTTACATTCCTACTCACTCTGCACTGAAAAGTATTTAATTTGTGCAATTTCACCCATCACCCCTGTGCTTAGTGATTCACATTGTCTCCTGGTTAAGCTGTGCTTTGACTGTTGAAGTTCTCATCCTCGTTTTGAACTCCCTCCCAGTGTCTCGTCCCTCCATAGCCCTGTAAAGCTCTCCGCCCTATAACCCTCAGTTATCTGTACTCATTTCCAGTACCAGCCTCCCTGGACAGGCGCCCAAATGTGGCGACTAGGGGCTTTTCACAGTAACTTCATTGAAGCCTACTCGTGACAATAAGCGATTTTCATTTCATTTCATTTTCATTTTATTCTGGCCCGAATTCTCCGGTCGTTGGGATTATCTGCGTGATTCCCGGCGGCATGGGGCGGCTTCAATGGGAAATCCCATTGTCAAGAGGCAGCACGGTAGCATTGTGGCTAGCACAATTGCTTCACAGCTCCAGGGTCCCAGGTTCGATTCCCGGCTTGGATCACTGTCTGTGCGGAGTCTGCACATCCTCCCCGTGTGTGTGTGGGTTTCCTCCGGGTGCTCCGGTTTCCTCCCACAGTCCAAAGATATGAGGTTAGGTGGATTGGCCATGATAAATTGCCCTGAGTGTCCAAAATTGCCCTTAGTGTTGGGTGAGGTTACTGGGTTATGGGGATAGGGTGGAGGTGTTGACCTTGGGAAGGGTGTTCTTTCCAAGAGCCGGTGCAGACTCGATGGGCTGAATGGCCTCCTTCTGCACTCTAAATTCTACGATAAGTGGCAGGAGTGGAGAATACCTTCGCCAGAAAACGGCGCGCCGGCAATCACACTGCTGCGGAACCGGAGGATCCATTACTCCAACACCTTTTTCATTCCAGGTTTTAATTCATCGACTGTTGATGGCCGTGTCTTCAGCTCCCTCAGTCCTAAACTCAGGAATTCTCTCTTCTCCACGTCTCTTTCCTCTTTCAAGGTGCTCGTTAAAGCTTACTGAGCTTTAACCGGGATTTTCGTCACCTGACCTAATATCCCAATGTGATTTGGTGGCGTCTAACTTTATTTAAAGTCCCATGAAATATCTTGGGATGTATCAGGGTAGCAGGGATAATCCAGGAAGCTATAGGAAGGTGAGCCTCACGTCGGTAGTTGGTAAATTATTGGAGAGAATTCTCAGGGATAGGGGTGGGATTCTCACCGTCCACACCGTTGTAAACGCCGTCGCCGACCCCACGACTAATTCTGGCCCACAAAACGGGACAGCACGGCACTGCAGCGGTTCACGCCGCTCCAGCTGCTGATCCCGGCACGAACTGGGCGCCGCGGGATCCGCGTATGCGCAGTGGCGTCGGCGCCAACACCGCATGCGAGCAGTGCCTTCCTTCAGCGCGCCGGCCCCGACGCAACATGGCACGGGCTACAGGGGCCGGCGCGGAAGAGCCGAGGCCCCCAGCCAGAGAGGCTGATCGGGGGGCTCGATCGCGGACCAGGCCACATTGGAGGCCGTCCACCAACCCTTCCACACCGAGTTCCCGCCGGCTGAGAGCAGGTGTGAATGCGCCGGCGGGACTCGGCGTTTTCACGATGGCCGATTTGAGAACCGGCAGGCCGGCCGCGTAGAGCGGACCCCGACCGGCGCCGCGCCAACCACGCTGGCGTCAATGCCGCAGATTCACCGCTCTGAAGAGAAGGTCGGGACTCACCAACTTGATCGGGGTTTGTTTCTTTTTTTTTTAATTTAGAGTGCCCAATTCATTTTTACCAATTAAGGGACAATTTAGCTTGGCCAATCTACCTAGCCTGCACATCTTTGGGTTGTGGGGGCTAAACCCATGCAAACACGGGAAGAATGTGTGAACTCTCCACAGACAGTGACCCAGAGCCAGGATTGAACCTGGGATCGGTGCCATGAGGCAGCAGGGCGAACCCACTGCGCCACCATGCTGCCCCTGATCGGGGTTTTTGAGGAGGTGACAAAGATGATTGATGATGGGAGGGTGGTGGATGTTGTTTACATGGACTTCAATAAAGACTTTGACAAGATGCCTCATGGCAGACTGGTACAAAAGGTAAAGTCACACGGGATCAGAGTTGAGATGGTAAGAAGGATACAGAACTGGCTCGGTCACAGAAGGCAAAGGGTAGCAGGAGAAGTGTGCTTTTTGAATGAAAGATTGTGACTAGTGGTGTTCCACAGGGTTCTGTGCTGGGGCCTCTGTTGTTTGTAGTGTACATAAACGATTTGGAGTAAAATGTAGCCGGTCTGATTAGTAAGTTAGCGGATGACACCAAGGTTGGGGGAGTGGCAGATAGTGTTGAAGATTGTCAGAGGATACAGCAGGACATAGATAGGTTGGAGACTTGGGCAGACAAATGGCAAATAGAGTTTAATCCAGACAAAGGTGCGGTAATGCATTTTGGTAGGTCTAACGTAGAGGAGAAATATACCGTAAATGGCAAAACTCTCAGGAATATAGAAAGTCAGAGAGATCTGGGCGTGCATGTCCACAGATCGTTAAAGGTGGCAACACAAGTGGACAAGGTAGTCAAGAAAGCATACGGAATGCTTGCCTTCATTGGACGGGGCATTGAGTATAAAAGCTGGCAAGTCATGCTACAATTGTATGGAACCTTGGTACGGCCGCACCTGGAATATTGCGCACAATTCTGGTCGCCACTCTACCAGAAGGATGTGGAGGCTTTGGAGAGGGTGCAGAGGAAGTTTACCAGGATGTTGTTTGGACCAGAGTGTGTTAGCTATGTGGAGAGGCTGAATAGACTCGGACTGTTTTCATTAGAAAGACGGAGGTTGAGGGGTGACCTGATAGAGTGAATGGGCAGGCACTCTTTCCCAGGGCGGAGGGGTCAGTCACCAGAGGGTATAGGTTTAAGGTCCATGGGCAAAGTTTAGAGGAGATGTGCGAGGCAGGTTTTTTACACAGAGGGTGGTGAGTGACTGGAACCCGTTGCCAGGGGAGGTTGGGGAAGCAGATACATTAACGGCGTTCAAAAGGCATCTTGACAAACACATGGATAGGATGGGAGTAGAAGGCTACAGCATAAGGAAGTGCTGAGGGTTTTGGCCAAGGTTGGTATTATGACCGGTACAGGCTTGGAGGGCCGAAGGGCCTGTTCCTGTGCTGTATTGTTCTTTGTTTTACTGCAAGAAAGATGCTGAAAAATGTCAATGTTGCTGTGCCTACCGATGTTATCAACGGGATTCTCCGACCCCCCCCCCCCCCACCCGGGTCGGAGAATCTCCGGGGGGGGGGGGGGGGGGGGGGGGGGGGCGTGAATCCCGTCCCGCCGCGCCAACACCGGCTGCTGTATTCTCTGGCGCCGGTTTTCTGGCGGGGGCGGGGTTCACGACAAGCCGGTCGGGGGCCGTTGGCAGCGGCCCCCTCGGCCATTCTTCGAGCCTCGATTGGCCGAACGGCCGTCCGTTTTCGGCCAGTCCCGCCACTGTAGGTCAGACATGGTCCCACATGGTGGGACCTGGTAGGTAAGTCAGTTGGGGCAGTCCTCGGAGGGGTGGAGCATGGGGGGATCCGACCCCGGGGGCAGTGCCACACAGTGGCCCGGCCTGCGACCGGGGCCCACCAATCTGCGGGCAAGCCTGTGCCTTGGGGGCACTCCTTCCTTCTGCGCCAACCCCTGTAGGGCACCTCCATGGCCGGCGCGGAGAAGACAACCCGCCACGCATGTGCCAAAATACGCCAGTTGGTCTGCGCATGCGCGGTACCACGCCGGCGGTTCCGCGCATGTACGAGATCACGCCGGCCCTTCGGCGCATGCGCTAACTCGCACAGTCCCTTCTCCGCCGGCTGGCGCGGCTCCACCCTCTCCGGCGTCCTCCTAGGCCCCGGAGGTGCAGAGAATTCCGCACTTTCTGGGGCTGTTGACGCTGGAGTGGTTCACTCCGGTTTTCCCGCCGGCGTGGGGACTTAGTCCCCGGAAAGGAGAATCCCGGCCTATATGTTAAAGTGGCAGGAGAATTCGGGAAGACATTCCAGAGCCTGGGGCCCAGGCAACTCTAAGCACCGGTGGTGAGTCAGGGGGAGTCTCCAATGTGCAATAGGCCAGAATTGATAGAGCACAGAGATCTTGAAGGGTTAGATCAGGCGTGACAAGGAAATGGAGGGTTTTGACCTGAAGGAGAAGAATTTTAGATAATGTCAGACCCAGTGCTTATCTAGGTCAGATGATGCAGTGGGGTTGGTGTGAGGTATTCTATGGACAAATCTATTTCTGATGGCTGGTGCTTCTTAATCACAATAAAAACGCATATATGAATAGTATCCTTTTCAACATCGAGAAAACATTCCCAGTGCAAGAGAGTCGTGGAAAATGGTGGCCAAAGGTTGACCTAAATCCTAGTCAAAGAGAAGATCTTGAAGGCATAAAGGATGATGCAGAAGAGGAATTGCAGTGAGTTGTCTGGAGCGACTGAATACAATGTAGTCATGCAAGGTAAAGGGCTGGGGCTGACGGTAAAGCATTGCACAAGAGCTCCTAGATAGAGGGATGAAGATATCAGGGGATGTGTACCACTGAAGGTGACAGAGCTGGGGAGGGGTGAAGCCATGGAGTGAATTAAATATTAGGATGAAAATGTTGAACTTCAGGCATGGGGGGTAGGGGTGGTCCGATAGGAGTCAAAGTAGGTCAGTGAGGAATGGTTTAATCATTTATGATAAAGGATTTTGTTTTGCTATGTCGATGAGAAAGGCGGGGGGGGGGGGGGGGGGAGGAGAGGAAGGCGGGTTGGTAGGAGGGGAAGAATAACGGGAAGAATTGGGAGGCTCTTGAGGAGATTGATGAAGAAGAGGAGCCATTGGTAGAAATGGTTTAGCAGCAATCAAAACGGATGAGAATGGAATCAAGTGAGAGCAAGCGGAGAGGAGAGAGTGGACAAGGTTTGAATGATCAGTTCTGTTGAAGGTTGCAGAAATTTCAAGGAGAGGGAGTGGAGACCTCAGTTGTAACAATTCACAAGTTTGATTTGGACCATCCCTGTCACTGATTAGGCAGAAACCTATTCAGTGATTCAAACATTTTAAATAGCCTACTCTTGTGCTATGGACTCAATGGATAAAGATTTTGCAGATCTTTAACATTGGGCAAATCCGAAGGGGTGGATATTAAAAGGAAAGGAATGGAGGCCATGTGGAAGAACATTAAAAAGAGGTGGTCGAAGGCCACAGTTTTAAGGAGGATTTTGAAAGTAGGGGGGAGATGTTTAGAGGAAGTAGCAGACACGGCATCCAGAGATGAGATGAGGCAGATGTTTTATTAAGAGTTGTGACGCAGTGGAAAGATTATTGTGAAAGAAAGAATTTTCGATCACAATTCCACGATCAAAGTACTTTATAGCCACTGAAGTACTTTTTTCTGGAATGTGGTCATCGATGACCAGCACAGCGCGATTTCTGCCCCCACCAAATCCCCGGCGCCGGAGAATTCGGCAGCCGGCAGGGGCAGGATTCACGCCGCCCCCCCCCGGCAATTCTCCGACCCGACGGGGTGGTCGGAGAATCCCACCCCTTATATTTTTCATTCGAAGTACTGACAATGGCTGACAAGTTGGAAAAGTGCGTGAATATCCTCATATTTGAATGAGTCACCATCGGCATGGAGATTAGAAAGGTTGGTGGATCATGCTATATAAGTCAAAGACTGAATGAACCAGTTTGAATCAGAGAAGTTGTCGGACATAAGCAGAACATTTCACCAATAGAGACTGTACTAGGGAACTTTCAATATAAGGAAATAACCGCAGACATTTTACAAAATATCGTAAATTACAATGATAAAACAGTCCAAAGATGTGCAGATCAGGTGGATTGGCCATGCTAAATTGCCCTTCGTGTCCAAAATTGCCCTTAGTGTTGGGTGGGGTTATTGGGTTATGGGGATAGGGTGGAGGTGTTGACCTTGGGTAGGGTGCTCTTTCCAAGAGCCGGTGCAGACTCGATGGGCCGAATGGCCTCCTTCTGCACTGTAAATTCTATGATGTAATGTAGTAAAAGCAGCAACCAATTTGTGCACATCAAGTTCTCACATACAGCAATCTGATAGTGACCTAATAATCAGTTTTGTTCCAAAAGTGATGTTGGTTGTGGGATAAACATTGACCAGGTGACAAGGGAGAACTCCGCATACTCTTCACCAAAACATTACTGTGCATTTTCTTTCACTTACAGTCATCTGAGAGTGCACACAGGGCCTCAGTTTTACGTTTCATCCAGAAGTCAGCACTTGCGACAGTGCAGCCCTCCCTCGGCATTGGCACTGCAGGCTCAACTTAGATATTAATGTACGACCCTGTGGAGTGTCAGCACGTAGCAAAACTGACTTTACAGAACCAATCATGTTGGAAATTCTCAGCAGGTCACAGACGGCGACTATGAAGAGAACTTGTAACAATTGCTGTCTCCATCCTGTGGTCAGTTCCACATCCCGCCTCCATCGCTACATGCTAAAGACATCTGACAATGATCCAATTTCCAACTGTGCCATCAATTCAGAGTTAGTTCATCTGTCCCACGAAGAGCCCTGGCATGTTCTACTACCTTAAAGGTGCGATATAGATGCAAGCTATAACTCTTCCATGGGATGTGGGCGACACTGGCAAAGCCAGCATTCATTACCCGGCCCTAACTGCCCTTGGTTTGATCGGCCATTGCAGAAGAGCAGTTAAGAGTCAACCACGTTGCTATGGGTCTGGAGTCACATATAGGCCAGGCCGGACGATTTCCTTCCCTAAAGGGCGTCAATGAAACCGATGAGGTTTTAACAACAACTGATGATCGTTTTGTGGACAAGAATAGCTTTTAATTCCAGATTTATTCATTGAATTTGAATCCCACCAGCTGCCATGGTAGGATTTGAACCCATGTCCCCAGAGCATTAACCTTGGCCTCTGCGTTACTAATCCAGTGACGTTACTATTGCACCATCATCTCCCGCACAGCATTTTGTGATATAAATGTCATATTATAACGCAACAGCAAGAGATCAAACTTTAATGGGAGATGTGTGGACCATGATCATTACCCTAAAAGGACAGGCAATTATATTGAAGCTTAATTTGTCCTTTTTGAAGCTCTGTTGAAGTATCTAAAGCTCTCTACGCTTTCTCTTTATCCTCTTGTCCTCTGTTAAATTAAGAGAGTCAGTTAACTATTCTCAGGAATCTACATGACATTATATATCGCAGCAATCTGGGCCGGGATTTTCCCCTACCCGGTGGGTCGGGGGGTCCCGGCGGGACAGAGTGGCGTGAACCACTCCGGAATTCTCCGCACCTTTAGGGACTAGGCCCGCGCCAGAGTGGTTCCCGCTCCGCCGGCCGGCGCGAACAGCCTTTGGCGCCCCGCCAGCCGGGGCCGAAAGGCCTTCGCCGGCCGGCGGAAGTCCGTGCATGCGCCGGTGCGTCAGCGCCTGCTGACGTCACACCGGCGCATGCGCAGGGGAGGGGGTCTCTTCCGCCCCCGCTATGGTGAAGGCCATGGCAGGGCAGAAGAAAAAGAGTGCCCCCATCGCGCTCGCGGGCCAGGCCACCGTGGGAGCACCCCTCGGGGTCAGATCGGTCCGCCTCCCCTCCAGGACCCCGGAGCCCCCGCGCGCCGCCAATCCCGCCGGTACCAGAGGTGGTTTAAACCACGCCGGCGGGATAGGGCCGTCAGCGGCGCGACTTCGGCCCATCACGGGCCGGAGAATCGCCGCAGGGGGCCCACCGACCGGCGCTGCACAATTCCCGCCCCCGCCGAATCTCGGGGAGCGGAGAATTCCGGACACGGCGGAGGCGGGATTGACGCCGGCCCCGGGCGACCCCCCGGGGGGGTTGGAGAATTCCGGCCCTGATTTTTCCCTCCAAGTTTAATTCCTCTTCGGCAAAAATGTTGATGTCAAGTAACAACCTGAAGTGGAAGTAGGTGATGCTTTCACTGATTGTAGGGCACACTCTGTCTGTCCATGGTGAGGGGAGTGAATGTTTATGATGGTGGATGGGGTGCCAATGAAGACGGGGCTGCTTAAGCCTGGATGATGTTGAGCTTCTTGAGTGGTGTTGGAGTTGCACTCGTCCAGGTAAGTGGAGAGTTTTCCACCACACTCCTGGTGAGTGTCTTGTCGGTGGTGGGCATACTTTGGGGAGTCAGGAGGTGAGTTAATCACCACTGAATTCCCAACCTTTGACCTGCTCTTGTCACCACAGTATTGATTATGCTGCTGCAGTTCAGTTCCTGGTCAATGGGAATCTGCAGGATGTTGATGGTGGGAGATTCAGCGATGGCAGTGACAATGGATGGCGTTTTCAGTCTCGCTAGCACGGATATTTGTGAGAGTCTAAATCTCAATTGATGGTATTTTCCCAGACTACCCCTGAATTTAATTAAAGCAGGTGTTATTTGAAAATAAGCCCAATCCATTCGCACAAGAATGTCCTCAATCATAATTCCTACCTTTGTTTTTTGGATACAACAACATTCTCCTGGGTCTGATTTCACGCAGTTTTGCAGATTTATTGTTAGGTTATACTTGGATGTTTTGCAATTTCTACATCTGTTCCCTCCACATAACTCACCAATTGTTGCTGATTTTGTCATGAATATACATTCATCAAATCAAAACGAAAGGATCCTTGGCACGATTGGCAAATCTGGATTGTGACTGTGGTGTTTCCCTGAGCACGGATTCCATCTCTCTCTCTCCCCCTGGCCACAGTCGGAGGCCGGGCCAAACCATTCCTCAACCTCCCTCCGCCAAATGTCCACTCTCACCAAGATTACCTCCATTTCTGCCTCAGTCCATCTGCCTTACCCATGCCTTTGTTACTCGACCACTCCAACGCTCTCGTGTTCAAGTCTCCTACGGTCCGCTCTCCAGACATTTCGGCCCACCCGCCAAAAAAAAACAGCTTTCCGCGCCCTAATAAGCAGACCAGCCTTGTTTGTCCCTCACCCGCTGACCAAGACCATAAGACAGGGGAGCAAAATTAGGCCACTCGGCCCATCGAGTCTGCTCCACCATTCAATCATGGCTGATATTTTTCTCATCCCCATTCTCTGGCTTCTCCCCAGAACCCCTCCATCCCCTTGTTAATCAAGAGCCTATATCTCTCTGTCTTCAAGACACTCAGTGATTTGGCCTCCACAGCCTTCTGCGGCAAAGTGTTCCACAGATTCACCACCCCCTGGCTGAAGAAATTCCTCCTCATCTTTGTTTTAAAGGATCGTCCCTTTAGTCTGAGATTGTGTCCTCTGGTTTAGTTTCAGAAAAATCCCCTCCACGTCCACTCTATCGAGGCCTCGCAGTATCCTGTACGTTTCAATAAGATTTCCCCCTTATCCTTCCAAACTCCAATGAGTAGAGACCCAGAGTCCTCAACCTACATTGATTCCCGCTCCAGCAACACCATAGAATTCTCCTTCTCGTGGTCAAATGCCTCCATGGCTTCAGCAACGATGAAGAAAGGGTGATCCATCTCAAGGCCTCTTCCTAAAGCACGATAGAGTGAATGGCCTCTATTGAATGATCCTCTCGCAATCCAATAACATAACCACTACATTCCCATTCTTCCAAATGTGCAAATCCCTTGCTGAAATGTGCTGCCTAACGTACATCATTCTTTTTTTAAATATAACCACTTACACTGATAGCAATTTTTCCACCAAAGCTCATTTTGACTGAAGTAGTCTCTGGTGGCACCTTGCCATCATCAGTCCCATAAAGAGCTTCACTGGGAACTGCCATCCTGGTCAAGCAACTAAACAAATTAAAAATATAATGATGGGATTTTCCATCCGTGCCGTGACTCCCTCATTTTTTTAACCCTTTCCGATCAACTCTTTAAGTTTCCAGGATATATTAGTGTGGGAAATTCAGTCTGGAAAAGTGATATGATATGAAAGTTTCATTTTTAAAAATTAATTTGTGGGGTATGGGCGTCGCTGGCTGGGTAAGGATTTATTGCGCCATCCCAAATTGGCCTTGAGAAGGTGGCGGTGAGATGCCTTCTTCAACCGCTGTGGTCCCTGAAGTGTAGGTACACCCACAGTGCTGTTAAGCAGGGTGTTCAAGGCTTTTGACCCAGCGACAGTGAAGGAACGGTGAGATATTCCCAAGTCAGGGGGGTGAGTGGCTTGCAGGGGAACCTCCAGGTGGTGGGATTCCCAGGTACCTGCTGCTCTTGTCCTTCTAGATTGTAGTGGTTGTAGGTTTGGAAGGTGCTGCCTAAGGAGCCCGGATGAGTTTCTGCAGTGTATCTTGTGGATGGTACACATTGATGTCACTGTGCATCGGTGGAGCGAATAACTTTGCTCATCCAGGAAAATGGGGAGTATTCCTTCACACTGCTACTTGTGCTTTGTAGATGGTGAGAAGGCTTTGGGGGAGTCAGGTGGTGAGTTACTCATCACGGGATTCATAGCCTCTAATCTGCTCTTGTGGCCACAGTATTTATATGGCTGGCCAGTTTGGTTGCTGTTCCATGGTAACCTCCAGGATGTTGGTAATGGGGGAATCAGCAACGGTAAAGCCATTGAATGTCATAAGTGGCGAAGGTTAAATCCTCTGTTGTTGGAGATAGTTATTGCCTGGCACTTGTGTGGAGCAAATGTAACTTGCCACTTCTCTGCCCAAGCCTAGATATTGTCCAGGTCTTGTTACATTTGGAAATAGACTGCTTCAGTGTCTGAGGAGTTGCAAATGGTGCTGAACATTGTGCAGTCATCTGCGAACATCTCCATTTCTGATCTTATGATGAAGGGAAGTTGCCAGATGAAGCAACTGAAGATGGTTGTGCCTAGGACACTCCCCTGATGAGCTCCTGCAGCAATGTTCTGGAGCTGAGATGATTGACCTACAACCAGCGGAGTGTTTTCCCCCTGATTCGCACTGATTCTAGTTTTGCTTGGGGGGGGGGGGGGGGGGGGGGGGGGGGCCTTGATGCCACATGCAATCAAATGTTACCTCAATGTCATGGGTAGTCCCTGGTTCCCTTTCATCAACCCTGCTTGTTACAACTTCAGGGAACTCCAATAAACTTAACACACATAATTCCCCTTTCATGAAGCCATGTTGACTCTCCCTGATTGTCTTTTTATTTTCTAAATGCCCTGCTACTTGATAACAGATTATGGCATTTTCCCAATGACAGATGTTAGGATAACTAGCCTATCTGACTTGAGTGTTGTTCTCAGGTCCTGAGGCAGCATTCTGAGCTCCCATCACCCACGGTAACTGGAAACCGAGGTGCGTGCGAATGAAAAGTAGCCCCTCTGGCTGGCATTCCAATTCTCAGGCTCCATCCCAACTCTGGGCCATTTTCTGCAGAGGTGGGGAGGACACAGCAGGGATAGTGACCTGAAAATGGCAGCTGGGTGACATGGTTCCTTTAAGTACCTATTGAGGCCAATCAAAAGGGGCCAATTGGAATTTTCCAGCTTCATGCCTCTGAGAAGAGATGATCCCACAATACCGTGGTGGCCCAGCTGGCCACAAGCTCCATTTTTTAAATTCATGTTTTAGAAGAGTTGGAGTGGGGGGGCCTCCATCTTGAATCGCCTTCTCTATCACTTACCCTCTGTCACATCCAGCACCTTCTTTCAAGCTGAAAGGCCTTTGATTCCCCCACCCCTATCTTCAAGAGCCCACCCTCGGGTATCAGACCACCCTGTGAAAATCACAATGGGCAACTGTTCCCCTCTCCCCGTGGTTCACCTTGGTACGGTAGCACAGTGGTTAGCACTGTTGCTTCACAACGCCAGGATCGATTCTCGGCTTGGGTTCTCCCCGTGTCTGCGTGGGTTTCCTCCGGGCGCTCCGGTTGCCTCCCACAAGTCCCGAAAGACGTGCTGTTGGGTGAATTGGACATTCTGAATTCTCCCTCAGTGTACCCGAACAGGCGCCGGAATGTGGCGACTAGGGGATTTTCACAATAACTTCATTGCAGTGTTAATGTAAGCCTACTTGTGGCACTAATAAAGATTATGTTATGCTTCAGTCCCGACCTCGGTTTCACACCCCGAGAGAGAATTTAATGTTGGCGATGGGGGTCTTGCTGTATAACCAGCTGGGATAACCAACCTCCGCTATGGAAGGCCCACTGGGATTAAGAGGTTTAGGATTGATAAGGAATCCAGGCCACGGGTACCGAAGGTGGGATGGGAATGGGGGGATGCCGGCTTGGTGGGGAAAGGGGTCAGAAGCAAGAGCAAGGGGCAAATGGCTCACAGCGGGCTCATTCCCTTTCGTGATAATGAAGTACAGCATGGGCTCCCCACACGGTGGCTCCCCCACCATTAATTCTCCAACTTCAGGGGCCTCAATTGGCATCTGGGCTGGAAGGCCATCCAGACCCCTTCCCGCCCTGCAATTAATTGGACAGAGGCGGGTCGGTGGAAGGGTTCCCAACCTGCAATATCCCATCTGACTAAACGTCCCCCTGAAGAGGAAGATGAGGGCATGCTTTAATGGATCGTCTGATTGGGAGAGGGAAAGAAAATAACATGGCTGACTTGATTGGGCTCATCTCATTCCAAGCCACTGCACTGATAGAATGGGCTGTATTGTCGTTCTGGGGTCGTGACCCTGTCATCAGGAGAACCTCAGGTTCCGAACCCTGCACCGGAGGCCCAAAGCGACTTTTGAATGGGTGACCAGGGTCTGCACTTTCTGCCTAGTTTCAGGATGGTGGGTGGGCTTTTGTAGCTGCCCAGGGAGCCAGGAGGAGGCCTTCCAGTACTGGGAGCGCAGCTGCCCCACTGTTAAAGATGGCCACGCCGGTCATGGAAGGTGAGGGAGGGACAGAGCACCTCAAGATGGGGGTGCCATCTCTCGATGCTTGTAAAATTCCAGCAATAAAAAACACCGACCCCAGGAGCCAGAGCACCCCTTTGGAGAGGAAACCCCAATCGTAGATCAGCCTGCAGCAGCTTCTGTCGACATCTGTAAATCAGGTGGAGTTTACAAGGCCAAATGGAACAGCTCCCGTCAGACCTCCCCCCCCCCCCCCCTCCCCCCCCACCCCACCCATCCTACTCTTCCCTCCCCACCCCCCAGCCCATCAATCTGACATCACAAGGTTTATTCCTTGGGCAACCAGAAGATTCCGGTTCACAGCTGGAGAGGGGCACGCCCTCAATGTGCCCCTGCAGGCGGCCACTTCCCACCCAGGCGGCCGTGTTCCCAAAATGGCCCAAGGCCCGCTGGCGAATCAGTGTGGGTTTGCTGTGCTATTCAGCACCGACTGACCGTCTACCTCCAATAGGTTGTCTCATTGAGAAACAAAGGGCTTGAGTAATGGTCACCTCTGTCGAGGGCCTCTCCTTTTAAGGAGGGGGTGATGTCAAACTGAATGGACTTTTGCCAGTCTTGCCTCCGGTTTTGTTTACATTAACTACAAGGCAGTTAAGGAGAAGAATGAGCTCAGTTATATTTACCACAGCGGGGTCAAGTCTTTAAGGGCTGTGGTGCTGTCAGAATGCTATTCATCATTTCAGTGGAAATGTTTTGAGAGAGAAAAGGAACGGGTATTTCCAAAAATGGTGGCGATTTATTTTTAGAAAGCGTGTGTGTGTGTGTTTCTCTTCCTGCCTCTTACCCCTCTGTCCATTCCCCCCCCCCCCCCCCCCCCCCCCCCCCTCAGCCCCCAGATCCTTGAGATTAAAGTGGGAGTGTTCCACAGCGCTCGAGAATGTTCTGGGGAGGGAGGGAGGGACAATAAGGTTGGAGGGATGAACGACACAAATTTAGTTTGTTTTGAAGCTGCTCTTAAAGCAGAATGAAAACCTCCTTCGTGCAATTGTGTTTGCAGACCGGCAACGTCAAATGTGTGCATGGTATGTGAGTAACCTCGAGGAATGCACGTTCCTACATCTGCAGATGCAGGCACACAAACTGGGAGTCATTGGAGAGACATATGTTGGCAATTTTAAAATGGCAAATATCAGTAAAGGTTGTGTGGTTTGCAAGGACCCGCGAGGGTATCCATTCAGCTCGCTCCCAACATATGGAAACTATTCAGAATATTCCCCCCCCCCCCCCCCCCCCTAATTAGAGGAGGACGTGAATTGGACGGATTTCAATTGCATTTAACAAAATTGAAAAAAAAAATCCAGTAAAAATAAAATCTGCTCTTCATTTCTTCAAAGAACGAAATCCCCAAGAAAACAACGATTGCTACATTTCCAGGACAGTGTGACTGAAGTTGGAGACGGAGAGATTTATTTTTGCGTTTCCCACGGGTTGAGGGTCCTTCTGCTGCCAGCCACTTAGTTGTAGAAACTCAATTCCGCCCATCCCACCAGCCACCCGAGCCCAGCCCCCCACCCCACCCCCGCCGACCCCGAGCCATAACTCAACCTCACTCCCCCCCAAATTGCAGCTCCCAAAAAGTTACATTCCCAACGTTGCGTGAGTCGGAAATTTCAGCACAGATTTTCGCAATGAAGAGCCCGTGTGGAGTACAATGGTGATGCAAACAGTGGGGCTGGGTTCTCCGATATTGAGGCTCTGTCCGGAGCATGTGTCTAGTCTTACAACCAAAAAGTCGGCGGCGCCCCCGGACCGATGCTCCGCAGGGTGGGGTGGAGGGGGGCTAGCAGCCGTGCCACGTAAAGCCCCTGCAGATACGGACGGAGAATTGCCGGGTCCGTGGCCGCGCATACGCAACGGCGGCGACCTGCAGCGGTTGTGTCGTTCAACATGGTGCCGGCTGCGCCCTGACCTGGCCTGCCAGACAGTGCCCCCCTGTAACCCCCCTCACCACTCCAGACAATCCCCATCAGTCCCCCAGCCCCCGCTGAAGCCCCCCCCCCCCCCCCCCCCCCCCGACTGTGGCAGCTGGACACAGACCGCAGCCGCCACATGAGGTCCCCGGAAATGTGACCACACGCGACCGACGGCATCGGGGACACGGCCCATTGGGGGAGGGCCTCAGGTGATGCCCTGAGGCTGTGTCAATGGCGTGCGGCGTACTCGTCAAGGGCGCCATTTCTGCAGGGGCGGAGCATCCGAAGAACGGCACCGCCCCCGATTTTGAGGTAAAATGGGATTCTCCGGCCAATAGCTGATCGCGATTCGCCGTGGGCAATCGGGGAATCCATGGAATGAGGTTGAGAATGCAGGCTCCCTGAAGTGGCCCTGTGGAGCTGTATGTGTTCTGATAACACTGCAATCCCATACGGACTGAAGCCTGTGACATTATACAAATGAACAGCATGTAAAGAGTTAATGTTATGTTAAACCTAGCCACTAGAGGGAGTTAAGGGACAGTGCTGTATATTGCACAGGCTCTTAGACTTCTGGGTCAGATTAGGTCAGAGCTCGAGGAAATTGCAGAGTTAGTTAATATATATTTGTTATAGTTAATAGATAGTGGTAGTGAGTGTAGTTTAATTCTTATATGTATGTTCACTATTTGGAATGAGTGTCGAACTCACATTTAGTCGCATTAAAATAAACTTAGTTTAGTTCTTTAAAAAGAGCTTTGTGTATCTTTGTGATCTATACATCTACCATCCTGGGAACCCCGCACAAAGATCACCACAAAGCCTATTCAGAACTGAAGTATATCTCATGGATGTAATTATGAATGATCGAATACCATTTAAATTGCAGAAGGATTTGGAAGGACCATATGTTGAGTTCAGCTGTGAGACATGTGGTTGCGGGAAGAGGCTCTATTACAGTTTAATGTAGGGGGGCAGAAACAGCAGATATGTATAGGCCTGTCACTTCCCAGTGGAATGCCTTTTACAATGTGTTTCTTTACAATGTCAGACGGTTAAATAATTGTTGACCTGGGCTGGAGGTAATTAGGGCATTACAATTACTGAAAGCAATAGGACATGAAGGATCACCCATTTGTGCCTCCTTTCCTATCCCCTCTTTCCCCAACATGTCAACTAATTTAGGCGACAGAAAGCCTCTCAATTTCTTTTAAAGGGACGGTCATATATCAGAATTTATATTCTGCAAACTCCTGACGCTTATTTAAAAAAGATTCTTCATGGACGGCACGGTAGCACAGTGGTTAGCACTGTTGCTTCACAGCTCCAGGCTCCCAGGTTCGATTCCCAGCTTGGGTCACTGTCTGTGCGGATTCTGCATGTTCTCCTCGCATCTGCGTGGGTTTCCTCTGGGTGCTCCGGTTTCCTCCCACAAGACGTGTCTGTGAGATGAATTGGGCATTCTGAATTCTCCCTCCGTGTACCCGAACAGGCGCAGGGGTTTGGCGACTAGGGGCTTTTCACAAGAACTTCATTGCGGCGTTAATGTAAGCCTACTTGTGACAATAATGAAGGTTATTATTATTATTCCATTTTTCCATTGTTTGTAAATATGATGGGTAAATTTGAGCTCAGTTGGCTGTCTGGCGCGAGTGTGTGTTTCAGAATAATGGCTGCAGCGTGGGTTCGATTCCCGTTCCTGCTGAAGTCGTCTTGGGAGCTGCCTCCTGACCCTGCTCCTGAGAGTGGAAGGTAATGGCAAACCACCACTGATCAAAATAAAGGTACAAAGAGAACAGCTCGGGGTGAAGCGCCAGCAGGCAATAAAGCCAAAAACCTACCTTTGATCACGGAGTGGATGAATGTCAATTCGAATTACTTGTTGGCCGGAGATAGCGAGGGTTTATCTATCAGATGAGATGTTAAACCAAGGTCCCCTTCTGCACTCTGGGGCGGCAATGTTGGCAAAGAGAACCGGAGCGTTCTCCCCACCGTGTCTCGGCTAACATTTATCCCCCACCCAGGGTCACTAAAACAGATGGTCCGGTCATGATCTCATTGCTGTTCCGTGGGAGCTTGCTGTGCACAAATTGTCTGCCAGATTTCCCTGCACTACCGCAGTGATTACAATTCAAAATGATTTAGTTGGCTGTAGGTTTGGTGCGCCTTGAGGTTGTGAGAGGCACTGCACAAAGGAAACTTGTTTTCTTATTTTGTGGCTGGTCTGTTAAGTGAATAATGTCCTGTTTCTGAAAAGCATGCTCAAGGCTCCTGAGGTAGTACATACGGGCTGGCATTTTGCAGAGACATGGACAGTCGGCATGACGGGAAATGGAAGTATTTATTGGGATGGGTGTGGTTGGAAGAATGTGTTTGTTAACGAGGGCTTCGTAGTCTTCAGTACGTCAACAGCAAGTCTTTATTAACTACATGTGGCTATATGCAAAGGGTGCGATAGGCGCCACGGTAACACAAAGGTTAGCACTGTTGCTTCGCAGCGCCAGGGACCCGGGTTCGATTCCCGGCTTGGGTCACTGTCTGTGCAGAGTCTGCACGTTCTCCCCGTGTCTGCGTGGGTTTCCTCCGGGTGCTCCGGTTTCCTCCCACGAGTCCCGAAAGGTAAATTGTTAGGTAAATTGGGCATTCTGAATTCTCCCTCCGTGTACCCGAACAGGCGCCGGAATGTGGCGACTCGGGGATTTTCACAGTAACTTCATTGCAGTGTTAATGTAAACCTACCTGTGACACTAAAGATTATTTTTATTCTTGCTTAACGTGAAAAAAACAGAGTCCCGTTTTCGGCGTGTTTAGCGGGTGAATGACCCCGCTATCAAACAAGACTCTTTTTTTTTGGTCACGGTGAGGAACACACTACTGAGGCCGCACTCACCTTCATTTCCTGCACAGATGATGCAGGGTGGCATTGCCAGGGTGACTGGGTGGCACTGCCAGGGTGCCTGGGTGGCAGTGCCAGTCTGGCAGTGCCTAGGTGCCTGGGCAGCAGCGGGAGTGCCTGCATACCACCCTGTCCAGAGTTTGACCACCTGCGGGCCTCCGATGACCTGAGAGACCCTCCCCCCCCCCCCCCCCCCCCCCCCCCCCCCCCCCCCCAGGTTCCATTACGCCTGGTCCACGTTTGTGTGGCCCAGCGCTAAACGTTGCCATGTCGAGGTCTCCCAGGCACGGGCGTTCCATCACGAGCCTTGGGAAATCCAACGCAGACATATTTAAGTACGCCTAACTGCTCACTTAAATATGCAACATCTCCTCTGAGATCTTGTTAGATCTTGCAAAGCCTCCCGAGGATACCAAAGATTTAATGGCCTTGTCGCATCCCAAGTCTGACACAATGAGGTCGTTCATTTGGGCCCATATACACAGTCAAAGGTCCAGGGAAGAGCTACCTGCATATCTCGATCTTTACACATCACTGGCCAATCTCACACTGACTCTAGGTCCAGGATTATGTGTCTTCGTACCTCACAGCATGGGCAGTCCAAGACTCAGTCCCCCATTAACCCTAGATATGCCAGACCCTTGTACTACAATATTGATCCTCTTCTAAGGTGGAAGCACAGAAGAGAACACGTTTAATGTGCGTGAAAACTGGGAACAATTGAATTAATAACGAGGGAGGAGTCTACGTCTCCCCCTAAAACTAACATTCCTTTATTTAGTGGCAAAAATCTCATCCAAACAAACCTTAAACTTTCATTTTCAATACTTGGGAACTTGTAAAAAAAGGTCTATAGCCTGGTGAGATTAACAAATAACATTCTAAATGCTGGTGGTTTGAAATAGAAAGCTTCTGAAAAGAGAAAATCTGAATTTTAGCACTCAATTATGTTACAAGATTACATAAACTAGCTTTGTATTTCCCTGAATATCGGAAGTGGTTACCACTGTGGCTTCACAGCTCCAGGGTCCCAGGTTCGATTCCCGGCTTGGGTCACTGTCTGTGCGGAGTCTGCACGTTCTCCCCGTGTCTGCGTGGGTTTCCTCCGGGTGCTCCGCAGTTTCCTCCCACTAGTCCCGAAAGACGTGCTGTTAGGTAATTCGGATATTCTGAATTCTCCCTCCGTGTACCCGAACAGGCGCCGGAATGTGGCGGCTAGGGGCTTTTCACAGTCACTTCATTACAGTGTTAATGGAAGCTTACTTGTGACAATAAAGATTATTATTATTAGTTAAGGGGTAGCCTGATTGATGTTTGCTGAATTCTGAAAAGGATCGAGAGGATAGATAGCGAGAAACATGGGGAGAATGTGGAGGCTTTAGAGAGGGTGCAGGAGAGATTTACCAGGATGCTGCCTGGTATGGAGGGCATTAGCTACGAGGAGAGGGTGAATGAACTTGGTTTGATCTCACTGGAACGATGGAGGTTGAGGGGTGACCTGATAGAGGTCTACAGAATTATGAGGGGCATAGACAGAGTGGATAGTGAATTTTAGCACTCAATTATGTTACAAGATTACATAAACTAGCTTTGTATTTCCCTAAATATCCCAGGGTAGAGGGGTCAATTACTAGGGAGCATAGGTTTAAGGTGCGAGGGGCAAGGTTTAGGGGAGATGTACGAGGCAAGTTTTTTTACACAGAGGGTAGTGGGTGCCTGGAACTCGCTGCTGGAGGAGGTGGTGGAAGCAGGAACGATAATGACGTTTAAGAGGCGTCTTGACAAATACATGAATAGGATGGGAATAGAGGGATACGGACCCCGGAAGTGTAGAAGGTTTTTGTTTAGACGGGCAGCATGGTCGGCGCAGGCCTGGAGGGCCGAAGGGCCTGTTCCTGTGCTGTACTTCTCTTTGTTCTGGGAATGTGCAAACGCCACACGGACAGTGACCCAGAGCTGGGATCGAATCTGGGACCTCGGCGCCGTGAGGCAGCAATGCTAACCACTGTGACACCTTGTTGCCCAATCTGGTTAATTTTTAACTGCCCTCTGAAATGGCCCAGCAAGCTAAGGGCAGTTCAAGGGCAATTAGGGATGGGCAACAAATGCTGGACTAGCCAATGACGCCCAGAGCCCACGAATGAATAAATATATTTCTGCCATCTTTGCATGAAGAATGTTATGGGCCAGGGTTTAGACGGGGCAGGGGGATTGGGCTTAGGTAGGATTCTCTTTCAGAGGGCTGGTTCTGACTCAATGGGCTGAATGGCCTCCTTCTGCACTGTAGGGATTCTATGGATTATATTCTAATCCCATTTTCCAGAACATAGCCTTGTATACCTTGGCATGTATTAGCCTGGGCCTCTGGGTTACTAGTCCAGTCACAGTTCCACTGTCTCCCCAAACTTTGGAGCAATCCTCCAGCAAAGAAGCTGGAAATGCTCAATCACGTTAACTTTCATAGAACATACAGTGCTGACGGAGACCATTCGGCCCATCGAGTCTGCACCGGCCCACTTAAGCCCTCACTTCCACCCTATCCCCGTAACCCAATAACCCCTCCTAATCTTTTTGGACACTAAGGGCAATTTAGCATGGCCTATCCACCTAACCTGCATGCCTTTGGACTGTGGGAGGAAACAGGAGCACCCGGAGGAAACCCACACACACTTGGGGAGAACGTGCAAACTCCACACAGACAGTGACCCAAAGGGGAATCGAACCTGGGACCCTGGCCCTGTGAAGCCACAGTGCTATCCACTTGTGCTACCATGCTGCCTCATCCAAAACTCACCCCTGTCTTTACAGGTCTGCATTTGCTTCCAGTCAGCCAAAGCCACAATTTTAAGAGTCACATTGTTGTTTTCAAATCACTCCTTAACCTCGCCCCTCTGATCTCATTTCATTATTGGCAATCTTGTCTTCAGCTGCCAAGGCCCTAACTATTGCCTCCCTAAAGTTCCTACTTCTCTCTTTCTGTCCGTCTCTCTCTCTCGCTCCCCGCCTTTCAGACACCCTCTAACCGAGCTTCTGTCATCTGGCCCAATACCTCTTTAAGTGGCTTAACTTATAAGGTTTTGTGCTGCTGTGGAATTCAACTATATTCTGGGCCCTAAATAATTGCTTGTTATTTTAAACCAATTGCTGATGAAGGGATCGTCAACTTAAGGCGGTTGGAGGTGAAGGATAATTCACAAAGATCTCATTGAATGGGCGGAACCTGCTTGAGGGGCTGAATGGCCTATTGCTTGTTCTGATGATTAATGGAGCAGGCACGAGATGTTTAGCAGTTCTGATGAAGGGCCTGTAACCCAAAACGTTGACATGCCTTTCCGCCTTCCGCTGCTGACTTAACCTGTTTGGAGCACTTTGTTTCTCATTGTCTGTCCAACGCGTGCATTGCTGAGGGAGGAGCTGTCGTGCTGTTATTTTCATTTGGACCTATGTAATTGGGGAGGAATGGTGAATTTGAGACTGGATTATGTGTTGGAATGTACAACTGCCAAGAGAAAACAGGTGTATTTATAATACGGGCCCTGACCTAAACTCATTAAAGGGACAATCCTGTTTTTATGGGCAGTTTTTACATGGATGGACTGCCTCTGGCACCGGACATGTGGGGAATTCTGCCCCCCCCCCCCCCCCCCCCCCCACCCCCCGAGGCCTTTGTAATAGAAAAGTAGGCCCCGTAAATTGAGAATGTGGGCAGACTTTTCTTGGGCCTAATCTGGTGGGAAGAGAGGCGGGCGATCAAGGATAGAGGCACCTCTGACATGCGTGTGCTGGTCTGACGCCTCTATTCCCAATCGAGGTGAGTTTTATGAGGGAACGAGGAGACCAGGGTGGGGGAGGGCAGGCCAGTGAACCTGCCCACAGCAATGATCAGGCAAAGCTAAGATACTGATTTTGGGAGCTGTCTTAGTGCAGATCAGCGCTAGGGTGGCAGGAACAAGGTGGGGTACACGTTTAGTGCAGAAGACCAACTTATAAGTGGCAACAAGGGAGCAGCGGGGGCCTATATCCCATTACGGATACATCCCAAAGCACATTACAAATTCCCAAGTTGAATTCCAATTCCAGGTTCCCTCTGCACTCCATCCCCACTCCCCGTTATAACCCCCACGAAGACCACGGGGGAATCGCTGATTGATTTCCCCATAGGCTACGTGGAGTACGGGTTCCCGTGTTGAGCAGGTGGAGGCCCGTCCAATAGGGACTTGCGAGCCCGGCTTTAAATACTGACCAAGACCCGGACAGCGGAGCTCCTGGTGGTCCCGGCTGGGAATGCCTGTACAATTGTGGTGAGATAACCACTGTAGTTATGTGTACTGCAGTAGGGGGATGTATGCCTGTACCTGTAATACAGGTTCCTCCGGTCAGCCCCTGCCGGCTAGCTCCGCCCACAGGGAGCTTGTGTATAAACATGTATGAGAGCTGCTCAGACCCTCAGTCTACAGTTGTGGATGGAGGGACAACATCGTACAGCAATAAAGCCTCTATTGTACTAGTCTCTCGGCTTTGAGTATAATTGTTAGCGCCACAATTTATTGCTGTACGATGTTGTCCCTCCATCCGCAACTCGAAGGGAACCCTCAGAAATTGGTACAGACGACCGTCCGCCTCAAAGGCAGTGTAGGGACGGTCCGATTTACGGATGGGGAGCTGGTGGTAGGCGGATTTCAGGTCAATAGTAGAGAAGACCCGGTACTGTGCAATCTGATTGACCATATCAGAAATCGTGTCGCGTCTTTTCGTCCGACGTCATTTCGTCCAACGACACTTCGTCCACGTCTTTTGGTCCAATGTCTTTTTGTCCGCCCGTCTTTTGGTCCAACGTCACTTCGTCCAATTAACCAATTACAAATCAACTCCGTATAAAAGCATTTAATTGATAGAAAGCAGGCACAATACAGCAAGTGAATTTAATTGCTAAAATGCAAGTAATTGATGAAATGCAAGTAAAATGCAAGCTGAAAAATGCAGTTAAAAAGTTAAAAAATCTAAAAATGCATTTAAAAAGATCTAAAAGTTTACTAAGGATGAATTCCCGAAATTACTTAAAATTGATGTAAATTGTGAGCAACATTCCTCAAGAAATCAATTTTCGCTGTAGGAACATATTCAACGACCAATCTTTTGAGGCGTTCAGTTATTTTCTTGTATCGCGTACATGACGTCGACTGATCTCCCCGAAGAATTTGAGCCTTTTTGCCTATTATTAGCCCTTCCCTGAACTTTGCCATTTCTGGATGGGCGAATTCGGGATTAGGAAAGAGACCGATAATATCTATCCTTTAACGAGGCTCGTTAAAGGGGAGAGAACGATAATAACTATCCTTTAACGAGGCTCGTTAAAGGAAAGAGGCTGGTAATAAAAATTCTTTGACGAAAAAAATCACCGGACAAAATGACATTGGACCAAAAGACGAACGGACAAAAAGACGTTGGACCAAAAGACGTGGACGAAGTGTCGTTGGACGAAATGACGTCGGACGAAAAGACATAGCACCATCAGAAATGCGGGGGAGGGGGTACGCGTCGAGCTGCGTGTACCGGTTGGGCGCCACAACAATCCTCACCCACAAGGCACATCATTCTCTCAGGCCTTCTCCCAGATCCAGCCTCCTTGGTCTTCTGTTCCAACTGAGCTGACCTACTTCTGAGACTGAGTCACATTTGTGTCGATCAGGCCACATCTCGGTGCCCAAAAAACAAGCACTGTCACAGCTCCTCAGCCACACTGCTACTGACAATGCCAATCTTCACAGAGCAGACAGCTTCACCTTGGTTAGGCTCATGGATTACTGCTCCAGGGCTTTTCTGATATCCAACTCCACACAGGCTTCTCTGAGCCCCAACTCCGCACAGGCCTCTCTGAGCCTCAACTCCACACAGGCCTCTCTGAGCCTCAACTCCACACAGGCTTCTCTGAGCGCCAACTCTGCACAGGCTTCTCTGAGCTCCAACTCCACACAGGCTTCTCTGAGCCCCAACTCCGCACAGGCTTCTCTGAGCCCCAACTCCGCACAGGCCTCTCTGAGCCCCAACTCCGCACGGGCCTCTCTGAGCCCCAACTCCACACAGGCTTCTGTGAGCCCCAACTCCACACAGGCCTCTCTGAGCCCCAACTCCACACAAGCTTCTCTGAGCCCCAACTCCACACAGGCCTCTCTGAGCCCCAACTCCACACAGGCCTCTCTGAGCCCCAACTCCACACAGGCCTCTCTGAGCCCCAACTCCACACAGGCTTCTCTGAGCCCCAACTCCGCACAGGCCTCTCTGAGCCCCAACTCCACACAGGCCTCTCTGAACTCCAACTCCGCACAGGCCTCTCTGAGCCCCAACTCCGCACAGGCCTCTCTGAGCCCCAACTCCGCACAGGCCTCTCTGAGCCCCAACTCCACATAGGCCTCTCTGAGCCCCAACTCCACACAGGCTTCTGTGAACCGCAACTCCGTACAGGCCTCTCTGAGCCCCAACTCCGCACAGGCCTCTCTGAGACCCAACTCCGCACAGGCCTCTCTGAGCGCCAACTCTGCACAGGCCTCTCTGAGCCCCAACTCCACACAGGCTTCTGTGAACCGCAACTCCGCGCAGGCCTCTCTGAGCCCCAACTCCGCACAGGCCTCTCTGAGCCCCAACTCCACACAGGCCTCTCTGAACTCCAACTCCGCACAGGCCTCTCTGAGCCCCAACTCCGCACAGGCCTCTCTGAGCCCCAACTCCACACAGGCCTCTCTGAGCCCCAACTCCACACAGGCCTCTGTGAACCGCAACTCCGTACAGGCCTCTCTGAGCCCCAACTCCGTACAGGCCTCTCTGAGCCCCAACTCCGCACAGGCCTCTCTGAGACCCAACTCCGCACAGGCCTCTCTGAGCGCCAACTCTGCACAGGCTTCTCTGAGCTCCAACTCCACACAGGCCTCTCTGAGCCCCAACTCCACACAGGCTTCTCTGAGCCCCAACTCCGCACAGGCCTCTCTGAGCCCCAACTCCACACAGGCCTCTCTGAACTCCAACTCCGCACAGGCCTCTCTGAGCCCCAACTCCGCACAGGCCTCTCTGAGCCCCAACTCCACACAGGCCTCTCTGAGCCCCAACTCCACACAGGCTTCTGTGAACCGCAACTCCGTACAGGCCTCTCTGAGCCCCAACTCCGTACAGGCCTCTCTGAGCCCCAACTCCGCACAGGCCTCTCTGAGACCCAACTCCGCACAGGCCTCTCTGAGCGCCAACTCTGCACAGGCTTCTCTGAGCTCCAACTCCACACAGGCCTCTCTGAGCCCCAACTCCACACAGGCTTCTCTGAGCCCCAACTCCGCACAGGCCTCTCTGAGCCCCAACTCCACACAGGCCTCTCTGAGCCCCAACTCCGCACGGGCCTCTCTGAGCCCCAACTCCACACAGGCTTCTGTGAACCGCAACTCCGCACAGGCCTCTCTGAGACCCAACTCCACACAGGCTTCTGTGAACCGCAACTCCGCGCAGGCCTCTCTGAGCCCCAACTCCGCACAGGCCTCTCTGAGCCCCAACTCCACACAGGCCTCTCTGAACTCCAACTCCGCACAGGCCTCTCTGAGCCCCAACTCCACACAGGCCTCTCTGAGCCCCAACTCCACACAGGCCTCTCTGAGCCCCAACTCCACACAGGCTTCTGTGAACCGCAACTCCGTACAGGCCTCTCTGAGCCCCAACTCCGTACAGGCCTCTCTGAGCCCCAACTCCGCACAGGCCTCTCTGAGACCCAACTCCGCACAGGCCTCTCTGAGCGCCAACTCTGCACAGGCTTCTCTGAGACCCAACTCCACACAGGCTTCTCTGAGCGCCAACTCCACACAGGCTTCTCTGAGCGCCAACTCTGCACAGGCTTCTCTGAGCGCCAACTCTGCACAGGCTTCTCTGAGCTCCAACTCCACACAGGCTTCTCTGAGCGCCAACTCTGCACAGGCTTCTCTGAGCTCCAACTCCACACAGGCCTCTCTGAGCCCCAACTCCGTACAGGCCTCTCTGCGCCCCAACTCCGCACAGACCTCTCTGAGCCCCAACTCCGCACAGGCCTCTCTGAGCCCCAACTCCGCACAAACCTCACTGAGCCCCAAACTCCGCACAGGCCTCTCTGCGCCCCAACTCCACACAGGCCTCTCTGAGCACTAACTCCACACAGGCCTCTCTGTGCCCCAACTCCACACAGGCCTCTCTGAGCACTAACTCCACACAGGCCTCTCTGTGCCCCAACTCCACACAGGCCTCTCTGAGCACTAACTCCACACAGGCCTCTCTGTGCCCCAACTCCACACAGGCCTCTCTGTGCCCCAACTCCGCACAGGCCTCTCTGAGCTCCAACTCCACACAGGCCTCTCTGTGCCCCAACTCCACACAGGCCTCTCTGAGCTCCAACTCCACACAGGCTTCTCTGAGCCCAAACTCCGCACAGGCCTCTCTGAGCCCTAACTCCACATAGGCCTCTCTGAGCCTCACTTCCGAACAGGCCTCTCTGAGCTCCAACTCCACACAGGCTTCTTTGAGCCCAAACTCCGCACAGGCCTCTCTGAGCCCCAACTCTGCACAGGCCTCTCTGCGCCCCAAATCTGCACAGGCCTCTCTGAGCCCCAACTCTGCACAGGCCTCTCTGCGCCCCAAATCTGCACAGGCCTCTCTGAGCCCCAACTCTGCACAGGCCTCTCTGCACCCCAAATCTGCACAGGCCTCCCTGTGCTCCAATTCCACACAGGCCTTTCTGCGCCCCAGTTACCAGCTCTGCAGCTGCACAGAGCTATAGACTACCGGCATCTCCTGTCCAGACTGCCAACAACCGCTCTATGGACTGATCCGCGCTCTGTTAAATCTTACCAGAGGGTCAAACCGTGTTCTGAGTCAGAGCCTATTGTGTCAACCCTTGGTAAACACAGAAAATAGGAGCAGGAGGAGACTATTCGGCCCTTCGAACCTGCTCGATGGCTGATCATCTAGCCTAATTCTATCTCTCTCCCCCCCCCCCCCCCCCCATATACTTTGATCCCCTTCACCCCAAGCGCATTCTATAACATAAATGTTACCATCTCCATACATTCAAAGGTCACTCCCGCAGGTGCTAACTCACAATGGCTCCACACCGGAAACACACAAACAAAAGTCAAAAAGATACAGGTTCCCTCATAGCCTGGAGACTCCCCGAGGGTTAGCCACCAGGAAAGTTATCGCAAAATGGGATGGGGTGGAATAAGGGTGCCCTTCCTCTCTTCATGCTCCCGATACTACACATTGGGAGATTCTAAGGTGCCAGATAAATGCAAGTTGTTGAAGCAAGCACGGGCTGATAGTGTGTCTTAAAAAAGAGAGAGGAGAAGGAGGAAATAGTCCACTTTTATTTAAGGAGGCTTTGAATTGATTGAGAAATATGAGATGTGATGGGTTATTTCCCCCTGCGGAGAAGGGAAATTTGATCACATTTCTCTGGAAAGTACTGGCTGGAAATCTGTTGTCATTGCCCCAGCATTTCCTGCCCCTTTGACATTTAAATATTGTGAATCTGGGGATGTCGCATTGGTGAAAAGGCGGCAGCACGGGGAGCGGGGGGGGACACACACTGCTCGTCGATCTGACGGGTAGTACGTTGATTGCCCAGCATCTGGACTGAAACCTCCGCTCCGTCTTGAATGTCCCTCAGGTTCATTGTCAAAGTGTTTTCTTTCACTTCCTTCTGCGCGCCGGATGAGGATCGGTTGGAAGGGTGAGGAATTCAGTTCATCAAGTGTCTCTCTCTCTCTCTCTTTCAGATTTAGCTGGTTGTTCAATGCTGTGCGTCGCTCGTGCTTGACAACGTTTATCTGACCTGACCTGTCACATTGTGCACGACTCAACTTGTGCAAATCGTGGCGGGAGTTAGCTGAGAGGAGGCTTTGCCAAATAAGATTGTAATATTTATCTGTTTAGCGTTTCTGGGCATCTTCTCACAGCCAAAGGGGCTCCACATCAGATTTTCTCCCCCCTCTATTTAAATAATCAGTCACCGGGGACCAGGGTGTAGCTCCAGGTCTGTGCAAGAAGCCTGATGCTGCTCAATTAGTTCCTGTGATTTTAAAATGTTCTTCACCTTTCGCAATCGAGACACAAAAAGGTGAGCCACTCTCTCGTCAGCCCAGTTTGATTTTGTTGTTGAGACAGAGGGTAAGGGGTTCAAATCCCACCTCTGGAGTTGAGAGCAATGATCTTGGCTGACACAATGCTGAGATTAGAAACAGAAAATGCTGGATAAACTCAGCAGGTCCGGCAGCGTCTGTGGAGAGAGGGACAGAGTTAACGTTTCAAGTCCACATGGCCCCTCTACCGAACTTCTACAATGCTGGGGGTGCACAGCGCCATGGGGAGCAATCACACCTCAATTGGGGTGTTTTAAACCGGGGCTCAACACTGTTGCTGATGTTAAAGGGGGGGGGGGGGGGGGGGGGGGGGGGGGGCGGACCTTGAATCCTGGCCAGAAGCAGCTTGCATTTATCACAGAGTCACGAAACTGTTGTGGTGCAGAAGGAGGCCATTCGGCCCCCTGTATCTGCGTCGGCTCGCGGTGCAGAAGGAGGCCATTCGGCCCCCTGTATCTGCGTCGGCTCGCTAAATGATCACTTCACCCAGAGTCATTTTCTGCGCACTCTCTAAAGCCTTCACATCCTTCCTCATGTGTGGTGCCCAGAATTGGATGCAATATTCCAGCACCTTGTTTTCTACAAGTTTAACTTAATCTCCTCGTTCTTGCACTCTGTATCCCTCTTCATTTATAACAGCTCTATAATTTATACATGCACCTTTAATAGAGTTGGAGCTTCCAAGGCATTTCACAAGAGTGTGATAAAAACAAGTTTTGACACCGAGGATCTGATTGTCAAAGGGGTTCGTTATCGCAGCGCACCATCATCTCAGGGTCCCAACACCTTTTGGGGCAGTTTTGACTTTTCAAAGGGCTGACAGGGGTTGGGGGAGAGAGCTGACAACCTGGTTGTCGCCAATTAATGGCCTCTTAAGCTCTTTTAGGAACTCGCTAACAGGCCAAGGCATTTGACGTCCATGGTCACTTTAAGCTGCCTTTATCCTTCTGGTCCTTCCATGAGCTGCCTGCTCTCCTCAACAATATAGCGGCAGCCCCCAATATGGCTGCTGCTTGCGTTTGTTGCTCCAACCAGTCTGGCAGCTCCTGCTCACTAGAGGCACTGACCCGGTGCTTCTGATTGGACGCCGAATTTTTTTCCTGCCCAATGAGGGCATTAGCATTCAAAAAAGTGCATCGCGGGAGTGACCCCGAAAGTCATCCAGGAGTCAGGTTCCGAACCGTACATGGAAACCGCACAAGTTAGAGAGAAAAAGGTTTCCATGAAAACCTTGAGAGAAAGCTGGAGGCTTTTATGGAGGGGACGTCAGCGCTCGGGACCGAAAGGCGGGCTCGCTGATGACTGGGGCAAAGGACACTGGGGGTTTCCCACAAGGCCAGAACTTGAGCACTGTAGGGCTGGAGGAAGTTGCAGAGATGGGGGGGGCGCGATTCTCCGCTCCCCACGCCGAGTGGGATAATCGCGGGAGGGCCGGGCGACTCACGACACGCCCCCCTGGCGCCCCCCGCAATTCTCCCACCCCCCCCCCCCCCCCCGGCTCGGAAGAATCAGCGCTCGCCGTTTTTCACGGCGACTGGTGATTCTCCGGCCTGGATGGGCCGAGCGGCCTGCCATTCGCGACCGGTTCACGACGGCGGCAACCACACCTGGTCGCTGCCGTCGTGGACATGGGCGCCAAATGCTCGTTTGAAGCTTGTGGGGGGCGGAGAGGGGAGTGAACACCACGGGCATGCTCGGGAGGGGACTGGCCCGCAATCGGTGCCCACCGATCATCAGGCCGGTGTCTCAAAGCGACGCACTCTTTCCCCCTCCGCCGCCCCGCAAGATCAAGCCGCCACGTCTTGCGGGGCAGCGGAGGGGAAGACGGCAACCGCGCATGCGCGTGTTTGAGCCGTCAGCCGCGCATGTGCGGTTGAAGCCGGCCAACCTGCGCATGCGCGGCTGACGTCACTTAGGCGCCGCCGTCGCGTCATTTTCGGCCCGGCGGCCGAGAGTTACGGAGCGCCGCTCATAGCCCCCCGGGTGGGGGTGAAGAAGGTGAGAGGAGCGACCTCCGAGGCCGTCAAACTCGGCCGAGTTCACGACGGCCTTCCCGATTTATCGCGGGAGCGGAGAATTCCGCCCGGGGAGTGGCAAACCCTTGGAGACATTCCTCCCTCAGTTAATGAATGAACTGACTATTTGTCCCGTGGCCGTGGGAGGTTGTTTGTGTTGCGCTGTCACATTTTGCTATCTCGGCACTGAAGAAGTAATCCATTATGTAGGCCAGCAGCACAGAGGCAGAGCTCTGAGTCCATAACACTTCATTATTCGCTGACCCACATCTCTGCTCTTTTATTAAGCAAACAAAGCGGGGCTGATTTTTAAATGCTTCAAACTATTACACCGCACTTTTCACTATTTATTTTGGCTTGAGGGATAAAGGTTCAATCCTTTGTGCCCAGTGAAAGAAATTTGAGGAACAACGCATTGACGAGGTTGTTATAAAAGTCTCTTTTTAAAAAAAGAGGGAATTCCAGCTCCATCTAAGGGAAAGGGTCGAATTGTTTGTTTTGTCCACCTATCAGTGTGTGCACAACAGGGAGAAGCGGCTTCCATCAGCAGAGGGTCAGGAATCGGATTGAAGGTGATTGACAAATGAACCAAATGAGACAGGAGGTGATTTTTCTCGTGTGGCTCGCGAGCTCTGTGATGCAGAATATGCTGCCTGAAAGGACGTCGAAAACAGACTTATCATTAACGTTCAAAAGGAATTTGGACTCTGCAGTCCAAAAGGAAAGAATTCACAGAATCATAGAATTTACAGTGCAGAAGGAGGCCATTCGGCCCATTGAGTCTGCACCGGCCTTTGGAAAGAGCACCCTATTTAAGCCCACGCCTTCACCTTATCCCCGTAACCCAGTCTAACCTTTATTGGACACTTAAGGGCAATTTATCACAGCCAATCCACCTAATCACGCACATCTTTGGACTGTGGGAGGAAACCGGAGCACCCGGAGGAAACCCACGCAGGCACGGGTAGACCGTGCAGATTCTGCACAGACAGTGACCCAAGCCGGGAATCGAACCTGGGACCCTGGAGCTGTGAAGCAACTGTGCTAACCACTGTGCCACCGTACAGGGCTATGGTGAAAGATCAGGGGTCAAGAGATTTAGTTAGCGCCAGCCATGGTTCGCTGGGTAACTTGATTACCTCTGAGTTCCACGGCAATGGGTTCAAGTGCTGCTCCTGCCAGTGCAATAAGCAAGGCTGCACTGAGCGGGGGCACTGCACTGTCAGAGGGCGTGGGCGAGACCTACCGGCCGCGGTAGATGTTGCGAGTAATGGCGAGCCGGGTTGATCCCGGGAGCTAAATCGCACGCAGCCATCGAAGCCACTCCCAATGAGGCAGGAAAGGAGGTGATTCACAGCTGGAATGAAAAAAGGGAAAACCCAAGCCAGGAGTTCTGAAATTGGAAAGTACTTTTTGTTTTTAACATTCTCAGTAACTCTGCCCTATTTAATAAGTTAGCTTCTTCTGAGTATTGTGTTGTCTGGGCCCACCCAAGAAATCCTTTTGATGGACAGTGCACAAAAAGGCTTACTTATCACAGGGAAACATGTAATGTGGTGTCAGTGCGTCAGCTATAATGTTGCGCCCATGCCCTCAAGTCATTCGTCACCGCAGCCATGCTGGGAAATGTGCCAGTTAATTAGTCCCTTTAGGAGATCACACAAACAGCAAAGCATTAATGACCAGATAATCTCCATTCAGGTGTTGGTTGGGGAATAAGTATTGGCCAGATCTGCCCTGCCCTTCTTTGGAATGGTGCCTTAGGATCCTTTACGTCCACCAGTGATGGCAGATCAGGTTTGATTTGAAATTCTCGCCCAAAAGACGACCCCTCTGATGCGGCAGCGCTCCCTCAGTGTTGAACTCGGAGCATTGGCTCTGATCCCGTGCCCTGGGGTGGGCCTTGAACCCCTGACGTGGAATGGAGAGCACAACCCATGAAGCCATAGCTGGCGCGTTACCTTTAATCGCACCAGACCACTCCCACATGATGAGCTGAATGGGATCCTTCTGTGCCTTAAATTTGCGATCATTTCTATTGGTTTCTGTACCACTGTTTCTGTTTTGCATTTCTCCTGTAACTGAGGGTGGGATTTTTCGTCCCGAACCGCCCCTCCAGGAACCGGCACACCCAAACTCAGACGCAATGTCACACTTGGGTTGTCAGGGTCTCGGGCGAGAAACCCATCCATTCACCTAGAAAATCCCTTCAGTGCCCACTTAATATCCACTAATGGCCTTATCGCAAATGGCCTCAATTTATCAGGCTGGCAGCGATGGATGTGAGGAGGGTGGGAAAGTGGCTTTTTACAGCACCGCATTTGGGGTCATCATAATAATAATAATCGTTTATTGTCACAAGTAGGTTTCAATGAAGTTACTGTGAAAAGCCCCTAGCCGCCACATTCTTGTGCCTGTTCGGGGAGGCGGGCACTTTCCCCTCCAGGCCGATTGATCTGCGGGACCCCCACCCCCCAGCCTGCACCCCCCCCCCCCCCCCCCCACCCCCCCCCCCCACGACGCCGATGATTCTTTTTCTTTTTCCTTTCTTAAAGAATTCTCCAAAATTAGTCAATCTTCCTCAAAGGATGCCACCACCCAGTCTGCTCCGGTCTGGTTTAGCTAGGGGCTGGTTTAGCTCACTCGGCTAAATCGCTGGCTTTTAAAGCAGACTAAGGCAGGCCAGCAGCACGGTTCGATTCCCGTACCAGCCTCCACGGACAGGCGCCGGAATGTGGCGACTGGGGGCTTTTCACAGTAACTTCATTGAAGCCTACTCGTGACAATAAGCGATTTTCATTTTCATTTTTTTCATGTGAAACATGCTCTGTTGAATGACTTCAATCACTAGTTTTCTAACACTCATTTGGCTTTGATGAAAGCTTTAATGGTCTTGCGTGAAGCTACTTGGTGCTTTTCTTTTGGATGCATATGATCGTCACCACGTTTTTTCAAACTAATATTTCAAGTTACTGAAAGATTTTTGCCTTGCACTCATCGGGACAAACACAAGAATGCCAAATTTCAAAGCATCACAACAATTTATACTACAAGAAAAAAACAGTACTGATAGCTTGGCAAATCGACCCTGATTGGCCGAGGCGTTGCCAATATGCTTGCATAGGCTCCCCAAGCTTCCGTTAATTCAAGTAAGGTGCAAGGCTTGACCATATTCCATTTGTTTGCAGAGATCAGGGACGGGTTTCTTTGGTCGCCAACGCCAAAATCGCGTTCGTTGATCGGCCTGAGAATCCCCGTTTGCGCCGAAATCAGGGGAAGCATATTCGAGAGTACCCTGCAAGCCATCGGGACGGCCTCAGGACGCCTGAGGCTATCCCCTGATGCTCCGCCCCCGATGAGCCGAGTTCCCGACGGCGTGAATCACTGAGTCCAGCGCTGCCACAGTCGGGGTGGGGGGGGGGGGCATTCCACGGGCAGTGGGGAGCTTTGGCAGAGGCTGGGGCCACTGGTGGGGGCTGGTCCAGGAGTGGCGAGCCTGGTCAAAGGCGGGCTGTTATTGGTTGGCTGGGTCCATGCGCGGCTGACACCATGTTGCACGGGCGCTGCCGCTGCACGCTGCCGCCGTGCACATGCGCAGCCATGGACCTGGCAATTCTCAAGCCGTATCCGCAGATAAAGTTTTACACAGCGTGGATGCTAGCCCCCCTCCCCTCACAACCAGACAGAAGATCGGTACAGTTATTGCGCTGATTTTTCTGGCATAAAACGCCACTGTTCCCATGTCAGCGTCATCACTTAGTCTGCAAATCGGAGAATCCAGCCCCAGGTATAAATTTTCGAGATAAAGATAGATAATTTTTTTAAGACTAAAGGGTTGTGGTGTTCGGGCGGGAAAGTGGAGCTGAGTCCACAAAAGATCAGCCATGATACCATTGAACGGCGGAGCCGGCTCGAGGGGCCAGATGCCCTACTCCTGCTCCTAGTTCTTATTTATTATGTAAATGCGCCCCCTTCTGAGCTCGACTGATTATCTTAAATTGGTCATTCGTGTCGCTATTGGTGCACTCAGGATTGCTCAGCAAGTGCTGCCCAATCCCAGAATCACATTGAACAGTAGACGTTTTTTGCTTTAGCTTTTGTAAGCATTGGTTGAGTGCGGTCCGCACTCTGCCTTTCACAAACAACTGAAGGAACTTGATTTAATCAGCCAATCGTTGGGACATGCAGCCTATTTTCCTGGTATCACACCAGCACTGAAATTCAAGATTTAATGATCACACCGGTAGATACCTACTGTTTAATTTTTTGATGTGTGTGATGCAATTTTCACCTTTGTACCTGGTATTTAACGGCACGGTAACTCCTTGGACCCCAAATTGTTTCCCTGTTATCTTTCTTCAAAAGGATGCTCATTATACATTCTTGGGGGAACACCAAAGATCATGGGGGGCGGGAGGAGGCAATGAGTCAGAGGAGGGCTCGGCAGGAATCATACCCTGTGCTGCCAAATATTGGTTTCAACAGAGAGTAAAATCAGATGGGGTTTGGAACGGAACACTATTTTACCGAAGAATGGGTTTGGTTCCAAATTGCACCAGTGCGGTTGAGAAAAGACTGCACAATCCTACATTAAAGCAGAAATGCCGATAGATTATCTGTACCTAATACAGAATCACAGGATTTTATAGCACAGGAAGAGGCCATACCTTAGCTCTATCTTCACAGAGGAAGACGCAAATAACTTCCCCAGAAATGCTAAGGAATCAAGAACCTAGTGAGAAGGAAGAATTGAAGGAAATTAGTATCACTAGAAACGTAGTGGTGCAAAAATTAATGGGACTGAAGGCAGATGAATCCCCAGGGTCTGATCATCTACATTCCGGGGTACTAAAGGAATTGGCCAGGGAAATAGTGGATGCATTGGTTGTCATTTTCCCCAAATTCTGTCGACTCTGGAACAGTCCCAGCAGATTGGAGGGTGGCAAATATAACCCAGCTATTTAAAAAAAAGGAGGGCAGGAGAAAACAGTGTTACAGACGGGTTAGCCGAGCGTCAGTAATAGAGAAAATGCTAGAGTTATAAAAGATGCAATAACAGGAAACTTCAAAAATATGAAGAGGAGCAGACAAAGTCAACATGGATTTATAAAAGGGAAATCATGTTTGACAAACCTACTGGAGCTTTTTGAAGATGTAACTAGAATGGATAAGGGGGAACCAGTGGATGTGGTGTATTTGGATTTTCAGAAAGCATTTGATAAAGTCCCACACAAGAGGTTAGTGGGCAAAATTTAAGAGCATGAAAATGGGGATAATACATTGTCATGGATTGAGAATGGGTTAGCAGATAGGAAATAGAGATTTGGAATAAATGGGTCTTTTCGAAGTGGCAGGCACAAGTCGAGTCCCACAGGTGTCAGTGCTTATATCCAAGTTTGCGAATGACATGGAACTTGGTGGGAAGGTGAGTGGTGAGGAAGATGTTAAGCTTCAAGGTGATTTAGGCAAGTTGAGTGAGTGGGCAAATACGTGGCAGATGCAGTTAAATGTGGATAACTTGTTAAGCCATCCACTTTGGACAGAGAAACAGAATATTTAAATGGTGATAGATTTGGAAATGTCGACGTACAAAGGGACCTGGGTGTCCTCGCACACCGGTCACTGAAAGCAAGTATACAGGCACAGCAAGCAACTAGAAAGGAAAATCGTATGTTGGCCTTCATCCCAAGAGGATTTGAGTACAGGAACGAGAATGTCTTACTGCAGCTGTAGAGGGCCTTGGTGAGACCAGACCTGGAGTATTGTGTGCAGTTTGGGTCTCCTTATCCAAGAAAAGATAGACTTGCCACAGAGAGTGTGCAGCGAAGGTTAATCAGACCGATTCCCGGGGTGTCAGGATTATTGGATGAGGCGAGATTGGGTTGACTGGGTTCTGTATTCACCGGAATTCAGAAGAATGCAATGGAATCTCATTGAAACTTTTAAAATTCTGGCAGGCCTGGACAGATTGGATGCAGGTATGTTGTTTCCTTTGGCTGGGGAGTGTCAGGATATAGGGCTCACAGGCTCAGGATACGGGATAGGCCATTTAGGACTGAGGTGAGGAGAAACCTCTTGACTCAGAGGGTGGGAACCTGTGGAATTCTCCACCACAGAAAGCTGTGGAGGCCAAGTCACTGAATATGTTTAGGAAGGAAATAGATAGATTTCTGGAGTCTAAAGGTGTCAAGGAGTATGGGGGGAGCGCGTGGTGTTGCGATAAAGGATCAGCTATGATCATGTTGAATGGCAGAGAAGGCTCGAAAGACCAAATGGCCTACTCGTGCTCCCATTTTCTCAGTTTCTATGTCTGCAATACTCTCCATACTTGTACATATCTGGTGCACTCCATTCATTTCCCATGTTCTTATTTTACTGGATAAGATGATTATTGCTTTTACATTCACCTTTCAACACTAAATATAGTGCTCAGAGCAATTTTATACTATTACTTTCTTTTAATACCATCCCTCAACAAATTACATTTCAACATGACTCGAAGCACTATGCGGAGAAACTGGAGAAGCTGTGGTTGTACTTGTTAACGGAGGAGAAGGCTAAGAGAAGATCTGAAAGAGACGTTCAGGATGATGAGGCGTTTTGATGCAGTGGATAGGGAGAAACTATCTCCACTGGCAGAAGAATCAAAATGGCAACTCAGAGGATGTTCCCCACATGGGGGAGTCCAGAACCAAGGGGGTCACCATTTAAAATTAGGGGTCTCCATTTTTTTTTTCTCCCAAAGCTCGTTAGGGGAGACAATGGCATTGTGATGATATATACTGAATTAGCAAGGTCCAAGCTAATATTCTGTCAGACATCGGTTTGAATCCCACCATGGTAGCATATTGGGGGCAGCAAGGAAGCACAGTGGTTAGCACTGTTGCTTCACAGCTCCAGGGTCCCATGTTCGATTCCCGGCTTGGGTCACTGTCAGTACGGAGTCTACACGTTCTCCCCGTGTCAGTGTGGGTTTCCCCCGTGTGCTCCGGTTTCCTCCCACAGTCCAAAGATATGCAGGCTAGGTGGATTGACCATGCTAAATTGCCCCTTAGTGTCCCAAAACGGTTGGGTGGGGTTGCTGGGTGACGGGGACAGGGTTGCGGTGTGGGCTTGAGGAGGGTGTCTTTCCAAGGGCGGGTACAGACTTGATGGGCCAAATGGCCTCCTTCTACATTTTTAATTCTATGATTCTAGTAGCTGGTGTGATTGGAGTTCGACTAAGTTGTTTTTAAAATCTGGAATTGGGAACTAGTCTCAGTAATGGTGACAATGAAACTTTCGTTGATTGTTGTTTGATTTAAAAATAAATCCATCTGGTTCACAAATGTCCTTTCGGGAAGGAAATCTGCCGTCCTTACCTGGTCTGGCCTACATGTGACTCCAGACCCACAGCAATGTGGTTGATTCTCAATGGTCCTTACCCTCTCCGTTCCTGAGCAATTTGGAATGGGCAACAACTGTGAGCCTTGCCATGCAAGAGTAAATAAACAAAAGAAAAATAAAATCTGTGCAACTAACTCTCTGTCTCAGAGAACAGTAGGCGCCGGATCATTGAATATATTCAAGTCTGAGCTCGGTAGGTTGCCGATTGGTGAGGAAGTCGAGGGTTATGGTGGGGTGGGGTGGGCAGGAAAATGGAGTTGAGGTCACAATCAGATTAGCCATGATCTTCTCGACTGGTGGAGCAGGCTCGAGGGGCCGAATGGAGCTATTCCCGCACATGATCCTTATGTTAAACTAGAGGGCACAGATGGAAGATAATTTCGGGTGGCATGGCAGCACAGTGGTCAGCATAAGTTGCTTCACAGCCCCAGGGCCCCAGGTTCGATTCCCGGCTTGAGTCACTGTCTGTGTGGAGTCTGCACGTTCTCCCTGTGTCTGCGTGGGTTTCCTCCGGGTGCTCCGGTTTCCTCCCACAAGTCCCGAAGGAAGTGCAGGTGAGGTAAATTGGCCAGGTTAAATTGCCCCTTAGTGTCCAAAAAGGTTAGGTGGGGTTACTGGGTTACTGGGATAGGGTGGAGGTGTGGCCTTAGGTAGGGAGCTCTTTCCAAGGGTCGGTGAAGACGATGGGCCGAATGGCCTCCTTCTGCACTGTAAATTCTATGATTCTCTGAAAAGGTCCAGTGGGGAGATGATTAATGTTTTTTTTTACACAGCAGACTGGGGTCAAAGGACAGTAAAAGCAGCTTTAGTCACAGCTTTCAAAAGGGAAATCGGATCCTTGGAAAGGAAACAAAAAATAATGCAGGTTAAAAGAGCGAGGGAGTGTTGGCCTTTATTGGTAGAGGGATTGAGTTCCGGAGCCATGAGGTCATGTTGCAGTTGTACAAAACTCTAGTACGGCCGCATTTGGAGTATTGCGTACGGTTCTGGTCGCCTCATTATAGGAAGGACGTGGAAGCTTTGGAACGGGTGCAGAGGAGATTTACCAGGATGTTGCCTGGTATGGAGGGAAAATCTTATGAGGAAAGGCTGATGGACTTGAGGTTGTTTTCGTTAGAGAGAAGGTTAAGAGGTGACTTAATAGAGGCATACAAAATGATCAGAGGGTTAGATAGGGTGGACAGCGAGAGCCTTCTCCCGCGGATGGGGGTGGCTAGCACGAGGGGACATAGCCTTAAATTGAGGGATAATAGATATAGGACAGAGGTCAGAGGTGGGTTTTTTACGCAAAGAGTGGTGAGGCCGTGGAATGCCCTACCTGCAACAGTAGTGAACTCGCCAACATTGAGGGCATTTAAAAGTTTATTGGATAAGCATATGGATGATAAGGGCATAGTGTAGGTTAGATGGCCTTTAGTTTTTCTTTAGTTTTTTTTTTCCATGTCGGTGCAACATCGAGGGCCAAAGGGCCTGTACTGCGCTGTATCGTTCTATTCTATTACTTCTATTCTAGTACGGGACCAATCGTGGCGCTCTTTAGGCGCAGTGAAACAAACGGCCTCTTTCTGTGCGGTGTGTGATCCCATCCTGCCATGTCGCTCCAGCTTGGTTGCTACCTGCGAGCTAGTGGGGTGCCCGTCGGCGCCGTGTCTCACCCGTGCCGTGTCTGAACAGGCAACCTGCGCTTTTGAAATCTTACACCCTCCTTGGCATGAGGAGGGACATCGGTTGCCTGATGGATCCTGGCTGATGCTTGCCGACAGGAAGATCAGTCAGTCAATGATAGCTTGTAATTGCAGGGTGTGCTGTCACTGTGGTTGGAAAAGATGTACGAACAGGAAGGACTCTTGTAACCTAATTGGGATGCTGGCTGGCGAAGTTAATCAGCACGGCAGCTCGTCATTATTTTACAGTTATCTTCTGAAATTGTTTTCTGGTGAATAGTCTGTTCTGTTTCGCACAATGCAGCAACTCTCAAATTTCATCCCAGCTGACTGGCAACTGAGCAAAAACTCCAATTGAGTCCCACATTCTTGCAATAACTAACTGTCCAATGAATTGCTCTGAATTGTGCTGCATAAATATAGCTTGTTAAATTCTCCCCTCCTATTTTCATGCTCGCTGGAAGCTTAAAATGGCAACAAAAAAAAAGATAAACTCATCTGTGGGTTTTCCTTTGGCCAGAATTGTGCCCGAGCCCCGATCCTTGCGTAGAATAGGAAGAGCAAGAGCAGCCATTCAGCCCCTCGGGCCTACTCTGCCATCCACTTAGCTCAGAGATGACGTGTACCTCAACTCCCTGATTTTCTCCCTGCCCGAATCATTTCGCGATGGTGGCCTAGTGGGGTGAAGTCACTAGACGAGAAATCCAGAGACCCAGGCCAATGCTCTGGTGATGCAGGTTCGGAATCCCACCACAGCAGCTGGCAGAGTGCAAATTCGGTGTCCTTTAGGGAAGGAAATCTGCCAATCCTACCTTGTCCGGCCTACATCTTACTCCAGATCCACGGCACAATGGTTGACTCTCAACTGCCCCTGAGCGGCTGAGCAAGCCACGCAGTTCAAGGGGCATTTAGGAATGGGAAACCAATGCTGGCCCTGCCCAGCGACGTCCACATCCCATGAAAGGCTAAAACACCCTCCATGTGATTACTTCTCATTTGTTCATCCTCCATTTTCCATCCGCTGAAGTATTTCGCTGTAGTTTTACCTTCCCTGCCTCTTAACCATTCAGCATTGTTTAGTTTCCCATTGCACGCTAGCATCGGCAGCGATAGCGCAAGTGATTAGCGCTGTGGCTTCACAGCTCCAGGGTCCCGGGTTCGATTTCCTGCTGGGTCACTGTGTGTACGGAGTCTGCACGTTCTCCCCGTGTCTGCGTGGATTTCCTCCGGGTGCTCCGGTTTCCTCCCACAGTCCAAAGACGTGCAGGTTAGGTGGATTGGCCATGCTAAATTGCCCTTAGTGACCAAAAAGGTTATTGGGTTACGGGGTTAGTGTGGAAGTGAAGGCATAAGTGGGTCGGTGCAGACTCGATGGGCTGAATTGCCTCCTTCTGCACTGTATGTTCAATGCTCTATGTTCTATGTATCTGAGCTGTCAATGTTCAAATTGTGTGGCAATAAAGACATGCTGTAAGGCGGTAATTAATAGCAGCTATCCCCAATTGGAGAAGTTTGATTCAAGTTCGATTGAAGGGTGGTGGCACAGTGGGTAGCACTGCTTCCTCACAGGGACCCGGGTTCAATTCTGGCCTTGGGTAATTGTCTGTGCGGAGTCTGCACGTTCTCCCCGTGTCTGCGTGGGTCTCCTCCGGGTGCTCCGGTTTCCCCCCACAGTCCAAACATGTACAGGTTGCGTGGATTGGCCATGCTGAATTGACCCTTAGTGTACAAAGATGTACAAGTTATGTGGGGTTATTGGGACAAGATGGGGGAGTGGGCATAGGCTGAGTGTCCTTTCGGAGGGTTGGTGCGGATCCGATGGACAGAATGGCCTCTTTCTGCGCTGTAGGGGTTCTATGGATCGATGGAAGTATTAGGGCTTCAATGCAAGAGTATACAAAAGTGTTCACTTTGGGTCTGGAGGAGGAACTGGAAAGTTCTGTGTATTTACTCTGCAGTCCTAGAAATAAACCTGTCTTCAGGTACAGGCTGGCTGCAGACTCATTCTTTCCTCAACATACGATTATTGGAATTAACTTTAGCCGCCCTCCTCTTTTTGCTGCACCCTCATTTTCTAATTTTCTTTCGAGTTTCCAGTGGTTTTTTTTTCTTGCCATGATTTGTCTCCATGGCTTCTTGTGATGGGAGTTACCTCGGCAATGTTTTTCTTTCTCGCGTGTGGATAGCACATTGTTGACACGGCATAAATCACAAGCCACTGTAACTAGTTAGCTGTGGGCATGGTAACATAATGCATATGTTACTGGACTAATAAACCAGAGGACAGCACTAATAATTTTGGATATGGGTTCAAGTTCTGCCACGGCAATTTGTAAATTGAATTCAGTTAATTAAATAAATTTGGAGTAAAAATTGCTAGTGCCGCTTTTGTAGCACGGTAGCATTGTGGATAGCATAATTGCTTCACAGCTCCAGGGTCCCAGGTTCGATTCCGGCTTGGTTCACTGTCTGTGCGGAGTCTGCACATCCTCCCGGTGTGTGCGTGGGTTTCCTCCGGGTGCTCCGGTTTCCTCCCACAGTCCAAAGATGTGCAGGTTAGGTGGGTTGGCCATGCTAAATTGCCCTTAGTGTCCAAAATTGCCCTTAGTGTTAGGTGGGTTTACTGGGTTATGGGGATAGGGTGGAAGTGTTGACCTTGGGTAGGGTGCTCTTTCCAAGAGCCGGTGCAGACTCGATGGGCCGAACGGCCTCCTTCTGCACTGTAAATTCTATGATCTATAAAATCCCACCTGGTTCACCAATGTCGCCTTAGGGAAAGAAATCTGCTGTCCTTACCTGGTCTGGCCTACATGTGGCTCCAGACCCACAGCTGGTTTAGCTCACTCGGCTAAATCGCTGGCTTTTGAAGCAGACCAAGGCACGCCAGCAGCACGGTTCAATTCCCGTACCAGCCTCCCCGGACAGACGCCGGAATGTGGCGACTCAGGGCTTTTCACAGTAACTTCATTGAAGCCTACTCGTGACAATAAGCGATTTTCATTTTTTAATTTTTCATTTTCAACAATGTGGTTGACTCTTAATTGCCCTGGGAAACCATAACAGCGGCTCACCACCTTCTCAGGGGCAGTTAGAGATAGGGAATTAATGCTGGCCTTCCCATTCTGTGAGTGGATATAGGAAAAGAAATTGGGAATGCACATGGGGCTAATTGCAATTCTAAAAAACATGAGTACTGTACAGAGTACATGAGCTCGATACCCATTCGCACGGGTCCGATGGGTATTTTAAACTTTTAGTTGAGAAAATAGCAGTACGTAAATCAAGAGCGTGGGTGGGCTCTGTGATCATTGGTTTATTTGCTTACTTGTTTACTGATTGTTGATAGATGTGCCCACTTACTCAACCTGTCCAAATCCCGCTGAAGCATCTCTGCATCCTCCTCACAGCTCACCCTCCCACCCAACTTTGTATCATCTGCAAATTTGGAGTTAATGCATTTAGTTCCCTCCTTATTATATAATGTGAACAGTTGGGATCCTAGCACAGATCCCTGCGGTACCCCACTAGTCACTGCCTGCCAATCAGAAAAAGACCCATTTATTCCAACATTTTGCTTCCTGTCTGCTAACCAGCTTCCTATCCATCTCAAGACACTTCCCGCAATGCCATGCGCTTTAACTTTACATAGTAACCTGCTATGTAAGACCTTGTCGAAAGCCTTCTGAAAGACTAAATAAACCACATTCACCGGTTCTCCCTGGTCAATTCTAATAGTTACAGAGGAAGTGCTGGGGGAAGTGCATGATGGAAATTTTACACGGCGGGGGGGAGGCGAATGTGCATGATGGGGGTGGGTGAGGGGGTATCCCGGTGTCCATGGGGGATAGGATTTGGGGGTCAGGGTTCCCGTGTCCGTGGGGAGGGAACCTCTTTCTTATTTTTATTATTAGATCGGGGTGCCCTTTGAGGTCCACGGTTTGTGGTCCGGATGGGCTCATTCAGAGCCCGTCCTTCTGCCTCCATGTGGTGGGACCCGCCTGCAGGATTTTTATGATCAAGTGTCAATAAATATAGCAGGAAAATCCCGCATTGGAGCAGGCAGACTGTGATCCGCTTTTCCCGCCTGAATTGACACATCAAAACAAGTCCAGGAGACAACTCTGGCTCTGGTCACTCCATACAGTAACCACCTGTTGTATATAGTGAGCTCCATCCCACACAGAAACCCGTCCATCTCTCTTGTTTGAAGGAATCCAGCAAATTTGTGTTCACTGCTCGAGCCAGCATCCTGTTGCACGGATAGTCAAACTATTATAATAATAATCTTTATTAGTGTCACAAAAAGGGCAGCACGGTGGCACAGTGGTTGTTAGCATTGCTGCCTACGGCGCTGAGGACCTGGGTTCGAATCCCAGCCCTGGGTCACTGTCCGTGTGGAGTTTGCACATTGTCCCCGTGTCTGCGTGGGTTTCACCCCCACAACCCAAAGATTTGCAGGATAGGTAGATTGGCAACTCTAAATTGCCCCTTAATTGGAAAAAATAATTGGGTACTCTAAATTTTTTATTTTTTTTTAAATTAGTGTCATAAATAGGCTTACATTAACACTGCAATGAAGTTACTGTGAAAAGCCCATAGTCGCCACATTCCGGCGCCTGTTTGGGTACACAGAGGGACAATTCAGAATGTCCAATTCACCTAACAAGCACGTCTTTAGGGACTTGTGGGAGGAAACCGGAGCACCTGGAGGAAACCCACGCAGACACGGGGAGAATATACAGACTCCGCACAGACAGTGACTCAGGCTGTGAATCGAACCCGGGTCCCTGGTGCTGTGAAGCGACATTGCTAATGTGGTGAATGTATAGTACTAGTAATTCACCAGTGTATTAGTATCTGTTCTGCCATTGTGTTACAGCTATGTTATGTTGTTGACCTTGTGGGCTCCACCTATGGGCCATTGTGTGGCTTCACCCACAGGGGGATGTAAGGGCTCCGCCCATGGCTCCTCCTCTTGAAACGAAGTATAAAGAGCAGTTGACCTGTAGGTGGGTCACAGTATTGTACCAGTCGCAGGCAAGCACTGTTCTAAGCTGGTTAAAACCTCGGTTTACTTCTACTCGTGTCTTTGAGTGAATTGATGGTCGCACCAGCTAACCACTGTGCTGCTGTGACGCCCAGAAAAAGTAGATAAAATATATAAAAACAAAGTACTGCGGATGCTGGAAACCTGAAATAAAGCCCGAAAGTGCTGGGATTACGCAGCAGATCTGGAGGCATCTGTGGAGAGAGAAACAATTTTCGAGTCTGTACGGCTCTCCTTCAAAGCTAAAGGGCGGAATTCTCCACTCCCGGGAAAAATCAGGAGGGCCGTCGTTTACTCGGTCTAGTTTCATGACGGCCTCGGAGGCCGCTCCTCGCCCCCCCCCCCGGCGGGGCTAGGAGCGGCGCTCCGTAACTCTCGGCCGGGGGGGGGCGTCGCGCCAAGAATGACATCAGCCGCGCATGCGCAGGTTGGCCGGCTCCAACCCGCGCATGCGCGGCTGACGTCATGGCGATGACAGTACGAACCCCGCGCATGCGCGGTGGCCGTCTTTCCCTTCAGCCGCCCCGCAAGACGTGGCGGCTTGATCTTGCGGGGCGGCGGAGGGGAAATAGTGGGCCGATTTGGACGCCGGCCCGACAATCGGTGGGCACCGATCGCGGGCCTGTCCCCTCCCGAGCACAGTCATGGTGCTCTTGCCCCAAGCGGCCCCCTAGAAGCCCCAAACAGGCATCTGGCACCCGTTTCACGACGGCAGCGACCAGGTGTGTTTGCCGTCGTCGTGAAACGGTCGTGAATGGCCGGCCGCTCAGCCCATCGGGGTCCGAGCGGGGGGGGGGGGTAGAATCGCGGGGGGCGCCCGGGGGGCGTGAAAAATGTTGGGAGGGCCCTACTGCGATTCTCCCACGCCGCGTGAGGGGCAGAGTATTTCACCCAAAGAGAGGGAGAAATGTGATGAATTTTATACTGTTTAAGAGGGGGTAGAGCAGGTGGAGAAAAGAAGAAGGTCAGTGATAGGAGGGAGCCAGGAGAGACTGAACAGAGATGTGTGGGGCATGAGACAAAGGCAGTGTTAATGGCACAGTGAAGGACTATGGAAGGTGCTGATAGTGGCATAAATGTAAGATAGAATGTGTGTTAATCGGATAATAAATGTTAGTTCTCAGTGAATGCAAGACTATCAGCACCTTCCATAGTTCACACTCTCAGTGAAAACAACACTATGGAAGGTGCTGATAGGTTTGCTTTCACTGAGCACTGATCCTTGTTCTCCGATTAACACATTCTGTCTTACCTTGATGCCACTATCAATACCTTCCATAATATTGCCTCCGATGTGTTCCAGCACACTTTACTTATTGATTTCATAGAATGTGCAGTGCAGAAGTAGGCCATTCGGCCCATCAAGCCTGCACCGGCCCTTGGAAAGAGCTCGCTATTTAAGCCCACATCCCCATAACCCCACCCAGCATTTCTAGACACTTAAGGGCAATTTATCATGGCCAATACGCCTAACCTGCACATCTTTGGACTGTGGGAGGAAACCGGAGCACCCGGAGGAAACCTACGCAGACACTGGGAGAACGTGCAGGCTCCGCACAGACAGTTACCCAAGCCGGGAATCGAACCTGGGACCCTGTAGCTATGTTGCCATGCCGCCCACAAAGTGCTTAATTAGAAATTAACGTCACATTGACACACTGCAGCATTTTGACGAAGGGTTGAGTTGTAATCCTCAACAACATTTATCCTTCAACCAGCATCACTGGGCAGCACGGTAGCATTGTGGATAGCACAATCGCTTCACAGCTCCAGGGTCCCAGGTTCGATTCCCGGCTTGGGTCACTGTCTTTGCGGAGTCTGCACATACTCCCCGTGTGTACGTGGGTTTCCTCCGGGTGCTCCGGTTTCCTCCCACAGTCCAAAGATGTGCAGGTTAGGTGGATTGGCCATGATAAATTGCCCTTAGTGTCCAAAATTGCCCTTAGTGTTGGGTGGGGTTACTGGGTTATGGGGATAGGGTGGAGGTGTTAACCTTGGGTAGGGTGCTCTTTCCAGGAGCCGGTGCAGACTCGATGGGCCTAATGGCCTCCTTCTGCACTGTAAATTCTATGATCTATCACAAAAACCGATTATTATCTGCTTCTGACTACATTTGGGTGTGTGTGTGGGATCTTGCTGTGTGTAACTTTTCACGTAACAAAATGTATCCACACTTCAAAAGTACTTAGATGACAGTAAAGTGCTGTGCGATGTCCTGAGATTGTGAAAGGTGCTAATGTGTCGGACGTTATGGAAGAACTTTTTTACCGCCGCAACAGTCGTTTGTTGAATGGAACCCTCAGCTATTGATATGGATAGCTCTGTGCAGAAGGATATTAATTAATAATGAGCTTAATCTTTGTCTCTTTCTGTTCCAGCGACCCATTGAGACTGCAGCAACTACAGAATCAGATTCTTCTGGAACAGCAAGGAGAAAGCGTATCTCCAAATCAGCAAACGTTTCACCTCCCCCCGTGCTCGCCATCCTCGAACCAGCTATCCCCCGCCCCAATGAGCGTGCTGAACCCCCACACCCCGCCAACCATGCAGCAAACGACAACTTTCAATTATGCTCGGCCCAAGCAGTTCATTGCCGCTCAAAGCCTGCCATCTTCTGCCGGGTACCTGTCTCCTTCTGGCTCTTCTGGTTCCAGCCTGTCCTCCCCCCTCTCTCCCCCCACCTCGCACAAACCCTTTAACCGAGTCGCTTCACCTCCCTTTCCGCAGCCTTACCCGGGCGACGGTGAGCAGTGGCGCCTCGCCTCCCCTTCAACCCTGAGCCCTCGCTCCTCTTCTCCTCCTCTTCCTCCTCCGCCACCGGTCTTCAGTCCCCCCATTATCTTTGCCCAAGATCCTTTCCCTCTGCCTCCTCCGCCCCCGCCTCTTCTCCCCTCCCCAGTCCAGCCGGCTTACTTCTCCCCCTCAGCTGTAAGAGCCTCTCCTCACTCCACCCAATCACCTAGTGCTTTCCTCAGCTCCGTGTTGCCATCACAGTCCATTGTGTCACCCGTCAACGCTCTGGGCCTTCCAAAAGGAGCCATCCCAATGTAAGTAAGCCATGAGACACTCTGTTGGTACCCTACAGTATCTTGTCAGTCTGAGGTCTTGACGTTTCAGCAGGAATTGATTGCACCTTATTGACGTCATTTGAAAGCATCGTCAAACGACATTGAAAATTCCTTTTCTAAAATATAACTTGGCCAACTTCCACCTTGGCAAAATGCAACCTTAACAACAACATAGAGCAGAAATACGGCTAATATTGTGGCCAGAGCTGTTTCAGATATTACAACCTGGGCAATACTGATGGTGTATTTTGTTGTTCTTTTCAAAGTATGATGGAATTGGGAAGCACAGAATGGGGCATTCAGCCCATCTATAAAAGACTAATCCAATCAGCCCCACTTCCATGTTGTGTCCCCATAGTCCTGAAAATATTTTGCCCTTTAGATTGTTGTAGAGATGAATTCAAAACTCCACGGCTTAACTGAACATTAATAAATTAGAAATTGGGCTTTTGCAATTCATTTTGGGAATTTAAAAGATTTATTTTGAAGGCGGGCTAGCCGTGGGATCTGTCAGAAATGGGCCCAAAGTTTTCCGAGACGCAAAGCTACGTCTGGCATCTACACTTAAAAAATCTAACCTGCTTGTGTCTTGCAGAACCCCTCAGAGTCTGAAGAGAAACAGCCGGACTCCTCGCTTGGCAACGGACGAAGAAATTCAGGGAACCAAGGATGCGGTCATTCAGGACCTGGAGAGGAAGCTCCGCTTTAAGGATGACCGTTTAAGCAATGGCCAGGTGATTCCCGGGACAGAGAACAAAATGCTTCTCCTGTTGAATTTTCCAAATGGCATTGTGTTGGTGTTAACTCAATAACTCCACCTTCAAATTTAAAGCCTTCAAGGGACTTGAGTGTCAAGTTGATGCTCTCAGTCGTGCACCTTCCAATGGGTGAAAATGTTGTGGATAAGCATTTAATGGACACTGATTCTCCAGTGCAATGTTGAGCAGGTACAGTGTTGCCGAGAAATGCCATAATTCTGATGGGATCCTATCTGTCTCCAAAACATTGCACAACCTTGTCTAGAGGTTGAGTCCCACCTCTAGACTCAACTCTGCCAACACACTACCAGCTGGTCTCCCACATTCTACCCCACGTAAACATGAGATCCTCCAAAACACAGTTGTCCGTGTCTTAACTCGCAGCCAGTCCCATTGCCCCATCCCTGCGCGTTGATCTACTTTGAGTCCTGATCAAGCAACATCTTGATTTTAAAAGGCTCATCTTTGGTTTCAAATCCCTCCATTGCCCCGCCCCTCCCTATCTCTGTAACCTCACCCAACCCTCCAACCCTCTGAGGGTCGTGAAACTGTGGAATTCCCTGCCCAGTCAAGCAATTGAGGCTACCCTGTTGACTGTCTTTAAGACAAAGATAGATGGGTTTTCGAACAATAAAGGAATGAAGGGTTATGGTGAACGGGCGGGTAAGTGGAGCTGAGTCACAAAACGAATCAGCCATGATCTCATTGAGTGGCGGAACAGGCTCGAGGGGCCAGGTGGCCTATTCCTGTTCCTAGTTCTTATATTTGCGCTCCCCATTCTAGTCTCTGGTGCATTGACAATTCTCACCACTCCACCACTGAGGGCCCTCAGCTCTGAGTTCTCTCCTTATACCCCTCCACCTCACACATAAAAAGCCAAATGCTTTGGAGATCTGAAACAAATGGCAGAAGATGCTGGAAAAACTCAGCACGTCTTGCAGCATCTGTGGACAGCGAAGCAGAGTTAACGTTTTAACAACAGTATAACTCTTCTTCGGTTCCATATTGGGCTGGATTCTCCGAGAATGAGACTATGTCCCCACGCTGAAGTCACAACGGTGGGGTTTTACCCCTGAAATTCCTGGAAAAAAGTTCCATAGGGGGCTAGCAGGGACCCGGAGTGAATCCCGCAACTTTTGTTGCAGAGACGGACCCCCGCACCTCCGGGTCAGAGGCCGCGCATGCGCACGGCGGCGACCTCCAGCGGCCACGCCGTGCTCCATGGCGGACTCGGACCGCGGAGCCAGACCGAAGAAAAAGGCTCCCCGATCGGCCACGCGCCCGACACTCAAACCCTGCACATTTAATCCCTGGCCACCTATAAGGCCCCCCCCTGGTCTTCGATGCGCCCGACCAGGGCGGCCGTGGCCTGAGTCCGCAGCCACCACCCGAGCATCCCGACCGGCAATAGGTGGTTAGTTCCACGCCGTCGGGAACTCAGCCGGTCGGGAGCGAAGGATTGCTGAGCGGGCCTCTGTCAATGAGCCCCCGGCGGAGCGGTGTACTCCCCGGTGACGCCGATTTTTGGTGCCCGGAGAATCGCCGGACCGGGGCCGGTACCGATTTCTGCGTCCGACTGGATTCTCCGCCCCGGCGCTGGCCGCGATTACGCCGTCGGGCTGCGGAGGATCCAGCCCATTAGCTCTGATTGAGCCTGCCCCGCCTGCAACCTAGTCACTCAAGTATCGACCTGCCATTTTTAGAGGCCGTTTCAGTGCATAAGACTTCACTAGAATGAACGGTTTACGCAACCGGGTTCCTCTGGGAGGTCTGCTCGCCTGGAGGACACCATGGGAGACCCGTCTGGTTTCATGTCGGTCTACCCGGGGTGGCATCGTGGCACAATGGTTAGCACTGCTCCCTCACAGCCCCAGGAACCCGGGTCCAATTCCAGTCTCAGGTGACTGTCAGTGTGGAGTTTGCACTTTCTTCCCGTGACCGTGTGCTCCGGTTTCCTCCCACAGTCCGGAGATGTGCAGATTAGGTGGATTGGCCAGGCTAAATTGTCCCTTAGTGTCCAAAAGGTTAGGTGGGGTTACTGGGTTGTGGGGATAGGGTGGGGTTGTGGGCCTAGGTAGGGTGCTCTTTCAGAGTGTCGGTGCAGACTCGATGGGCACCCTCCCGGCAATGGGGCACACCCCCACCTCACAGGCATTGGGGAGTCCACCCCCTCCTCATTACTGGCATCACCCACACCCTTCTTAGCAGGATCTGTCCCGCCCCGCCCCCAAAAAGCTTCGAGGCAAGCCCATCTGTTTCCTGGGATCGGGGTGCACCCCCCCACCCCGCTCACAAGCTCCATTCTTTCCTCCCTCCCCCCCCCCCCCCCCCCATCCCCTCACAGGCATCGAGTCCACCCTCCACCCCCCCCCCACCGTCCCTCACAGGCACCAGCCTGGTCACCCGTCCCAAAGCAGACACTCCCCGCGCCCCCTTCACAGGCCCAGGGCCACGAGTCTGCCCTCGGCCCTGCCCCTGGAAACACCACCCTCTGACTGCCAGGTCGGCACTGCCAGGTCGGCACTGCCAGGGGAAGCCCACGTCCTGTACCACTGAGGGCTATACCTCACCGTGCACACCTAGCATGTTCGTCCCGACTGGTTTTCACTGAGGGGGGGGGGGGGGGGGGGGGGGGAGGGGGGGGAGGTACGATGTCATGGAAGGTAAGTGAATATTAACTTATGCCAATGAATGGAAATCAGGCTCACTGGCGGGGAGGGGGAAGATCTTAAACTGAGATCTCGCCGCCACAAATCCCGTTTTTGGCCGCTTGCGAGATTTGGCAGCCATTATGGGATTTGCGCCCATGATCATAGATTATCATCGAATTTACAGTGCAGTGCCACTAGGCCCATCGAGTCTGCACCGGCTCTTGGAAAGAGCACCCTACCCAAGGTCAACACCTCCGCCCTATCCCCATAACCCAGCAACCCCACCCAACACTAAGGCCAATTTTGGACACTAAGGGGCAATTTATCATGGCCAATCCACCTAACCTGCACATCTTTGGACTGTGGGAGGAAACCGGAGCACCCGGAGGAAACCCACGCACACACAGGGAGGATGTGCAGACTCCACACAGACAGTGACCCAGTGGGGAATCGAACGTGGAACCCTGGAGCTGTGAAGCAATTATGCTATCCACAATGCTACCGTGCTGCCCTCTGGGAGGTCTGCTCGCCTGGAGGGCTTCTAAATCGCGGCCGTTAACTCTGTTTCTCTCGCCACAGATTTTGTCAAATCCACTCCGTTTTTTCAGAATCTTCTGTTTTTGTTACAGCCTTTAGGTTTATTCCAAGAGAAACAATACAAATATGCAGCTCTTAATCTTCCAGTTCACCAGCAGCGTCAATAGGTATCTCAAGTAATCCTCTAATAAAGGCCCTCTCCCACCTGAACAATTAACACTCCTGTCCCTTGGCCTAATGTTTCATTTGAATGACAGTGTAGCTCTCCCTTGAGTACTGACCTGGGGATTTTAAGCTTTCCCTGTCCACCCGGTATAGTGGGGAACTTGTGGCTCACGCCAATGTGCCTGCTATAAACGGAGACACTCCGCATAGGATGTGTGAACCAGTTCATGATGCTCATTGTGATGGAGCTTGGGTAAGCACAAATGCCATTTCTGACCTACTCCTCTCGTGTTAATGGGTTCAACTGGGCACCCCCGCTGTTCACTCCTCAAAGTCAGCCCCAAACCTCATGCCTAACCTGTTGCTCCAGTCCGAATTGAACAAGGCCGTACGCTCGTACTTAAACAAACTAGATACTGAGCTTGTCGATGTTGGCAGGGTGCGTAAATATGCCTGCCCATTGATAACTGAGGAACGTTTGCTAATCTGATCATTTCTATATTTGTCTTTCGTGGGATCTTGCTGTGTACACAGAGGCTGCTCTATTTACAACAGAGACTGTACTTCACAAAAGTATTCCATTGACTGTGAAATGCCTTTGGGGGGTAAGTCCCTGGGTTTTTGGAAAGGACTGTATAAAAAGATGTCCAACTCTTTACTGCCTTCCAAATGGATGCTTTGTGTTTTGGTCACGGTGGCAGGTTCCCAGCCTCCGACCATTTGGGCTGATTTTTACTTATTTGCTTATCGTACACGGTCTACATCTGTGACTTATTTCCCTCTACTTTTTCCTTTCCTCCTCCTCTACCCCCTGCTCCCCCCAGAAATTGACCTATGAGGAAAAGATGGCCCGGAGGCTTCTGGGAGCGGACAATGCCGCCACTGTCTTCAACTTTCAGGAGGCTGAGGATGAGCCTGCGACCCAGGTGCGTTTGTGGCGAACGATTCAAGTCATTCTCTGAAATTCTATTATCGCGGTAGAAAGTGCTTCGGTTGGGAGAGAAAAACCGATTCCGCACCGCAATTAGTTTCTTGCAATCAAGCAGCAAGGACTCGCAATCTAATATCACGTCCCTCCATCTCTGACGGGAATGGAACGAAGCAGAAACAAAAATGTATTCTTCAGGGTCATGACTTGATCCTCAATTTGAATGAAGGCACCACTTTCTTTCTCATCCGGTTTCTTCCTTTATTTCAGTGGAAAATTGAGCTAGAGGGAACAGTTACCTCAGATTATCCGGAGCATGGATCATTCCTATTTGGGGTTTGGGTCAGGGTATTTTTATTTCAATGTGGAGTGGAGTCCACAAAACGAATTCTGTACTCGGAATGGGCGAAAGGATTTGACGCTGATGGGGTTAATTTTAGTGTGCAGTTTAACTCTTTCCAGATCAGGATCGAGGGAGTTAGCAATCTTGTTCGACCAGCGATCGGTGCCATTTGTCAGTGGAGTTAAAAGTAAATTGTGTTTAGGGCAGCACGGTGGCCTAGTGGTTAGCACAACTGCCTCACGGCGCTGAGGTCCCAGTTTCGATCCCGGCCCTGGGTCACTGTCCGTGTGGAGTTTGCACATTCTCCCCGTGTCTGCGTGGGTTTCGCCCCCACAACCCAAAGGTGTGCAGGCTAGGTGGATTGGCCACGTTAAATTGCCCCTTAATTGGAAAAAATAATTGGGTAATCTAAATTTTTATTTTTTTTTAAATAAATAAATAAATTGTGTTTGTATTTTGGTCTGAACTAGGTGGTGGTCTGCCGCTGATTGTTGCGTTTTTTAAAATCCAGTCTTTACGCCGTGAAATAAAAACTTGGAATATTGCGCACAATTCTGGTCGCACGAGAACACGCATGAACAGACTCAAAAACAGCTTCTTCCCCACTGTCACCAGACTCCTAAATGACCCTCTTAAGGACTGACCTCACTAACACTACATCCTGTATGCTTCACCCGATGCCAGTGCTTATGTCGTTACATTGTATACCTTGTGTTGCCCTATTATGTATTTTCTTTTATTCCCTATTCTTCCCATGTACTTAATGACCTGTTGAGCTGCTCGCAGAAAAATACTTTTCACTGTACCTCGGTACACGTGACAATAAACAAATCCAATCCAATCCAATCGCCACACTACCAGAAGGATGTGGAGGCTTTGGAGAGGGTGCAGAGGAGGTTTATCAGGATGTTGCCTGGTCTGGAGGGTGTTAGCTATGCGGAGAGACTGAATAGACTCGGACTGATTTCATTGGAAAGATGGAGGTTGAGGGACGACCTGATAGAGGTCTGCAAGGTTATGAGGGGCATGGATAGAGTGGATGGGCAGGCACTCTTTCCCAGGGTAGAGGGGTCAGTCACCAGGGGACATAGGTTTAAGGTCCGTGGGGCAAGGATTAGAGGAGATTTGTGAGGCAGGTTTTTTACACAGAGGGTGGTGAGTGCCTGGAACGCGTTGCCAGGAGAGGTTGTGGAAGCCGATACATTAACGGGGTTCAAAAAGCATCTTGACAAAAACATGGATAGGATGGGTATAGAGGGATACGGCACTAGGAAGTGCTGAGGGTTCTGGCCAAAGTTGGTATCATGACCGGTACTGGCTTGGAGGGGCTGAAGAGCCTGTTCCTGTGCTGTATTGTTCTTTGTAAATTGCTGAAATGTCCCCACCCTCCAGCCCCACCGCCGCCAGCACCTCCTCCAGCAACAAAGAGGGCGGTGCCACCAGAAAATTCGGGAAGACCTTTCTCGTGAAGTTCCTCACCTGCATAGACCTGAAGCCCCCCCCCCCCCCCCCCCCCCCCCCCCCCACACACTGGAGTCCAAACTTCACCCCCAACTCCTCCAAGCTTGCGAACCGGCCCTTCAAAAACAGGGGCGGAATTCTCCGCCCCGCTGCACTAGTTTTCTGATGCGGTGTTCCCCACTGGCAGTGGATTCTCTCCCCCCCCCCCCCCCCCCCCGTTCCTCCCCCCCCCCCCCCCCCCGTTCCGGCCAATGGGGTTTCCCAATGTGGGAAGCTCCATGCCGTCGGGAAACCCCGGGCGTAGGTGCACTGCCGGCGCAATGGAGAAGCCCGCCAGTGAAGTGTCCAGCCACCGATCCTTCATCTCCTTCTCCCCTCTTTCATCCCATCCCCGGAACCTCACATCCATCCACCCTGGCTCAAACCCATGGTTCCCTCTTATCGCCATCACCCTTGATGCCCTCAACTTAAAGTGTTGTCGGAATTGCCTCCAAATCTTCAGCGTGACTACCCCATCACAGGACTCTCCGAGTACTCCCCTGGGGCGAACGGGTACGGCGCCATTGCCTGCGCCTGGACCCTTTACAAAGACCCGCCTTCTTTGTGCCAGGTATCACTGCAACCAGGGGAGTGTTCCCCCCCGATTCCATTAATTCCCGTTTTGCTACTCAATCAAATCCTGAATTGGTGTCAAGGGCAGTCACTCTCACCTCACTGCTGGAATTCAACTCTTTAGTCCATGTCTGAACCAAGGTAGTGATGAGCTTAAGAGCTGAGTGACCCTGGCCGACCCTGAACTGAGCATCAGTGAGCAGGTTATTGCTAAGTAGGTGTTACTTGATAGCACTGTTGATGACCCCCTTCCATCACTATACTGCTGATCAAGAGTAGACTCTGAACTTTGACAACGAGTCATGCAGACTCAAAATGTCAGCTCCCTTCTCTCTCCACAGATGCTGTCAGGCTGCTGAGATTGTCCAGCGTTTTCTGTTTCTGTTTCAGATTCCAGCATCCGCAGTAATTTGCTTTTATCAAGAGTAGACTGATGGGGGCGGTAATTGACAGAGTTGGATTTCTCCTGCTTTTTGGATACAGGACATACCTGGGCAATGCTAAGCCGGGTAGATGCCAATGTTGGAAAAGCTTGGCTAGTGGATCAGCGAGTTTCTGGAGCACAAGTCCTCACTACTATTGCCAGAATATTGTCCAGGGCCCCTGGCGTTTGCAGTATCTAGTGCCTTCAGCTGTTTCTCGATATTTCAAAGAGGCCTTGAACTGAGTGGTTCACTCAGTCATTTCAGAGGGCCATTGCTGTGGGTCTGGAGTCACGTAGAGGCCAGACCGGGTAAGGAAGGCAGATTTCCTTCCATAAAGGGCATTAGTGAACAGATGAATTTTTACAATGGATGGCAGCCGTCATGGTCAACTTTAGTGAAACTAGCTTTGTATTCCAGATTTTAAAATTTTAATAATTGAATATAAATTCCACCAATTACCATGGTGAGATTTGAGCCCAGGCCTCGGAGCAAAAGTCCAGCATTTCTGGATTACTCGTCCAGTGAAATAACCATTTCCTCCTACAGCCTCGTATTGTTGTCTTTCTGTTCTTCACAGAGTTGTTGATTGCTGTGGAACATCTTGAGTGGTGTTTGCCCATCACTCTGAAGGTTAATCTGGGGGTTATTGGTTATTTTTCCCACCCCCTCCCTTTCTCTCAGCTTTGCTTTAGAAATCACTGAACCTTATCGACCCTCAGATCCTCCCGCGACCTCTCAGTTGATTCACTCCAGGGCTGCTGTGTGTTAAGCGCCACTGTCCATATTCCTGCTCGAAAGCGTTGCCGCCCCCTCTGTGATTTTGAAGTGTTGGAGCCCCCCCCCCCCCCCCCCCCCACATTGACCTCTCCTCTTTGCCTGGCCCTGACCTTCTCTTCGCTGCAAAGCGCCTTTGAAAATAAGACATTGTATGATTGCCCATAGAATGTTTCTCTCCCATCTGGGCCCCAGTGGAGTATTGTTTGCATTTTTGTGCAGCGTGCTTTAGCAAGGGCAGACTTGCTGGGATGATACCGGGGGATTAGGGGCTTCAGAGTCTGCAAAACCTGGGGTTTTTCAACGCCTTGCAGGTGTTTAAGGAGAGGTTTGCTAGAGGTCTTCAAATCATGGAGAGTTTTGGTAGAGTATAGAGAAAGATAAACTATTTGCATAGGTTCAGAGATGTTTACAGCACAGAAGGAGGCCATTCGGCCCATCAGGTCCACTTCAGTCAGCCACGACCTGACTACATGAATCCATCTGCAGTGTTAACTTAGCCTCCGTTTGACGCTGACGTTTTGGGTCTTTTCTTTCAGGAATACAAGGTCTCCAGCTTTGAGCAGAGGCTGATCAGTGAGATTGAATTTCGCCTGGAGCGTTCGCCGGTAGATGAGTCTGACGAGGAGGTCCAGCACGACGAGCTGCTCCAGGACGGCACCGCGCCCGTCTTCGAGAAGAAGCTAAAACACGTCAAACTCTTCGAGGGGACGTCGGTAACGTTCACTTGCAAAGTGATCGCCGACCCTGTGCCAAAGGTACAAGCTGCAATGGCAGGAACGCAAGTCGTAGGATCAGGAAGTTGAATCTTTTGACAGAGAGGGGGTGTGGGGGGGGGCATTTAGCCCATGAAGCCCCTGCCAGCTCCTTGGGAGAGCTATCTAATCAGTTCCCCTCATGTCCCACCAACCCTGAAAAGCATTCTCTTCTCCAAATGTGTCATCAAATTCCTTTTGAAAATTACTACTGTTTCCTCCCCTCCCCGAATGGAGGGCACGGAGCCGGCGATGGGGTGGATGGCGGGAGGGTGGCGGGGGAGGGGGTGGGGGGTGACATCCTCTCAGGGTGAGGGGTTGATTGATTAGGACTGAGCTGAGGCGTAATTTATTCACACAGAGGGTTGTGAGCCTTTGGAATTCTCTACGCCAGAGAGTTGTGGAAGCTCCATCGCTGAACACACTTCAGGCTGGGATCGACAGACATTTGGTTTCTTGGGAACCGGGGGATATGGGGAGTGAAAGTAGAGCCATGATTGTATTGAATGACGCATCCAAATGGTCTACTCTTGATCGTATTTCTGGTCTTCTTAGGAAATCTACTTCCACCCCTCTTTCAGGCACTGCAATAACCTCCTAGAATTTTGTACAGAAAATAATTATTCTCCTTACCTCCCTTTTCCTCCCTTTTGCCAATAACTTTCAATGTGTCTCGAAACTTTACGACGCGGGAGGAGGCCACACTGCATCGGCGGTGAAGGGGTTAACTGTTCAACCTAGTGGATAGGCTTCAGTCAAGGTCAAAATCTGTGATATGTAAAAAATATAATGGCCAGTATTTTGCCCAGCGTCAGATTTGGAGGGGTGGGGGGGGGGGGGGGGGGGGGGGGGTGGGTACCCTAAAGATGCGCTGCAGAATACCTCCAGGAAAATTCCAGGTAAGGGTTTACCCGGCAATTGTCCGGGACGGCTAACTTCCTCTGGAGAATTGCGCCGGGCTGGGTACCATCTGACAGAAGCGATTTAAACCACTAACCTCAGATGGTTTCTGCCAGTCATACGCTAATGGTTACTCTGAAAGAGTTAGAAGGAATAAAACCTCTTTTAACTTCACTGTAACTGTTTTAAACACCCAGACCGCTCCCCGCACAGGACTCCCCCACACTCCCAACTCACCGGGGAACGCCTCCACCCCACCCTCTCGATACCGCTTGCCACTCCATGAAGGTTGCAGCCCATATATCCAAGGACTGTGAGCCTCGCTGGTAAGGGTACCCCAGTTGTCTTTGAGAAGGCGGTAATGTGCCATAAACTGCCGCCTTGAGCCATTGCAGTCCACATGGTTTGATGTGGTGAACGTATTGTACCAACCATTCACCACTGTATCACATTGTAGCCCATGTGGGCTCCACCTATGGACCATTGTACTGTACTACACGGAATGTTTCATGTTGGTGCCCTTGTGGGCTCCGCCCCTGGCTCCGCCCCCTTGAGGGGAGGTATAAAGAGCAGCTGCCCTGTAGACGGCTCTCACGAGTAGAGCAGTCGCAGGCAGGCACTATTCTAGTCGATTAAAGCCACTGTTCACTTCAACTCTCTGTCTCGCGTGAATGGATGGTCGCATCAGTATTGTTGTGTTCTCTCTTCATAATTTCACTGTTAATGAGAGGCTCCTGTGTAACTTAATCCAATGTGGCCTTTGTAACACTGGAAAACATACAGATGCCCCCCTCCTCCCCTTATTGTCTCAGATGCATCACAGATGTTGTGGGAATGGGGCCTTGCTTGGCCTTTTAGTACCAGTTAGTTACTCTTCTTTCCTCCACACCCCTGGTAGGTCTACTGGTTCAAAGATGGTAAACAAATCTCCAAATGCAGTGAGCACTACCAGATCCAGCGAGAGGCAGATGGAACTTGTTCCCTCCACACTGAAGCTGCCACACTCGATGACGATGGGAATTACACCATCATGGTGGCCAATCCACTGGTAAGTGGAGTCAATTCACAGTTTTCTACATGAGGGAGCGGAGGGTAAGAAAATACTGAATGTTGGGCGTGGTACAATTGGATGTGAGAATGTCACTTGGTTCTGGAATAGATGTATTGGTGTGTGACCCTTTTCTCTTTGGTCCATGTTTCTGCTCAGTCACCAGCGCCCTTCCAAGGCAATATACGTCAATGCGCAGACATTCGCTGCGAGGATTGGTTAGTTGGTGAGGTGACCCTGATTAGTTCAGCCAATCAGCAGTGTTTCCACCTGGGGTTGTATTTCACGGCCCCTCCCACCGGCGGAATCTTACAACCCTGCCGAAGCAAATGGTCTTTTGAATGGCTTGCTGCATTTCATGCATCCACTGGGCTGGAAGATTCCGCCCACGCAGTACAAATTGTTGTGATCGTTTGAAATTTGCACGTTTGTCCTGATGTGAGCAAGAGGAAAAGGTTGGCAAAACGCCTGCCTCTTCAGCAATATTCAGGTTCTGTCCGACAGGTACACTGCTGTGGTAAACACCGCTGATAACACATTTCCTGTATTACGGTACTGCCACTATATTACAGGTACCACAGTAAATCCCAGCCTGCTGGCTCCTCCCAGCAGGCGGAGTATAAATGTGTCTGCTCTCCTGCGCTGCTCCCATTCTGGCCATCAAATTTTTCCCCTCATCCGGGAAGCACCCACCGACACAGAAGGGATGACGCTACTAAAGGGACATTACATTAAGTCGGTGAATCAAGTGTAGGCCAGGCACCTCCTGGCCACGAGACGGCAACTCCCGGGGGAAACTCTGGACGATTTCTTGCGGGCTCCCCAGATTCTCGGTAGGAACTGTGACTGCCAGGAAGTTTCGGCACCAAACTACTAATCAGAGACGCTTATGTCACGGGCATGACGTCTACGTACGTTCGGCAGCAGCTATTGGAAGGGGTTACGCTCGATCTTGCAGAGACTGTGCAGCTTGCCAATTCCCTGGGAGTGGCCTCCCGTAATCTGGAGGCCTCCACCTCCGACCGCGTGGGCATCGTGGGCCCCACCAGCTACAGCCCCCGGGGAAACGGGCAGGTGGAGAGGGAGAATGGGACGGTCTGGAAGGCCGTCCTGCTGGCTCTTCGGTCCAGAAATCTCCCGGTCTCCCGCTGGCAGGAGGTCCTCCCCGACGCTCTCCACTCCATCCGGTTGCTCCTATGCACTGCTACTAATGAGACCCCTCACGAACGTGTGTTTGCCTTCCCGAGGAAGTCCACCTCCAGGGTCTCGCTCCCAACATGGCTGACAGTTCCTGGACCCGTCCTCCTTCAGAAGCATGTACACAACCAGAAGTCGGATCCCTTGGTTGAAAAAGTCCACCTCCTCCATGCAAACCCGCAGTACGCCTACGTGGCGCACCCCGACGTGCGCCAGGGCACAGTCTCCCTCCGGGCCCAGGCACCTGCTGGATCCCCACCCACAACCCCTGACCTGACACCGCCACCCCTCCCCCCGGTTGCCTCATTCAACCCTGCACCACCCACCCTCCCACCAGCGAACCTCATCGCAGCCCCCACCCCAGCAGGATCCGCCCCCTCACTGGACCACTAAGGGGTGACGAAGACAAGGGCAACACGCTCTCAGAGTCTCAGGTGACCACATCGGCGCCCACATCACCACCAGGATTGAGGCGATTGCAGCAGCGGGTCAGAGCCCTCGACAGACTCAATCTGTAACGTTTTTCTTTACCCCCGCCGGACTCTTTTTAAGCAGGGGGTAAAGACCACTGGTAACACATTGCATGTATTACGGTACTGCCCCTGTATTACAGGTACCACAGTAAATCCCAGCCTGCTGGCTGCTTCCCCCAGCGGGCGGAGTATAAAAGTGGATGCTCTCCTGCGCTGCAGCCATTCTGGTTCCAGCTGCAGGAGGCACAAAATCTTGTGCAATAAAGCCTCGATTGTTTCACCATTCTCGTCTCGTGGTAACTAACGGTACGTCAACTGCCTCAAAACTGGCAACCTCGGCACCCAGTTTACATGGGACCCCTGATCTTGCTGTGTACTGGCCGGTGGGGTGGGGGGGGGGGGGGAAGAGAGGCGGTGGGTTGGCCAGTTTGAGCTGGGTCAGCTCCAATCAAGGGTTGCTTGAACCTCTCGGGGGGGGGGGGGGGGGGGGGGGACGACGACACAGAGGCGCCAAGCTGATAACTAGCGAGCGCATCACCACACCAATACGTCACCCAGCCGACCAAGCCACCATGTTATTTTACTCACCCACTAATAATTAAATTCATGCATGACAGCTTGAATAGCATTGTCCAATTTTTGGACGTTGGCGGTTTTCAGATAGCTAATAGAGATATTGTGCGTGATTTAACGACCCCTTATTGCCGGGCGTGGATCCGGGCGCAATGGGTGAATCACGCACACGTCCCAAATTGGGCTCAACCCCGAACGCCATACCTCACGCTAGTCACCCGACTCACTCCGCCCGGCATGATGTGGATCTCGTCCTTGTTATGTCACCCGGCACCCAGGATTCATTGGTCGCACCTGGGAAACCTCGCTTTGTCTAGTATTGGTCCACACAAATGTGGGCAAGGCGTAATGGGACCCGGGGGTCTCCCAGGCTATTAGAGACCCCCGGATGGTCGGGGACAGGGCAGGGTGGCACCCTGGCACTCCCCCAACACATGGGCACTGTGGCACTGGTAGCCTGTCAGTGCCACCTTCGGAGCCTGGTTGGCACAGCCAGGGGTCGGGGTCGGACCCAGGGGGGTGGGGGGGGGGGGGTGCCTTGCCAGGTGGAGGGGGGTGGTTTGAGGGGTTGTTCCCAGGGACCTCCCCAACATTGCGGGGTGGTGAACAGGAAAAGATCAGGGCTGCCGGACAAAATGGTGCATTTTTTTCTCTGTGTTTGCAAAATTTATACGTAGAAACTCTGGCTAAATTTCAGCTGCACAGAATTCTCCAGGTTTGCAATGACTGGATTTGTGGGTTTTTTTCAAGATAATCTTCTTGAAAGAAGAAGAAAGAAAATCTGGTCACTTCAAAACCCAGGGAAATGGTCTGTGTTGTGTCCTGCTGCTTCAGATAACACAGGCTGCTGCCTGATGCAGTCTTAACTGAAGGATGCTCCAGACTCTGAAATGAGTTCAACGTGTTTATTGAACTATTAACACAGTTCTCAAATGAGTTTGACTCTCTGCTAATCTAACTGTAGTAACTCAGTCTAACTGTAGCAGCTTGCTCTAAGCCACGTGCTGGGGTGTGATGCTGCTCATCAACCCTAACTCTCTCAATGTCTGTCTATGGAAAGAGACAGGGTGTGAGTGCCTCATCCCTTTTAGTGTTTATGTCATGCCCCCTTGTGATGATGCCACCTCTGAGTGTCCTGACTGCCCATTGGTTGTGTCCTATTCTGAGTGTTCATTGGTTGCATGTTTGCACATCATGACAGTCTGTTTACATAGTTTTGGCAAGTTTGTGGTCATGTTCTACGACCCCCACTCTAGTTCCTGTTTGGTCGACCAAATGTAATGCAGAACAAGTGAAAAGCTCCAGGCCGACAAAGCAGCATTTGAGAAAAACTTCTGAGAAAAAAGGCTTTGCAGTGTAAATAATGAGTCTGATTAATGGACGTATTGACGCCTGCGATCCGCTTGCTTTCTGCACCCAGATTCCTCGCACGGGCACAGCTGGCCACGGGCACGCCACTGAACCCTACGAACCCGCTGACCCCTCCTCACCATCTACCAGACTTCCACCCTCACTGTATCAAATTCAAAATAGTCTCACCGCAACCACCCTCACCCCCTCGGGCGCCAAGCCCACCCCTCCCTTTTCCGAGTATATCAGGTATCGCATTATTAATCCAAAAGCGTAGGTGCCATGACCAATAATCGGTGGCACAGTGGTTAGCACTGCTGCCTCACAGCACCAAGGACCCGGGTTTCTGGCCTTAATTGTCTGTGTGGAATTTGCACCATTCTCCCCATGCCTGCGTGGCTTCCCTCCTGGTCCTCCGGTTTCCAGTCCAAAGATGTGCGGGTTAAGGAGAATGCGCGGGGTTATGGGGACAGGGTGGGGGAGTGGGCCTAGTATGGTGCTTCTTTGCAGGGTCGGTGCAAACTCAATGGGCCAAATGGCCTCCATCTGCACTGTGTCGCTTCTATCCAACTGTCCATTCATCTTCAGGGATCTTTGAACGCACACACTAAGATCCCTCTGTTCCTCTGCATTGCTCAGTATCCAAAGGGGGCAGGGAGAGGTGGAGAGGGACGGCTATAAGAATCTTTATTATTGTCACAAGTAGCACCTGTTCGGGTACACAGAGGGAGAATTCAGAATGTCCAATTCACCTAACTGCACGTCTTTCAGAACTTGTGGGAGGAAACCGGAGCACCCGGAGGAAACCCACACAGACACGGGGAGACTCCACACAGACAGTGACCCAAGCCGGGAATCGAAGCCAGAACCCTGGCACTGTAAATCAACAGTGCTAACCACTGTGCCACCGTGCCACGAGGAGGAAGAGGGGTAAGTGGGGAGGTTCAGGGAGGGCATTGTAAGGTTTAGGGCGCTAGGCAGCTGAAAGCATAGCCACCAATTTGGTGAGAGGAAAATAAAGCGTGTCAAAGAGGATTGGAGGAGCAGAGAGATCTCAGCAGTTAACTGGTTTATTTGACCTGCCATGGATATTTTGATTGTTTTCTGCCTCTTTTTGCAGGGTAGGACCAGCTGCACGAGCCGGTTAATGGTTCAAACTGTGGGCCAGAGAGGACGTTCCCCCCGCTCCCCTGCCGGGCAGTCACCTGGACGAAGGTAATTCCCTTACAATTCCCTCTACTAACAATTTCAGGCATACACAGACATTTACAAAAAAGGTGCAGCACCAAAACACGCCATTCGGCCCAAATGATGTACGCCCATGTTTATGCCGCACAGAAATCTTCTCCCTCCACCCTCCATCTCACCCCATCGGCCTATCCTTCTATTTCCCCCCCTCATGTGTTTTCCTTCTCCTTAAATACTCCAGTGTTACTCACCTCAATAAACTCTTGTGGGAGTAAAGTTCCACATTCTAACCATTCACTGGGTAACGGAGTTGTTCCTGACTTCCATTTTGAATTTTTGAATAACTACCTTGTCTCACGGGTGCCCCGAACCTTTGGTCTGCCTAACCAGTGCAAACGCCTGTCCGTCCATCGAATGCCTTCCACAATCTTAAAGAGGTTAAACAGATCAGCTCTTAGCCTCCTATTTTCTCAAAGCAAGTGCCTCAGCCTGTTCCATGTTGTCTGGTGCCTTAGTTCACGCAAACACGATGGGCCACTGGGAATCCCGTTGCCAGTCAATGGCACATTGCTTCCCGCCTCCGGACACATGCGGCTGGAAGGTCGGGGAATCAAGCCCTCGGTGAAAAAACAAAAGAGTCTGCCGGGGAAAAAAGGTAGCAAGCAAGCCAGGGGTCCGGCCCCGGGGGAGGCCCCACGTGGCCGATCTGCGGGCGGGCGTGTTCCATGAGGGCTCTCCTTTCTTCCGCACCGGCCCCTGTAGGGCTCCGCCACATTGCCCGGGGACCGGCGCAGAGAAGAGAACCCCCCGCATGCGCCAAAATACGCCGGCGGTTCCACGCATGCGCAAACTCACGCCGGCCCTTCGGCGCATGCGCGAGATCACGCCGGCCCTTCGGCGCCGGCTGGAGCAACGCCAACCTCTCCGGCGTCCACCTAGCCCCCGAAAGTGCGGATAATTCCACACTTTCGGGGGCTGTTGACACCAGAGTGGTTGGCGCCGTTTCTCCCGTCGGCGTGGGGACTTCGTCCCCAGAAAGGAGAATCCCAGCCGATGCCTTTATATTTCAATGGTAACTCCATTGGCAGTGGCCCTGTGAGACACTACTGGGTTTAAGCATGCCTGACGATGGGCTTCTCTCAAAGTCTCTCTCTCACAGTTGTGGGGAAGAGCTTGAGTGGCGGCGAGAAATTTAAGACGGTCACAAAAAAATCCAATGGGGAATTCAGAAGAAAATTCTTCACCCAAAGAGTGGTAGGAATGTGGAATTTGACAGCACAACAAATTAATATCGATGGACTTAAGGGCAATCTAAACAGAATACGGCGGAGGAGGGAATACATGGCCACAATGGTGGATTTCGATGAGAAAAGATGGAAAGAGACTCGACTGGAGTAGAAGACCAGCACGGACTGGTTGGGCTGAATGGCCTATTTCTGCCTATATCCAATGCCATCCTATGTATGAACTTCATTAGTTTATTCCATCTGTAAACAAATGCATTGTTGATGATTTCGAAGGAGTTACTGTCCATTTCCAGGTTGGGAAGTTTAAGGAATGGCTCAGATGCTGGGATCATAGGAGTGGAAAAACATGTTTTGCAGACGGAATTCCTTTAATTTTTTTTCAGGCTTCTTAAAAAGGAAGACCTTATGTAACAAAATTCAGAACAAAATGGTCGGGGTAATGACATGGCAATGATCCGATTATTGAACGAAGGCAATTTGTAAACTAGTCGAGCAGGTGAACCATCTGGTTCACTAATGTCCTTTAGGGAAGGAAATCTGCCGTCCTTACCTGGTCTGGTCTACATGTGACTCCAGGCCCACAACAGTGCAGTTGATTCTTAAATGCCCCCTGAAATGGCCTAGCAAGGCACTCAACCGCTATGGAAACACAAAAAAAGGAATTAAACTGGTCGGACCAACCGGTATCTACTCCGGCACCAGAAACGACAATGGCAAACCCAACCCTGCCGACCCTGCAAAGTCCTCCTTACTAACATCTGGTGCCAAAGTTGGGTGAGCTGCCACACAGACTAGTTGAACAACAGCCTGACATAGTCATACTCACAGAATCATACCTTACAGATCTAACGAGATCTCGCGAGACGTCATGATGTGAATCCCAGCTATTGTGGGTGGGATCACTGTTTAGGAAATGTGCATGTTATAGTGAGATAGCTAGACGCACACTAACATGTGCTCCCACGATCGACCCAAGACATGGGATCCAGCTCCCTTGCCTTGGGGATCTCAGGCGAGCGCTGTTCAGTGCTGCTCTCCACAAATGGGGACTAGATGCTTACCCTCTGGGCATGGTGGCACCCTGGCACTGGTGATGCTGCCTGGGCGCCCTGGCACTGCCCTATCTGATATACCCAGGACCTGTGACAGGGTTCGGGTTCAGCGGTGCTCTGTGTGGGTTTTGAGGACCCCCTCTAATAGGTACGTTGGGGCTTGAGGGCATTCAGGGGTCACGTCGGGGAGTTGCGAGATCGGGCCACCATTTATCCTACGCTGAGGAGCTCAGGCGAGCGGAGCGCCTCGGTGTAGGAAATGGGACAAGTGCAGCCTCGGCCGCGTACCCTGTGCCGAGGCCCCGTATCTACCCAAATGGCAGTTCGATAGGGTGGTGTGTCTCTCGGCGTTCCGTGCGCTGGGAAACTCCCGGCTAATCGCGCGCGTCACGGGACTATGTTCCCATTCGGGTAGATCGTGCCCGTGGTCAGGTAAAGTTTGACATCGAACCATGTCAAGAGTCATTGAGATGACCAAATGTGTTGTCAAAGACAACAGCAAAATACTGCAGATGCTGGAAACCAGCAATGAAAACGGAAGGTGCTGGGACAACCCAGCGTCTGTGGAGAGAGAAGCCCTGTCAATGTTGAAGAGCCCAATATGACATCTTCGGAACTGCGTCAAGGCAGGAACGAGGGTTTTATGCTCATGGAGCAAAAAGCAAAGGGGGTGGTAATGCTGGTAGTGAAGAAATAAAAAATAGGCCCAGAGTAAGTGTTAATGGCAGAAAAATTGCAACTGTGTCTGAAAGCAAAAACATAAAAAGGATACAGACTGGCGCGAACAAATCGGAGGACAGGATTCACGGTGTGGAATTGTTGAACTCCCATGTGGAGTCCAGAAGACTGTAAAAATGCCCGGTTGGAGGATGAGATGCTGTTCATCCAGCTCGTTGGGCTTCACTGGGACATTGCAGCAGGCTAAGGACACTGAGGAGAGCATGAAAGTCAAGTGGTGAAATGAGACGGCAAGCAACAGGAAGGTCAGGGTGACTGCTGGCGGACTGAGCGGAGGTGTGTGGCAAAGAACATAAAACATAGAACGATACAGCGCAGTACAGGCCCTTCGGCCCTCGATGTTGCACCGACATGGGAAGTCCAAAAACTAAAGGCCATCTAACCTACACTATCCCATTATCATCCATATGCTTATCCAATAAACTTTTAAATGCCCTCAATGTTGGCGAGGTCACTACTGTTGCAGGTAGGGCATTCCACGGCCTCACCACTCATTGTGTAAAAAACCCACCTCTGACCTCTGTCCTATATCTATTACCCCTCAATTTAAGGCTATGTCCCCTCGTGCTAGCCACCTCCATCCGCGGGAGAAGGCTCTCACTGTCCACCCTATCTAACCCTCTGATCATTTTGTATGCCTCTATTAAGTCACCTCTTAACCTTCTTCTCTCTAACGAAAACAACCTCATGTCCATCAGCCTTTCCTCATAAGATTTTCCCTCCATACCAGGCAACATCCTGGTAAATCTCCTCTGCACCCGCTCCAAAGCTTCCATGTCCTTCCTATAATGAGGCGACCAGAACTGTACGCAATACTCCAAATGCGGCCGTACAAGAGTTTTGTACAACTGCAACATGACCTCATGGCTCCGGAACTCAATCCCTCTACCAATAAAGGCCAACACACCATAGGCCTTCTTCACAACCCTATCAACTTGGGTGGCAACTTTCAGGGATCTATGTACATGGACACCGAGATCCCTCTGCTCATCCACACTACCAAGAATTTTACCATTAGCCAAATATTCCGCATTCCTGTTATTCTTTCCAAAGTGAATCACCTCACACTTCTCCACATTAAACTCCATTTGCCACCTCTCAGCCCAGCTCTGCAGCTTATCTATGTCCCTCTGTAACCTGCAACATCCTTCCGCACTGTCTACAACTCCACCGACTTTAGTGTCGTCTGCAAATTTACTCACCCATCCTTCTGCGCCCTCCTCTAGGTCATTTATAAAAATGACAAACAGCAACGGCCCCAGAACAGATCCTTGTGGTACGCCACTCGTAACTGAACTCCATTCTGAACATTTGCCATCAACCACCACTCTCTGTCTTCTTTCAACTAGCCAATTTCTGATCCACATCTCTAAATCACCCTCAATCCCCAGCCTCCGTATTTTCTGCAATAGCCGACCTTGGGGAACCTTATCAAACGCTTTACTGAAATCCATATACACCACATCAACTGCTCTACCCTCGTCTACCTGTTCAGTCACCTTCTCAAAGAACTCGATAAGGTTTGTGAGGCATGACCTACCCTTCACAAAACCATGCTGATTAGCCCTAATCATATTATTCCTATCTAGATGATTATAAATCGTATCTTTTATAATCCTCTCCAAGACTTTACCCACAACAGACATTAGGCTCACCGGCCTATAGTTACCGGGGTTATCTCTACTCCCCTTCTTGAACAAAGGGACCACATTTGCTATCCTCCAGTCCTCTGGCACTAATCCTGTAGCCAATGATGACATAAAAATCAAAGCCAAAGGCTCTGCAATCTCTTCCCTGGCTTCCCAGAGAATCCTAGGATAAATCCCATCAGGCCCCGGGTACTTATCTATTTTCACCTTGTCCAGAATTGCCAACACTTCTTCCCTACGCACCTCAATGCCATCTATTCTAATAGCCTTGGTCTCAGCATTCTCCTCCACAACATTATCTTTTTCCTGAGTGAATACTGATGAAAAGTATTCATTTAGTATCTCGCTTATCTCCTCAGCCTCCACACACAACTTCCCATCACTGCCCTTGACTGGCCCTACTCTTACCCTAGTCATTCTTTTATTCCTGACATACCTATAGAAAGCTTTTGGGTTTTCCTTGATCCTACCTGCCAAAGACTTCTCATGTCCCCTCCTTGATCGTCTTAGCTCTCTCTTTAGATCCTTCCTCGCTTCCCTGTAACTATCAAGCGCCCCAGCTGAAACTTCACGCTTCATCTTCACATAGGCCTCCTTTTTCCTCTTAACAAGAGATTCCACTTCTTTGGTAAACCACGGTTCCCTCGCTCGACCCCTTCCTCCCTGCCTGACTGGTACGTACTGATCAAGAACACGCAATAGCTGTCCCTTGAACAAGCTCCACATATCCAGTGTGCCCAACCCTTGCAGCCTACTTCTCCAACCTACACATCCTAAGTCATGTCTAATGGCATCATAATTGCCCTTCCCCCAGCTACAACTCTTGCCCTGCGGGGTATACTTATCCCTTTCCATCACTAATGTAAAGGTCACCGAATTGTGGTCACTGTCTCCAAAGTGTTCACCTACCTCCAGATCTAACACCTGGCTTGGTTCATTACCCAAAACCAAATCCAATGGGGCCTCACCTCTTGTTGGCCTGTCAACATATTGTGTCAGGAAACCCTCCTGCACACATTGTACAAAGAACGACCCATCTAATGTACTCGAACTATATCTTTTCCAATCAATATTTGGAAAGTTAAAGTCTCCCATAACAACTATCCTGTTACTTTCGCTCTTTTCCAGAATCATCTTCGCCATCCTTTCCTCTACATCTCTAGAACTATTAGGTGGCCTATAGAAAACTCCCAGCAGGGTGACCTCTCCTTTCCTGTTTATAACCTCAGCCCAAACTACCTCGGAAGAAGAGTCCCCATCTTGCATCCTTTCTGCCACCGTAATACTGTCCTTGACTAGCAGCGCCACACCTCCCCCTCTTTTGCCCCCTTCTCTGACCTTACTAAAACACCTGAACCCCGGAACCTGCAACAACCATTCCTGTCCCTGCTCTATCCATGTCTCTGAAATGGCCACAACATCGAAGTTCCAGGTACCAACCCATGCTGCCAGTTCCCCTACCTTATTTCGTATACTCCTGGCATTGAAGTAGACACACTTCAAACCACCTACCTGAACACTGGCACCCTCCTGCGAAGTCAAATCTGTGTTCCTGACCTCTATACTCTCAATCTCCCGTACCCCAAAACTACAATCCAGGTTCCCATGCCCCTGCTGAATTAGTTTAAACCCCACCAAAGAGCACTAACAAATCTCCCCCCCAGGATATTGGTGCCCCTCAGGTTCAGATGTAGACCATCCTGTCTATAGAGGCCTCACCTTCCCCAGAAAGAGCCCCAGTTATCCAGAAATCTGAATCCCTCCCGCCTGCACCATCCCTGTAGCCACGTATTTAATTGCTCTCTCTCCCTATTCCTCATCTCACTATCACGTGGCACGGGCAACAACCCAGAGATAACAACTCTGTTTGTTTTCGCTCTGAGCTTCCATCCTAGCTCCCTAAAGGCCTGCCTGACATCCTTGTCCCCTTTCCTACCTATGTCGTTAGTGCCGATGTGGACTACGACTTGGGGCTGCTCCCCCTCCCCCTTAAGGACCCGGAAAACACGATCCGAGACATCACGTACCCTTGCACCTGGGAGGCAACATACCAAACGTGAGTCTCTCTCACTCCCACAAAATCTCCTATCTGTTCCCCTGACTATTGAGTCCCCAATTACTAATGCTCTGCTCCTATCCCCCCTTCCCTTCTGAGCAACAGGGACAGACTCCGTGCCAGAGGCCCGTACCCCATGGCTTTCCCCTGGTAAGTCGTCCCCCCCACAAGTATCCAAAACGGTATACTTGTTACTCAGGGGAACGACCGCAGGGGGTCCCTGCACTGACTGCTTCTTCCCAATCCCTCTTACAGTTACCCATCTATCTCCAGTCTTTGGTGTAACTGCTTCCCTGAAGCTCCTATCTATGACCCCCTCTGCCTCCCGAATGATCCGAGGTTCATCCAACTCCAGCTCCAGTACCATAACTCGGTCTTGTAGGAGCTGGAGATGGCTGCACTTCCTGCAGGTAAAATCAGCAGGGACACTAACGGCATCCCTCACCTCAAACATCCTGCAGGAGGAACATTGCACTGCCTTCCCTGCCACCCCTCTTAGTTCCAACCAAGTTCTGGTAAACAAATATAAAATAAATAAAAAATAATAATATAATATAGCACTTACCTGCTCACACCAATGGGTCTTATTATTAGGTTAGAGGAGGAGGGCGGGTGGGAGACACTATACGTGTAGTGTCTCGGGTTTCCTCTCCACCAGAATTTATTGGCTAGTGGAAAATCCTTCCCAGAAGTCCGCAGGTCGTACTTCCGGTTCCCGCCTTATATTATCATTGCTCCCACTGGCACCCCCCCACTCTCCGGCTCTCAATGTGTCCCCTCGCGCTCTTTCACTGACTCTCCGCCGCTCTCCTCGCGCTCTTTTATCCTGTGTCCCCGTCGCACTCCTCGCTCTCACTGTGTCCCGCCGCTTTCCTCGCTCTCACTGTGTCCCCGCCGCACTCCTCGCTCTCACTGTGTCCCCGCCGCACTCCTCGCTCTCACTGTGTCCCCCGCCGCACTCCTCGCTCTCACTGTGTCCCCGCCGCACTCCTCGCTCTCACTGTGTCCCCGCACTCCTCGCTCTCACTGTGTCCCGCCGCTTTCCTCGCTCTCACTGTGTCCCCGCCGCACTCCTCGCTCTCACTGTGTCCCTGCCGCACTCCTCGCTCTCACTGTGTCCCCGCCGCACTCCTCGCTCTCACTGTGTCCCCGCCGCACTCCTCGCTCTCACTGTGTCCCCGCCGCACTCCTCGCTCTCACTGTGTCCCCGCACTCCTCGCTCTCACTGTGTCCCGCCGCTTTCCTCGCTCTCACTGTGTCCCCGCCGCACTCCTCGCTCTCACTGTGTCCCCGCCGCTCTCCCCTCGCTCTCACTGTGTCCCCGCCGCACTCCTCGCTCTCACTGTGTCCCTGCCGCACTCCTCGCTCTCACTGTGTCCCCGCCGCACTCCTCGCTCTCACTGTGTCCCCGCCGCACTCCTCGCTCTCACTGTGTCCCCGCCGCACTCCTCGCTCTCACTGTGTCCCCGCCGCACTCCTCGCTCTCACTGTGTCCCCGTCGCACTCCTCGCTCTCACTGTGTCCCCTCCGCACTCCTCGCTCTCACTGTGTCCCCGTCGCACTCCTCGCTCTCACTGTGTCCCCGTCGCACTCCTCGCTCTCACTGTGTCCCCGCCGCACTCCTCGCTCTCACTGTGTCCCCGCTCTCCCCTCGCTCTCACTGTGTCCCCGCTCTCCCCTCGCTCTCACTGTGTCCCCGCCGCTCTCCCCTCGCTCTCACTGTGTCCCCGCCGCACTCCTCGCTCTCACTGTGTCCCGCCGCACTCCTCGCTCTCACTGTGTCCCCGCACTCCTCGCTCTCACTGTGTCCCCGCCGCACTCCTCGCTCTCACTGTGTCCCCGTCGCACACCTCGCTCTCACTGTGTCCCGCCGCACTCCTCGCTCTCACTGTGTCCCCGCACTCCTCGCTCTCACTGTGTCCCCGCCGCACTCCTCGCTCTCACTGTGTCCCCGCACTCCTCGCTCTCACTGTGTCCCCGCCGCTCTCCTCGCTCTCACTGTGTCCCCGCCGCACTCCTCACTCTCACTGTGTCCCCCCCGCTCTCCCCTCGCTCTCACTGTGTCCCCCCCGCTCTCCCCTCGCTCTCACTGTGTCCCCGCCGCTCTCCTCGCTCTCACTGTGTCCCGCCGCACTCCTCGCTCTCACTGTGTCCCCGCACTCCTCGCTCTCACTGTGTCCCCGCCGCACTCCTCGCTCTCACTGTGTCCCCGCACTCCTCGCTCTTACTGTGTCCCCGCCGCTCTCCTCGCTCTCACTGTGTCCCCGCCGCACTCCTCACTCTCACTGTGTCCCCCCCCGCTCTCCCCTCGCTCTCACTGTGTCCCCCCCGCTCTCCCCTCGCTCTCACTGTGTCCCCGCCGCTCTCCTCGCTCTCACTGTGTCCCCGCCGCTCTCCTCGCTCTCACTGTGTCCCCGCCGCTCTCCTCGCTCTCACTGTGTCCCCGCCGCTCTCCTCGCTCTCACTGTGTCCCCGCCGCTCTCCCCTCGCTCTCACTGTGTCCCGCCGCTTTCCTCGCTCTCACTGTGTCCCCGCCGCACTCCTCGCTCTCACTGTGTCCCCGCCGCACTCCTCGCTCTCACTGTGTCCCCGCCGCACTCCTCGCTCTCACTGTGTCCCGCCGCTTTCCTCGCCCTCCTTCACTGACGGAGTTTTAGATTATAGAATTTACAGCGCAGAAGGAGGCCATTCAGCCCATCGAGTCTGCACCGGTCCTGGGAAAGAGCAGCCTGCTTAAGCCCACGTCTCCACCCTATCCCCGTACCCAACCCAACCTTTTTTGGACACCAAGGGCAACTTATCACGGCCAATCCACATAACCTGCGCATCTTTCGACTGTGGGAGGAAACGGGAGCACCCGGAGGAAACCCCCATGCAGACATGGGGAGAGCGTGCAGACTCGGCACAGACAGTGACCCAGCGGGGCATCGAACCTGGGACCCTGGCGCTGTGAAACAATTGTGCTAACCACTGTGCTACAGCGCTGCCCACGCATTTTAAGCTGGGTGTCACAGGGGGAAGGGAAAGGGAGAGAGGAAATCCCAGGGCCTTGGGCCTTGGCAGCTGAAGGAATCTCCGTTCACGCTGGTGAAGGAAACAGGCTATGTGGATGTGCCGGAGTTGGAGGAGTGGAGGGGTTTTTGCCGGGGTTTGGGGTGGTTGATAGGGGGCTGGGGGGGGACGTTCCGGTGTCAGGGAGATGCCTGAGGATTGATTTAAAGCTTTACCCTTATTCAAATTTGTGAAGCAGTAACCATTCTCACTTTTCCATTCCAGGCACTAAAGAGGTTGTAATGGGAACCCGTCCAAGTATTGTAAGCACAGGAAAACGAAACACTTCCCACACTAAATTGAAAAATCATGATCCTTTCCTGCGTGATTTGTCGGTGCAAAATTGACTTAATTGACCTTGAGGGATATGCTTTTTTATTGTATTTGGATTCGCTGGTGCTTTCTTTGATGTCACACCAATTCGGGGTCCGACCTGCTCATTGCTCGTTTGAATCAGGATATCTTTGGTGTCAAGTGTTGGTGTCAGTCACGGCTGAGTATGTAGAATTCTCACCCCCTTAGTCAAAAGGTTGTGAGTTGAAGTCTCACTCCAGAAGCTTTAGCACATAATCCAGGCGGACGCTTCAGAGCAGCACTGAGGGAGTGCTACACTGTCTGAGGGGCCGCTTTCGGCTCAGAGGTTAATCTAAGGACCCCGTCTGCCCTCTCGAGTGGACAAAAGATCCATCATTTTGAAGAGGGAGCGGGGGGGGAGTTCTCCCCAATGCCCTGGTCAATACAGCCCCTCTTTCAGCTTCACTAGAACAGATGATCTGGTCATTATTTTATTGCTTTTTATGGAAGCTTGCTGTGCAGATGGGCTGCTGCACTTCCTTCATTACAACAGAGAAGACTATGCTTCAAAAGTACTTCACTGGCTGTAAAGAAACTTGGGGGGGCGGGTGAGGGGGTCCTGAGGTTGTGAAAGGTGCCCTGTAAATGCAAACTTTTCTTGGAGTGACTTATTTGTGGTTCTTGCTGTATAATCAATAAGTGTAGCTAAACAGCCCAGTGTCTGAACATTGAACAATCCTGGTTACAAAGGATACTGTCCTTTTATTACCTGCCCTGTGGTGTACAGACGTAAGTGCCTTTGTCCTTGCTTTTGGAATGGTGAAATGATGCAGCACAGAAGGAGGCCATTCGGTCCATCTTGCCTGTCCTGACTCATTGGAAAGAACTCTCTTAATTAGTCACATCCCGTCACCCCTTCACCATCACCCTGTCAGAGGTTCCTGACACACCAGGGGCTGCAAGCGGACACAATCAGATTGGGTGGACCTTCTCGCCAGGTCAAGGAGGGACATTCGCTGGAATGCGACAGGCAACTTCAATCCAGTTCCCTGAATACATGATAAACGGCCAGACCCTGGGAAGCACCGAGGATCAGAGGGATCTTGCTGTGCATGTACACCAGTCCCTTAAGGTAGCGGAGCAGGTGAATACAGTGGTTAAAGAAAGCATATGGAAACGTGCTTTTATTAGCCGAGTCATAGCGTTTAAGAGCAGGGAGGTTATGCTGGAACTGTATAAAGCGTTGTTTAGGCCACAGCTAGAGTATTGTGTGCAGTTCTGGAATCCACATTACAGGAGGGATGTGATAACACTGGAAAGGGTGTAGAGGAGATTTACCAGGATGTTGCCTGGGCTGGAGAGTCAAAGTAATGAAGAGAGATTGGATAGACTGGGGTTGTTTTCCTTGGAGCAGTGGAGACTGAGGGGGGACATGATTGAGATGTATAAACTTATGAGGGGCACAGATAGAGGAGACAGGAAGAAACCTTTCCCCTTGTTGGAGGGCTCAATGACCGGGGGGCACAGATTTAAGGTTAGGGGCAGGAGGTTCAGAGGGGATGTGAGGAAAAACCTTTTCACCCAGAGGGTGGTGGGAGTCTGGAATTCGCTGTCTGATGGGTGGATGTGGCAGAGACCCTCATAACATTTAAGAATTATTTAGATATGCACTTGTACTGCCAAGGCACACAAGGCTATGGGCCAACTGCTGGAAAGTGGGATTAGAATAGTTAGGTGCTTGTTTTTGACCGGCACAGACTCGATGGGTTGAAGGGCCTTTTCTTTGCTGTATGACTCTATGACAACTCGCGCCTTTTTGCGCAGAAACGTGTCGCCGCATTGAAAGCGAAATCCCTCTCCTCTCACGAACCCCGGCTCTTCTGCCATTTAGCTTCAATCTGCGTCCGCTGGCCACCGATCCCAAAAACCGGGGGCTCCCAAGAAATGGCCACTTCACTCTTCGGCCGCAGCTGAGGTTGCCGTGGAAACCAAACAGGGAGGATATTTTATTACAGCGTGCTGAAGCATCTGGTCCTTCAAACAAATTTAGAGCGATGCTTTAAATCCAAACCTGGATAAGTACTGAGATTTATAGTATCGAATGGGTTTCTGTTTAAGACTTAAGTGGTGCTAATCAGGGAATTGATAAAAGAAGCGGCGAAAAGTCCCAGGATTTCAGATCAAATAACGCGCTCTTCCTTTGTGTTTTATTGGGTCATTCCATCCTTAAGTAACCCCAACCCTAAAAGCTCGTAGTAAAACTTCCCAGACAGGTTCAAGGGGTATGTTATTTTGTGCAGTCGGAGATTCGAGGCGACGCGGGTTTTTCACAGGGAGGGATGTGCGTGTGGCTGACCCTGTCCTCGTGCTGTTCCAATAGCAGTCGTGGCTGTGGGGGGTGAGTGCAGGGAAGAGGCAGGGGGCCTTTATGTTCAAACAAGCAATTCTTTCAGACAAGCATTTCTGGAACGTTTAAGTTGACTGGGGACGACTCATTTACTGCGCTCCATAATTGAGGCCTGTTTCTCTTTGGTGCTCCAGCTGCAGCCTATAACTAAACGTCTTGTCAAAAAGATCCAGTTTGTTTTTCGCTGGCTCTTGGTATGTACTTGGGCACCTTTGGGACTGAAGGTTTAAGATTTTTTTTTTGAAAGAAAGAAGTTTGACTTGCAAGTGTGAAAAACTAGCTCCACTTGTGGGGTTTACGCTGTAACCCGATCTTGAAATTTTAACTTGGGCCGTGGCGCTGACTAGCACTCTTTAACCTTCAAGACGGAGGGTGTAAAGAAAGATTTTCATTTGTGCGGCACCTTCCGTTACCACTGGACGCCCCAAAGCCGTTTGAAGCCAATGAAATACTTTTGAAGGCGGCAGGTCCAGAATCCCGCTCTGGGGCCTCGAGCACGGAATCTAACCTGACACTCACAGTGCAACACCGAAGCTGTGCCGCACTGTCAGAGGTGCCACCTTTCAGATGAAACATTAAAACCAAGGCTCGACCTACCCTCCAGGGGGTTACGTTTCACAGCACACAAACAGGTCCATTCTGCTGGTTCATGTTTGACAAGAGACCCTGTGCTCCACGATGGCAAAATTCACATTTCTAACTGCCTTCTGGGTAAAGGTGTTTCGTCTGAGTTCCCTGCCAGTTTTATTACTGGCTATCGTACAAAAACGATAATCTTTATTAGTGTCACAAGTAGGCTTACATTAACATTGCAATGAAGTTACTGTGAAAATCCCCCAGTCGCCACATTCCGGCACCTGTTCGGGTACACAGAGGGAGAATTCAGAATGTCCAAAACCACCGAACAGCACGTCTTTCGGGAGTTGTGGACGGAAACCGGAGCCCCCGGAGGAAACCCACGCAGACACGGGGAGAACATGCGGACTCTGCACAGACAGTGACCCAAGCCGGGAATCGAACCTGGGACCCTGGCGCTGTGATGCAACAGTGCTAACCACTGTGCTACCGTGCCGCACTAGTTCTGGTTTCACTTATAAGTGGAAATCGCTTCTCCATGTCGACCCCCATCAAATCCCTCTCGTCATCCTTAAAAGACTTCTATTCCGGTCCCCTTCATTCACCTGTTTTGTTGCAAAAAGTGCCCCAGCTTGTGAAACCTCTCCTGATGGACGTGGGGTATTGGGAGATGGTGACAGTAATGTCATTGGATTAGTCATCCACAAACCCAAGCTAAAGATCTGGGCGGAGGTGGATTTACACTTTGGGGGCGACCCACGCTCACCTTCATGGCTGCCCCCCCCCCCCCCCCTCCCCTCCCAATGATCGGCGCTTTATTATCCATCGATGAATGCCTCTTTCCCTTTACCAGCGTCAGGGAATAATTTGCAATCATAACAGTAGACAGATTCAGAGGTTTCCAAAATAAACCTATCTCTCTCAGCCTTGAACATACTTAACGACCCGGCATCTACAGCTCTCTGCGGTATAGAATTCCACAGATTCACTACCTTCTGAGGGAAGAAGGTATTGTGTCAGTTTGAGGTGGGGAAAATGGATGAACATTTTAGTAAGTGTGAGCCTTGTTATATTCTTCCCAGTCGGTGACAATATTCTCCGAATGGTGGGATTATGAGGAATTCTGCTCCGGCTGATATGGTTTTCGTACTGTCCACAGGCCCCGGTCCCGTTCCAGAGATAGTGGAGAGGAAACTGAAGCCATCCAGGAACGTTTCTTCCGACCTCACTTCCTGCAAGCCCCAGGGGACATGGTCATTCAGGAGGGGAAGCTCTGCCGGATGGACTGCAAGGTAAGCAGAAATGTAACAACGGGGCTGGAAACCGGAAATCATTACGGGAAGTTCTGGAAAGGCTCAGCAGAGAGAGAAGCGGGGAAAACGGTCCAGGTCCCATATGACTCTTTCTCGGAACCAGAGTTACAAACTGGAAACTCGTGTCAAGGTTGAAGCGATGGTTGAAGTGGTTCAGCGATGATACCTCTTAAAACTGAATAGTTAGCATGCCACTAGAATAGTTTTATATAAGTTACTTTATTAAGGATTGAGATGAATTATTGGACTGAGTAAACATTATTAACCATTAAACATGCATTTTTAGGACATAGCAGTAATAAGTAATCGAATGGGATTTAGGATAGCTAACTTGTCCGGAAGGACATCTCTTCTGATATCTTCAGGGGGATTCTCCGACCCCACACCGGGTGTGGTGAATGTATAATGCTTAATTCACACTGTATAGTATTGTGTCCTTGTGGGCTCTGTCTGTGAGCTTGCGCGGCTCTGCCCACAGGGGGAGATGAGGAGCTTGTACAGGGCTCCGCCCATGGCTCCGCGCATGGCCCCTCCCACTACCGGAAGTATAAAGTGCTGCGGTCTTGTGAGTCTGCCCTCAGTTCTTCTGGTCGCAGGCAGGCTCAGTTGTAAGTCTATTAAAGCCACAGTTTACTTCCTCCCGTGTCTCGAGTGAATTGATGGTCACATCACCGGGTCGGAGAATCCCCTGGGAGGGGGCGGCGCGAATCCCGACCCGCCGCCCCGAGGCCGGCTGCCGTATTCTCCGGCCCCGGTTTTCAGACGGGGGCAGGGTTCACTCCATGCCAGTCGGGGGGACATTGGCAGTGGCCCTCCCGGCAATTCGCCAGGCCCCAATGGGCTGAGCAGCCATCCGTTTTTGGCCAGTCCCGCCGGCGTGGGTTAGACATGGTCCCACACGGCGGGACCTGGCAGGTACATCAGCTAGGGCAGTCCTCGGGGGGCGCGGGTGGATCCGATCCTGGGGGGAAGCCCCCACGGTAGCCTGGCCCACGATCGGGGCCCACCGATAAGCGGGCGGGCCTTTGCCGTGATGGCACTCCTTCCTTCTGTGCCAGCCCCTGTAGGGTTCCGCCATGGCCGGCGCGGAGAAGACAACGCCCTGCACATGCGCCAGAATACGCAGGCCCGGGGCAGCACAGTGGCGCAGTAGGTTAGCCCGGCAGTCTCACGGTGCCGAGGTCCCAGGTTCGATCCCAGCTCTGGGTCACTGTCCGTGTGGAGTTTGCACATTCTCCCCGTGTTTGCGTGGATTTCATCCCCACAATCCAAAGATGTGCAGGGTAGGTGGATTGAAAACGCTAAATTGCCCCTTAATTGGAAAAAATGTATTGGGTACTCTAAATTTATTTAAATTTTTTTTTTAAAGGATTACGCAGGCCGGTCTGCGCATGCACGGGATCACGCCAGCCTTTTGCCACATGCATGGACTCGCGCAGTCCCTTCGGCGCCAGCTAGGGCGGCGCCAACTCTTCCGCCATCCACCTCGCCCTCGAAAGTGCAGAGAATTCCGCACTTTCGGGGTTGTTGACGCTGGAGTGGTTTGCGCCGGTTTTCCCACCAGACTGGGGACTTAGTCCCGCGAAAGGCGAATCCCGCCCCTTGTCTTTGTGGAACAATGCAGGAAGCTGGTTTTGCTGCCCTGTTTATCACAGGCAGTGAATGCACAGCAAATTACTAATAAGCACAGCTGTCAGGATGAGGATCAATCATGCGCTGCTAGCAATTCCATTGGGTGAAGTTTAAACATTGCTTGCAATTCTATTGGATAAGTTTAAACATAGCAACTTCAGGGATTGGATCGTGTCCAACTGGGGTGGGGGCTATTGATTTTTGAAATTGTGTAAGTATTATGTTCTAGTCTTTGTTCAGCAGAACAGATCTTGGCAGCGATCCAGGTCTGTTCTCCGTGTACACGGAACAAGCTTGATTAACTAGCCATCTTGTCCAGGTTGCCGATGTGTTTTTTTTCCTCTCTGTACTGAGTCGAGACACAGGGAATAACCCCACGTGGAAGCTGACTCAATACACGGGTCTTGAAGGGTTGGTTTACCCCAGGGCTAAATCGCTGGCTTTTAAAGCAGACCAAGGCAGACCAGCAGCACAGTTCAATTCCCGTACCAGCCTCCCCGAACAGGCGCCTGAATGTGGTGACTAGGGGCTTTTCACAGTAACTTCATTTGAAGCCTACTTGTGACAATAAGCGATTTTCGTTTCATTTTTCATTTTGAAACCGCTCCTACAAAGGTAAAAGGAAATTGGCTGATGTGGTGTTCTCCAGTCGGAGCCCAGTGGGTGGGGCACTCTCGCCTCTGGATCTGAAGGACGTGGGTTCGAGTACCATTCCGGAAGCTTGACAATATCTAGGCCAGCGCTCCCAGCGCAGAATCGGGGGAGCGCGGCAATGTTGGGCCCGCCATATCTTTCAGATGAGACATTGCACCAAGGCTCCAGTCTTGACATTGAACAGACAAATGGGGATGAGTAGATAGCTCTCATGTTAATTAACACTGGCAATGGCGCGGAGAACTGAATGGATGCTTTGAGCTGGAATTTCTGATTATCTCACCTTTGACCCTGAAGGGGAAGGGGTCACGTAATTCAGGCATCATGGAATAAGTAAATTGTGCATCTGGTTGAAGCATTAGTTTACTTGTGAGTCTGTGGAGTTTGTTGATGTTCTCTGTAACAGCGATGACCTCGGGTCAGCCAACAAAACTTAAAGACTTCCAGATAAAAGTCTCGGCCCTTGTTTGCTTGACGATCCTTCATTCACAAGCTTTTTTTTTGTTCTCTATTTTAGTGGTTGAGGTCCGTTCTTGAACTGGGAAGGAAATCTTTCTGGTATAAGATAAACCTCACATCAGGCAGGCGTGCTGTGTCTGCTGCTTACATCTAGAGGATCTACAGGAGTCATGCAACTAAAGTGGCTTAACCCGTCTTGTCGAACTAATGTTGAACTTGTTGTTTCCACTCTGACATTACACTTCCCAATCGTTAACTCAATGCAGTCTCCACCACACTCCCTGTCCATATTAATTCCAGACAGCTGCCTATAGTGGGTCAATACTGGTGACATCGCCCATAGGCTCCATTATAAAGGTGGCTCTAAAACTGTATTAAGCAGACTAGGGACATAGGGACCCGCTGTACGGCTGTGGGTTTCCTGGTGGCATGGGACGGCTTCAATGGGAAAATCCAATTGTCAAGCGGCGGGAAGAGAAAATCCTGACGCATGGCTAGGGGAGCGGAGAATTTATTTTAACAAATCCGGCCTGCCCACTTCCCACCCAATAGATTGGAGAGTTGGGCAGAGAAATGGCATATGGAGTTCAATCCAGGCAAATGCGAGGTGATGCATTTTGGAATATTTAATTCAAGAGCGGACTATATGGTCAATGGAAGGGTCTTGGGGAAAATTGATGTACAGAGAGATCTGGGAGTTCAGGTCCATTGTACCCTGAAGGTGGCAACGCAAGTCGATAGAGTGGTCATAGATCATAGATTCATAGAATTTACAGTGCAGAAGGAGGCCATTCGGCCCATCGAGTCTGCACCGGCTCCTGGAAAGAGCACCCTACCCAAGGTTAACACCTCCACCCTATGCCCATAACCCAGTAACCCCACCCAACACTAAGGGCAATTTTGGACACTAAGGGCAATTTAGCATGGCCAATCCACCTAACCTTGACATCTTTGTGACTGTGGGAGGAAACCGGAGCACCCGGAGGAAACCCACGCACACACGGGGAGGATGTGCAGACTCCGCACAGACAGTGACCCAAGCCGGAATCAAACCTGGGACCCTGGAGCTGTTAAGCGATTGTGCTATCCACAATGCTACCATGCTGCCCGGTACAGCATGCTTGCCTTCATCGGACAGGGTATTGAGTACAAGAGTCGGCAGGTCATGTTACAGTTGTATAGGACTTTGGTTAGGCCACATTTGGAATACTGCGTGCAGTTCTGGTCGCCACATTGCCAGAAGGATGTGGATGCTTTAGAGAGGGTGCAGAGGAGGTTCACCAGAATGTTGCCTGGTATGGAGGGTGCTAGCTATGAAGAAAGGTTGAGTAGATTAGGATTGTTTTCATTGGAAAGACAGAGGTTGAGGGGGGACCTGATTGAAGTCTACAAAATTATGAGAAATATGGACAAGGTGGATAGCAACAAGCTTTTTTCCAAGATTGGGGGTGTCAATTACAAGGGGTCACGATTTCAAGGTGAGAGGGGGAAAGTTTAAGGGAGATGTGCGTGGAAAGTTTTTTACGCAGAGGGTGGTGGGTGCCTGGAACGCTTTGCCAGCGGAGGTAGTAGAGGCGGGCACGATAGCATAATTTAAGATGCATCTGGACAGAAATATGAACGGGCGGGGAACAGAGGGAAGTAGACCTTGGAAAATAGGCGACAGGTTTAGAAAAAGGGTCTGGATCAGCGCAGGCTGGGAGGGCCGAAGGGCCTGTTCCTGTGCTGTAATTTTCTTTGTTCTTTGTTCTTTGTTCCCACACCAACCATGTTATTGCACGGGGAATATATTGTCAGGGTCAAATTGGCTTGTTAGCAAGATGCTTGATTGTTTATTTTGCTATGGCGGGCAGAATGCTGATTTACGCGCCCGCCCACCCACCATGCTCGGGGGGGGGGGGGGGGGGGGGGGGGTGAGGATGGGAGTGGATGGGAAGGTGGTGGGGTGGGCACCTGTCCTATTTTATGCGCCTCTCTGCGGAAGAAATGCCCATTATCTTAACGCCGGTGGTTATTCAACAGGATTTCAATGTTTGGATTTAATTCATTCGGCAAACTGGAGAAGATTTATTCGCGTCTGGTTGAACACTCACTGCTGACAGGAGCTGAGAAATCTTTTTTTTTATTTCCCAATGCTGCGCATTCTCCTGTTGACCATAGAATATCTTTAACATGATTGCAGCATCAGCCGTGGTTCATAGAAACATAGAAAATAGGAGCAGGCAAAGGCCCCTTGAGCTTGCTCCGCCATTCAATATGATGGGGCGGCATGGTGGCACAGTGGTTGGCACTGCTGCCTCAGTGCGCCAGAGATCTGGGTCCAATTTTGGCCTTGGGTGACTGTCTGTGTGGAGTTTGCACTTTCTCCCCCTGTCTGCGTGGGTTTCTTCCGGGTGCTCCGGTTTCCTCCCACAATCCAAAGATGTGCAGATTAGGCGGCGTTCTTACAGGAATGGGGTGGGGGGGTACCTGGGTGGGGTGCTCTTTCGTCAGTTCAGGCTCGATGGGCTGAATTGCCTCCCTCTGCACTGTATGGATCCTATGGTTCTATGGATCATTGCTGATCATTCAACTCAATAACCTGTTCCCGCTTTCCCCTATATCCTTTGATCCCTTTAGACTCAAGAACTATATCTGACTCCTTCTTGAAAACATGCAATGTTTTGGCATCAACTACTTTCTGTGGTAACGGATTCCAGAGGCTGACCGCACTCTGGGTGAAGAAATTTCTCCTCAGCTCTGTCCTAAATGGTTTAACCCGTATCCTCAGATGGTGGACTGGTTCTCTCCATCCCCACCTGAAACATCCTTCCTGTATCTCCCCTGTCCAGTCCTGTTCGAATTTTATAGGTTTCTATGAGATCCACCCTCATTCTTCTGAACTCTATCGAATCCTAACCAATTCAATCTCTCCTCGTACGTCAGTCCCGCCATCCCAGGAATCAGTCTGGTAAACCTTCGCTGCACTCCCTCCATAGCTAGAACATCCTTCCTCGGATAAGGAGACCAAAACTGCACACAATACTCCAGGTGTGGCCTCACTGAGGCCCTGTATAATTGCAGCAAGACATCCCTGCTCCTGTACTCAAATCCTCTCGCAATGAAGGCCAACATACCATTAGCCTTCTTTACTGCCTGCTGCGCCTGCACGCTTACCTTCAGTGACTGGTTTACAAGGACACCCAAGTCTTGTTGCACATTCCCCTCTCCCAATTTATAACCATTCAGATAATAATATGCCTTCCTGCTTTTGCTGCCAAAGTGAAACCTCACGTTTATCCACATTATACTGCCATGTATTTGCCCACTCACTCAGCCTGTCCAAATCCCACTGAAGCATCTCTGCATCCTCCTCACAGCTCACCCTCCCACCCAGCTTTGTGTCGGATGCAAATCTGGAGATAATACATTTAGTTCCCTCATCTAAATCATTAATATACGTTGTGAATATCTGGGTTCCTAGCACCGATCTCTGTGGTATCCCATGAGTCACTCCCTACCAATCGGAAAAATAATTTTTTATTGAGATTGGTGAAGATCACCAGTGGGGGGCACAGTCTTTTGGAAGAAATGTTAAACGAGGCCCACCACGGCAGATGGTGACATTTGAGTTTAATACAGATGTGGAATTAAAAGTCCAGTGATGACCATGAAATCATTGTCAATCGTTGTAAAAACCCATCTGAAACGAAATGAAATGAAAATCGCTTATTGTCACAAGCAGGCTTCAAATGAAGTTACTGCGAAAAGCCCCTAGTCGCCACATTCCGACGCCTGTTCGGGGAGGCTGGTACGGGAATTGAACCCACGCTGCTGGCCTGCCTTGGTCTGCTTTAAAAGCCAGCTATTTAGCCCAATGTGCTAAACTAGCCCCAGTCTGGTTCACTGATGTCCTTTAGGGATGGAAATCTGCTGTCCTTACCTGGTCTGGACTACATGTGAGGAGCAGCACACTAGCACAGTGGTTGCTTCACAGCTCCAGGGTCCCAGGTTCGATTCCCGGCTTGGATCACTGTCTGTGCGGAATCTGCACGTTCTCCCCGTGTCTGCGTGGGTTTCCTCCAGGCTCCGGTTTCCTCCCACGGTCCAAAGATGTGCAGGTTAGGTGGATTGGCCATGATAAATTACCGTAAGTGTCCAAAGGTTAGGTGGGGTTGCTGGGTTACGGGGATAGGGTGGAGGCGTGGGATTGAGTAGGGTGTTCTTTCCACGGACCAAATGGCCTCCTGCCCTATAAATGCTGTGATTGTCCTGAACTTGTGAAATGCGTTGTATAAATGCGAGTCCAACTTTTTCTTGCGACAATGAAGTTTGGGGGGAGGTTGAAGGTCAGGTCACCACGGACTGGATTTCCCTCATATCTTGAACAGTAAGTTATCTGGGTTGAAAGATGGGCAGAATGTTGACATAGTAAACCCAAGGCATTTCTGACAACAGCCCATAATAGACATTATGCGCGTGTGGTTAACTTCCAATGAGATAACAGAGGAGTTAAGAAGCAGAACATCAGACGCTTGAGGTCAAACCCATTGTCGGCTGAGTCAGAGTGGGTAGTCGGCTGAGCTGACGATGTGGAAAGCAGCAGTGATGAGCGCTAACTCTGTGCTGGGATGTGACACGCTGCCCCAAGCCCGTGGTAAGAATTTGAACATTAACATCGCCTCACTGGTGATCGTCATCAAATCGCAAATAAACAATTGTCACCACCAGCATGCAACCTCCTCTCTCAAACCATATGATGACTCATCAAGGTTTAGACAGCGAAGCCAATTTGTAACTGGGTTGGTTCCTGCACCTTGTCAGTTGAGCATCGACAATGTCTTTGGGATGGGCTAGCGTCAGAAGTGTTGCACAGTGCACAGGTGCTGATCTAACATCTACCTGGAACCTGTTTACGTTTCTGCAACAAAGCCTCACAAAGAGGTCCCTTATCTCCACATCTCCTCCGGGCAGGCGTGTCCCTTATCTCCACGTCTCCTCCCTGAGTGAATGTTTTCCCACGGCAAACTTTCCCATTCTTTCATGTCCTCTTCAAATCACCTCTTGCTGCAGATTGAATGTAAAGATACAAACATTGCAGAACTGACAGGGTGCCCTCGCTAGCCCTTTCAGTAACTGGGCCAGTTCCCTCCTGGGGGCAGAGATTCAGAACCCCATTGCAGCAGTCATTACTCCAGTATTCCAGAGGCTCAATATTCCCTCAGGGAGGGAAAGAACTGCCCGTCATCCAAACTATTCCCACTTGTAAATTCATGACCCCTGTCTTCTCCAAGATTCAATCAGATGGTTTGGAATATGTGGTTACAGCACAGAAGAGGGCCATTCAGCCCTCTGCACCCATGCTGGCTCTTCGTCCGACCCTCCTGCCTTTTCCTAGTAGCCCTGCAAGTTTGTTTCTCATCGGATAATTATCCAATTCTCATTTGAAGGCCTTGACTGAATGTGCCCGGACCACATTCCCAAACAGTGCACTCCAAGCTCCCATCACGCGCCGTGTGAAAAAGGCTTCCCTACTATCTCCGCTGCTTCTTTTGCCGATTACCTTAAATCTCTGTCCTCAGCTCATTATCATCGAGAATAGTTTCTCTCTGTCCACTCTACCCAGACCCCTCGTGATTTTAAACACCTCTATCAAATCTTCTCTGAACCTTGTCTTCTCCGAGGAAAACAGTCCCGAAGCCTACTTAACGGTAAAGTGTATAAGTAAAAGCTGCCTTACGGCAATTGTTTTGGGTCTTGATGAGACCACACCTGGAGCAAGATTTGCCTTTGGGTCTCCTCACCTTCGGACGGATACACACTGCCATGGAGGGAGTGCACCGAAGATTCACTGGATTGATCCCAGGAATGAAGATCCCTGATTGAACAGACTAGGCCTAGAGTCCCTGGAATTTAAACAAGGACGGGATGATCTATATGAAATATATGAAATTCTCAAGGGACTTGACAGCGTAGATGCTGGGACGGTGGTTTCCCTGGCTGGGGATTCCAAAGGTAAGCGTCACAGTCTCGGAATAAGGCCTCGGCCAATTAGCACTGCAGTGAGGAGACATTTCTTCACTCAAAGCACCTCTGGAATTCTCTAACCCCCAAGAACTGTCAAATATATTGAAAACCGAATCCACTTGCTTTTTGGATACAAAGGAAATTAAGGGGTGTGGGAATCGCGTTGGGAAGGTGGCGACGACATATATAGAAGGCCAGCCATTATTGAAAAGTGGAGCAGAATCGAGGGACCAAATTACTCCAGCTCCTAATTCTGTTGTTCTCCATATGTTTCTATCTTCTGTTCAAATGAAAAGTGAAAAGACTTTGCATAACTCGAAACAGTGCACCGCATGACAGAACAGATCTCGGCAGGAGATCCCCAAGGGAAAGAGAATTTTCAGCACAGGAAGAAGTCAGTGTCCCAACAGCTCAGTGTCGCTGTTTATGTCCCGCACTCTTATTTAGTTCAGTTCACCCCATCAATTTATCCTCCAGATCCTTTTTTCACCCACGGACTTATCTCGCTTCCTCCTCAGCAAGAACGACATGTTCATGGATGATGAGTTATATTTGGAATAATTAGTGTTACAGTACGGTTGTGGTTTCCTATTGAGTGAGCTCCTGACCTTGGCCCACCCACGCTTGGTAGAGGAGAGGTATCCCAAAGGGAGGGACATCACGCACCCTGGAACAGATTGTCTGTCTGGTCTTTGATTCCTTGCTGTTTGTGGGGGCTCACTGCTTGTAAACTGTACTGCCGTGTTTCCTCATATCACTCCTGTGACTGCATCTCTAAGCAGCTCGGTAAATTGGTATGGGATGCCCTGAGGATGTGGTGGTACTGTATAAATACACCTTGATCTTCTCCTGGGGAACTAAGCATCCAGTTGTGGGTTTGATTTGATACCTTGCACATTGCATACACATATACATACACTCACACACTGGGGAATGTCTGCAATGTAAAATAATTTAGATGAAAGGAGAAAATATTTTTTCTTCACCTTTTATGTAGAAACTTTCAGAACCTCCCAAATTGCTATACACCCAGTGCGGTACATTTGAAGTGTAGTAACTTGTGAAATGTAAGAAATGTGTAGCCACTTGTGCACAGAATCTCCCACCAATAAACGTGGAAGAAATGACCAGGTAATACTAGGGGCTGGTTTAGCAACTAGGGGCTGGTTTAGCACAGGGCCAAATCGCTGGCTTTGAAAGCAGGCCAGCAGCACGGTTCAATTCCCGTACCAGCCTCCCCGAACAGGCGCCGGAATGTGGCGACTAGGGACTTTTCACAGTAACTTCATTTGAAGCCTACTTGTAACAATAAGTGATTTTCATTTTTCATTTCATTAATCTGGTTTGCTTTGGGATAAATAATTGCCAGAACATGGGAGAACTCACCTGCTCTCAGATGCTGAAGCAGTCTGTCTCTATCCAGACTTGGGATGACAATTCACAAGTAACATTTGCGCCACACAATGACTAGGCAATGGCCATCTCCAACAAGAGAGGATCTAACCATCACTCCTTGACATTCAATGGCATTACCATCACTGAATCCCCCACAATCAACATCTTGGGGGTTACCATTGACCAGAAACTCAACTGGACTAGCCACATTAATACTGTGTCGACAAGAGCAGGTCAGAGGCTGGGAATTTTGCAGGGGGTAACCCACCTCCTAACTCCCCATAACCTCAAATCAGGAGTGTGATGGAATACACTCAACTTGCCTGGATGAGTGCAGCTCCAACAACAGAGGTTCATCATCACCCAGGACAAAGCAGCCCGCCTGACTGACATCGCTATCCACAATAAACATTCACCCACTTCACCACTGACGTACCGAAGCAGCAGTGTATACCATCTACAAGATGTACTGCAGTAACTCACCAAGGTTTCTTAGACAGCACCTTTCCAGCCCACGGCTACTACCATCTAGAAGGAAAAGGCCAGCAGATACCTGGGAACCCCACCACCTGGAGGTTCCCCTCCAAGTCACTCACCACCCTGGCTTGGAAATATATCGCCGTTCCTTCATTGTCGCTGGGTCAAAATCCTGCAACTCCCTCCCTAACAGCACTGTGGTTGTACCTGCCATAAGGCCAGCAGTGATTCAAGAAGATAGCTCACCAGCATGGTTCAATTCCCATACCAGCCTCCCCGGACAGGTGCCGGAATGTGGCGACTAGGGGCTTTTCACAGTAACTTCATTGAAGCCTACTCGTGACAATAAGCGATTTTCATTCCATTGTGGGCAGTAAATGCTGATCCAGCCAGAAACGCACACATCCCGTAAATTAATTATTTAAACATGTTATTTTTTTTTTTTAAAAACAACCATCTGAGGGGGAAGATACGGCCTCAGTTTAATGTCTCACCTGAGGCACAGGGCCTCTGACAGTTCAGCACACCCTAAGTATTGTGGTGGGAGTGTCAGCTTAGAGTCTTGTCTACAGGCCCCCGAGGACCTGGATCAAAAAAAAACCTGATTCAGAGGTGCGAGTGCGAGCAAGTAAGTTCAGACTGACACTCAAAGCTGACGCATAAATAAAAACCTTGTCTTACAGAGTAATAAAGCACTTCAGAAGAATGTTACGATTCTGCGGTATGATCAATCTGTTATCTGGTTCACAACTGTCTGAATGATAGATACCAGAGGGGGAAACTGTCGTGGTTTTAACTCCCAAGTTCTCATTTGTGTGTTTCTGCAGGTCAGTGGCCTACCCACTCCAGACCTAATCTGGCAATTGAATGGGATGCAGATCCGTTCCGACAACAGCCATAAGATGCTCGTACGTGAGAATGGCGTGCACTCCCTGGTCATTGAACCAGCCACTGCCAGAGACGCTGGGATGTACACATGCATAGCCACCAACCGAGCTGGCCAGAACTCTTTCAGTCTCGAGCTAATCGTTGCAGGTACTAAATTTGCTCCTTCGCTTCCCTTCCCCCCCAATAACTTAGAAGAGAAAGTTGCAGTGCTGCAGATTTCAGATTAAAGTTGGACCCAATGCCCAGTTTGAACTCAACCAAGTTGGGACCATCTGAGAAGGTGGTGGTATTGTCAATGGATTAATAACCCAAGGACCCAAGGTGGCGGTAGTAGTGGTAGTGGAGGGGGACAGGGGGAGGCGCGCGTGCCTGGGTTCAAATCCCACCACGGCAGATGGTGAAATTTGAATCCGAATTCAATACCCTTTTAAATCTGGAATTAAAAAGTCCAGCGATCGAAACCGTTGCCAATTGTCCCAAAGGCCCATCTGGCTCGCTGAAACCTGCCGTCCTTAACTGGTCTGGCCTACATGTGACTCCAGACCCCACAGCAACGTGGTTCACGTTACAGTGCCCTCTGAGCAAGGACAATTAGGGATGGGCCTAGCCAGCGAGGCCCACAACCCATGAATTAATTTTTTTAAAATCGCTGATGCAATGTGCAGGGAATGCGCCAGTTAAATTACCCACATGAAGCTCTCACGGACTGCAATGGCCATGCCATCTCTTTTGGGTGTTAATTGACGAATAAAGTTTGGCCAGGACGCAAGGGAGAATATCCATGACCTTCTTCAAAATGGCGCCATGGTATATTTGAGGTCCACCTGAGAGAGCAGGCAGGCCTGGGGCCTCTGATAGTGCAGCACTTCCTCAGTACCGTACTGGGAGTGTCCTCTGGACAATATGTTGAAGTTCCAGAAATGGGGTTGAACTCATGACATTCGAAGTTCGGGGCAGTGTTACTACCCAGAGGACCATAGCTGAGCTTCAATATGAATATTTAACACATTGATTGATTGTGTATTGATTTCCTCCTTGCCCCAATGTAACATGGGCATTTATTTTCTGTGGTTTAATCCCCAGGTTATGGCGAACAAAATGGACAAATGTCTTATTGTAATTTTTTTTTATTTACTGAGGTGCTCAGAATCGTGCAATCGTCATTATTTGATGCTCTATTTTTATTTGAATGATTGTCTCTGACAATGTAATGAATTATGATTGCTTGTTTTATTTGAATCATCGTCTCAGTACATGCTGCCATGGTGATCTTTCAATTATCTGCCTTTCAATCTGTTAAACATTCTGACAATTATTAAACAGTCAGAAAGTACGCTCCCACATGTCCCCAGTGGAGAAAAATAGATTTGTCAAAATCGCCTGTTTTTATGAGAACTGAAGGCAGCTTTTTGCTGAACATCTTGTTACTGAAGCAGGATATGACGCTTTGGCAATGTGCCAATATAACCTTCCTGAGGAAATAATTGAGAGATGAAGGTAAGGTTCAAAGATGCAGTCAAGTACATGTGGTGGTATGATTAGCATAGCTGCCTGCCATTGGTGCAGAACACCGGCTTACCATTGGCCCTGGTCGGTCATGTGCCTCTCGACCGGTTGGTTGAGACCAGTCATGTGACGGCTCCCCGATTGGTCGAGAGGCTGAGTTAAACCCGCCATAAATACCCAGTACTCCCGGCGGTTGTCCTTCTACTGTACTCGACCGCAGGGCTAACGTCTAGTAGATTAAAGCCATATTTTTGTTCAGCAACTCGCCTCGCGTTCAATTGATGGTACATCAGTACATTAAGGCGTGCTCTGCTGTCAAGTCTATTCCTGTTGAGTGTGCTGCAGTACAGAGTTTAACGTTGAGGTAAAATTGAATTGAACCCCTTACATGGACCACAGTTGTTCTCTCAGATGTGTATTGAGGGGTGCGCCCACTCCCCATGGGTCTCCGAATATCCCGTCCAACCATTGATAACTAATCACCGGATGTTCTCACTCTCGGTGAATTGTTTAGAGGAAGAAATTCTCACTCTTTTTGTAGGGAATCCTAACTGTTGGGACGCTAAACTGAGCAGCAGTTCACACTGGGCTGAGAGCGGGGCATTGATTGTCCCACTCAATCGGGCTTCCCTCAGGAAAATGAGCAGAACCTTGAGACTGAATTTCGGCCCCCACCGTCTGAAGAGTCGGCGGAGAACACGTTACAGCCAGCTCCAGCAGCACTCATGCCAATTTATGTTCCAATGAGCATTGTTTGGCACGAGGCGGGACGTCCGCCCCTCACGGGGGGGAGGGGCAGCTCTCCAGTCACTCCCGCGCACGGTGCCGCAGTGGCCGGACGAGGGACTGCGGGGAGCTTCTTGGCATTAAGTGGCGAGGGTAAGGGGCAGGGGGGTCACAGGGCTGGGAGGGTGGGGAATGGCTGGAGGGTCGCAGTGTCCCTTCCATGTGGCGGGGGGCAGGGGGGAGGGAGTGGGGGGGGGGGGGGGGGGGTTGCGGTGGACTGGGGGAACGTGAAATTCTGGCCTTGTAATTCAATCCTTACGGCAACATAAGAACCCGTGTTTTTTTTTGTTTCTCTGGCTGATTTAATTGTGTTCTTTCCTTTGCAGCTAAAGAGATGGTCAGGGCCCCAGTGTTTATCGAGAAGCTGCAGAACACCGGGGTGGCCGAGGGTTACCCGATACGATTAGAATGCCGCGTCTTTGGCGTGCCATACCCTCAGCTCTTCTGGAAGAAGGATAACGAGTCCCTCATTCAGAACACGGAGAGAGTAAGGTGAGCGGGTTCGTGATTCCTGCCCAGGTTGCACAGCCGGGGGCTGAGCGTTGTGGTGCGCATGTACCTTTAAGGGTACATTTATATATAACATATATACAGTATAACACATTTAGCCAGAACACAGGTCGGACATGTCTGCAGAGTCTCCTAGTTACCATTGCTTGTATATTAGTCTTATCTTCAAGTTAGGAACCAACATTATTGTTTTACCAATCCTTGCCATATGATTGGTTCATTTACTGCAAAACAGAAAAATGCAACGTAGACCTTTTGAATCAAGACTCATTTTCATTAATTCATAAGGTGGCACGGTCTGTCTTTAATGCCCATCTCTGATTGCCCTTGGGCAGATTGGGGTCAGCTGCCTTCCTGAGTGGCTCAGAGGGCGGTTAAGGGCCAAATCGCATTGCTGTGGTTCGAGGGTTACGTGTCGGCCAGACCGGTAAGGAGGCCGCTAAGGAACCATCGGGTTCTTTTCAACAATCCAGCTCGTTTCATGGTCATCATTAGCCGAGCCAGCTTTTATTCCAGGCCTATTTAATGAGTTGTACCGAATCTCCCAGCTGGAGTGCTGAGATATGAACTCGCGTCTCTGGATTGCTAGTCGGTAGCATAACCACAGTGGCATAACTCGAAAACTTCCTTTTCGTAAAAGGAACTCCGCCCCCGCCCGCCGCCGCCCCCCCCCCCCCCCCCCCCCCCCCCCCCCCCCCCGCCCCCCACTAACAGCATTGTGGGTACACCTACACAGCAGGGACTGCAGCGGTTCACGGAGGCGGACTCACCACCACCTTCTCAGTGGACAATTAGGGATGGGCAACAAATGCCGGCCTAGCCAGCGACGCCCACATCCTCACGAAAGAATAGAAAAGAGACAAGTTGTAAAACCAAATCAACTGGAATCCACAAGTGGCCATTTAATGTCTGATGACTGGATAAATCTGTCATCTGATCCTTCCAAGAATGTTTGATCAAAGACACGGCTTCCTCTGTGGTGACTTGGCAATTATTTTCATTCAGTACATAAATAGCTATTAGTCTGTCCAAGGAGAACAATGACTCCTTCTTTGGCATCGGCAGAAGCCGGTTCCTCTTTTTTCAAAAAGAAATTCCCCCAACTATTTTCTAATAAGCTGAAATGCTAGGTTTGTATCTTCTGTAAACAATCGAATTCCACAAATTCCATCCACCTCAAAACTCTCTCCGCAATTATAACCCTCGCAACTCTCTCCTCAATTATAACCCTCGCAACTCTCTCCTCAATTATAGCCTTTGGCTAAGGTAGTCCTTCATCAGATTAGAAGGGAATAATTACAGTTTATTCAAATCGCTTCAATTTTGAACCCATTTAAAGGTAAACCTGATAGCCAAACCTCTTTTAAACATACGTATGTGGATATAATGCATATGTCTATTATCAAAGCACAGCCATTTTCCGCATCATTCTATATCTTCTGATGGTGATGCATTCATTATCAACTTTAACTTGTACTTATTTAGCACCTTTAAGGTTGAGAAACAGTAAAGATAGGATTGGTGAAACAATGGTATTGGTTCCAGTACAGCTACAACACTGGCATGTCGCTGGCAATGTGAAAATTGCCCAGGTGTGTCATGCATACAAGAAACGGGACAAATCCAACCCAGCCAATTACCGCCCCATCAGCCTACTTTCCATCATCAACAAAGTGATGGAGGGAGACCGCAGACACATGGGCACACCACCAAGGTCCCCTCCAAGCTCCACATCACACTGACTTGGAAATATATCACCGTTACTTCACTGTCGCTGGGTCAAAATCCTGGACCTCCCTCCCTAACAGCGCTGAGGGTGTACCTGCACCACGTGGACTGCAGCGGATCAAGAAAGCAACTCACCATCACCTTTACGAGGGTCATTAGGGATGGGTAACAAGTGCTGGCCGGGCCAGAGACGGCCCACATCCCAATGAGCAAATATTGTTTTAACTCCCCTTGGAAACATTGGACGGGATTCCCCAGACGCCAGTTTCCTAGCGGCCAGTTCCCACCACTGTCAGTGGGAATTCCTATTGAAGCCACCCCACGTTGGCAGGAAACCAACCGGCGGGACCAGAGAATACCCCCTGCCAGCGAACGGCCAGAGAATTCCGGCTCTTGTCCGTTTGTATGTGGAGGCCACCCTACAATGGGATTGGGTCTGAAATGCCTGAGATCAGGTCTGGGGCTCCATGATTCTATCAATGATGGTCTCCAGGAACCAGAGGCAGGTTCCATCCTCAAACTGTGGCTTATGAAATTGCCATCTGGCTGCCAATGGGTTGGCGAGTGTTCAAAACGACCTAGATGTTCCATTCATGGTATTTTGCGATAAACGTCGAGCACAACCCGCAGAGCTTGCACCTCCCTGCTCCCCTTCACCTGGTGGCCGCGGGATATTTTACGTCCATCTGGGATGGAGCTTCAATCTAATGTCTCGAGTGAGAGTTGGCACCTTGCGACAGTGCAGCACTCCCTACATACGGCACTGGGAACTTCAGCCTTGATTACATGCTCAAGTCTCTGAAGTGGGGAATGAGCCCTTGAGCTCTGGGCTCTGAGGAGAGGGAGAGGACTATCCTCCCCCCCCCCCTTGGATCATTGGCTGACCGGCCCCTGACTGGAACTCAAATGAAATGGTTTGGGGGAAACTCCAGTCACACCTACTCCATACTCCACCTTACCTAAGCTTCCAAGTTCCGAGCTTTATGTAAAATAAAAGTAGTCAGCGTGAGACATGTTGTTGTTGCACGGGCAATGGTCAAATTGGGGCAGGAAGCATTTTTCCAATTGGGTTATGCTTGATACAACAGAAACAAAAATAGAAGCAGGTGGAGGCCATTCGGCCCTTCGAGCCTGCTCCGCCATTCATTATGATCGTGGCTGGACGGTATTACTGTCCTGGACCCAGCGGGGGGTGAACGAGGTGTTTAAGGACTTTTATAGTAAATTATATGAGTCAGGGCCCCCCGGGGAGGAGGCAATTTCTGGACCAGTTGAGGTTCCCGAGGGTGGAGGAGGACCTGGTGGAGGGGCCGGGAGCCCCAATTGAGATTGTGGAAATAATCAAGGGGCTGGAGGGCATGCAGTCGGGCAAGGCTCCGAGGCCTGACGGCTACCCGGTGGAATTCTATAAGAAGTTTTCAGAGATATTTGCTTATTGTAGCTCCATTCTGCTTGGGTAACAGTGACGCCTTTTCATTTCCCAGCATGCACCATGACAACAAGGGTTACATCTGCCTGCTAATTCAGCCAACCACAAAGGAGGATTCTGCATGGTACACCGTGTCTGCTAAAAACGAAGCTGGGATCATATCCTGCACAGCCAAGCTGGACGTTTACAGTGAGTCCAACTCTTCCCTTTGACAACTCAATCCCAAAAAGAGTAGCGTCTTCACTGATTTGACAGAAAAGAGGTAAAGAAGGGTTTGCATTTATGTAGCGGCACAGGGCCTCGATTTAATGTCTCTTCTGAAAGAGGCCACCTCCAACAGTGAAGCACTCCCTTAGTACGACAGCGGGGATTTTGCGCTCAAGCCCTGGACCTGTAACCTCCTTAATTTGTGTAGCACCTGTCACATCCTGGAACTGTCCCAAAGCCTTCATACAGTCAATGATGTACAAAGAATGGAACGTAGAGGGGCCTGATTCTAAAGCTTAAAGGTCATGATAAAAAGCTTGTTTGAGGACAGCGACATTGAAAGATCTGCCTTTTACACAGTCCCAGTGCGCATTACAGCCAATCAAGTACTTTTGAAGAAGTACAGATGTTTCGACATAACTGCAGTGGTCAGGTTGTCAGACCTATGTTCATTGTGTCAGGGTCTGGCTCAGCGTGACAATTTGAATTGCTGAAAAAGGAGACCTGTCGAAGCTTTTCGTCTTGCACTCATCAGGACACTCCGCAAGAATACTGATAATAAGGGGGAACGACGATTTATATTTTATGAGAAGAAAGTACTGATTGGTTAGAAAGCAGATTCTGAATGTTTGAAATTTAAACCAGGCAGTTTGACTCTGATTGGTCAAGGCGTTCCCCTGAGGAATGAACCAGCGACTGGCAATCACTTATTTTGTTCAGCTGAAACAGGCGCAATGTGTGTACATGTTCTTTCTGTCTGCAAAGACCAGGTATGTGTCAATACATGTAGCTTCCAGTGCATATAGATCCACCACACTGCAAGCCTGGCTGACAATCATAAATTGGTTGTCGACGTCATTCTTGGCACACTGAAGATTATTTAGCAAATGTTGTCCAATCACGGAATCGCATCTAATGTTGGACACTGTGTTTTGAATTTTGCAGGTGTGGGCTGGCTGGGTATAGTCTGTAACTTGCCCACTGCACCCAACGGCTGAGATACACTGTTTGATACGATTCGGCAATTGTTGGGACGTACGGCCTACATACCGAGCGTCGCGCTGGCACTGAAATTCTAAACACATTACTCATTTGTGTGATAGGCTGGATGGCTTTTTGGCTTGATGGCAGCATCCTGTTAGTGGTGAATGCCATTTATCTTGCTGCTGCATAGTAGCAGCGTGAAGCAGCGAGCTTCATCTGTTGCTTGAATTCTTGAGATAACTGCCCTTCCAGGGTAATCTGAGGAACACGGGACACTTTTCAGAGCCAAATGTGATGGCCTTCTTGAGTTTGTGCAATATTTCACGTGTGAAATGATCTGATCAGCATTGCCCTTATTTCGCAGGATATCTTTGACGCCCCCTATTTCAGCATCAAGCTTGCACGGTGGGCAAATGGCTCGTGCCCTATTTGTGAGGTTGCCAATAAGGCCTATATTCACAGGGCCCTGTACTTTGCAGACAGAAAGAACATATACACACATTATGCCTAAATCAGCTGAACAAAATAAACAAAAGGCATTTGCTGACTCGTTCCTCAGGGCAATGTCTTGACCAATCAGGTTCAAACTGCCTGGTTTGCATTTGCTTGGCAGTTAACTGTCAGTCACCATCAACTGGTGCATTCTCCATGGTAATGCCTCTGCCAATCAGAGTCTGCTCACCTACTAATCAGTACTCCCTTATTTTACAATATAAATTGTTGTTCCCCATTATCAGTATACTTGCAAATGGTCTTGATGAGTGATAGACGGAAATCTTCGGCATGCCTCTTTTTTTCAGCAACACTCAGGTCTGTGCCACGGAACAACTTTAATGTTTTGTCTCGTCAGTTTGAGTGTTATCCCCAGCAATGATCTGAATTCACAGACGCTCTTGCTCTATTTATAATGCTCTCTGATGGAAAGAGTGTCTTGCATTTTTAAACCACTTTTCGTGACCTCCAGGCTCATAGACCCAAAGTGTGTTATACCCAACCGGAGAGGTCTCTTTCCTTGTCTAATTGCTGATATCCTTTCTTTTAACCTTCAGCCCCTCAGTGGCACCAGAATCCCAGCTCCAAGCCGAAGAAAGTGCGGCCCTCCGCTAGCCGCTACGCAGCGCTCACCGACCAAGGACTCGACATCAAGTCGGCATTCCTGCCGGAGGCTAACCCCACCCACCTGGGCCCTCAATCCAACCTCGTGGAAAGCGACGACCTGTAGCCGAACTCTTGGAGAGTGGGAGCGCGAAAGAGAGAGAGAGAGAGAGAGCGGGAGGAAGAGGACGTATCAGGATGACAAGCCGATGGGAGAGGAACTGCCTCTTGTTGAGGGGGGTGGGGGGTAGGGGGAGAGGGGGGGGGGGGGGGTGACTGCATCCAGACCATCATTTTCCGTCAAGTCCGTACACACTGAACGCCTTTGTTTTCTTTAAAAATATGCATCAGTACAAAAAAAACTTAAGTATGGGTTAAGGTGAAGACATTTCGTAACTGCGATGATAGAGACGGCATCGGTGGCTGGGCCAGCTGGCATTGGATAGAGCAGGATTTTGCCACATTCATACATTTTGTTACCCATGTCTCACCTTGCATGGTTGGATTATTAAGTAGGTATTTTGCTACACAGTGGCTTCAATTTATTATAAACCATTATATACACATTGTTAAAAGGATATATCTCAGATAATCAGCGTCACCAAGTGCCTGAGCTCAAAAACTATATTATGCAGGTAAGTGTGTGATGTATTCTGTGAGTGATAACTCTCTGAGCAAGGGGTTGTGTTTTTTTTTAAATTTGGACATGGGTTATGGTAAAGGGGCGAGAGAGGTGTGGTTATTTGTGCAGACTGGGAGTCCTCATTCAGATCCAGCTTTCAGCACACCTGGGGAAATGTAAACAGGGTTCCCCTATAACGCAGCAAAAGGCCCAATCAACTCATGGGGCGCAGGCAGGTATCTGCTGGGCCTGTCAGCTCTGTATTTCACATGGACAGCGCTGCACTTTCTCAGGCAGGAGTAGCCTTGCCTTCCCTCTGGGCGAACGGCAGCAGATCCACCTGCGATACTGGGGTCGAGTAATCGGCAGATGCACTTGGGGGAGGGGCGTACGGATGCACGTCAGGCAGGTGGTGTGGCAAGATCGGTAACGGTGCTCATTCTCCAGCCCTTGACTAAGTCGCCCCCACTCCCCACCCCCCCACCCCCCCAAGTACCTCCTTATTCAATAATCTTAATCCCTGGAAGAGTTTTCTTCCCAAGTGCACTCCATGGTGCGTTTAAGTCACTTACCGTGAAGTGGGGGCTCACTTCAGACTTTTAACGTAACAGTTGTTTTAGGGATGGGGATGGTTCCTTTTATCCGCAGTTGCGATTTGGGGAATGTTAATGGCTGAGAGGAGGTGCTGTTGGTTTGAGTTTTAGCCAGCTGGGCCAGTTGACAACGGGGAGGTTGTGTTGATGTGGTAGCATCTTAAAATGAGTTTGCCACGCGGGTTTTCGCTCACTTGCCTGGGAGTATTTTCCTCCTCGCGATTCAATGGACGCAGATTTGGAGACACGCTTGGGAGAGTGGTGACGGGGGAGGTCCACTGTCCTGGAAGCAAACGGTTATATTGAAAATGAATACAGGAGTTAGCCAAGGTGACACACACACGCTTTCCGGAATGCATTCCAGGTCTCAATTCGCAAAAGGAAATGTGCTAAACAGCCTTTTTAAGTGCGTCACCTTAACCCTTGTTGCGGATCGTTTTCCATTTGCCGACCCCAATTACCCCTCCTCGCCGGTGGCGGTGGACAAAACCCAAAACGTCCCTCTCTAAACCCGGGAGCGGCACTTGATCCAGGCCACAACAATCAGTTGGACTGATCCGGTCCAGGAAAGGAACACGCAGAAGCACTTTGGGAAACACGCATTCACTAGATGAGGATACAAGGATGCCTTGCCTTACATCGAAAATGACTGTACTCGAAAGCAAAAAAAAAAAACAATGCACACATTCATTATTTAAAACATGCAAGCGCATGTGTCTAATTTCAGCTCGGACCTTGCAACTAATCTGCCTTTTTTTTGCTTTGTTGTTTGAGGTATTACGTTGAAAGAATTGTTCTATTGCTATCTGGTATTGTATATCACAGCATTTTACCTTTCAATACTTTATGAAGAGAATCTGCAGACACAGTGCGACTGGTATCACCGGTTTAGCCAGCGTTTTAAGTCAATATTCAGGTTGACGCTGATGCATGATGGGTGAGAACGGGAAAAATGTGATTTGGTGATTTTGCGGGTGGGATTGCTGCCTCCAGTAAGGCCTTCGCCTGAGGCTCTTTGCATTGCGACCCTCGTATCAGCAGCCATTGGAATGGAGCTTGCTGGTGAATTCTGCAGGCTTCACTTGCCTTGGGCTGGCAGCTGGCTTTTCCTCAATATTGCGGCGGACGTTAACGAAAATGCTTCTTTTACTGTGACAATGTAAAGTTTTTAAAATGCTGCATTTGCTACTCCTGGCTTGTGATGATTATAAATTTAATAAAAATGCTGGAATAATTTGAGTGTCTGTGTTTATTTTTGATGGCCTGGCACACGGGTACCAGGTTGGACACATGCTGCTCCCCAAGATTAAGTTCATAAAATACTTCATAAGATATAGGAGCAGAAGAAGGCCATTCGGCCCACCGGGTCTGCTCCGCCATTCTATCATGACTGATGTGTTCCTCATCTGCTACCTACAATAGAACATAGAACATAGAACGATACAGCGCAGTACAGGCCCTTCGGCCCTCGATGTTGCACCGACATGGAAAAAATCTAAAGGCCATCTAACCTACACTATGCCCTTATCATCCATATGCTTATCCAATAAATTTTACAATGTTACAGGCCAAGAGCTGGATTGTGAAATCAGCCAGAGCATCGCCTGCCTAGAACACAGGGCCTAAGATCAGGAGTCGGCAATTTAGCCTCCTGAGCCTAACACCCTCAATGTGATCATGGCTGATCCCATCCTGGCCTCAACTCCACCGTCCTGCCCGTTCTCCATAACCCTTCAACCCATTACCAATTAAAAATCTGTCTAACTCCTCCTTCAAGTTAATTACTTCCCCTGCATCCACCTCACTCTGAGGTAGCGAATTCCACAGATTCACAACCATTTGGGAGAAGAAGTACTACTCCTCAAACCTGTTTTAAATTTGCTCCCTCTTATTCTGAGATTATGACCTCTCATTTTAGAATGCCCAACAAGTGAAGCATCAGCTCCACGTCTACTTGTCTTTTGATCATCGTTTGATTGTGAGCCTGAATCGGTGCCGGCCTGTTATACCCCTTCCCTCCCCCAGGGAGAAAGGTCATGAATTTACATAAGAACTAGGAGCAGGAGTAGGCCATCTGGCCCCTCGAGCCTACTCCGCCATTCAATGAGATCATGGCTGATCTTTTGTGGACTCAGCTCCACTTTCTGGCCCGAACACCATAACCCTTAAACCCTTTTTTCTTCAAAAAAATATCTATCTTTACCTTAAAAACATGTAATGAAGGAGCCTCTACTGCTTCACTGGGCAAGGAATTCCATAGATTCACAAACCTTTGGGTGAAGAAGTTCCTCCTAAGCTCAGTCCTAAATCTACTTCCCCTTATTTTGAGGCTATGCCCCCTAGTTCTGCTTTCACCCGCCAGTGGAAACAACCTGCCTGCATCTATCCTATCTATTCCCTTCATAATTTTATATGTTTCTCTAAGATCCCCCCTCATCCTTCTAAATTCCAACGAGTACAGTCCCAGTCTACTCAACCTCTCCTCGTAATCCAACCCTCTGAACTCTGGGATTAACCTAGTGAATCTCCTCCAGTGCCAGTACATCCTTTCTCAAGTAAGGAGACCAAAACTGAACACAATACTCCAGGTGTGGCCTCACTAACACCGTATACAATTGCAGCATAACCTCCCTCGTCTTAAATTCCATCCCTCTAGCAATGAAGGACAAAATTCTATTTGCCTTCTTAATCACCTGTAAACCAACTTTTGTGACTCATGCACGAGGACACCCAGGTCTCTCTGCACAGCAGCATGCTTTAATATTTTATCATTTAAATAATAATCCCGTTTGCTGTTATTCTTCCCAAAATGCATAACCTCACATTTGTCAACATTGTATTCCATCTGCCAGACCCTAGCCCATTCACTTAACCTCTCCAAATCCCTCTGCAGACTTCCAGCGTCCTCTGCACTTTTCGCTTTACCCCTCATCTTAGTGTCGTCTGCAAACTTGGACACATTGCCCTTGGTCCCCAACTCCAAATCATCTGTGTAAATTCTGAACAATTGTGGGCCCAACACTGATCCCTGAGGGACACCCTACCAGCAGCGGGATAGGTGTGGATGGTTCACTCTTGGGTCACTTGAAGCCTTTATGTCACCAATTAATGAGCAGTTGTGGGCCTCCTCCGGCTGTCCCAGACCTGCAGGCTCCAGGAGTGGTTCAGGGGCAGGGGGAAAACCTGGCAGTTCACCCTGCTTGGGACTTGGGCAGGAAGGGATGGGAGGTGGGGCCGTCAGGTTTTAAGGGCTCCTGTCCACATCTCATGACCTCCTCTACAGTCTGATCTCAACCTACCCCCCACCCCCCCAGACTCACAGCAATGAAGCTGATTCTCAACATGCCCTCTGAAATGGCCTAACAAGCCATTAGGTTCAAGGGCATTTGAGATGGGCAACAAATGCTGGAGCTGCCAGTCACACCCATCAAAGAATTAAAAGTTCTTATTTTAAAATTCACTTGCAGGGCGTGAGCATCACTGACCTAGACCCTGCATTTATTGCCCATCCCTAATTGCCCTTCGGAGGGCATTTGAGAGTCAACCATATTGCTGTGGGTCTGGAGTCACATGTAGGCCAGACCACGTAAGTACAGGCAGGTTTCCTTCCCTAAGGGATATTAGAGAAATAGGTGGGTTTTTAATGATCATTGTTTCATAGTCATCATTAGACTTTTCCTTAAACATTTTTTTAATTGAATTTGAATTCGACCATCTGCCATTGCGATATTCCAGAATCACAGAGTGCAGAAGGGGCCCTTTGGCCCATCTAGTCTGCACCGACACACCTGACCTGCCTTCCCGATCCCGTTTGCCAGCACTTGGCCCATAGCCTTGAATGTTATGGGCGTTCCAGGTGCTGATCCAGGCACTTTGCAACCCACCTCTACCACCCTCCCAGACAGTGCATTCCAAACCGTCACCACCCTCTGGGTTTTTCCTCAAACCCTCCCCCCCCCCCCCAAAAAAAAATCTCCAGCCTCTCACCTTAAACTTGTGTCCCTTGGTAACTGACCCTTCAATGAAGGGGTACAGCTGCTCCCTATTCACCCTGTCCATGCCCCTCATAATCTTGTAGACCTCGATCAGGTCATATATCATATATAATTCATGTATTGCTTGTTTGGCCCTTGTTCTGCACTATAACCAATTACTATTTGTTGATGTACCATTTGTCAATGTTCTCTGTCGATTATTCTTTGGCCTACTATGTACGTACTGTGTACGTTCCCTTGGCCGCAGAAAAATACTTTTCACTGTACTTCGGTACATGTGACAATAAATAATTATCAATAGCAATCAATTGTTCCTCAGGACATCCCAGTGTGGTGCCATTTATTGAATATTTCCTGTCAAATTACTCCTTCCAAAGTGTATCACATCACATTTTGCAGGGTTAAATTCCATCTGCCACTTGTCTGTCCATTTGACCATCCCATCTATAACTTCCTGTAGCCCTGGACACTCAACCCCACTGTTAACCATCCGGTCAAACTTTGGGTCATCCGCAAACTTACTTGTCAAAGGCTTTGCTGAAATCCATGTAAACTACATCAACTGCACTACCCTCATCTACACACTTGGTCACCTCCTCAAAAAATTCAATCAGATTTGTTCGGCATGTCCTCCCTCTGACAAAGCCAGCTGCCTATTCCTGATCAAACCTTGCCTCTCCAAGTGGAGATGGGGGTCTCTCCTTATTTAATGAATTTTCACATTGAAACAAGTGAACCACTTATGAAGGCAGTGACTTTTCTAAGAGAAAGACTTGCATTCATATAGCCCTTTTCAAGACCTCCATATGTGCTTGATGCCAATGAAGTACTTTGAAGTCTAATGAAGGAAACAGGTTGCCAAGCTGTGCACAGCAAGATCCCACAAATGTCAATGTGATGAACAACCAGATAATCTGTTGGCTGTGGCTTCAATCTTGGCCAGGAAACTGGGAAGAACATCTTTGAATAGGTCCTCACTTTTACCCAACAAGGCCTCAGTAAGGTTTCATCTATAAGATATCACAGGACCACAGACTGGGACTGTTTGGCCCCATTGTATCTGTGCTGGCTCTCTGAAGGAGCAATTAACCTGCTGTCACTCCCCAGCCTTCGCCCAGTAACCCTTCAGATAATATTCAAGTTCCATCTTAAATGCCTCGATTGAACCTGCCTCCACCACACCCTCGGACAGTGAATTCCAGAATCTAACTGCTCGCCGTGTGAAATAATCCCCCTTCATGTCACCATTGCTTCTTTTTCCCATCACCTTAGATCTGTGTTCTCTCACTCTCGATCCTTCCACCAATGGGAGCCCGCAGAGCGCAGAATCGGCACTATTGATGCTGGCGCGGTCGGCATGGCGCCGCCCAGGGGCCGCTCTATGGAGCCCCCACCCTCCACCCAGCGATTCTCCGCCCGGGATGGGCCAAGCGGCCGTACCAAAAAAAACCCGAGTCACGCCGGCGCCCTTCTAACGTGGTCTTACCCGGCGGGGCCTCGGCGTGGGGGGGTCCAACGGCGGGGGGAGGCCTCCGCGATGGCCTGGCCCGCGATCAGGGCCCACCGATCGGCGGGCTGGGGGGCTCCTTTGGTCCGCACCGTCCCCTGTAGCATTGCGCCATGTTGCATCGGGGCCAGCGCGGAGAAGGGAAGCACCGCGCATGTGCGTAAATCGCACCGGTCCCACCATGATTGCACGGACCCGCGGCGCCTATCTGACACCAGGATCGGCAGCTGGAGCTGCGTGGCTCGCCCCAGTGCCGTGCTGGCCCCCTATAGGGGCCAGAATTGCTGATCCTGAGGCCATGTTGACACCGTCGGGAAACGCGACGGCGTTTACAACAGCGTCATATATTTTGACATATAGGTTGCACTGACCTCTCACTCGGGACATTGTATTTAGGTTCAGGACTAGGTTGAGGAAATGGAACCTGGCATTGTTTGAGTACATGATTTCCCCCAAAGGGGTTAGGCATAATTTTAAAAAGTAAGGCATGGTGCGGAAGTAAATGCAAAACAATGAGTTTTCTTTTTAATCAGTCATATCAACCACCTGTATTTGTGTAACATCCTAATTACTCCCACCACACACATCCCCATTTAAAAAAGAAACATCCCCCCCCCCCCCCCAACTGACTGTAACGTGTGTTCTTTATCTGAATAAATAATTTTTCCAGATGGAGTAAGTTGAAATCGTAACCCATATCTGCAAAGATCTCTAATGAGATTAATTGTTTGACTGAATTAATCAATGTAACTATGTAAAAGGTATTCTTCAGTAATTGCAACATTTAGCCCAGACCACTCAGATACCATTTTGAACATCACCACAGTCTTGCTTCGGGTCCTGTTTAAATCCTGAAGGGGTTCCTGTTGAGACATATTACAGATGCATTCTGTTTCGTGCATAAAGAAATGCAGTTTAATTGCAACAAATCTTTAGAAGGTAACAGAAGAGAGACTAGTAACTTTGCACATCTGTAACCTGATACAAATTGAGCTTTCTTGCTCGCATTTTTTAAATTGTATCTGTAAATATTGTGTAGGGAGTATAATTAGTACAGTCTTGCACAAAAATGATCAAACTGGTAGCAAGTTCAGGCATAATGCTCCTATTATGGAGAAGGTAATTGCATAACTTGTAAATGTACTATACATATTGCAGTTTCAATTAATAAAATGGTTAAAAATTCAAAGTTATGGGAAATTATTTTGTTTAAATCCATGCTGTATTCCAACGTATAGTGGAAACGCTAATGTAATGTGTACTGTGCAGTGGTGAACATCCCAACTGTGTTCTCATCCCCTATCCCGTTTCACCTTCCGGGTGGCACAGTGGTTTGCGCTGTTGCTTCACAGCAGCAGGCCCCGGGTTCAATTCCCGGCTTGGGCGGGAATTGGTCTGTGCGGAGTCTGCACGTTCTCCCCGTGTCTGCGTGGGTTTCCTCCGGGTGCTCCGGTTTCCTCCCACAGTCCAAAGACGTGCAGGTTAGGTGAATTGGACATGATAAATTGCCCCTTAGTGACCAAAAGGGTTAGGAGGGGTAATTGGGTTACGGGAATAGGGTGGAAGTGAGAGCTTGAGTGGGTCGGTGCAGACTCAATGGGCCGAATGGCCTCCTTCTGCACTAGTTTCTATGTTCTAGTCAACACTTCGCCTCAGGATCAGAGAATCCCGCCGCCGCCCCATCTCTGTCCAGACCCCTCATGAATTTGAACGCCTCGATCAAATCTCCCCTCAACCTTCTCTTCAAGGTAAACAGTCACAGTCTCTTCAGCTATCCACACAACTAAACTTCCTCATTCCTGGAGCCATTCTTGTGAATCTTTCTGCACTCTTTCTAACCTTTCTTAAAGTCTGGTGGCCCGACCTGGACACAATACTCCAGTTGTGGCCAAACCAGTGTGTTATGTATCAGAGAATGCATCCCTGCTGGCGAGGCGTCATGTGATGAGCAGTGATGTCAGCAGAACGTTTGCGCGGGTTCGCAGTTCTCCCTCTTAGATTGTGTGAGCAACGTCCCTTAATAAAACCTCTCACCGTGCTTGTAAGAATCCAGGTCGTCGGCACCTCCAGACCTTTTCTCTCTGGGGCAAACTCGGAGATCTAACACGGTGTTTGATACAGGTTTAACTTAACCATTAACCCCACTCTCGTCTATCTGCCACCTTTCATTGATCTTCTTCACGTAGACAGCCAGATCCTGGTCTGCTCCTGGGCTCTTCTAGAATGTTATATTGCCTTTCCATGTTCACCCTACCCAAATCAATCACCTCACATTTCTCTGCCTCAAATTTCCATCTGCCACATATCTGCCCACCTCTTCCAACCTGCCCACGTCCTTCTGAATTTCTGCACAGTCCTCCTGTCCACAGTGCTTCTTGGTTTTGTGTCATCTACAAATTTTGATATTGTGGCCCTGTGCACCACGGTCTGCCTGTTTAATATACATCAAGAAGCGAGGGGTCCGAACACACCTACCCCTTGATGAGCTCCACTACAAACCTTCCCCCAGTACGGAAATGGTGGTGCTGCTGGCAATCGAGACCCACTGGCCTGTGATTGGTCGGGCAGCTCTCTGTAATTGGACTTCCTGTCACTCATAGAACATAGAATTTACAGCGCAGAAGGAGGCCATTTGGCCCATCGAGCCTGCACCAGCCCTTGGAAAGAGCACCCCATTTAAGCCCAGAACACCACCCCATACCCATAACCCAGCAACCCCACCCAACCCCTTTGGCCAATCCACCTAACCTGCACATCTTTGGACTGTGGGACGAAGCCGGAGCACCCGGAGGAAACCCACGCAGACACGGGGAGAACGTGCAGACTCCGCACAGACGGTGACCCAAGCCGGGAATCGAACCTGGGACCCTGGAGCTGTGAAGCGACACTGTGCTACCGTGCTGCCCACAGGAATTGCAGCACCCGATGGGATGCCGAAACCTGGGATTGAACCAGGGACCTTTAGATCTTCCGTCTGACGCTCTCCCAACTGAGCTATTTCGGCTGGTGAAATAGCTATTTCAGAGCTTGAAATCCCGCCTCAAAGCCATTGACAACTAATCGACTTAAATAATGGCCCTCGAGAGTCTGGGGAGTTTCCGCCTCACCCCTTGACCTATCTTTCAATTGGGAAGGGCAGGCAGGGGGAGGGGGGGGGGGGAGTGAGGACAATGGAAACTTATCCAACTGATAGAATCACAGAGTGTAGAAAGAGGCCATGTGCCCCATTTGAAAGGGCGATCGAGTGGGGAAAAGGTGGGAGAGTGGCACTAAGTCATGATGCTCGTTTGGAGAGTCGGTACAGACACGATAGGCCAAATGGCCTCTTTCTGTGCCGTAACAACACTGTGATTATGGGATACCCTGCTCATGAAGTCCTCTTTACCTCTTGTGGGAAATTACTGACCCAAAATGGTATTATAATATATTAAGGTGCTGTGTAAATATTGTGGGCGGGATCTCTCCAGATCCTCATGGGGCACCATTTAACTCGATTAGTTGTCAATTGACCTTGAGGCGGGATTTCAAGCCAAGTGACAGGAAGTCGGGAAATCCGTGAGCGTGGGTGCGCTGCCAGCGAAGCGGGTGGATCCCGCCGACGGAGAATCCCGTATTTCAAATCAGGAGAAACCTTGTGTAGTGGGAAGCGGGGTGGATGTGGTGAATGAGATTCACACGGTATTATAAGTTACCAATGTCACTCTGTTCCCAGTATAGATATGTACCGATATTGTAAGTGCAGTTGCACTACCTGACCACCAGGGGGAGTAGCTCTGGGAGTACTTGAGAGCTTGTACTGGGCTCCCCCCTTGGCTCCGCCCAGAACTCCTCCCCCTGGAGCTGCTGTATAAAGATCCGTGCCACAGAGTCAGCCAGCCAGTTTACCGGAAGTTCAATGGCTAACAGGCTGGCTCTATTGTAAGTATATTAAAACCGCTATTCTAATCCTACAAGCATGTGTCCGTAGAATTGATGGTTCCATCAGTGGAGTTGCGGGGTTAGAAGAGAGATATATTTGCATTTAAATTACCCGCCAAATGAATTTGAGATAGTGTACCTGCCAGCGATGACTCCCTGTGATGATGCGTTGTTAATGAACAAGGTGAGTCTCGTCCTTTCCATATGAGGTCTGTCTACCTTTACAGGGTCAAAGTTAACAACCTGGCTTCTCACAGTTGATGTGCAATCCCCACAAAACTATACTTAACTCCAAGAATATTAATCAGGGGCAGGTAAGGGTGAGGTAATGTTTGAGGGCAGGACAATAGAATTGCTTAATTTCGGGAAAGGATTACCGGATTACGCTCTATTATTTAAGGGTGGATATTGAGGTTGTTAATCCATTGATGCCCTGCTAAGTGTTCACTGTCAGATTGAAGGCGTGCCGCTAACACTGGTGATACTGAACTCATGACAGAGAACTGGGACTCTCAAAATTCCAGAGCCAGAACCATGATTCCGCAATCATGAGGCCCAGAGTTTGGGAAACCGAATGGGCTGTCACTGTGTTTTCCTCTTCCCCTTTGGACACTGCAGCTGAATGGAATTCTAGCAAAAATATCTTTGTCCTGGGGCCGTGAGCAACGTTGGCAAGGTCAGCACCTATTGCTGTTTCCCTGAGACAGTGAGGAGCTTGCTCCTCAGAGTGTTAGAGTCCGTTTCACCGTGGGGCATCCGTCGCCATCATAGTTAGGGAATTCCAGGATATGGAAGGATGGCGTGCAAGTTGGAAGGAGGTATGGGGCAAATGATGCTGTTCTCGCTGATAAAGCTATACTTCAATAATAAAGCAGACAGCCCATTTGGGAAGCCCTGGGGTGATGAAAGGCACCATATAAATGCAAGTGTTTCTTTTTTTCATGCCGGAAGTGGCATAGTGATTTGTTACTGAACTAGTAATCCAGAGACCCCCGCGGGGTATTACCTGTCTCAAAGCAACGTCCCAATAACCTCCCTCCCTTTGCAAGCTTGAGGTCCACTTAGTCTAGTGTCCCAGGACACAAACCGTATCAGGACCCTCTGGCCCTGGGATGCAAGAGTATTGAATCAAATTCACACCCTCAATCTCTTGTTTCTCTCCGCCACCCCCCAACCCAGTCCATCTGTATGCAGATAAATTGGAAAGGTGGGTAAAGGGGGAAATAAAGAGTAATACCGAATATATATCCTATCTTGCTAATCTTGTCAGATATTTACCACAATATGCATCAGATCCTCAACTCTACAAGAAACAAATGCCACTGTCACTTTGCTACCTTGCTCGGTTTTGTTTGTCTTCATTCGTTTATGGGGTGTGGGCTGGGCCAGCGTTTATTGTCCATCCCTGAGGGAATTTAAGAGTCAACCACATTGTTGTGGCTCTGGGGTCACATGTAGACCTGACCAGGTGAGGATGACAGATTTCCTTCCCTAAAGTGAGTCAGATGTTTTTTTTGGCGACAATTAACAATGCTTTCATGGTCATCGTTAGACTTTTTAATTAGACTTTCAAATTCCACCGTCTGCCCTGGTGGGGTTCGAACCCATGTCCTTCGAGCGTTACCCTAGGTCCCTGGATTACTAGCCCAGTGACAGTGCCATTGCACCACTGCCTCCACATAATCCAATGTAAACATAAAGCAAAGTCAGCAGGGGAGGGAGAGTTAGATACAAAGACATCGGCCAACACAAGTGAAACAAGGATTAGGGAAGTGCACTGCTTTGAGTATCCTATTTAACAAGGCGCATAGCTGCCTGTGGCTCATGTGAAGTCTGTTTTCACTAACCCTTGTAACCTTCCTTACATGAGGGAGATTTACTGGAGCAGTACATTTCACACCTACTGGGGGGGGGGGGGGGGCAGGCAATTGACTGGCTCCTCATAAAACATCCTGAAAACACTGTCATCCCTCCAAATTCTGCTTTCGACGAGGGATGTTTTGAATGGTACGCTGAAAGTTGCCAGCTACTGCCCTGCATAAATCCATCGCAGATTTCCCTGGCCTCGCAACCCAACAAGTACTCTTTCTAAAACAGAGAAGATTTGAAACACAGATGAGATGCATCTTCGGGTGGAGGGGATTGCGGAGGCTCCAGCACTAATTTTCAAATCCTCTCTGGCCACAGGATAGGTGCCGGAGGACTGGAGGAAGCCAATGTGGTACCATTATTCAAGAAGGGAGGAAGGGATAAACCAGGAGACGACAGGCCAGACAGTCTAACCTCAGTAGTGGGGAAACTATTGGGAAAAATTCCTTTTTTTAATAAACAATTTTAATGTGGTATTTTTGGCATTACAAACAGCAACAGTATAAAAACCATGTACAAAGAACAATAAACATAGTGCAATAACCGACTCCCATCCCGCCAAGACTTGCCTAATTGACCCCCTATTCTATGCTACCCTAACCCCCACCCCCACTGACGATTAATTCTCCGCGAAGTGGTCAACGAACGGTTACCACCTCCGGGCGAACCCAAACAGTGGCCTTCTCAAGGCGAAATTAATCTTCTCTAGGCCGAGAAAGCTAGCCATGTCTGATAGCCAGGTCTCCGACTTCGGGGGCTTTGAGTCCTTCCAAGCTAATAGTATCTGTCTCCGGGCTACCAGGGAAGCAAAGGCCAGAACGTCTGCCTCTTTCTCCTCCTGGATTCCCGGGTCTTCCGACACCCCAAAAATCACCACCTCTGGACACTTTGCCGCCCTTGTTTTCAATACTCTGGACATGACGTCCGCAAACCCCTGCCAATATCCCCTAAGTTTTGGACACGGCCAGTATTGGAAAAAAGTCTGAGGGACAGAATTGATCTTCACCTGGGGAGGCAAGGATTAATGAAGGATCATCAGCCTGGTTTTGTCAAAGGGAGATCATGTCTTACAAATTCGATTGAATTTTTTAAGGAGGTCACTGGGTGGGTAGATGAAGATAGTGCGTTTGATGTAGTCTACATGGACTTCAGTAAGGCTTTTGACAAAGTTCCATATGGGAGGCTGATCAAGACGGTAAGAGATGTTGGGATCCAGGGCAATTTGGCGAATTGGATTCAAAACTGACTTAATGGCAGGAGGAGGAGGGTATTGGTTGAAGGTTGTTTTTGTGACTGGAGGCCTGTGTTCAGTGGTGTACTGTAGATAGGCAGTGGTGTAGTGGTATTGTCACTGGACTAGTTAATTCCAGATCTAGAGTAATGTTCTGTGGACCCAGGTTCAAATCCCGCCACAGCAGATGGTGAAATTTGAATTCAATAAGAAATCTGGAATTAACAGTCGAATGATGACCCTGAAGCCATTGTCAATTGTCGTAAAAACCCATCTGGTTCACTAATGTCCATTAGGGAAGGAAATCTGCCATCCTTACCTGGTCTGGCCTACATGTGACCCCAGATCCACAGCAATGTGGTTGATTGTTAACTGCTCACGCAAGGGCAATTAGGGATGGGCAATAAATGCTGGCCCAGCCTGCAATATCCATGTCCCATGAACAAATAAAAAAAAGAGATAAGTGCTGGGCCCCTTGCAAGTCCTGAAAGATGTGCTTGTTAGGTGAATTGAATTCTCCCTCAGTGTACCCAAACAGGCGCCGGAATGTGGCGACTAGGGGATTTTCACAGTACCTTTGTTGCAGTGTTGTCTTGTATGTTGTGGCATTTCAAGAGCTCATCTACTTCTTAAATGTTGTGAAGGTTCCCGACTCTACCACCCTTTCAGGCAGTGAGTCCCAGATTCCCACCACTCTGGGTGAAAAAGATTTTCCTCAAATCCACTCAAAATCTCCTGACCCTGACCTTAAATCTATGCCATATTGACCCCTTCACAAAGAGAAAAAGTTTTTTTCCTATCCACGCAATCTATCTCCCTCATAATTGCGCACACCTCAATCAGGCCCCCACTCAGCCTTTCCTGTTCTAAAGAAAATATTCCCAGCCTATCTAGTTTCTCTTCATAGCTGAAACGCTCCAGCCCAGGCACTTTCCTGGAGAAACTCCTCTGCACCCTCTCTCGCCCTATAGCATTCTGACCAGAACTGTGCATGATACTCTAGTGTGGCTTAACGAGCGTTTTAAACAGCTCCATCTTAACCTTCCTACTCTCATATCCTATATCTCGGCTAATAAAGGAAAGTATCCCATATACTTTCTTAACCATGTTATCTACCTGTCCTGCTGCCTTCAGGGACCTATGGATATGCACCCTGAGGTCCCTCCGGTCCTCTGTACTTCATAACACCCTACCATTCATTGTGTGTTCTCTTGCCTTGTTGGTCCTTCCAAAATGCATCATCTCACACCTTTCAGGGTTTAAGTCCATTTGCCACTGTTCTGCCCAGCACGTCGATACTGTCCTGTAATCCAAGGCAAGGTTTATCAACGTGTGGGTCACTACCTGTGGATGGATCACCATCAGGTGTCAGGAGGGTTCACAGAGTAATGAGTGGCAGCGTTCGCATGGTGATCCCGATCACGGGTAGCGCACAATGACGGTTACCGGCATTTTGATTGAGAATGGCAGTCACTGCCGCGTTTTAATTGTCTTACAACACCAGGTTAAAGTCCAACAGGTTTGTTTCAAATCACTAGCTTTCAGAGCGCGATTCATCTGAGGAAGGAAGGAGCTGTGCTCCGAAAGCTAGTGATTCGAAACAAACCGGTTGGACTTTAACCTGGTGTTGTAAGACACTAAGTGCTTTTTAAATGCGATGAGGGTTTTTGCCTCTACCACACTTTCTCAGACCCTCAACACCTTCAAAGTGAAGAAAATTCTCAACTCAAAGAACAAAGAAAGTGATATGTTGGCTTGAGAGATGAACAGACACTTCCAACACAGATGAAGGTTCAATTCAATTTTTATTAACTACTTAGAACATAGAACATAGAACAGTACAGGCCCTTCGGCCCTCGGTGTTGTGCCGAGCAATGATCACCCTACTCAAACCCGCGTATCCACCCTATACCCGTAACCCAACAACCCCCCCCCCCCTTAACCTCACTTTTAAGGACACTACGGGCAATTTAGCATGGCCAATCTACCTAACCCGCACATCTTTGGACTGTGGGAGGAAACCGGAGCACCCGGAGGAAACCCACGCACACACGGGGAGGATGTGCAGACTCCACACAGACAGTGACCCAGCCGGGAATCGAACCTGGGACCCTGGAGCTGTGAAGCATTTATGCTAACCACCATGCTACCGTGCTGCCCTAAAACAAAAAAGAACTAACTAACTAACACACGATGACTGTGGGTCTAAATGATGCTAACTTAAACGAGAGACCTAAGCCTTGTCCGAACCAGTTGATTCTCTCAGCACGTGTTGTGAGTCTGTGCTGGGCTGGATGAGTTCCTGTTACACTCAGAGGCAGCACCCAGAATGAGCGGGAACCGTGGTGCCCTCTGCCTTTATAGTGTGTGTATTCTAACTGGTGATTAGCTGCGGTGTTTGTACATGTTGATTGGTCCCTGTGTGTGTCCATCAGTGTGTGTCTGCACCATGATATACTGGTGTATATTATGACAGAAAGAACAAAGAAAAATTACAGCACAGGAACAGGCCCTTCGGCCCTCAGAGCCTGCGCCGATCCAGATCCTCTATCTAAAACTGTTGCCCTCTTTTCTAAGGATCTGTATCCCTCTGCTCCCTGCCCATTCATGTATCTGTCTAGATACATCTTAAAGGATGCTGTCATGCCCGCCTCTACCACCTTCGCCGGCAATGTGTTCCAGGCACCCACCACTCCTCTCTAATCCTTCAACCAATTACTCTAAACCTCTGCCGCTTTTTAAAATCCTTTCGTGAGATGTTGGCATTGCTGCAAGGGGAGGTGGTAGTCTTGTGGTATTGTTACTGGACTACTAATGCAGTGACCCACCATAATCCTCGGGGGAAACCAAGGTTCGATTCTCGCTCTGGCAGATGGTGAAATCTGAAATCAATGAAAATCTGGAATTAAAAATCCAGTGTGACTCCAGACTCATTGTGATTCTTAACTGTCCTCTGAAATGTCAGTTCAAGGGCAATTATGGATGAGCGATAAATGCTGGTCCAGCCCAGCAACGCCCACATCCTGCAAATTAATCTTTAAAAAATTGCCCTGCTGTGGATCAGGAGTCACATCGCGACCAGATCAGGTAAGGAAGGCAGCTTTATGAAACCAATGGGTTTTTACAAGAATGCCATTAATTTAGAACTGCTGTCTCACAGCTCCAGGGTCCCGGGTTCAATTCCAGACTTGGGTCACTGTCCATGTGGAGTCTGCACGTTCTCCCCGTTTCTGCGTGGGTTTCGTCTGGGTGCTCCGGTTTCCTCCCGCAGTCCAAAGATGTGCAGGTTGGGTGGATTGGCTAAATTGTCCTTAGTGTCCCGGGATGTGTAGGTAAGGTGGGATACAGGAATGGGGCGGGGGAGTGGGACTAGGTAGGGTGCCCTTTCAGGGGGTCAGGGCAGACCCGATGGGCCGAGTGTCCTCTTTCTGCACTGTCGGAGTTCTATGGTTCAGTGAGTACAGGGAAATTCCCTGATCTAAACAACGTTGACAAAATTTACATTCTCAGGGCAATAAATGGTAACCTGTAGCCTCTGCACCCTCCACATCCCCCAAAAGGTTAGGGTGAGGGCAGACTTCATTCAAGAGTGTCTCAAGCCAGGTTCCTGGCTGAGCAAGAGGCAATGAACTCCAACCTCCCCACCACTCTGCTGCTGCCCACCTATTCTCTGTACGCATCAGAGATTGCTGCACCCTGTAATTATCATTCAAAATTGAACGACTTGCATTTGTGCGATCATGCAAACAATGAGCAGGATTCGGTCATCCGGCCCCTCAAGCCCACGCCGCCATTTAATAAGATCACAGCTGATCTGCTAGCAACCTCGAATCTGCATCCCTCCTACCCCCCCCCCCCCCCCCCCCCCCCCCCCCCGCCATTGCGCGCCCACGCCGACAGTGGGATCCTCTGACACGGCAACTGGCCAATGGGGTTTCCCATTCTGGACAACTCCACGCCTTCGGGAAATCCGGGGGCGTGAGTGCGCTGCCGGCGAAGTGGAGCGTCCCGCCGACTGAGAATCCCGCTCTAATGTTATTCATTAAAAAATTGTAACATTAGATTCATTACAGTTCAAAATGGACATTACCAAAAAGTTCAATACAGTTCAAGTCTTTTTCCAATGCAGCATGTGACACTGTGAGGTGCCTCAGTACGATTGCAATTGCACGTAATATTTCCAATATACATTCTCGAGGGATTTACACAGTTTCTTGCCTCTTGGTATACTACAGCCTGTGGACCTTAGACTATGGCCCCCTCCCCAAAGAGCCTTTGTGGTAGGTGCCCCAAACCTTAGTGCGTCCCTCAACACATAGTGCTGGTCCTTCCACGGTGCCAGTCTGCAACACTCGGCCCTGGATCTCTCCTCATGAACATAGAACATAGAAGGAGGCCATTCGGCCCATCGAGTCTGCACTGACCCACTTAAGCCCTCACTTCCACCCTATCCCCGTAACCCAAAAACCCCTCCTAACCTTTTTGGTCACTAAGGGCAATTTAGCATGGCCAATCCACCTAACCTGCACGTCTTTGGACTGTGGGAGGAAACTCGAGCCCCCGGAGGACACCCACGCAGACACGGAGAGAACGTGCAGACTCCGCACTGACAGTGACCCAGCGGGGAATCGAACCTGGGACCCTGGCGCTGTGAAGCCACAGTGCTATCCACTTGTGCTACCGTGCTGGAAGACCAGGAAATCACATAGAGCCTCACAGCCAATAAAGTATGGTCACTTGTTACAATGTCAGAGACGCAGCAGTCAATTTCCATGCAGCAAGGTCCCACAAGCAGCAGTCTGGTGGTGACCAATTAACCTGTTTTTCTAAAGGAATTGGTTATGTGGGTCAGGTCTCCACCACTCTTCTTTGCAATGGTGGCAAGAAGTGTTTTTGGAATCAACCGAGGACCGACACAACCTTGTGGTTTAAGCAACCCATCCAAAAGGTTGTAACCCAGGCACTACAGTACTGGCATGTCCATTCCAGATTACGCGCTCAAGTCTCTGGATTCAGGGTTGAATACTCAACCCTCTGACTCAGAGGGACGGGTGCTAAACTGAGCCACAGTTACCAATCATCACAGGAATAGCAAAATTCCAGGAAATAACGCTGCACTGTCAGCGACCTGATACTCGTCAAAGTTATTGGCTCTAATTAATTTTTTTGTTGCCCTGTTTCCTTCAGTTACCTTCCAAAGATGGGCTTCTAAAGTTGGAAAGGCTAAAATTGCTTTTAGCATATGAGAGGGAGTTACTAATCCTTCAGGGGAAGGGCAGAATTCCAAGAGACTGGTGCCCTGGGTATGGTTGTAAGGAATAAAAACATGAGTGATAATCACAGAAGAGGCATTTAACAAGGTGAAGGAGTTTCTGTGTCACCTGAGAAACCACACAATGTCCTGGTTTAATATGCCATTGGAAACAGGTCACGTCTGAAAATGCAGCGTTCCCCCAGTACTGAGACAAAATGTCAGCCAAAGTTGAATTCTCAAGTCCAGATGCACACCGCTCCAAGCTTCTGACTCAGAGACCACGTGTCATCGCCAGGTTGCAGCTGACACCTGTCTGTCTGTATATTTAATACCTTTGTAATTTAGCAGATTGGAATGGGAGGCTTTCACCTTTAACCTTTGCAAACAGTTTGAACTCCATTATACAATTACATGTGTACATGCAGCTTCAGGACAGATTGGTTGGAGGCGAGGATTTCCTTCACTTTCTCTGTGTTAACATGCTCTCTAACGATATCAAGTTCTTGACCAATCCACGTCACTCGATATCCACCAATGGCCCAATTCTTCCGAGGATTGGCAACACCGCCGTGTTGTCACTCTGCTCCTACTTTGCACCTTCATGCTGCAGCTCCACACATCTGGCCAGGACTTGCGTGGCGGGAACAAGTTAGATGCTGGGAATTCTGTCGTGAGTGCCATGAGAATGTCGCTTTTAGAAATGTTTGGATGCTCATATTACTGCAGTGATGTCAGAGAGTGGGTGGAGCTGGGCTGTCTGTCAGCTTTTTACTTTTGTTTTAGGCTGTTTGCTGCAGGGTGTGTTTTAGTTTCGTTTTCAGAGCTGGATAGCTGCAGTGACAGCCAGAAGGGGTATGAATCTCTCTCTGTAATCTCAAGACTGTAAATCGATCCCGGTGATTTCAAACTAATAACAGGAGTGACTTTAACCTGATGTGCTTCTGGTAAAAGGTGTTTGAAGTCGTATGGATGTTAAAAGGAAAGCTTAAAGGATTACCTAGTGTTGTAGTCTTTGGGAGTTGTATTTAAATTAATGGTTGCTAAGATGTTCACTGTATGTTTTAAAAAGGTTAACTTGAGTTCATAGAATAAACATTGTTTTGCTTTAAAAAATACTTTTCCATTTCTGCTCTGCCACACCTGTAGAGTGGGCCATGTGCTTCCCATACCACAATCTATTAAAGGTTGTGGGTCAGGTGAACTCCATGATACACTTTGTGGTTCTCTAAACCCTGGCCCATAACATGAGTAACTCACCTCCTGAACCCCCCCCCCCCCAACTCAAAGCCTCTACACCACCTACAAAACACAAGTCAGGAGCGTGATGGAATACTCTCCACTTGCCTGGATGAGTGCAGGTTCAACAACACTCAAGAAGGGCGGCAAAGTGGCACTGTGGTTAGCACTGCTGCCTCACAGTGCTGAGGACCCGGGTTCAATCCCGGCTCTGGGCAACTGTCCGTGTGGAGTTTGCACATTCTCCCCGTGTCTGCGTGTGTGTCACCCCTACAACCTAAAGATATGCAGGGTAGGCAGATTGGCCGCGTTAAATTGCTCCTTAACTGGGAAAAAAATAATTGGGTGCACTAAATTTTTAAAAAAAACAACACTCAAGAAGCTCGACACCACCCAGGACAAACACCTTCCAAACCCACGACCACTACTATCTAGTAGGACAAGAGCAGCAGATACCTGGGAGCCCCACCACCTGGAGGTTCCCCTCCAAGTCACTCACCGCCCTGATTTGGAAATATATCGCTGTTCCTTCACTGTCGCTGGGGCAACATCCTGGAACTCCCTCCCTAACAGCACTGTGCATATACCTACACCACCTGGACTGCAGCGGTTTATGAAAGCAGCTCACCACCAACTTCTCAAAGGCGATTAGGTATGGGCAATTAATGCTGGACTATCCAGCAACGCCCACATCCCTTGAAGTAATAACAAAAAGTGTTCAAATATTTGTTTAAATATAACACCCCAATTTTTTTTTGAATAAACATTTTATTGAGGTATTTTTGGTATTATAACAACAACAAAATAAACAATGTACATGAAACTATAAACCTAGTGCAAAAGCCGTCCCCTTCCCTTACAGGTCCCACCTTTATTAACCCCCAACTGTAAGCTAAACTAAACCCCCCCCCCCCCCTTCTGCTGACGATTAATTTTCCGCGAAGAAGTCGACGAACGGCTGCCACCTCCGGGCGAGCCCTAACATTGACCCTCTCAAGGCGAACTTGATTTTCTCCAAACAGAGAAAGCTAGCCATGTCCGATAGCCAGGTCTCCGACTTCGGGGGCTTTGAGTCCCCCCAAGCTAATAGTATCCGTCTCCGGGCTACCAGGGAAGCAAAGGCCAGAACGTCTGCCTCTTTCTCCTCCTGGATTCCCGGATCTTCTGACACCCCGAAAATCGCCACCTCCGGACTCAGTTCCCCCTCTTGTTTTTAACACCGTGGACATGACATCTGCAAACCCCTTAGCGGTAGGAGCGGGAAGGTTGACACCTGTTTACGTAGGAAGTCCCGCACCTGCAGATATCTGAATTTGTTTCCCCTCGCCAACCCAAACTTCTCCTCCAGCGCCCTCATACTCGGAAAGCTCCCCTCTATAAACATATCCCCCATCCTCTCAATCCCTGCTCTCCTCCATATCCGGAACCCCCATCCATACTTCCCGGGGCAAACCAGTGATTATTATAGATTGGGGACCAGACCGATGCTCCCTCTGCTCCCACATGTCTCCTCCATTGCCCCCAGACTCTCAGGACAGCCACCACCACGGGGCTGGTGGAGTACCGTGCCAGCGGGAAGGGCAGAGGGGCAGTTACCAACACCCCCAAACTGGTGCCCTTGCATGACGCCGCCTCCATTCGCTCCCATGCCGACCCCTCCCCCACCACCCACTTCCTGATGATGTCTATATTCACCGCCCAGTAATAGTTACTAAAATTTGGCAGCGCCAGCCCGCCCTCTCCCTGACTCCACTCAAGCATTACCTTCCTTACCCGCGGGGTCTTGCCCGCCCAAACGAAGCCCGTGATCACTCTGTTGACCCGTTTAAAAAGGACCGCGGAATAAAGATAGGGAGACAGTGAAATACAAAGAGGAATCTCGGGAGGACCGTCATCTTCACCGTCTGTACCCTCCCAGCCAATGACAACGGAAGCGCGTCCCATCTCCGAAAATCGTCCTTCATTTGGTCTACTAGTCGGGCCAGATTTAATTTATGCAGCCGGTCCCATTCCGGCGCCACTTGAATGCCTAGGTACCTAAAGCTTCCCCCTACTAATCTAAACAGCAGCTCCCCCAATCCCCTCTCCTGTCCCCTCGCCTAGACCGCAAACATCTCACTTTTCCCCATATTTAGCTTATACCCTGAAAACCGGCCAAATTCCCTGAGAATCCCCATGATTTCTTCCATCCCCTCTATTGGGTCCGATACATAGGGAAGCAGGTCGTCTGCATAGAGCGAGACTCTGTTCTCCACCGCCCCCCCCCCCCCCCCCCCCCCCCCCCCCCGCCCCACAAGGTCTTCTGCATAGAGCGACACCAATTTGTTTAGCGTCCCGGTGGATTTTCCTTCGGATTGCTCTGAGCAGTGGATTAATCTTCAATTCCTGCAGGACCCCAGGGTCAAGCCCATTGGGTTGGCAATCACTAACCTGCATGTGGAACAATGTTCATTGCTTCATTTGCTTATCCAATCGGACAGAGTAATTGCTGAGGACAGTCAGATTTGAATGGCTGTGTGTCAAGAACGATTTGATAATATACTTGACTGTATCTTGATAAATATTCATGGGAAGGGATTATCCGGTCACCATCCGACGCCATAACCACGTCCGGTGATCGGCCAGAGTGAAGAATAACCGATTCCGACCAAATCGGGGGGTGGCTCCGCTTTGGCAATGCTCCGCCCCCTCCAAGGACACTCTCCAGGTACGCTGCACCACGTATCGACAGCCTCAGGACATTGCCTGAGGGCCCCCCCCCCCAACCCAATGCTCCGCTCCTGACCAGACGAGTTCCCGACGCCGTGGGTCGCTCACGGTCTCACCCATCGGGAACTCGGAGCGGCGACTGCGGACTCAGTACAGCGCCATCACAGTGGGGGAGGGCCGATCTGCGGGCAGGGGGTGGGGACATTAATCGGGACTAGGGGGTAGGCGGGCTGGCCGAAGGGGGAGACTATTTTGCAGGTCAGGCCCGCGGAGCGCCCACCGCCAGGCAGCACGGCTGCGCGCATGCGCGGCCACGGACCCGGCAATTCCCCGGAGCGTATCGGCAGCTGGAGCCGGGTGCTCTGCGCTGCCGCCCTGCTGGCCCCCAGCAAAACGGGGAATCGGTGACCATTTTGCGCCATTCTCTCTGCCGTAAAACGTCACCGTTCCCACTCCAGCGTGGGGACATAGCCTCACAATCGGAGAATCCAGCCCATGTTATTTAATGTAAAGATAACAAAAAAAAACTATTAACAGAGCACATCTCATGAAGAATGGTCCGTTCGATCCCCAGCAATATGTGGAACAAGGCTGCCACCTCCTGTTCGGATGAGGAAGTTCCAATGAAGACTAAATAAAATTGACGACCGCTCAGATTTCAATAATATTACCTCGTACTTATATAGCACATTTAATTAACAATACCTGTTATATTCTAGAAAGCCAGTTAGTGAAGGATCATATCAGAGCTAATCTCTACTGGACAATATTCGGTTTGGGCTGATAACTTGAAGTGAAATTCACATCATACAAGAGTCAGGCGTTAACCATCACCCCTTGACATTCAATGGCATTATCATCACTGAAACCCCCACTATCAACAACCTGGGGGGTTACCATTGATCAGAAACAAAACTGGACTAGCCAAATGTGGCAACAACAGGTCAGAGGATTGGAATTCTGCAGCGAGTAACTCACCTCCTGAATCCCCAAAGCCTGCCCACCATCTACAAGGCACGAGTCAGGAGTGTAATGGAATACTCTCCACTTGCCTGGACGAGTGCAGCTCCAACAACACACAAGAAGCTGGACACTGTTATGCTTCTTAAATGAATGCTAGAAGTTGTTCAGCAGTTGAAGGATGGTTTATTGTGCTCCACAATAAATGACTATGTTAGCTTTTACTTACAGAATAGCGCTTGTAAAGATACTGCTTTTCTATGCTCTGCAACTAGGCCTGACCACACTCGCAGCCCTGAGCTCAACTTCCGTCCCTGTCCTGCTCCACTGTCTCTCCAGCCCAAGTGAGCAAGGGCGGGCCTTCGGCGTCACTCTTATATGTCCCCGTGCTGCCCCCTGGTGGTACTCCCATTTCCCATCAGCCCCTTCTGTACACACTCAGGCGAGGATCACTACAGACACCATCCAGGACAAAGCAATCCACTTCATTGCAGCCGTGTGCACCATCTACAAGATGCACTGCAGGAACTCAGCAAGCTTCCTTTGACAGCACCTTCCAAATCTGCAACCTCTACCACCTAGAACCCTGGATGTCAAGAGACATAAAGGTCAGGATCAAGAAAAACGTGAAGCTGATGGCAGATACCAAGGACTCAATCCGGCAGAGTCCCTCAAGGAGTACAAAAAGTGCATGGGGGGAACTTAAAAAGGAAATTAGGAAAGTTAAGAGTGTACATGAAAAAGCTTTGGAGAATAAAATAAAGGAAAACACAAAGCTTTTCTTTTTAAAGAGATAAACAGCAACAGAATAACTAGGGAAAGGGTAGGGCCAATTAGGGACCATATGGGTAAACTGTGTATGGACCTGGAAGATCACAGCTCCAGGGTCCCAGGTTCGATTCCCAGTTTGGGTCACTGTCTGTGTGGAGTCTGCATGTTCTCCCCGTGTCTGCGTGGGTTTCCTCCGGGTGCTCCGGTTTCCTCCCACAGTCTAAAGATGTGCAGGTTAGGTGGATTGGCCATGCTAAATTGCCCTTAGTGTCCAAAATTGCCCTTAGTGTTGGGTGGGGTTACTGGGTTATGGGGATAGGGTGGAGGTGTGGGCTTGGGTAGGGTGCTCTTTCCAAGAGCCGGTGCAGACTTGATGGGCCGAATGGCCTCCTTCTGCACTGTAAATTCTATGATTCTATGTGGGCCATGATCCTCAATGAATACTTTGCGTCGGTCTTCACAATGGAAAAAGATGATGCAGGTGCAGACACCAGGATGGAGGACTGTGAAACATTAGAGGAAATTAATATAGAGAGAGGAGGTATTAGCAGGTTGAGCAGTCAGAACAGTGGATATGCCCACAGGCGGTTGAATAAACTCGGTTTATTCTCACTGGAACGACGGAGGTTGAGGGGCGACCTGATAGAGGTCTACAAAATCATGAGGGGCATAGACAGAGTGGATAGTCAGAGGCTTTTCCCCAGGGTAGAGGGGTCAATTACTAGGGGGGCATAGGTTTAAGGTGCGAGGCGCAAGGTTTAGAGGAGATGTACGAGGCAAGTTTTTTTACACAGAGGGTAGTGGGTGCCTGGAACTCGCTGCTGGAGGAGGTGGTGGAAGCAGGGACGATAGTGACATTTAAGGGGCATCTTGACAAATACATGAATAGGATGGGAATAGAGAGATACGGACCCAGGAAGTGTAGAAGATTTTAGTTTAGACGGACAGCATGGTCGGCACGGGCTTGGAGGGCCGAAGGGCCTGTTCCTTTGCTGTACTTTTCTTTGTTCTTTGTAGGCCCGGATGAGATGTATCCCAGGGGTGTTGAGGGAGGCAAGGGGGAGATACCAGGGGCACTGCCGATAATTGTCAGATCCTCTCTGGCCACAGGTGAGTTGCTAGAGGACTGGACGACAACTGACATTGTGCCATTATGAAAAGAATGGAGGTCAGGATAGACCAGGTAATTATACGCCAGCCAGTCTAACCTCGGTGGTGGTGGGGGAAGTTACTGAAGAATTCTGAGGGCCAGAATGTATCTGCATTTGGATAGCCACCGATTAATCAGGGATAATCCACATGGATTTGTTAATGGAAGGTCATGTATGACAAATCCAATCAAATTTTTTGTGGAGGTAACCATGAGTGTTGATCCAGAGGGCATTGATAAGGGTACCAAAACTGTTCACAGTATTTCAGGTGTGGCCTTGTACAGTTTTAGCAGGTCCTCCCTATTTCTATATTCTATCGCCCTTTGAAATAAAGGCCAACATTTCATTTGCCTTCCCAATTAGCAGCTAATGTTGTACGCTTGCTTTTTGGGATTTATGCATGAGGATCCTCAAATTCCTCTGTGCTGCAGTCTTTCTCCATTTAAATAATATTCAGCTCCTTTATTCTTCCTCCCAAAGTGCATAACTTCACATCTTCCTACATTATATTCCATCCGCCGAATTTTTGCCGAATGACACGCCTAACCTGCGTGTATCCCTCAGTCAGCTCTTTGTGTCATCCTCAATAGTTGCCTTCCCACCGATCTTTGGCAAGATAGCGTATTTACGTCCCTCGTCTAAGTCATTCATACATATTTTCAATGACAGTCCAAAGATGTGCAGGTTAGGTGGATTGGCCATGCTAAATTGCCCTAAGTGTCCAAAAACGTGAGGGAAGGGGGGGTTACTGGGTTATGGGGACAGAGTGGAGGTGTGGGCTTAAGTAGGGTGCTCTTCCCAGGGGCTGGTGCAGACTCGATGGGCCGAATGGCCTCCTTCTGCATTATGAATTCTATGATTGTGGCCCCAGCACTGATCCCTGTGGCCCTCCGCTAATTACAGGTTGTCACCCTGAACATTCCCCTCTTATCCAAACTCTCTATCAGTGAGCCAATCCTCTATCCATGTTAATATGCCACCCCCAGGGCAGCAAGGTGGCGCAGTGGGTTAGCCCTGCTGCCTCATGGCGCCGAGGTCCCAGGTTCGATCCCGGCTCTGGGTCACTGTCCGTGTGGAGTTTGCACATTCTCCCCGTGTCTGCGTGGGTTTTGCCCCCACAACCCAAAGATGTGCAGGGTAGGTGGATTGGCCACACTAAATTGCCCCTTAATTGGAGAAAATAAATTGGGTATTCTAAATTTATTTTAAAAAAATATACCACCCCCAACACCGTGGGCTCTTAACTCATGAAGCATCATTTTGTGTGGTACCAGATCGAACCCTGTTTGGAAATCCAAGTATATTGGGCGCGATTCTCCATTGGCTGAGCCGAAATCGCGAAACACAATTGGGCGGAGTACAGGACATGGCCCCAAAATCATGGCGGGTGCTGATTTGACGCCAAATCGCAATTCTCCGTCACCTCGACAGCAGTATCAATGTGATCCGGAACGCATGTACAGTAAACAGCGTTTGCATGTCATTAGTCGGCCCGACCCGGTATTCTCCGGGGGGCCTCCGCGATTCTCCGTTTCCGATGGGCAAATTGCCGAAGGCGGGGTTTACGTGTGCTTTTAAAAACCGTGAAACTGGCATTGTGGCGGCTGAGGGAGAGAGAGGGGCTTATGGTAAGTGTCCAACACCGCCAGAGTTTGCTGACACTTGTGCCGCTGGCCGGGGGGGCTTCTGCCAGGGCCGGGGGGAGTAGCTGGGGGTGGCCAGGAGGTGGACTCTGGGGTCGGGGTGGGCGGGCACGGAACTCCATTGCCGCAGCCGGAAAGGCAGCCATGCAGCTCCAGCCGACCCATCAGCTGCATGGGCGTGCTCCAGCATAACCAGTGCCATCTTGTTGGCTGGGATGAGTGTGTGTGGGGGGAGTGTAATGTGTTGGTGCGGCTGCAGCTTGTCAGCCTCCCAAGTGTCAATCACGGACCCGGCGAATCCCGCACCGTTTTTCATTGGAATTGGTTGTATTTCATGTGTCTCCGGTACTAGCCCCTCCACAGTCGCTGAATCGATCCAGGTGCGGCGCAGGTTTTGCTGTTCTGAAAGTCTACGGATTCTGCGTCGGCATCAACACCTGGGGCTGAATTCTCGGATTTGAAGACTATCGTGTTAACACCAGCGTGGGAACACAGTGCAAAAGCTGCACCGATCCTCCGTCTGGTGGGGGGGTTAGCAGTGAAGACCCCGGCTTTACCTGCGGATACGGCCGGAGAATACCCGGGTCCGTGGCCACGCTTGCGCACGGCAGTGGCCATGCAACATGGGGCCGACCGTTCACGGACCCGGCCTGCCACATATTGTCCCCCCCCCCCCAGTATTCCCCCTCTTGCCAACCCCTCCCAGTGCCCCAGCCCCCGTCAAGCCCCCCCCCCCCTCCCTGCCCGCGGAACGGCTCCCCCCGCCCCAGATTGTGGCGGCGCTGGGCTCGGTCCGCAGCCGCCACGTTGGGTTCACGGAAAAAATGAGCATGAGTTACCCACGCCATCAGGAACTCGGCCCATTGGGGGTGGAGCATCGGGGGTGGAGCATCGGGGGAGGGCCTCGGGTGACGTCCCGATGCCGTGTTTTCGAGGGGGAGGGGAAGAATCGCAAAAGCGGCGCCGGCCCCCATTCCGCACAAACGGGGATTCTCCGGCCAATCGCCCAAACGCGATTTGACCTATTATGCTTCTTACCACCTCAAAAGAATTCTAATAACTTTGTCAGGCATGATTTCCTCTTCATGAAGCCAAGCTGACTCTGTTTGATTATATCGCACGTTTCTAAATGCTTTGCTATTACTGTTTTTTTAAATATAAGGGCGGTTGAATCAAAAGCTCTCGTAACATTTAAGAAGTATTTAGATATCCACTTGCGCTGCCTAAATCTCGAGGGCGATGGGGAAGTGCTGGAGAATAGGATTAGTGCAGTCAGATCTTTGTTGACAGGCGTGGACACGAGGGGCCGAATGGCCACATTCTGTGCTATAAATGTCTACGAATCTAGACTTTCAAGGGCAGCAGTGGGAACACCATCATAGAACATAGAGCATAGAAAAATACAGAACAGAACAGGCCCTTCGGCCCACGATGTGCCGAACCTTCGTCCTAGATTAATTATAGATTATCATAGAATTTACAGTGCAGAAGGAGGCCATTCGGCCCATCGAGTCTGCACCCAGCTCTTGGAAAGAGCACCCTACCCAAGGTCAACACCTCCACCCTATCCCCATAACCCAGTAACCCCACCCAACACTGAGGGCAATTTTGGACACTAAGGGCAATTTATCATGGACAATCCACCTAACCTGCACATCTTTGGACTGTGGGAGGAACGTTCTGCAAGTTCCTCTCCAAAGCACTCACCTTCCTTCGCTGTTTCTTCACTGTCAATGGGTCAAAATCCTGAAATCCCTCCCTAACAGCACTGTGGGTGTACCCACAACACATGGGCTGCAGCGGTTCAAGAAGGTAGCTCACCACCACATCCTCCAGGGGGATAAAGAATGCTGGCCGAGCCAATGATGCTCACATCCGTGAAAGAATATTAAAAACTCAGTCTAACGTTTATTTTGAGTGAAAATATACGTCTCCTAACTCAACGACAGGCCAGCATCAGTGACTGTCTCTTCACATCTGCTCACTTCCCTTTTAATACCCTTAATACAATCAAACGCCGCTGATAGACATTGAAGAAACTTCACAGTCAAAACGTGACCCCCTCCAAGCCACCTCGAATAGGACAGGTGATCAGACAGGTCAGTCAAAGAGGTAGGTTTAAAGGAGGAGGGTTAGAGAGGTTTAGGGAAGGAATTATGGTGGCTGGCAGCTGAAGGCACGGTCACCAATGATGGAACGATGAAAACCAGGAAGTGCCCTTCTTATTCGCAGTGAAGAGCCAGCGGAGGAAGTCTGCCCTCTCCTGTTGGGAAACCAGCACTGCAGCTGCAGCAGAGACCACCCTGACGTTAAATTCCTTCCTGCCAATTTCAATGTTCTCCTCAGACATAAGAACATAAGAACTAGGAGCAGGAGTAGGCCATCTGGCCCCTCGAGCCTGCTCCGCCATTCCATGAGATCGTGGCTGATCTTTTGTGGACTCAGCTCCACTTTCCGGCCCGAATACCATAACCCTTAATCCCTTCATTCTTCAAAAAACTATCTATCTTTACCTTAAAAACATTTAATGAAGGAGCCTCAACTGCTTCACTGGGCAGGGATTTCCATAGATTCACAAACCTTTGGGTGAAGAAGTTCCTCCTAAACTCAGTCCTAAATCTACTTCCCCTTATTTTGAGGCTATGCCCCCTGGTTCTGCTTTCACCCGCCAGTGGAAACAACCTGCCCACATCTATCCTATCTATTCCCTTCATAATTTTATACCTTTCTATAAGATCCCCCCCCCCCCCCGCATCCTTCTAAATTCCAACGAGTACAATCCCAGTCTACTCAACCTCTCCTTGTAATCCAACCCCTTCAGCTCTGGGATTAACCTAGAGAATCTCCTCTGCACACCCTCCAGTGCCAGTACGTCCTTTCTCAGGTAAGGAGCCCAAAACTGAGCACAATACTCCAGGTGTGGCCTCACTAACACCTTATACAATTGCAGCATAACCTCCCTAGTCTGAAACTCCATCCCTCTAGCAATGAAGGACAAAATTCCATTTGCCTTCTTAATCACCTATTGCACCTGCAAACCAACATTTTGCGACTCATGCACTAGCACACCCAGGTCTCTCTGCACAGCGGCATGTTTTAATATTTTATCATTTAAATAATAATCCCTTTTGCTGTTATTCCTACCAAAATGGATAACCTCACATTTGTCAACATTGTATTCCATCTGCCAGACCCTAGCCCATTCACTTAACCTATCCAAATCCCTCTGCAGACTTCCTATATCCTCTGCACTTTGTGCGTTACCACTCATCTTAGTGTCATCTGCAAACTTGGATACATTGCCCTTGGTCCCCAACTCCAAATCATCAATGTAAATTGTGAACAATTGTGGGCCCAACACGGATCCCTGAGGGACACCACTAGCTACTGATTGCCAACCAGAGAAACACCCATTAATCCCCACTCTTTGCTTTCTATTAATTAACAAATCCTCTATCCATGCTACTACTTTACCCTTAATGCCATGCATCTTTATCTTATGCAGCAACCTTTTGTGTGGCACCTTGTCAAACGCTTTCTGGAAATCCAGATATACCACATCCATTGGCTCCCCGTTATCTACCACACTGGTAATGTCCTCAGAAAATTCCACGAAATGAGTTAGACACGACCTGCCCTTTATGAACCCATGCTGCGTCTGCCCAATGGGACAATTTCCACCCAGATGCCTCGCTATTTCTTCCTTGATGATAGATTCCAGCATCTTCCCTGCTACCGAAGTTAAGCTCACTGGCCTATAATTACCAACTTTCTGCCTACCTCCTTTTTTAAACAGTGGTGGCATGTTTGCTAAGTTCCAATCTGCCGGGACCACCCCAGAGTCTCGTAAATTTTGGTAAATTATCACTCGTGCATTTGCAATTTCCTTAGCCATCGAATTCCCGTAACAGCCTCCCCGAACAGGCGCCGGAATGTGGTGACTAGGGGCTTTTTACAGTAACTTCATTTGAAACCTACTCGTGACAATAAGCGATTTTCATTTCATTTCATTTAATTTCTTTTAGCACTCTGGGATGCATTCCATCAGGGCCAGGAGACTTGTCTACCTTTAGCCCCATTAGCTTGCCCATCACTACCTCCTTAGTGATAACAATCCTCTCAAGGTCCTCACCTGTCATAGCCTCATTTCTATCAGTCACTGGCATGTTATTTGTGTCTTCCACTGTGAAGACCGACCCAAAAAACCTGTTCAGTTCCTCAGCCATTTCCTCATCTCCCATTATTAAATCTCCCTTCTCATCCTCTAAAGGACCAAAATTTACCTTAGCCACTCTTTTTTGTATTATATATTTGTAGAAACTTTTACTATCTATTTTTATATTTATATACAGGAAGTTCCTGCGTTAACTTGTACAAGGAGAAGAATTTGGCAAGGAACACATTAAGTATATGGATTATTTGCCAATGTTAAATTTGGTTCACCTCACCTTCTTTCTTCCCAAGTTAGAGCGTGAATTAGAATTGAGCCTGCTGGAGTCAGCGGGATAGTGTTCCCGAGCCCCGCCATCCTGAGAATTCAGGGCAAAATCTTCAACCAAGTTATCACCCCCCATTCCACCCAAACTCTCACCGTGTCTTTTCTAGAGAAAGGTGCCCCAGCCAACAGTTAAGCAGAGATCAGCCAAAGCCTGCTCCCCTGCCTGGGCCATTCTCTGAGGGTGCTGGAGGGTAAAGTGGCCATACAGTGCCACCTGGTGACCACAGCCTGCAATTACCCATCTCTCCTTGTTCCCACACTTCTGCTCTTACCCCATTCCCTCCCCTCCCAGAACCATGATAGGGCTCCCTCCTCCTCAACTTCCACCCCATCGGCCACCGTATTCAACATTTAGTCTCCGTCATTTCTGTCAGCTTCCTTGTAAAGCTACACCCTCCCCTCCCTCTGTCAGAATTCAGACAAGATCATTCCCTCCACACCTGGCCCAATCCTCAATCACTCCTGACGCCCCCTCCCTTTCCTATGGCACTGTTCCTTGCAAGCGCAGGATATGTAACACCTGTCCTTTTACCTCCTCACGTTTCGTTGTCCAGGGCCCCGGAGCCTACCGCTTCAGCAGCCAAAGGCAATGTATGTGGTGCGGTTGCTAAAGCAGCGACGGCTGTGATGAGTTGGGCTGGCTGGGCCGATGTGGACTGCGCTTGATGCAGTGTAGCGAGAGACAGACCTCCAACACTTGATAAGATGCAACACGATTTTCTCTAACGTCTTAACTATTATACATGTTCAACTGTTGGTTGACACTATGAAATGAAAAAAAAATGAAAAACGCTTATTGTCACGAGTAGGCTTCAATGAAGTTACTGTGAAAAGCCCCTAGTCGCCTGTCCGGGGAGGCTGGTACGGGAATCGAACCGTGCTGCTGGCCTGCCTTGGTCTGCTTTAAAAGCCAGCGATTTAGCCGAGTGAGCTAAACCAGCCCCAGCCCCTGCTGACTTGACTGGAGACCTGGTACTAGCCTAACCAGACTTACTAGCTACCGCATGGTGTTTGCACTGGCTAGCTCACGAGCTCTGACTGTCTCAGAGGCTGGGTCCCGAGAGAGCGGGAAAACTGGTGCCCTCTGGCTTTATAGTGATTGTGTCCTGTCTGGTGATTGGCTGCTGTGTTCTGTGTGTTTACTGGTCATCCTGTGTGTCAATCATTGCCTGTCTGCACTCCATTATATACATAGATGTCTATTATGACAGGCTGGGCATTGTGATACCGCTTCACGGCGCACGCAGCATCCTAGCAGAAGCGTGGCCATCAATGGGCAGGTTTGGGCAGAATTCTGGGTGCTGTCGGCGCCAGCCTCGACTCAGCCAGCAGAGGGAGCTCCAAGGGCACTGAGCGTCCATTGTAAATGCTGGATGACAGATTTTTTACACTGTACACTAAACGTACCATTCCTGGGAAGCTAAAATTGCCTCTACCACTAAATAAACAGTTGTAAATGCTCCTGTGATCTCTGCTCCCTTTATATTCAAAACATGGGCTGATTCTTTCACAAGACCTCTAAACTGTTGTTTTCCTTCCTCCCAAATTCTTTACACCTTTCGAACCCACGACTCGTATTGCTCACTAACTGATTCCTGATTTATATAATCCTCTGGTTTACGTTTTGTGTCTTGCTGGAGTTCTGCACCGTAGGCCCCGAACTAAGAATGAAATGACTTTTTTTTGTCGATTTATCACAATATCTCTTTTAAATTGGGAGCGTACCCTGCCGGCAGAAATAATATTCTTTTTTTTTTAATTTAGAGTGCCCAATTCATTTTTTCCAATTAAGGGGCAATTTAGCGTGACCAATCCACCTACTTGCACATCTTTGGGTTGTGGGGGTGAAACCCACGCAAACACGGGGAGAATGTGCAAACTCCACACGATCAGTGACCCAGAGCCGGGATCGAACCTGGGACCTCGGCGCCGTGAGGCAACAGGGCTAACCCACTGCGCCACCGCGCTGCCCCTGGCAGAAATAATATTCAAGAACAAAAAAAATCATCCCATGGAGGCTGGAAGGTCCCGGAGGACTGACAGGGATTAGATCAGAAGTAGGTCCTGAAGTCTCGCAAAACCGTTCCTTAATTCAACTGATCAACACCTGAACTGCGTCACAGCTCCACCTCTCCGCCTCCGTTCCACATCTCTTGGTGCCTTCACCCAACAATAATCTATCCGCGTTGGGAACATGTGCAGTTAACCCAGAGCCTTCTGGGCCCGCGGGTTTCCTAACTCTAATCACCTCTTTAGACTCGGATTTTAGATTCGGGACTGTTTTCATTAGAGCGGCGGAGGTTGAGGGGCGACCTGATCGAAAGGTCTACAAGATTATGAGGGGCATGGATAGAGTGGATGGGCAGGCACTCTTTCCCAGGGTGGAGGGGTCAGTCACCAGGGGGGCATAGATTTAAGGTCGGTGGGGCAAGGTTTAGAGATGTGCGAGGCAGTTTTTTTTTACACAGAGGGAGGTAAGTGTTACCAGGGGAGGTTGCAGAAGCAGACACATTAACAGCGTTCAAAATGCATCTTGACAAATACGTGGATAGGATGGGATAGAGGGATATGGCACTGGGAAGTGCTGAGGGTTTTGGCCGAGGTTGGTGTCAAGTGAGAGTACCTTTTCAGAAATGGGGGTTTATAAAATAGCTGCAGTGGATGTACCTTTAAGAAATGGGTTTTTATCAAATAGCTGCAGTGATGTCAGAGAGTGGGTGGAGCTGGGCTGTCTGTCTGCTTTTACTTTCACTTTGGGCTCGCAGCTACAGGGTGTGTTTAGTTTCGTTTTAGATTTGGAGAAGCTGCAGTCACAGCAAGATGTGTATGAATCTCTGCAAGCTAAAGAATGTTCATTTGATGATTTCAAAGAGGTTCTCAGTAGTGAAGTTAAACCTGATGTCTTTCTGTAAAAAGGGTTCTTTTTGTCTTTTGGATGTTGCAAGGAAAGATTAAGAGTTACTTAGAGAGTACTGTATTCTTTGGGGGACTTATTGGGGTTTTTCTTAAATAAATTTAAGAATACCCAATTATTTATTTTTTCCAATTAAGGGGCAATTTAGTGTGGCCAATCCACCTAACCTGCACATCTTTGGGTTGTGGGGGTGAAACCCATGCAGACACGGGGAGAATGTGCAAACTCCACACGGACAGTGTCCCAGGGCCGGGATTCGAACCCGGGTCCACAGCGCCACAGTCCCAGTGCTAACCACTGCGCCGCATGCCGCCGACTTATCGGTGTTGATAGTTGTTAAGGTGTTTACTGTGGGTTTATAAAGTGTTAATTGGTTTCATAAATGAACATTGTTTTAATTTTAAAGTACTGTAGATTTCTGTTGCATCACACCTGTAGAGTGGGCCGTGTGCTCCCCATAACCACAATCTATTAAAAGTTGTGGGTCAGGTGAACTCCGTGATACACTTTGGGGTTCTCTAAACCCTGCCCCATAACATTGGTATCACGGCCGGTACAGGCTTGGAGGGCCGAAGGGCCTGCTCCTGTGCTGTATTGTTCTTTGGCAGGAGGGAGAAACAAGAGCTCAGCGGGTAGCACTCCTGCCGTAAGTTGTGCAACGAGGGTATGGGTTCACATGTCACCCTGGGGATTTGGGCACCTAATCCAGCCTGACGCTTCACAGCGCAGTCCTGGGGGTTGGTGCTGTACTGTCGGAGGTGCCCATGGCATTGTGAGGATGGATAGGCTCTATCAGAAATGGATGAGAGATAACCTGATAAAGCAGACGTAAGGAAAACATTTCCACTTGCGAGGCGGGGGGGGGGGGGGGGGGGTAAGCGGGGTGTCGGTGTTTAAAAGTAGCAGTCCTAAAGATAAGATAGTCACTTAAGGCATTTATGCAAAATCTGGATAAACCAGAAGGAAGAAAGATAGAAAAGGACATGCTGATAGTGTTAGATGAAGTATTGGTGCGAGGACTCTCATTTGAGTGTAAACACCAGCACAGGTGGGTTTGTCTAAATGGCCTGTTTCTCTGATGTACCTTCCACGTACTCAAAAGGGCTACGTGCGATTTTCAAGTTTTTCAAAAGGTAAACCTGACCAAAGTCTCCCAGGTACGATGACACGCCTTTGGGTGAAAAAAAAACAATGCCCACGTCTCCACAATTATTCATTAACTTTTGTGGTCACAGGAGTGGTTTGATAATGAATTTGCATGCAGCTTGTTTGCATAAATGCTGAGTAAATGATCCTTCAGTCCAATCAGTGATACGCTAACAAAGCTTTGCTAATTACTATGCTTACCCTCCGTCACACAATACAGCGGTCTGTTTTTCACCTGTGATGCGCTATCAATTGTACTAAAGACACAAATGGGTACAAGAGAGGCTTTATTACAGTTAGATGTTTATCCTCCGACTGCAGCTGGTAGAATGGCTGCTCAGGAGAACTCATACATATTTATACGGCTCTTTGTGGGCGGAGCTAGCCGGCAGGGGCTACCGGCGAACCTGTCGTACAGGTACTGCTGTACATCCCCTAATACAGGCACACACACAATTACACAGTGGATCACCACAACCTGTGTTACCTGTTCTCAGATCCTTGGACACGGCACCCGTTGTCTGTGGATGATATCGCTCAAGTTTCTTCAACGTTGCAAAGTTAATTCCATCCCTTGTGTATCAGTGCATGTGGGGTGTGCGAGAAACCTCCTGGCAATATCAAATCGGCAGTAGTTACCGACCTTTTAAAAAATGCAATCATTTACTGCATGTGGGCGTCATTGATCGGCCAGCGTTTATTGCCCATCCCTAGTTGCCCTTCACCTCTGGGTGGGGAAAGCAGGGAGGCAGGTTTGCTGAAGCACTGGGCAACAACATTCCACTAAAAATCACTGGAACAGATTGTTTGTTTTTTATCTTATTGCTCTGTGGGGTGTCAACTGGTGTGTCACTTCCAGGGTGTCCAGGTGGCACTGCCGGAGTGGCAGGCTGGCAATGCCAGGGTGTCCAGGTGGCACTGCCGGAGTAGCAGGCTGGCAATGCCAGGGTGTCCAGGTGGCACTGCCGGAGTAGCAGGCTGGCAATGCCAGGGTGTCCAGGTGGCACTGCCGGAGTGGCAGGCTGGCACTGCCAGGGTGTCCAGGTGGCACTGCCGGAGTAGCAGGCTGGCAATGCCAGGGTGTCCAGGTGGCACTGCCGGAGTAGCAGGCTGGCAATGCCAGGGTGTCCAGGTGGCACTGCCGGAGTGGCAGGCTGGCAATGCCAGGGTGTCCAGGTGGCACTGCCGGAGTGGCAGGCTGGCAATGCCAGGGTGTCCAGGTGGCACTGCCGGAGTGGCAGGCTGGCAATGCCAAGGTTCCAGAGGGACAGCTAGGACGCCACCCTGACCTGCCGCCGCTCCTTCGGGGGTCTCTAATAGCCTGGGAGATTCCTCCAGGTGCCATTACGACTGGTTCATATTTGCAGAAACCAGGGGCCGGATTCTCAGCCGGCGGGATGCTCCGTTTATGCCGACAGCGTCGGGGCTGCCCCGCGATGGGGAACCCCATTGACCAGCCGGCGAAACGGAGAATCTCGCCGGCGGGCTGCACCAGGAGTTTGGCACGGCGGGACGGAGAATCCAGCCCCGGTACTAAATGGGGGTGAGGTCCCCGAGGCGCGACAATTAAGTCCCAGGCGCGGGGAGAATATTTAAATGAGCAGATCTGGATCACGCTCGGTGAGGGCGAGATCCAGATCGCGACGCCTCGCGAGACTCCGTTAAATCTGGCGAGGCGTTTCCAGTGTCACAAATATCACAAGAGGCCCCTGGCGAGATTCAACGACCTCGTCGCAACACCAAGTTGGGCGCGAGGCAGCCATTAAATCGCGCCCCCTATCACAGTCGCAGAATCGCTTCCTTTCAGTTGTTGTTATTTACAACAACTACCGAGCATTTTAGTCGTGCTGTCGTGTGTTCCAATCTCACTGTTTACGGCGCTGTTCCGACACTGGCATCTGAAGGTAGGAAGTAGGAGCATGACTGGGCCATGCGGCGCCTCCAGCCTGCTCCACCATTCAACTATATCACTGCTACCTCAATGTCGTTTTCCCACACCATCCTCATATCAGGGCAGCACGTTAGCATAGTGGTTAGCACAGTTGCTTCACCGCTCCAGGATCCTAGGTTCGAATCCCGGTTTGGGTCGCTGTCTGTGCGGAGTCTGCACGTTCTCCCCGTGTCTGCGTAGGTTTCCTCCGGGTGCTCCGCTTTCCTCCCACAGTCCAAAGATGTGCAGGTTCGGTGGATTGGCCAGGCTAAATTGCCCTTAGTGTCCAAAAAAGGTTAAGTGGGGGTTACGGGGATAGGGTAGAGACGTGGGCTTGAGTAGGGTGCTCTTTGTAAGGGCCGGTGCAGACTCGATGGGCTGAATGGCCTCCTTCTGCACCGTAAATTCTATGTTTCTATATCCTCTGGTGCCTTTAATATCTGGAAATATCTGGCAGCTGCCAGAAGTCGTGACACATTTTTAAGGCTTGTTGCAGTTCATGCATCAAATCATCTTTACGAAAGAAAAGCAGCTTTAAAAGAAGACTCTAAATTAAAATAAACTGCCCTGGCCTCTTGTCGGTCCGTTTCTCTGTCGATTGACAGCTGAATGTAGTGGAGGAACTTTAATGGATCACGACACCTAGAATATGGCAGTATGGATAATAAATCCTTTCTCAGTTAATTTCCATCTGTGACAGTGCGGCGCTCCTTCCAAATAATACCAGACTGCCGTCTTGATTGGGCAATTAAATACGTGAGATATGGCACAAACTGACATTGGCAATCTTCTGAGTCAGAGACCTGAGTCTGAATCAGAGACGAGTGTTTGTGTCTGAGACAAGCAAACAGGTGATAAGTCTGGTTGCTTGAACAAGTACAAAAAAAGCAGATTACAGCAGAGATTCAAAATCGGACGCAAAACGCGGCAAAACACATAAAAAAACAAGGCAGCAATTATGGAGAGGGAATCACAGAACTCATCACACAAGCTTGCCACTCCCACATTGAATCTGGAAACAGCTCCCGCTGCCTCAGGAAGGCAGACAGCATTATCACGGACCCCTCCCACCCAGACCTTCCCTTCTCCCAGATCCTTCCATCAGCCAGTAGGTACAGAAGTCTGAAGACCAGCACATCCAGGCATAGAAACAGCTTCTTCCCCACAGCTACAAGACTCCTCAACGACTCCCCCTCGGGCTGATCTGCTCCCTGTAAGAACACTATTCACGACGCCCTATGCTGCTCTTGCTCATGTATTTGCTTTGTTTGGCCCCTTGTTCCGCACTGTAACCAATCACTGTTTGTTGATGTACCATTTGTCAATGTACTCTGCCGATTATTCTTTTGTTGTCTACTATGTACGTACTGTGTACGTTCCCTTGGCCGCAGAAAAATACTTTTTACTGTACATGTGACAATAAATTAAATCAAATCAAATCAAAGTTGAAGTTTTAAGTCAACCTTGCAAGGTGTTAGAGATTTAACCATTTTTAAACGGATCCGGAGACAGTATAAAGAACAAAAAGGACGGATCTGTGATAGGGTAGAGAGCAGGAGACATTCAATGGTGTGGCGCTAACAATTGCACACAAAGACTCGAGACATTTACAATCGAGGCTTTATTGCTGTGTGATGCTATTCCTCCGGCGGCAGCTGTAGAATAGGATCTCAGTGACTCACACGCATATTTATACACAAGCTCCCTGTGGGCGGAGCTAGCCGGCAGGGGCTTACCGGAGGAACCTGTATTACAGGTACAGCCATACATCCCCCTACTGCAAGCACACATATCTACAGTGGTTATATCACCACAAACGGCAAAAGGGATGATGGGAAAAGGGAGATGTGTGGCTGTGCAAGCAGGCTTTGGCAAACGTTTGTTCATTTTAATCCAGTTAAATGTGTTCCAACTTACTTTATGCTACAGGAATGTCTAAATTACAGTCTGTCAGCATCTCCAATATAAATTACCAAGTAAAACTATAAATATCATCCCTTCCTTTGCTTCGAGCAAGCTTCCAGATTGAATAATCATTTGGATTTAGCTGTGTATGGTGGGATGTGCCACCCTTTGCACATTGAAGTCAATAACTGCGCTTTAATATAGGGTGGCACAGCGGCAAAATGGATGGCGCCGAGGACCCGGGTTCCATCCCGACCCCGGGTCACTGTCCGTGGGGAGTTTGCACATTCTCCTCATGGGTCTCACAACCCAAAAGATGTGAGGGCAGGTGGATTGACCACGCTAAATTGCCCCTTAATTGGAAAAAAAAACCTGTATATATCTATTTTTAAAACTGCACCTTAATATAAATTAATCCAGTGATTCGGGGCTGGTTTAGCACAGTGGGCTAAATAGCTGGCTTGTAAAGCAGTCCAGGGCAGGCCAGCAGTGCGGGTTCAATTCCCGTACCAGCATCCACGAACAGGCGGCGGAATGTGGCGACTAGGGGCTTTTCACAGTAACTTCATTTGAAGCCTACTTGTGACAATAAGCGATTTTCATTTCATTTTCACAAATAAACAAAGTTTTTCAGACGCAGGCAAAGTTAGACCAGGCCATTCTAGCGAAGAGGAAATGCTGACCACAAAGCTTGGTCCAATGGACTCAGTCAGGTCCCATGGTCGGCTTGGTGCAGAGCAAGCATGCCAGAATCACATTCCCTGACTTCCGGTTGCGGTGATGTGGAGTTAAGCCGCACGTTCGGAGGCTCCCGCTATTTGTGGTCTTTTGGGCTCTTTTAAGGGCCCGTAGCAGAGCTGGTTGGACTTTTCCCGGTGGGGGGACACATCTGCTGAGCCTATCTGCCGGTGGATGGACTGGACCAGGAACGGGGCGGTCAAAAAATCGGCTTTGGAGCAAAGAAAGTTGCGAGGCAGGAAGAACAAGATAGAGGCGTGCGGGGAACCGACAGTGTGGCAGCAGTGGGCGCAGGAGCAGCAGGAGCTGCTTCAGAGAGCTGAAAGCTGAGCTGCTAGAACCGCTTAAGGCCTCACTGGATAAGCTCATGGTGACTCAGATGGCTCAGGGTGCAGAGATCCGCGAGTTACGGCTCAAGGCCTCGGAGAACAAAGATGAAATCCTATGCCTGGCAGTGAAGGTGGAGTCGCACGAGGCGCTTCACAAGAAATGGCAAGCGAGGATGGAGGAAATGGAGAACCGCTTGCGGCGGAAGAACTTGCGGATCCTGGGCCTCCTGGAGGGGCTGGAGGGATCGGACCTGGGGGCCTATGTGTTCTTGATGCTGAATCGCTAATGGGAGCGGGGTCCTTCCAAGGGCCCTTGGAGCTGGAGGGTGCACATCAAGTGTTGGTGAGAAAGCCCAGGCCGAACGAGCCGCCAAGTGGCGGTGCTGGTCCGTTTTCACCGCTTCGTCGACCGAGAACGTGTGCTGAGATGGGCTAAAAAGGAGGAGCAGCAGGTGGGAGAACGCAGAGATCCGGATTTATCAGGACTGGAGCGCGGAGGTGGCGAAGGAAAGGGCTGGTTTTAACCGGTCGAAGGCAGTGCTGCACAAGAGAGGGGTGGAGTTCGGCCTGTTACAGCCGGCACGCCTCTGGGTCACTTATAAAGATCGCCGGTACTATTTTGACTCCCCAGAAGAGGCCTGGGCCTTTGTCCAGGCAGAGAAGCTGGACTCGAACTGAGGATTTTTGGGGGGGTTGGAGACTGATGTACATCGTCCGAAGACTCTGTTCTCCCTTGTACTTCTCTGTTGGTTTTTTTTCTTTTTTGGGGGCTTTTCTATTATTTATTTTTGTTCCTGTCTCTCTGGTAGAAAGCTGGGGGGATGTTTTGTAGGCCCGTTGGGACGCGCACCTTTTTCTTTCCCGCGTTTTGGGTCGAGGGGCGGGGTTTAAGTTGGAAGCGCGGGCTTTTACCCGCGCTGGAGGCGGAATGGGAGGGGTCTGTACCGGTCGGGGGGAATGGTGGTTGGGTTACACCCGGGGGGGGGGGGGGGGGGGGGGGGGGGGGGGGGGGGTCGTTGGGGTGGCAGGAGCAGCCAGGGTCAGCAGGAGACGGCTGACTGACAGAAGTACGATGAGAGGGGCAACGCAGCTAGGGAGCCCCTAGCTAAGGGGGGAGGGGGGTGTTGGGGGAGGAATAGGGGGGGGGGGGGGTACCGGGTTGCTGCTGGAAGGGCCGAAGGGGAACAGATGGTGCTGGGGGGGGGGTCGAGATGGGGATCTGCCACCGTGGGGAACGGGCCATATGGGTACTGCGGGCACGTGGTGGGCCGAGGGAGAGTTATGGCTGACCGGCGCAGAGGGAGGGGGAATAGCCCCCCCCGATTCAGTTGGTCACATGGAATGTAAGGGGGCTGAATGGACCAGTGAAGCGGGCCCGGGTGATGGTGCATTTGAAGGGGCTAGAGGCGGGCGTGGCTATGCTCCAGGAAACGCACCTTAGGGTGGCGGATCAGGTTAGGCTGAGAGGAGGGTGGGTTGGGCAAGTGTTCCATTCGTTAGATGCGAGGAACCGGGGGTGTGGCGATTTTGGTGGGAAAGAGTTTGTCGTTTGTGGTGTCGAGTGTGGTGGTGGATAGCTGTGGCCGATACGTAATGGTGAGCGGTAGACTCCAAGCGGAACGGGTGGTGCTGGTTAATGTGTACGCCCCTAATTGGGACGATGCAGGCTTCATGCGGCGCATGCTGGGCCGGATTCCAGATCTTGAGACGGGGGCCTTGATAATGGGAGGAGATTTTAATACAGTGCTGGACCCAGCACTGGATCGCTCTAGGTCCAGGACGGGTTGGAGGCCGGCGGCGGCCACAGTGCTGAGGGGGTTCAGGGACCAGATGGGAGGGGTGGACCATTGGAGGTTAATGAGGTCGGGGGGTAGGGAGTTCTCGTTCTTCTCCTATGTCCATAAGGCTTACTCCCGGATTTACTTTTTTGTCTTCAGCAGGGCGTCGATTCTGAGGGTGGTAGGGGCGGAGTATTCGGTGATAACCATATCAGACCACGCTCCGCATTGGGTGGACCTGGAGCTGGGGGAGGGGAAGGACCAACGCCCACTGTGGAGGTTAGAGGTGGGGCTGCTGTCGGATGAGGAGGTATGTGGGCGGGTCCGTAGGTGTATAGAGTGGTAGCTGGAAACTAATGACAATGGGGAGGTGCAGGTGGGGGTGGTCTGGGAGGCGTTGAAGGCGGTGGTTAGTGGGGGAGCTGATTTCTATTAGGGCACACAGGGAGAGGGGGGAGAAAAAGGAGAGGGAGAGGTTGGTGGAGGAAATGGTGAGGGTGGACAGGAGATACGCAGAGGTCCCGGAAGAAGGGCTTTTGAGGAAGCGTCGTAGTGTCCAAGCGGAGTTTGATATATTGACCACCCGGAAAGCTGAGGCGCAGTGGAGGAGGGCGCAAGGGGCGGTATATGAGTACGGAGAGAAGGCACGTCGGATGCTGGCCCACCAGCTCCGGAAGCGGGAGGCGGCGAGGGAGATAGGGGGAGTTAGGGATGGAGGAGGGAGTCTGGTGCGGTGTGCAAGGGCATTAACGGAGTGTTCAGGACCTTCTATGAGGAGTTATACTGGTCAGTGCTCCCTGGGGAGGAGGGTGGGATGGACTGCTTTTTGGACATGCTGGAGTTCCCGAGAGTAGGGGAGGGGTGGGCAGAGGGACTGGGGGCCCCAGTCGAGCTGGAGGAACTGATCAATGCGATGGGGAGCATGCAGTCAGGGAAGGCACCGGGGCCTGACGGGTTCCCGGTGGAATTTTACAAGAAGTTTTCAGACCTGTTGGGCCCGCTGTTAGTGAGGACCCTGAATGAGGCAAGGGAGGTGGGGGGCCTTGCCCCCGACGATGTCCAGGACATTAATTTCATTGATTTTGAAGCGGGATAAGGACCCCCTCAAGTGTGGGTCTTACAGGCCGATCTCGCTCCTCAATGTGGACGCGAAGCTGCTGGCCAAGATACTGGCCAGGAGGGTGGAGGATGTGGTCCCGCAGGTCATTCACGAGGACCAAACGGGTTTTGTGAAGGGGAGGCAGCTGAATGTCAATGTGCGGCGGCTGCTTAATGTCATAATGATGTCGGCAGTGGACGGGGAGGCGGAAATAGTGGCATCGATGGATGCGGAGAAAGCTTTTGACAGGGTGGAGTGGAGTTACCTGTGGGAGGTATTGAGGAGGTTTGGGTTTGGTGAGGGATTTATTAGGTGGGTGAAGCTGTTGTATAATGCTCCGGTGGCGAGCGTGGTGATGAATGGGAGGAGGTCGGAGGACTTTTGGTTGTACCGGGGAACGAGGCAAGGGTGCCCCTTGTCTCCCCTGCTGTTCGCGTTGGCGATCGAACCCCTGGCCATGGCACTGAGGGAATCGAGGAACTGGAGGGGGATTGTGCGGGGGGCGGGGGGGAGCACCAGCTGTCGCTGTACGCGGACAATTTATTGCTGTACCTTGCAGATCCGGCGGGGGGGGATGCCAGAGGTGATGAGGATTCTGGGGGAGTTTGGAGACTTCTCTGGCTATAAGCTCAATGTGGGGAGGAGTGAGCTGTTTGTGGTGCATATGGGGGACCAGGAGAAAGAGATAGGGGAGCTCCCGCTGAAAAAGACAGAGAGGAGCTTCAGACACCTGGGAGTCCAGATAGCCAGGAGCTGGGGGGCCCTGCATAAGTTAAACTTCACGAGGCTGGTGGAGCAGATGGAGCAGGAGTTCAGGAGGTGGGATGTGTTGCCACTCTCCCTAGCGGGCAGGGTCCAGTCGGTAAAGATGACGGTGCTCTTGAGGTTTTTGTTTCTTTTCCAGTGTTTACCCATCATGATCCCGAAGGCTTTCTTTAGGAGGGTCAGCAGGAGTATTACAGGGTTTGTGTGGGCGCAGAAGACCCCGAGGGTGAGGAGGGTATTCTTGGAGCGAGGCAGGGAAGTGGGTGGATTGGCGCTGCCCAACCTGTGTGGGTATTACTGGGCTGCGAACATGGCAATGATTTGTAGGTGTGTGATGGAGGGGGGGGGGGGGGAGCCGCATGGACGAGGATGGAGTCGGCGTCCTGTGTGGGCACGTGTTTAGAGCCGCTGGTGATGGCCCCGTTGCCGCTCCCCCCGGCAAGATGTTCTTCGAGTCCAGTAGTAGTGGCTACCTTCAAAATCTGGGGGCAGTAGAGGCGTTATAGGGGGGAAGTGAAGGCCTCAGTTTGGTCCCCGATACGGGGGAACCACCGGTTTGTACCAGGGAGGATAGATGGAGGGTTTCTGAGTTGGCACAGGGCAGGTATCAGGCGGATGGGGGACCTCTTCCTCGACGGGAAGTTTGCGACCTTAGAGGAGTTGGAGGGGAAGTGGGGTCTCCCCCCAGGGAATTCCTATAGATATATGCAGATTAAGGCGTTGGTTAGATGGCAGGTGGCGGAGTTTCCGCTATTGCCGCCAAGGGGGTTCAGGATAGGGTTCGGTACGGGGGTTTGTTCTCATGGTTTAATGCTTATTTCTTTTTCTTGTTAATTTATTGTTTTTGTATTGGAGGGGAGGGGTTACTGTTTTTCTTTGTTGTGATAAAATTCATTGTTGAAAATTTGAATAAAAATTATTTTTTAAAGAAAGAATCACATTCCCTTAGAAGCCCTTGGAAAAGATCATTTGAGTGTACAGCACGAGGATGACCTCCTGATCCAATGGGTGCAACAAAGCACTTTTAATGGGGGCATATAAATCATTTCCAACACTGAGCAACATGACAGATTTATTACATGAGGAGTCTGGTGCATTCAAGGGTTTTCAGGAATAAATAACCTCTTTGTCTCACTGTCATTAATTAAGCAGCGCACGGCAAACAATTGCGGACAGAACTGGTGCCAACAAGGAATCTTGAACTTCATTCCTCAAATGTAAGAATTATTCGTTCCAGTACTGTTGCCACAAGACAGGCAAAACTAGAACTCCCCACGTTGAGAACTAGACCTCAATCTGTCTTTTGGGTGGACATAAAGATTCCTTGGCACCATTCGGCGAAGAGCCGAGGGCCTGGTGTCCTCACCTGTTGAAAGTGATGATCTGGTCATTTATCACGTTGCCGCTTCTGGGCACTCACAGTGCAAAAATTAGCTGCCACATTCCTACAACACAGACTACGCTTCAAAAGTACTTCACTGGTTGTAAAGGGCTTTGGGGTGCCTAAGGATTGTGAACGGCGCCTCATAAATGTAAAATGTATTTAGTTCAAACTGGATCAGAAACTATTTTTCGAGCACAATCGAGGTGAGGCCCCGGATTTCAGGAGCAGCATGGTTCCTCGGACATTCTATTTTTTTTTAAGTAGAAATGTAAACTACCCAATTCATTTTTTCCAATTAAGGGGCAATTTAGTGTGGCCAATTCGCCTACCCTGCACATCTTTGGGTTGTGGGGGCGAAACACACGCAACCACGGGGAGAATGTGCAAACTCCACACGGACAGTGACCCAGAGCCGGGATCCAACCTGGGACCTCGGCGCCGTGAGGCAGCAGGGCGAACCCACTGTGCCAGCCTGCTGCCCTTCCTCGGACATTCTAGAAGTGTAGAATGGGTGGGATACTGTGAGAACCTCCCTTTGCTCTTTTCTACCAATCTGCATGTCCTCAACTTCGGAGGGGCATTCCTCTGCTGCTCCACTGGGCCCTTTCCGTTCCCCCTAACAGCTATCCTTGCAATCCCCACGGCATGCTGACAACTCAGTGCAACATTATGAGGTTGGTGCTCTGGCCTCATGTCCACGAGGAACTGGGTTGAGACCAATGGACCTACCACAAAAGTAGGCACAAATCTCAAGCAGTCCAGGTGGATCCCAGAAGTTAGTGTGCGACTGAAAGCAGCTCTCAACCTGCCCCCGAGCAAAGCAGCGGAACAAACTGAATTTTTATAGCTCCTTTCACGGCCTCCAGAGCTTCTCAAAACACTTTGAGAGGCACTGAGGTGCTGTTGAAGTGAGTAATTAGTAAATGCTGCAACCAATTTACTCAGAGGAAGGTTCCATAAACAGCAGTCTGATAATATCCAGGTAATCATCTTAATAATAATCATTATAATCTTTAGTAGTGTCACAAGTAGGCTTACATTAACACTGCAATGAAGTTACTGTGAAAATCCCCCAGTCGCCACATTCCGGCGCCTGTTCGGGTACACTGAGGGAGAATTCAGAATGTCCAAATTGCCAAACAAGCACGTCTTTCGGGACTTGTGGGAGGAAACCGGAGCACCCGGAGGAAACCCATGCAGACACGGGGAGAACGTGCAGACTCCGCACAGACAGTGACCTAAGCCGGGAATCGGACCCGGGTCCCTGGCGCTGTGAAACAACAGTGCTAACCACTGTGCTACCGTGCCGTCCCTAATGTTGGTTGAGAGATACATCTAAGCAAGGGCACAGGAAGAAATCCTAGCTTTTCTCCGAGTGGGAGTTCTTTGTGACAACCTGAAAAGTACTGAGCCAGGATTGACAACTGACCATCAGCAGGCACCTGGTGTACAAATGAAAGGTTCGAAGCACAAGGAAATGACAAGCGTCATGCTCACTGATTCAGCAATGCTAATTAATCTCCCCAGTTTATAATCAGATCACCCCAATTATGTGTGCACCTCCTATTTGCCTTTACTAATTCAGTTGCACTCACACCCGAGGATCAGACGGTCGTGGGTTCCACTTCCACTTCTGAGGCTTGGACCCCATGATCCAGACTCTCACTCCACTGTGGCAGTGCTGTGCCGTCAGTCAGAGGTACATCCTTTTTGGAGCGGACATCAGGCGGTACATGAAGGATCCCAACGCCGCTATTTCAAATCAAGGAAAGTGAAGAGCCGGATGTCTGTCTGAGGGAACACAGTAAAATAGAGTGTCTGCAGAAACTATGCATCTTCATCCACCCAGTTCCGAAGTTTTAAAAATATTAAACACTAGCTCGAACTCCACTCCTAGCCATTGGAACAGAAACAGAAATAAACAGACTTTCTTTGCTGAAAACATTTGATTAAATGTCACAGAGAATAAGAAATTAGCATCAGGACAGTGACAGTAGCAGTAAACAGTAATAGTTACAGCACAAGGTGGCCATTGGGCCCGTTGTGCCAATGCTAGCTCTCTGCTAGAGCAACTCAGCAAGTCCCACCCGTACACCCTTTTCCCATGTCTCTACAAAGCTTTTGTCTTCAGATAGTTTTCCAATTCCCCTTTGAAAGCCAGTCTAATCAGCCTCCACCACACGCTCTGGCAGCGTATTCCAGATTCTAACCACTCAATTACTTAAACAAAAGTCCATCTTCATTGCCTTTGGTTCTCTTGCCAATACAAACAAGGAGCAGGAATAGGCCATTCGGCCCCTCGAGCCTGCTCCGCCTTTTAATAAGATCATGGTTGATCTGATGGTAACCTCAAATCTGCATCTCACCCCCCCCCCCCCCCCCCCCGATAACTTATCACCCCCTTGCTTATCTTGAATCTATCCACCTCTACCTTAAAAATATTCAAAGAAGTGGGCAGCACAGTGGCACAGTGGTTATCACTGTGGCCTCACAGCGCCGAGGTTCCAGGTTCGATCCCAGCTCTGGGTCACTGTCCGTGTGGAGTTTGCACATTCTCCCCGTGTTTGCGTGGGTTTCGCCCCCCCCAATCCAAAAATTGATTTTGATTTGATTTTTTATTGTCACATGTATTAGTATACAGTGAAAAGTATTGTTTCTTGCATGCTGTACAAACAATGCATACCGTACATAGGGAAGGAAGGACTGTAGAATATAATGTTACAGTTATAGCAAGGTATAGAGAAGAGATCAACTTAATACGACATAGGTCCATTCAAAAGTCTGATGGCAGTAGGGAAGAAGCTGTTCTTGAGTCGGTTGGTACGTGGCCTCAAACTTTGGTACCTTTTTCCTGACGGAAGAAGGTGGAAGAGAGTATGTCTTGGGTGCGTGGAGTCCTTAATTATGCTGGCTGCCTTTCTGAGGCAGCAGGAATTATAGAGTCAATGGATGGGAGGCTGGTTTGCGTGATGGACTGGGCTACATTCACGACCTTTTGTAGTTTCCTGCGGTCTTGGGCAGAGCAGGCTCCATACCAAGCTGTGATACAACCAGAAAGAATGTTTTCTATGGTGCATCTGTAGAAGTTGGTGAGGGTCGCAGCTGACATGCCAAATTTCCTTAGTCTTCTGAGAAAGTAGAGTCGTTAGTGGGTTTTCTTAACTATAGTGTCGGCATTGGGGGGGGCGGGACCAGGACAGGCTGTTGGTGATCTGTACACCTAAAAACTTGAAGCTCTCGACCCGTTCTACTTAGTTCCCATTGATGTAGACAGGAGCATGTTCTCCACTACGCTTCCTAAAGTCGATGATAATCTCCTTCATTTTGTTGACATTGAGGGAGAGATTATTGTCGTCGCACCAGATTCTCTATCTCATTCCTATACTCTGTCTCGTCATTGTTTGAAATCCGACCCACTACGGTGGTGTCATCAGCAAATTTGAAAATAGAGTTGGAGGGGAATTTGGCCACGAGTATAGTAGGGGGCTGAGGACACAGCCTTGTGGGGCACCGGTGTTGAGGATGATTGTGGAGGAGGTGTTGTTGCCTATCTTTACTGATTGTGGCCTGTGGGTTAGAAAGTTCAGGATCCAGTCGCAGAGGGAGGAGCCAAGGCCAAGGAGTTTGGAGGTTTCGTAGGAATGATGGTGTTGAAGGCTGAGCTGTAGTCGATAAATAGGAGTCTGACATAGGTGTCTTTGTTATCAGTATTCCAAGGTAGAGTGCAGGGCCATGGAGATGACGTCTGCTGGTGGACCTGTTACAGCGGAAGGCGAACTGTAGTGGACCAAGGCAATCGGGAGGCTGGAGTTGATTGAATGTGAAGAAAATGTGGAGAAAATGTGCAGGATTGGTGGATTGGCCACGCTAAATTGCCCCTTAATGAATGAAATGAATTGGGTACTCTAAATTTTAAAAAAATATATTCAAAGACTCTTCTTCCACCGCTTTTTCAGGAAGAGAGTTGCAAAGATTCACGACCCACTTTTTAAACAGCGGCCCTCTCGTTCCAGATTCGACCACAAGAGGAAACATCCTCTCCGCACCCACCCTGTCAAATCACCCTAAATCTCTGAGCTCTGATTCTCAATCCTTCTGCCGATGGGAACAGTTTCTCTAGATCTACTCTGTCTAGGCCCCTCATGATTTTGAACACCTCCATCAAATATCCTCTCAACATTTTCCTCTCTGAGGAGGACCCAGTTTCATGTAACTGAAGTCCCTCATCCCCAGAGTAATTCTAGCAAATCATTTAAATGTGTTCTCGCTAAAGCCTTCACATCTTTCCTGAAGTGCATTGCCAAGAACTGGACATCAAACTCCAACTGAAACCCAACCTGCCTTTTATGAAGTTCTTCACTCCCTTGTTTTTGTATTCTGTGCCTGTATTTACAAAACCCAAGGACCTGTCTGCCTTTTTTTTCACCACTTTGATGAGGTAAACGATGCAAATTGCTGATAAATCCTTTTGACGACTTTCGGAGCGAGGGAATTGTAGCCACAGAGGACCAAGGTGAGCAGTTGTGAAATGCAAACCCGGCAGCAGAAAGGAATTTGGAATAAAAATTTCTGGAAGGCCCTGCCAACCAAAGTGCTCCCGGTCACGTACGACAAGGTCTGCACGTACAAGGTTCAATCACAAGAATAATGCAGGTCAGCTTCCAGAATCCAAAGGTCTCTTGTCACGCGGAGAACAAGGAGTTCCTGAGCTCTGGTAAGCTTGCACCCAACCTATTCCGTCACACCCTTTGGAGCTCTGCCCTCTCCCTATCTGGTTAGTTTGTTTACACAGCTTGATGAACTAACTGATACAGTTCTAGTATCGCATTTACTGCCAATTTACTGTGTTTCTGCCCCACTGGTCCAGTCAACGACAGGAACCAGTTTCAATGCTTTTTTAAATTACATTTATATTGCCTATATTGACCTGTCAGAGGATAAAAGCTTCCTTGAGTTAATCACTCATTTCATGCCGAGTACTATTGGCCCGTGGAACATGATAATGTCGTGAGGAATTTGAATCTAAAGCACTCCGTTGGGAAACCTGTCGGGCTTATTAAAATGTTGAGATTTGCACTGCGCCCAATTTTTACTCTTTGTTGAAGTCAATGTTGGATTGGATTGGATTTGTTTATTGGCATGGGTAGCGAGGTACAGTGAAAAGTATTTTTCTGCGAGCAGCTCAACAGATCATTAAGTACATGAAAAGAAAAGGAAATAAAATAAAATACATAATAGGGCAACACAAGGTGCACAATGTAACTATATAACACCAACATTAGATGAAGCATACAGGGGTGTAGTGTTAATCAGGTCAGTCCATAAGAGGGTCGTTTAGGAGACCGGTAACAATGGGGGAGAAGCTGTTTTTGAGTCTGTTCATGCGTGTTCTCAGACTTTTGTATCTCCTGCCCGATGGGAGAAGTTGGAACAGTGAGTAAGCCGGGTGGGAGGGGTCTTTGATTCTGCTGCCCGCTTTCCCCAGGCAGCGGGAGGTGTAGATAGAGTCAGTGGATGGAAGGCAGGTCCGTGTGACGGACCGGACTGTGTTCACGACTCACTGAAGTTTCTTGCGATCTTGGGCCGAGCAGTTGCCATACCAGGCTGTGATGCAGCCAGATAGGGTGCTTTCTATAGTGCATCTGTAAAAGTTGGTAAGAGTTAATGTGGACATGCCTAATTTCCTTAGTTTCCTGAGGAAGTATAGGTGCTATTGTGCTTTCATGATGGTCGCGTCGACCAGGACAGATTTCTCGAGAATTTGAAACTACTAACCATCTCCACCACGGCCCCGTAGATGCTGACAAGGGTGTGTACAGTACTTTGCTTTCTGAAGTCGATGACCAGCTCTTTAGTTTTGCTGGCATTGTGGGATAGATTGTTGTCGCTGCACCACTCCACTAGGTTCTCAAACTCCCTGCTGTATTCTGACTTGTCGTTATTCGAGATCCGGCCGACTATGGTCGTATCGTCAGCAAACTTGTAGATGGAGTTGGAACCAAATTTTGCCACACAGTCATGTGTGTATTCAGTGTGGGTTAGTGTAAATACACCATTTCACACAATTCAATGGGTTTCCCAGCTGGTGGGAAATGCATAAAGGTCCCATATGTTCAACCATTTACACAGGGCTTTTTGTGTAGCAAAACAGGTCCCAAAGCGCTCAAGAGGATCGTGACTGTATAAAAATGAACACTGTGCCACAAAGGAGATATTAAAGCTTGGTGAAAGAGGTGAGATTTAAGAGGCGTTTTAAGGGAAGAATGAGTAACTTGATTAAGAAAAAAGATCCCGAATGATCTCGGCATGGTGGATGTAGAAAGGATCTTGTGGGTGAGCCCAGAACTAGGGGGGCACTTAGGGGTCACCGTTTTAGGACAGAGGTGAGGGGAAACCTTTTCTCTTGGAGGGTTGTGCGACTTTGGAACTCAGAAGGCAGTGGAAGCGGGGTCTCTGAACATTTTTAAGTTGGAGGTAGATTCTTGTTAGGTGAGGGAATCAAAGGTTAAACCATAAGCCGCAGATATAGGAGCAGAATTAGGCCTTTCTAATTAAAATGTCTAATTAGGGGCTAGTTTAGCTCAGTGGGCTAGACAGCTGGTTTGTAATGCAAAACAAGGCCAGCAGCGTGGGTTCAATTCCCGTACCAGCTTACCTGAACAGGCGCCGGAATGTGGCGACTAGGGGCTTTTCACAGTAACTTCATACTTCTGACAATAAAAGGTTATTATTATTATTAAAAATCTGTCTAAATCGTCCTTAACTTTACTCACTGTCCCAGCATCCACTGTACTCTGGGGTAGCGAATTCCACAGATTCATGACCCTTTGGGAGAAGTAGTTTCTCCTCAACTCCGTTTTAAATTTGCTGCCCCCTGTCCTGAGACTATGACCGCTCGTTCTAGAATGCTCCACAAGAGGAAGCATCTGCTGCATGTCTACTTTATCCAAACCTTTTTAGCATCTTGTGTACCTCGATTTGATCTCCCCTCATTCTTCTAAACTCTAGAGAGTACAGGCCTAAACTGTTCAATCTCTCCTCATACGACAAACCCCTCAACTCGGGAATCAATCTAGTGAACCTCCTCTGAACTGCCTCCAATGCCACTAAATCTTTCCTCAAATAAGGGGTCCAAAACTGTGCACAATACTCCAGGTGCGGTCTTACTAATGCCTTCTACAGTTGCAACAACACTTCCTTACCGTTATATTCTATTCCTTTAGCTATTAATGCCAACATTCCATTCGTTTTCTTATTACCTGCTGCACCTGCATGCTGGTTTTCTGCGACTCATACATGAGGGCACCCAGATCCCTCTCCATCAGAGCACTCCAGAGTCTCTCCCCATTTAGATAATAAATTGCCTTTCCAACCAAAATGGATGACCTGACACTTATCTACATTAAACTCCATCTGCCACATTTTGGCCCACTCTCCTCACCTATCCATATCCATTTGTAAGGTTCTTATTTCCTCTTTGCAACTTACTGTCCCACCTAATTTAGTGTCATCTGCACGTTTGGCAATAGGCCCTTCTATCCCTGTATCCAAGTCGTTAATATAGGTTGGGGATGGGAATGTAGAACCTGCCACACAAAGAGATCAACCATCTTATTAAATTGTGGAGCTGGATCAAGGGGCCGGATGGCCTATTTCTGCTCCTATTTTGTATGAGGCGGTGAGGCTCGGAAAGGGAATTTCAGAGCTTAGGGTCTAGGTAGTTGAAAGTAGAGTCCATGCTCTCATGGGTCTACAGTTCACTGAGCATGGGGATAGATTTATTATGGAACGCAGCATACAGAGACACTCCTACATCTCTTAATTTCATGGCAAACACAGTGGTATCTATGGCTGCTAAGTGAGAGGATAGGTATGTGACCACTCCCCAGGACTGTGTCAATATTTGGAGGGTCTGTGCTCACAGTTTGAAAAACACGAATTGATACAGAACAGGAGGCAATTCACGCTATCGTTGACTATATTAGACAAATCCAGCCCAAAATAAACGTGTGGCCCTGGATCAAGAAATATGATGAACCTGCAGACTTAAAACAAGAAGAAGAAAGGGGTTGTGTATTCCCAGACAGGTATCCTACACAAAGACACACAGAAATCATCAAGTAATGTGAATGTTCAACATTACGAATGTGTTTCTTTCTCAGTTTCAGAAGAACGCACAACTCCCCAAAAAAGTAATGAAAATGTGCATACCGTGTGTAGCAAGTTCAACAAGAAATGTAGTACTGGTGTGATTGTGCATATGTATTATACACGTGCAAGTATGTATGTGTGTGCGCACAAACTTCTCTCCGCACATTCAGCACATACAGGATAAAATGGTAAGTGCATTCACATTATATATTTACTAAAGTGGTGGTGCTTTATTTATGAGATAGACACGTAAAGACAATCCCACGAGCTCACATTTCAGATTTGAAAAAATCCGACATTTCAGGTTTTAAGATTTGATTTACTGCTCCCTCATAATATTCTAAAATTACTCTGTGAAACGCCAGAATCTATCAAGACATAGCTTCAGTCCACTGCAGGGGAGTACCGATGCCAGCCTCTGCAGCCACGGCAGTTTTCACACATTTAAAAAAGAAAAATCCAGGTTAAGATATGCAACATTTAATTTTGTTCAAGCACACAAGTCGTTTTTTTTGTGCGTGGGGTATGTCTTTGAAGGAATCATCAAAGAAAGGTTGGTCACATCATTATATTTAAAAGGAAGTTTTGTGCCCATTATAGCAGGGTGCAGGCAGGCCATGGGGAAACAAATGTTTAAAGCAGGCCTCTAACACACCCGCTACTATGCCAACATGATGCCAGAAGCACTGGTACGTTGCTTCCTTCCCAAGTGCAATGTAGATTTGAAGACCTGCAGTGCCAGTCGTGCACCTCGGGTCCAAAACATTCAGGCACAGCACTTGGAAATGGGCCCCGAGTCGGTAGGATAGACTAGGCCCAAAACAATCTAAGCTGAAAACTGTAATGAAGAGAGATTTTTTGAAATTAAGAAAATAAAGTGGTCCTGCACTATTACACATGGCCAACCAGTGTGGGGACAAGATTCTGAGCTGTAAGCCCAAGGTCAGACCTTGGAATAGTTAGCTGGGAGCTTGTGGGTTCCAAATGCCAATGTAGCCATTTGGAATACAGGCATCTTGCACAATTTGAACCACCAGGGACAAGGTAGACAGCAAGCCACTGGCTAACTGCACGTCAGCGAGCTACAGGCCAGCTTTTAGCATGGGCCAACCAGGCCGTAACGGAGCCCCTGCCGGTGTTCTGGGAATCACGCTTTTCAATCCTGCCCACTTTTCAGTGCAAGCCACAAACAGTCGGCCTTGGTCACAATCAAACGTGCTTTGAATGGCAAGAGGAATTAAGAATGGGTGGTTTCAGAGTGGAGACTCCCTCGCATTCATTAATTTGTTTTCCAGTCTTAAACTACCACTTCACAGTTTTCTTCTCGAGGTTTTTCTAAGTGTCATGACTTTCTTTTGGGGTGGGGGGGGGGGGGTCCTCCGTACAAAACTACAAATCAAGGTCCCAAACCTCTGCAATTTACAGTACAGGTCAACACCATTACAAACCTACACCAGCCGCCACACACAGAACCACCGGAGAACATCACGAGACCGTACGAGTCCTCGCTTACAATTTTTAATAAATTCACCAAACCAGCGATCAGTAACGGAGTTGAAAGGGATGTGTGTAGAAGAGGTACTATGTCGAACTGAAGCATGAGGAGAGAATCCAGCTTCCCCTCATAGATAATAACACTTATAAATTATTACAATTTTCAATATTTGACATTATAGAACTTTCACCTTCCATGATGAATCAAGGACTAAAAAAAAAACTCTAACCCAATAAGTTACAAAGTTTTGTCTTAATTACAGCCTCTTTGTAAACAGTTGATTCCATTATGTTGCCAGACAATAGCTGGGGTGCTTGTGATTCAGTGAAGAGGGAAACAAAAGGAGCTGATGACAGACTGAATGACAGTGAAAGGCACAGACTGAATCATAAAGAACCACCACAAACTGGACCCACTGGGAGCTGTGTCACTGGTGAACATTCACTGTGCTGTTGCTGTACCTCTGGAAACTCAACACACAAAAGATGAAAATCCAAGCAGCTGACCTCTTCTGACAGAAGATTAAGAAGGGAGTCTTATATCTCCATTTCAGCTCTTGGTGGGGATATTCCACTCAATAACTGGTGCTTTAGACTGTTGTGTGTGTGTGTATGTATGTGCTTCATGTCGATGGCGTGCTCATGCGTTATAAAGGCCCCTCAGAGGCTCTCCACGAAGCTGCCAGGGAAGAGTCCGGTTTTTCCGTTCCGTTGCAGGGTACCCTTGAACCAGCCGTCCTCACGCTTCTTGTGCACAAATACAATGTCGCCGTCTTTCAGCTCCAGCTCAGCCTCACTCTGTGGGGGATAGGATACGACAACTCTGTACCTGTTCAAAAAGAAATATGCATCACCAGAAAGGCCTCAGCTGAAGCAGTGTGTTTAATTTTAGGCATGGTACTTTTGGAAGGAAGTCAAGATCTTAGAAATGTACCAGGGATGGGAGACTTAAACTTCAACGATAGACTGCGAGGAGCTGTGATTATTTTCCCCCGGAAAGAGAAGGATAAGGGATATTTGATAGAGAGGTTCACAATCATGAATTGTTTCCATAGACTATCTAAGGAGAAACCGTTTCCAGGGACAGGCAGGGCGGTAACCAGGGGACACATATTTACGGTGATTGGTAAAAGATTGATAAAAATGATACAGCGAGTTAAGATGTGGAATGCACTGCCTGAAAGGGTGGTGGAAGCAGATTCAACAGTGATTTCTCAAAGGGACTTTGAAACCTTTAGCAACAAGGGGAGTGAGGAGGGTTGTGGGACTAATTTGATAGCTCAGCCAAAAAGCCAGAGCAGGCGGGATGGGCTGAATGGCCTGCTTCTGCATGGTATCATTACATGATTCTGAAATCCGACTGTACAGCCACTCGACACCCTGTATTAGAAGGGCAGTAACCGTGTTGTGGTTCAGTTGGTGATAGTTTAACAGTCACGTGGCTGACAGTTTATGTTCCACTCCAGGAATTAGCCGCAAGATCCAGGCGGTTCTGTGCAGCACTGGGAGAGATTTGAAGATCAGCTGGGGAGTGGTTACCTGGTCATTTTGTGCTGTGGGATCTTGAAAGGTGCGACATAAATGTAAGCCTTTCTTCCTATAAACAGAGAGCGACACTGTAACAGCAGCATGCAGCTGGACTAAGGTCCATGTGATCTCCGAAACAGGAGAATAATTTTCCACATTACATTCTTACCTTATTGGCCTTGGGGGGGGGGGGAGATTTCTCTTGTTTATTTGTCTCTTCTAGGAGATTATATGGTAGGACATTATGTTCCAGACATTGTGGTGCGTGTCTTGAATGCCCAGCTAACCATTCCCTGCCTGTCGATTGCTGTGTGTTGATAGGTATAAGCCTCTTTAACACTACAAAATCTAAGTCATAATTCAAGGACCGCAGGCACTGTAGCATCACTATCACACACTCTTGTGTAGACTCCGTACCTTCCAAGACATTGCCTTTGTTTTTTTGTACCTTTTAAAAAATCTTTCATAGCAACAAAGGTCTTAGGAGCACCAGTAGGCCATTCGGCCCTTCGAGCCTGCTCCACCCTTCAATAAGAGAGATCATGCACGATTTGGTCCTGGTCTCAACTCCACTTTCCTGACTACCCTCGCCTCCCTTGTCTGTCAAAAACCTATGTATCATTATCGTGAATATATTCAATGGCCCAACCTCCATTGCTCTTCTGGGAAAGAGCATTGCACAGAGTAACAACCCTCAAGAGAAAAAAGATTCTCCTCGTCTCAGTCTTAAAAGGTAGGCCTCTTATTTTCAACTGTGTCCTCTAGTTCTCGACTCTTTGACTAGAGGAAACATCCTCTTGGTATCCGCTCTATCAAGTCCCCTCAGGATCTTACACGTTTCAGTAAGATCACCTTCCATTTTTCTGAACTCCAACCGGTATGTGTCCAACCTGCCCAATCTTTCTTCCCAGGATAAGCCATTCATGAGTTGAATAAACCTCCTCTGAACTGCTTCCAATTCTGCCTTTTTTCGAATAAGGGGATCAAAATGTATATACGGTGTGGTCTCACTAAGGCTCTGTACAACTACAGCAAAACTTCCCTACTTTTATATTACATTCCCGTGCAATAAAAACCAACATTCCATTTGCCTTCCTTATCGTTTGCTGTATCTTGCTTTCATGGGATGTGGGCCTTGCTGGCAAGACCAGCATTTGTTGCCCTTGAACTGAGTGAGCCCCACTGCTGTAGGTCTGAAGACACAATTATGGGTGGCACGGTAGCACAGTGGTTAGCACTGTAGCTTCACAGCGCCAGGGTCCCAGGTTCGATTCCCGGCTTGGGTCACTGTCTATGCGGAGTCTGCACATTCTCCCCGTGTCTGCGTGGGTTTCCTCCGGGTGTTCCGGTTTCCTCCCACAAGTCCCGAAAGTCGTGCTTGTTAGGTGAACTGGACATTCTGAATTCTCCCTCAGTGTACCTGAACAGGCGCCGGAGTGCGGCGACTAGGGGCTTTTCACAGTAACTTCATTGCAGTGTTAATGTCAGCCTACTTGTAACACTAAGATTATTATTATTATAACAATGGCAGTTTTCATTCCCTAAAGAGACATCAGTGAACCAGGTGGGTTTTATAAAAGAAATCAATGATGGTTGCCATGGGCACCGTCACTGAGACTAGCCAGATTTACTAATTGATTTTAAATTCCACCAGCTGCCATGGGCATGATTTGGACCCATGCCCCCAGAGCATTAGCCTGCACCTTTCAATTACTAGTCCAGCAGCGTCACCATCTCCCCTTGTTGTTTTCTCAAAACCTCTTGTTTTCTCAAACGTAACAGAAATTCTCCTCAATGTTCGACATCTGGCATGCGACAGTGTAGAACCCAATGCCCTCAGGAAGATCATTTAGGGGTTGAGATTATTGATGGTTTTCAGGGGTTTAGGCTGCAATATTTTACAACAGGCTGGAACCGGCGACCCTGACTTACTGCGACTGGATGGATCAAATTTCAGCACTGAGAATTCTTTTCAACCACTCTTTCGCACCCCGCCTCCTGCCATTTTGACAAATGCAAACTAGTACTTGCCTTGCACTCAATCAATGCAAGGGAACTGCATGGGCCCCAGTTTAGAAGCAGCAACATAACGCACTGCCTGGAAGGGTGGCAGGGGGCTCGGTAGCAAGTTTCAGAAAGGAATTGGATAAACACTTGAACGGGAGACGTTTTCAGGGCTGTGGGGAAAGAGCTGGCGATAGCGCGAATGATCAGATTGCTCTTTCCAAGGGCCTTTTGCGGTTTGTGCCAATGATTTTAACATGACAGCTCCAGAAACTGGCATCCGTCATCGAGCTGTGTGCAATGTAAAGGTGCAGAAAAGCACACGTTTTTACAACGAGGTGAACCTGGGCGGGTTTGGAAAGACGAAAAGTCGATACGGGGATGGAGAGGCTAAGATCAAAGAAAAATTGGGGTGACCTACTGCGCTCCAGTTTCCCACATGCCTCAAAATATTCTGGGTACATGAAGGAAATGACCAATTAGCTGACAGTAAGCAAGCTGCAGCCTTGTTCGCCCTAGGTTTGTTTCCCCAACCCCCCCCCCCCCGCCTTCCAGTTGCAGCTGGCATGTGTTAAAGGCAACCTCAATTCAATCAGTCCTGGAGCAAAACCACACAGAGCATTTCCAATTAAACAGCACTTTCCAAGCTACATCAGCTATTTTAAACACCATGCAGATAAGGCTATACTTTATGCCACTTAGTCTAACGGTGCCTCATTAATCTCCCATCTGTTTTTTTTGGTGCTTCAATGGCATTCCAAATAAAAGCAGATCTTTACTAACTTTCTTCAAATTTACACCCGCTTTTAGACTGCAACTGTGTTTAATTGTCTGTAGATTTATTTTCTCCCGGTGGCTGTCTTTTAAGAAGCCATAAAAAAAATACCTGAAGCTACCTCCCGCAATCCACCCCCCTCCTTGCCACCTCGCCAGTCCAAGTCTTTAAAATCAGTAAAGATGGATTATAAACAATCCTCAATTATAATTAGACTGCCCTATAAAAGCACCTCCAGAGCAAGAACACAATTGACCAACTGGCACATTCCAATACCATTAAAAAGGTACAAAAAATTGCCCTCACATACTGAAGTACCAAATCAAGGTTCAAATGGTTCATTGTCTGTGAGCTGCCCTGTCTTTCTTTCAATGAATGAGATGCCAAACTGAGGCCTGACATCAAGAGGATGCAAAAGGTTGCAGCAGTGGTTATATTTCAGGATAGCTCTGGTGGCTGTGGAACATCCTAATGAGGTTGTGAAAGAAATGAAAATGAATGAAAATCGCTTATTGTCACGAGTAGGCTTCAAATGAAGTTACTGTGAAAAGCCCCTAGTCGCCACATTCCGGCGCCTGTTCGGGGAGGCTGTTACGGGAATCGAACCGTGCTGCTGGCTTGCCTTGGTCTGCTTTCAAAGCCAGCGATTAGCCCTGTGAGCCCTGTGAGCTAAACAGATGCTGTTCAAATGAAACTTTTTTTCCCCTTCTCTTTCCCCAACCCACTCTTTTAGGCTCTGCCACTCATTGTCCCTGTTTGGTGAGGCACATCACAATGTGAGCACATTCACGAGCAGCGCTCAAGCAGAGGTCTCAGCCGGTCTGTTCCCATGGAAACCCTTAGCTGAATCAAAATAAAACAAAGATGCTTGGCTTTGCAGTTGCTGCTTTCCTAATATGCCACTTGCTCAGGATGACAGCACGGGGTTGAATCTCTCTTCTGGCCGAGGTAAATTCAGGGCCTGCCTCCTCACCCTACCCATGGTTAAAAAAAAACACGTCCTTTTTGCTGTGGCTTCAAGGGCCTGCCATTGGGTTGAGCACTCAACAAGATGAAGAACAACCAATTTACTAACAACGAAGCCCCACAAACAGCCATCAGATAAATTATCAGAGGGCGGCACGGTTGTTAGCACTGGTGCCTCACGGAGACGAGGGCCCGGTTTCGATCCCGGCCCCGGGTCACTCTTCATGTGGAGTTTGCACACTCTCCCCGTGTCTGCATGCGTCTCACCCCCACAACCCAAAAAGATGTGCACGGTAGGTGGATTGGCCACGCTAAATTGACCCTTAATTGGGGAAAAAAAGAATTGGGAACTCTAAATTTATTTTTACAAAAAAGGACAAATGATCAGGTAATCTGTTTCAGTGATATCGGTCGAGGAGACATACTCTGTTGCTCTCTAAATAGTAGCTAGAAATCTTTTGCATCCACCTTACAGGGGAGGCCAGTTCCCGGTTAACTACCCAACACAGAGGATGGAAACTTTGAGAGTGCAGCGCTCACTCAGTACTGCACTGGAATGTCAGCCTGGATCATTGGCTGATGAGTCTGGAGCAGGTCTTGAACCCACAACCTCCTGACTCAGAGGCAAGCAGGCTACCAACTAGACACCTCTGTGGAGCAGGGGAAGGCCATTCAGCACCTCAAGCTTGGTTCACCCTTCAGTTACATCATGACAGATCAGTACCTCAACTCCTCCGACCCACCTTTGCTCCATATTCCTTGATACCTTTACCCAACAAAAATCCATTGACCTCAGTCTTGAATGTTTCAGTTGTCTCAACAGCTGCAGCCCTTTGAGGGAAGTGAATTCCAGATTTCAACTAGCCTTCCTCTGAGCAAGTGTTTCTTGTCTTTACTTCTCAATGACTTGTTAAAGCTGTCCCCTCATCCTAGTCGGTGGTGGAGGGAGTGAATGTTTGTGGTTGAGGTGCCAATCTGACGGCTGCTTTGTCTTGGATGGTGTCAAGCTACTTGAGGAGCTGCACTCAGGAGACAATGAACAGGATTTAGGGAGTCAGGAGACGAGTGTTGCCATTTTAGGTACCTTGACTAGGTCACCCTTCATACTCCTTACTAAACCCTAACCTCAGTGCACTGCAAGACAGCTATATATACGACCTGTCCTATTTTCACCCTTTAAGACTCAATGTCATTTGGTAATTCTGTGCTCAAAATGCTAGTTTCAATAATGGTGACCACAAAGCCATTGTCGATTGTTGTAAAAACCCATCCGGTTCATTAATGTCCTTACCTGTCTGGCCTACATGTGATTCCAGACCCACAGGAATGTGGGTACTCTTAACTACCATCTGAAATGTTGTGGCCAGCCACTCAGTTCAAGGGCAGGTAAGGACAGACAACAACTGCTGACATTGCCTGCAACACTCACATCCCGTGAAAGAAACATTTTTAAAGCTGAAAAATCACTTCCTCCTCATTCTATTCCAGTCACCTTGAAATCGGGCTAATGTTCCTTTAGCCTTTCTAATTACTTTCTGTATATTCAGTGGTTTGGATACTCCTTTGCTCCTCTACAACTCTCGCCATTTAGAGAATATAATTAATCTATCTTGGTTCCAAAGTGGCTGGCCTCACCTTTTGCCGTGTAGAATTCCATTTGCCATGGTTAAGCCCAGTCACTCAATCTGTCTATATCTTCATCAGAAGAAAGGAAGTTAAGGAAGAGTTTTGCTGGATTGCTCAAAAATACAAAAAGTCTTCTCTATTTCTACTGTTTCAGGGAACTAGAAGACATAGATTTAAGCAAAACAACAAAGAGAAGGGCGAGGAGGACATCCTAACACAAATAGTTCCCAGAAATGCTTTCAAAAAAGGGAACAGAATATTTTAAGAAGAATAACTCAGCAGTTATATGGGAAAAGGGCAGGAGAATGAATATCCATAGAATCCCGATGGAACTGGAGGCCATTGGGCCCATCCAGTCTGCACCGACTCTCTGAAAGAGCACCCTACCTAGGCCCACGATCCAACTCTATCCCTGTAACCCTACCTAACATGTACATCTTTGGACATGAAAGGGTAATTTAGCATGGCCAATCCACCTAATCTGCACATCTTTGTACTATGGGAGAAAAATGGAGCACCCAGAGGAAACCCACGCAGACACGGGGAGAACGTGAAACCTCCACACAGTCAGCCAAGGCTGGAATCGAACTCGGGTCCCTTGCGCTGTGAGGCAGTAGTGCGAACCATTGTGATGTCTGACGGTCTCCCATCTTCCACCCTCCATAAAATTGAGGTCAACCCCAAACTCTGTTGCCATATCTTTATTTGCAACAAGTGCCATTCACTTATCCACCCCTGTGTTTATTGGCCTACGTTGGCTCCCAATCAATGTCTTTATTTTAAAATTCTCTCTCTTTCAAATCACTCTATGGCACCTCCTACCTCTGTAACCCCCTGCACCGTGCAGCCCTACCTCACAGCTGTGAATTGAGAGTTGGCGTAGATATGAAGTTACAAATGGCTTCCTTCCCGTGCTGTAATTAACTATGGGTGGGATTTACCAGTCCCACCAGCAGCAGGTATAATCACGGGCAGGACAGGAAAGTTTAGAGAGATTTTTGGCCACTCTCTGAATGTTCCCGTCCCGCCCCAACCCAGTGATTTACTACGTGCTCGGGCAGACAGTGAGTTTTCAATCACAACTGCACGCTGAAACTGAAGGCACTGGCTGACCACATCCACCAGGTGTGATGAGATCGGTAAAGAAGAGGAGCACAAATTGGAGAGGGTGAGAGGACACAATTATGCAGACGGAAAGAACGATCCAGCTGCCCTCAATTCCCAATGTCCCACCGCAAATATCACACTCGTCACCTGCTTTCCCGTAGAAAGTTCCTTTCTTTTTTATTGTCACCGCAGTTAGGATTCCATTTCGCAAAAAAAAAGCATTTCTAGTAAATGTGTAACCATACCACAGTGTTAATGATTGACCATTAGAAACTGGATGGTTTCACATTTTCCACACATCAAGGTACAAATGCATTCGGGTGATTTAGCTGCAATTTGTGAACGTAGTGTTGGTAACAAATGATGTTGTTAATGATTTATTAACTCCGCACTGCTGATGTAATGCTTGTGATTCACCAGGGGAGAGATGGCAGGAAGAAAGCAAAGAGAGAATCGGGGGGAAATGTGAGGTGAGGGAAACGAGAGAGATAATTATTTTTCTTTTTATATCAATATATAAATCCATTGATATAATGATATATCATTATATCAATGGATTAACCCTAAAAGCCTGAATTAAAATGAAAGCTTTAGGATCATGCACAAGCAAAGCTGAAATGGTTCAGTGTTCTTTAAACTGTACTAATGTACTACTTTACTGAAGAAGAGATTATGGAGTGAGCAACATACAGTTTACATTTCTTTCCCCAATTCACACAGAGATTAAACAGTGAAGTCAGTACCTTTCACATGGCACGGATTTAGCTTCCAGCTGAACTGAAGCCATGGATGAACAAGGCTGCCTTGGAGGGGGAGCGATGGGAACGCCAGAGTCTAAAGAAGCTGTCTTCCGATGGAGTGTTTCCAGCGTTGCTCCTGGGGCCTCTGTGTCCACGGGGCAGGAGCCGGCTCTGCCGTGGCTAATGCTGGAAGGGACCTCCGGCCCCACAGCACCCTGGAGAAATGTCTCTGCTGCTGCCTGTTCAGATTCTAACGTGGGCGAGGAAGGTGGCGAGGGCCGGGACTTTCGCTTTGTAGATGCGCTCGATAGGAGTTTTAAGAAACCTTTCTTTTCCTTCTGTGAGGCAACAAACAGAGTTTAAAACAATAACTTCCTTTGGTTATATGCAGGTGCGAGACTTCTTGAGACAGCAGGTTCTGGCCTTCCCGCTGCTGCCGCCATGGGAGATACAGGACAGAGTTGTCTCCAGTGCCTGGGTGGGGGAGGGGAAGGTATCAGATATTTACCAGGAACTTTTGGATGCGGAGGAAACTCCGGTGGAGGAGCTTAAGGGCAAGTGGGAGGACGAACTAGGAGGACAGATAGAGGCGGGTCTGTGGGCGGATGCCCTAAGCAGGGTTAATATATCCTCACCATGTGCCAGGCTTAGCCTGATACAATTCAAGGTAGTCCACCGGGCACACATGACAGTGGCCTGGATGAGCAAGTTTTTTGGGGTAGATGTGCAAGGGAAGCCCAGCAAACCATGTCCACATGTTTTGGGCATGCCCAATGCGTAGAGGGTTTTGGCAGGGTTTCGTTAAGGCAATGTCCATGGTGCTAAAAACACGGGTGGTGCCGAGTCCGGAGGTGGCGATCTTTGGAGTGTCAGATGAGCCAGGATTGCAGGGGGGCGAAAGAGGCCGACGTCTTGGCCTTTGCCTCCCTGGTAGCCTGGAGACGGATCTTATTAATGTGGAGGGACTCGAAGCCCCCCGAGTGTAGAGACCTGGGTCAGTGACATGACTGAGTTTCTCAGTCTCGTGAAAATAAAGTTTGCTTTAATAGGGTCAATGCTAGGGTTCACCCGGAGGTGGCAGCCGTTCGTCGACTTTCTCAGGTAAAATTAAAATGTCAGCAGATGCAGAATTCCAAAGTGGGGGGGGGGGGGGGGGGGGACTGTTGTAATGGGGGTGGAAATGTTTATTGTACCATGTTTATGTCGTTGTTATTGTTATTATTATAAAAACTTGCAAATACCCTAATAAAAATATTTTTTAAAAAACAATAACTTCCAGTGACAATCATTATTACACTGAACAGAGTCTGAAACTGGCACAGAGAATATCGGTTATCCATTAATACGCCACAAATAAACAACATACCTCGGTGAGGAAAGTTTGCTCACAGAGAAAACGCACGCTATTAAATCACTCTTTATCTGTTTCCATTTTTCATCAATTTTCTTCCACGATCTCTTGAAAGCATAAACCATCACCAAGGTGCCGTACTGTTTCATGGGTGCTATTACCACCCAAATGGTCATTCTCCCTCTGAAAGCCTGGTCTGTGAGAACTGGCAGAATTTGTGTACAATGCAAATCGCAATGGAGCCCACCCCTGTCCTCCACTCTGTGCGGAGTCTGCACGTTCTCCCCTTGTGTGCTTGGGTTTCCTCTGGGTGCTCCGGTTTCCTCCCACAGTCCAAAGACGTGCAGGTTAGGTGGATTGGCCATGTTAAATTGCCTTTAGTGTCCAAAAAGGTTAGGTGAGGTTACTGGGTTATGGGGATAAAGAGGACATGGTGGACTCACCAGCCACGAGAAACATCTTGTCCACATGGGCGGCATGGTAGCACAGTGGTTAGCACAACTGCTTCACAGCTCCAGAGTTCCAGGTTCGATTCCCGGCTGTGTCACTGTCTGCGCGGAGTCTGCACGTTCTCCCCGTGTGTGCGTGGGTTTCCTCCAGGTGCTCTGGTTTCCTCCCACAGTCCAAAGATGTGCAGGTTAGGTGGATTGGCCATGCTAAATTGCACCTCAGTGTCCAAAAATTGCCCTCAGTGTTGGGTGGGGTTACTGGGTTGTGGGGATAGGGTGGGTTGTGGGCTTGGGTACGGTGCTTTTTCCAAGAGCTGGTGCAGACTCGATCGGCCGAATGGCCTCCTTCTGCACTGTAAATTTTGTGATTCTGTGATCTGTGACCTACCATGGCACGTCCTGTAAGAATTTTATAAGTTTCAATGAGATCACCTCTCATTCTTCAAAACCCGAGAGAACACAAACTGGGTTTCCTCAATCTCCCCTCATAAAACAATGTAGTCATCCCAGGGATCAGTCTGATGAATGTCCAAGGCACTCCCTTTGTGGAAAGTATTTCCTTCCTTAGATAAGGTGACCAATTCTCACACAATACTTAAGGTGCGGTCTCACAAGGGCTCTATACAACTGCAGCGAGACATCTTTACACCTGTACTCAAATCCCCTTGCAATGCCTTCCTAATTGCTTGCTGCACCCACATGCCAGCTTTTAATGATTCATGAACAAGGACACCCAGGTCTCTCTGGATATCAACACTCCCAATCCCTTACCGTTTACGAAATGCCTTTCTGTTTTATCCGCTAAAGTGGATGAATTCACTTATTCACATTATATTGTGGGGCAGCACAGTGGTTAGCACAGTTGCTTCAAAGCTCCAGGGTCCCAGGTTTGATTTCTGGCTTGGGTCACTGTCTGTGCGGAGTCTGCACGTTCTCCCCGTGTGTGCGTGGGTTTCCTCCGGGTGCTCCGGTTTCCTCCCACAGTCCAAAGATGTGCAAGTTAGGTGGATTGGCCATGCTTAATTTCCCTTAGTGTCCAAAATGGTTGGGTGGGGTTACTGGGTTATAGGGTGGAGTCGTGGTCTTAAGTGGGGTGCTCTTTCCAAGGGCTGGCGCAGACCCGATGGGCCAAATGGCCTCCTTCTGCACGGGAAATTCTATGGTTTTATGATTCCATCAGCCATATTCTAGGCCATTCACTGTTGTGATGTGGGGAAATGCAGTAGCCAATAGGCAAAGAGCAGACTCCCATATACATCACCATGAAAATAACCAGATATGTTTTGGAGAACAGTTGATTGAAATTTAAATATCAGTCAGACCATTGGGAAAAATTCTCTTGCTTTTCTTTGAAATAGTGCCGTGGGATCATCCACTCTGAGGAAACACCAGGCCTCAGTATAATATTTCTTCCAAAAGGTGACGGGTCTGACAGGGTAGCACTCCCTCAGTATTACCCTGAAGCATCAGCCTTGACTCTTGTACTCAAGTCACCAGAGAGGGGACTGAACCAACAACCTTTTGGCTCAAGCGACATGTGCGCCATTCACTGGGCCACTTTCCGAACAAAGTTAAAAAAAGAAAAACCCGCCTCACCTTTTCTCTGCTTTCCTTTTCAAACTTATTGGCAGCTGAGGCTGTCACAGGTGGGGTGGCAGGGGCTGCTGGAGCGACGCAGGCCGTGTTGCCTGTCGGCTCCCCCTCCAAGGATGTGGCATTGACGTTCGGAGGGGTTATGGCAGCAGTAGCGGAGGTTAGAGCAGCACCCGGCCTCGCTGCCGTCGGAATGGCAACCACGGTAAAAGGAGCGACGGCTTGCTGTGGGTGCTGCAAAGACACGGGTTGCTGAGGGGCCACTGTCGTCGGGGGGATGGTGGAGGCTGGGTTATGGGCTTGTATAGGAGTCACCGCGGCAGTCGGTCTCTCCTGGCCCTGGGCAGCAGCTGTCGGGCGAAAAGAGATTCAATTATTTAAATATTACCGAATTACAAAGCAAAAGATTCAATTAACAAAGCAAAGGGAATTATGTGAAGAGGCCGGAGCAAAACGGATTGTTCACCTTGGAGCAGAGAAAGCATTTAACAAAACTGTTCAACGGTATGAAGGATTTTTGTCGAATAAATAAGGACAAGCTGTTCCCACTGGTAGGAGGGTCAGTAACAGATTGAAGGCAATTGACAATAAAAAACTTTCTCTTTATCTCTGTTGCATATGCAGTGAGTTATGATCTGGAATGCACAATCTGAAAGGGTGGTCGAAGCGTATCCATCTTCAAAAGGGAACTGAATATGTACTGAAAGGAAAAATTGCAGGTTTATGGGGAACGAGCAGTGGAGTGGGAAGAATTGCTTATCCCTCCTTCTATACTGTATGAGGCTATGAAAAAAGCAAAAACACAACTGGAGGAAAGTTCACCCGTTGGTATCAAGCTACAAAACACCAAGCCAGCAATTACAAAGAAAATGATGGGTTAGATAGAAGCTATGTTCTTTGCTGAGGAGGTCAGAACAAGCAGGCATAAGCTTAAAATTAGAGCTAGTATCTTTAGGGGTGATATCTCCACACAAAAGGTTGTGGGAATCTGGAACTCGAGATTAAGGCTATTAAGCTGGCTGTCAATGGAACATTGATAAAGCTTTTGTTAGATAAGGGCATTAGGCATATGGAGCAAGGTGGAGGGATGGAATTAAGATAGAGATCAGCCCTGATCTAACTGAATGGCGGAACAGGCTTGGGCAGCTCAATGGCCTCCGCCTGTTCCTCCCTATGTTCCTAAACTTGTAACAGGCAACCTGATGCAAAAAAAAACCGAACCAATTAAAGGAACTCAAAATCTAAGACAGGAGGTATTGTTGTAGAAGTCTTAACACAGAGTGAGTTTAGGCTCTTAATAAACCAATCAGGCAGGTGCTGGGCAGGGGAGGTTAGAACCAGGTCAACAGATCAATGGAATGTTCACAGGGAAAGGCAAAGAATTGATCCAAGAAGACAGAGTGTGTATTTCAGGCAGAAAAGTGGATATCGCTTCTGCTGGAGATTTTAAAACATCGGAGCAAAAATTAGGCAAACAGCACGAGAAAGGTATGTGAGAAATGGTGGCTCTTGTCTTGTTACCAAACCTCCCGGGATCAACAGTTTGAGTAAGATTGCGCTTGATCAATGGTAACATCATCAATGCCACGCCAAACCCACCTGTCCGAACGGCGTTGCGAGCCTGGTTGACCGTCATCTGACCCGTCATGTGCATCAGAACCTTGGCCTGTGGATTGGTAGCCTGCACATGTGCTGCTGATACCACTGCAGTGGGGATGGGTGGGGTTGGACTAACTGGTCTGCTGAACTCCAGGCCGTTTCCGGGAGCTTTGGGCTGAGATGTCATCACTGGCAAAACCGTAGTCACTCCTCGCCCGACCTGAGCTGTCACCACCACCGGGAAATTTGGCTGCCCTGCTGCAGAAGGTGCCCTGCAGAAACAAATTAAAAATCACAAGACTGAAAATAACAGGTTAAATCGAAACAAAATGAAAATACTGCAGTGTTGGAAATCTGAAATAATAACAGTAAACTCTGGAAATAATCAGCACGCCTGGCAGCACCTGTGGAGGGGGAAAAACAGATGGTGCGATTTAACCAGAAAAAAAAAATCTGTGTCCGGCTCTGGGCATGTTTAGCAAGGTGCTTCTCGGGCGCTGCAGAACCCCGCTGTTATTTTGGCTTCGGGGAGGCCGCATTTAAAAGTTATTTCCTGCTGGCGGAGCACCCTACCAAGGCCCACTCCCGCACCCTATCCTCGTAGCCCCGCCCAACCGGCACACTGAGGGGCAATTTTTTTATCATGACCAATCCACCTAGCCTGCACATCTTTGGACTGTGGGAGGAAACCAGAGCACCTGGAGGAAACCCACGCAGACACGGAGAGAAAGTGTAAACAAAGTGCAAACAGTCACCCGAGGCTGGAATTGAACCCGGATCCCAGGTGCTGTGAGGCAACAGTGCTAACCACTGTGCCACCCCAGAGAAGATAGCTGTTGTCTTCAGAATTATATCAATGGACAGAAAAGTGGCACGTGGAATTCAATCTTGAAACATGTGAGGTAGTGCATTTGGGGAAGGCAAACAAGGCAATATTCAATAAATGGGAGGATATTCAGAGGGGTAGAAGTAAGAGACCTTGAAGTGCAAGAACAAAGTTCCCTGAAGATCACAGGAGAGATGGGTAATGGAAAAAAAGTGTATGGAATTCTTTCCTTTATTGGGTGAGGTATTGAACAAAAAAGCAGGGATGGACGTACTGCAGGAACTTGTATAAAATGCTGGTTCGGCTACAGCTGGAGTTTTGAGTACAGTTCTGGTCACCACATTATAGGAAGGACATGATTGCACAGGAGAGAGTGCAGAGAAGATTTACAACGATGTCGCCAGAGCTTGAAGACTGTAGACTGGCGAGGCTAGGCTTGTTGTCCTTAGAAAAGTGGAGGCTGAGGGGTGACCTAATTGAAGTGCTCAAAATGATAGGCACAGATTTAAGGTATTTGGTGGAAGGATTTAAGGGACATGAGGAAAAGCTTGTTCACCCAGAAGATGGTGGCCGTGGGCGTCTGGAATTCGCTGCCCAAATTGGTGGTTGAGGCTGAAATGCTCAACTCATACCTGGATCTGCACGTGAAGTGCTGATTCCTGCAAGGCTAGGGCCCAGGGTGCTGAATGTGGGATTAAATTGACCGGATAGTTTCTTTTTTTGGGGCTGGCACAGAGACGGTGGGTTTAATGGCCTTCTTCTGTGCCAAAATCATTCTATGGTTCTCTGGTTCATTTGTCTTATAGTCTGTATATGGAATTTAAGCATATGTCTGAGCTCCCACATTACAAATACCCTGGGCTGGATTATCTGTTTTTGGGACTATGTTCCCACGCCAGCGTCAAAACTGTGGCCTTTCACGCCAGAAAAATTGGCGGGAAAGGGCCACATATTCTTAGCCCAGCAGGGGACTAGCAGGGTCCAGACGTAAATATTGCAGCTTTTGCTGCAGATACGGACCCCCGCACTTCCGGATCGGAGGCTGCATATGCACACAGTGGACTCCGACCGCGGAGCTGGACCCTAAAGATAGACAACCCCCCCCGATCGGCTGTGCGTACGATCCTGACCGCCCGCCCGAACGTTGCCCCCCTGCTAAATGTCACTGCGCTGAGGACCTGGGTTCGAGCCCGGCCCTGGGTCACTGTCTGTATGAGGTTTGCACATTCTCCCCGTGTTTGTGTGGGTCTCACCCCCACAACCCAAAGATGTGTAGGGAAGGTGGATTGGCCACACCAAATTGCCTCTTAATTGGAAAAAAATAATTGGGTACTTTAAATTTATTTGGTATATTATCCTCTTCAATCTTCACTCTAGTTCCTTATAATGTATTCCTTCCAACTACCATTTGTCTTTTTGGTGTTCATTCTCAATCCACATTCTAAATTTCCAGATTTTACTTGATCTCCGATACTTTGACAGGTCTCCTCAGATTCTGCAAGTAGTGCTGTGTCATCAGTGCACCACAAGTTTCTGTTTGCTCCTCAAATTTCTATCCCTGGAAGTACATCTAATTCTCTGAATTAGATTCTCTAATACTCTCTCATTCCTCAGTACTCCTCTCCCCATTTGAAGCATATTTGATTATCCATCTTCTAGCCTGGTGCTCCCTATTTGGTTCCAAAATAGGCTCTGGATAAATGTCACATTGTTATTGTCAATGTCACATTTCAGTAACACATCTATTAATTTTTGGTGATAAATGTGAGCAAACGCTTTTTTAGTCTACCCTCATGCCTGTGATTTCTTTCCAGCTCCAATACTTCATCACATATTTCACTGTACCATTTCTTTGTAGACTACCGTCATGTACTCTCTATTTTCCTTTCAATTTCATCATACTGTGTGCTTTTTTTCTTTCCTCTGTCGGCCATCATTGCGAGTACCTCTCATCCACTTTTTTCTTTTCCATTTAGCGCTAATCCGCCCACTAAAAGAAAATTGTCAGGCAGCATATCACTGCTGCCGCCGAGCCAAGGCTACTGGTTTACAAGGGAACGCGCTGGACAGGCTGCGCTCCACTCTTATACCCACCTACAGAATGGCTTTGTTAAGAAAGCCATCCATCAGGCACCCTGTTTGACATCTGTCGCACCAGCCGATCCTGAGCAAAATGGGTCCCAAATGGGCTTGTCGGCATGCCACAGCGACAAAAACGACGGTATTTCCATTACTTAAGGAGCCCCGGCCGCAGATTGGATTATTTGCGGGATGTTTTCTTTAATATGTTCACGTTGTTTGCATCTATTTCATGTCTTCACGTGGTAAAACATCCCAGAATGCCACACACGAGAGCAAACTCTGGATACTAGGCATAAGGCCTAATATCCACATTAGGACAGGTGACGGAAAGCTTTGTCATGGAGGTAGGTTTGAATGTTCGTCTTAAGGCGGTAAAGAGAGGCGAGAGGTTTAGGGAGGGAATTCAAAGCTTTAAGCTGAGGTGGCTGGAGGCACAGCCGGAAGGTTGTAGGGCTGAAGGAGGGTACAGAGGTAGGGAGGGGTTAATTTGAGAATGTTAAAATCATGGCTTTCGGACACAACAACACGTTGAATGAATTTGACCACATCTGGCCGAAGAAAATTGTTTACAAAGATCATTTGAAACCCAAGGGTATCATTTGAAGACGTGACTGAAAGGAAATAAGTATTTTCGCAGACTGAGCTTATCAATTAAAAAGTTTCTGCTTTAAGAAAGCCGTGTGGGTTTAAGTAAAGGCGCTCAGGTTACATTTTAACAATGATGAGTTACTGTAGTCTTAAAACATGACTCGATAACAATCCATCCGAGGTTAAGAATACCCTCAAGTAGGCACATAACATAAAACGTCCTTTCTGGT